>NC_141695.1:1038381021-1038981021 GCF_964263255.1 Lissotriton vulgaris | reverse complement strand
GATGGATGGTAGTGATTATGGAAGCTCAACTGTGGAGGAACCCGAAATGTCGGAGGAAGGTTAGCTTCAAACTGTTAGAAAGCTGGATTTGGGTGCAAGACAAGAGAATAGTGATAGCCCTGCGAAAATTTCAAGTCAAGAGGGTCAAGCGGTTTTGAATGAGACTGAAGGGACAGAGGTTTCTTTAGCATTAATTTATCAGTCTATCACGCAACACCGAGATGAAACCAGGGAAGAGAGCCTAAGGGTTCAGAATTTATGTTGTAAATGCAGAACTCTGTGAGACGCTTGGTGAAATCGCATGGAGACTTTTTGGTTAGATTTAATGAAGTTGAAGCAAGGGTATCGACTCTGGAAGATGAACTTGTACAACAGAAAGCAGTTGTGGAATGGAGTCTGACAACGAAAGAGGACATGATTTGGAAACTTGCTGACATTGAGAATCGGGCAAGATGCAATAATTCGAGGATTCTTCAGGTCCCTGAGGGGAAAGAGGGGCAAGACCCAAGTGGGTTTGTGGTTGGTTTGTTTAAAACAGCCTTTCCTGGTTTAACCCAATGGGATTGGGATCATGAAATCAAACGAATTCGGTTGAGGCATGGTCATGAAACTAAGCCTAGGGCAATATTACTTTCATTCAATAGCTTTTTGGCACGCGAAGAGGTCTTCAAGCTTGCTAGGCCAGATAAGAATGGAAATGCTGGGGATGTGGAATTCTTTGTACGTCCTGATTTGTGTCAACAGTCAGTAGAGTTGCGGTGGCAATTTCGCCAATTAATCCCAGAGTTTCAATCAAAAGGGGCGTCAGCTTTTTTAATGTTTCCAGCCAAATTGAAGATAGTGTTAAGGACATCACTCGGTTCTTTACTAACGTTGCATCAGCAACTGAATTTGCACGTTCGATATAGCTCAGGAATATACTGAGGCAGAGTAAGATGAATTCTGTTGAAGTTTATTAACCTTGAGGATAATGTTATGTATTTCTTTTCTTTTTTTTCCCCTTTGGTATAAGTTTAGTCCACTGCTCCTATTCTGCTTCTGTAATTTTTTCTAATTTAATTTTTTGGGATTTATTGTCAGTTAGGGCTTGACAGGCGAACGCAAGGGGTCATGGTAGAGCTGTGGGGGGTGAAGGGGGTGGATGCTGGGTTCGAGGGGAGGAAGGGGTAGGGGGGACAGGAGGAGGTGGGTAGCACTAAGGGGGTGTAAAAGGGGAAAAAAATTCACAGCGACAAGTACTAGGGTCATTTTCAGGATACAAGGGACAGTTTGCGTTACTGGTGCTAGGCGGCAGCTTGGATCTTGGTGTGTAAGGATTCAGTGTGTTAAGTTTCTCAATAAATTTGAATGTTAAATGCTCGAGTTAGAATCTGTTCAATGAATGTGTCTGGTCTCAATAATGTGTTAAAACGACAAAAGGTAACGGCAGAACTAAGACACATTCGGCCAGATTTAGTGTGTATTCAGGAAACACATATTCCGTGGGCAAAGAGGGGTATTTTGAACGAACTGGGATTTTCTTTAATTATTGCTTCTGGCCAATCTAGTACGATACGAGGGGTAGCTATCCTTGCCAGACGAAATTTTGTCAATATCGATCGTATGTTAATGGATAAGAATGGGCGGTGGGCTATAGCAGAGTGTAGCTTTGTAGGCCAAAAGATTACGCTCTGTACTATATATGGTTCCAATGTGGATGATGCAGGCGTCTTAATTGAATTAAATTCTGAATTAGTTACCTGGCCACAACCTGTGTTGGTTTGTCGCGATATTAATATAAATTTGACGAATCAAGCTTTACAGGATGGCCCAGATAAATATACTGGACTTAAGCCCAAAGTTTTTAAAGCACTTTATAATTTAGTTAGCGATCAAGGATTGGTGGATGTGTGGGGCAAAATGAGGGAACATGATAGTGACTTTACCTTTTACTCGCACCCTCACAAAAACTTGGTAAGATTAGATTATTTTTTTGCACCGGTTTCTTTTTTGAGGGGGCGACAATTCATGTATATCCAAGGATTTCTTCGGATCACGCTCCAATTGTTCTTGAATTACCTTTATGTGGTAGTAGATCTAAACCCAACGGTGGTAAGGGTGGGGAGTCCGCCGTGGTAAAGACCGGATGTGGAGCCTGTCGGACGGAGACGCCCATGACAGCCCGGAAGTAGCTGCCGGGCTAGTTGTTCGCGGGGTCATGCAGGCGGGGAAATCAAGGAAGGACAATATATACATGGCCCAGACAGAGTCCCGGCGGCGTCTTCAGGAAGCAATTTCATGGTGCCCGGAGGAAGACGAGGAGCCCAGCAGTCCAGGAGAGGAGCAGCGTCCGGAGGAGCCCAGCAGACCCGGAGAGGAGCAGCGTCCGAAGGAGCCCAGCAGTCCCGGAGAGGAGCAACGTCCGGAGGAGCCCAGCAGTCCAGCATAGGAGCAGTGTCCGGAGGAGCCCAGCAGTCCCAGAGGAGGTGCGGACCGGAACCCGAGGGAGTACACCCCAAGGTTGTACAAGGTGCTCACGCCCGGCGGTCCCAGGAAGGGAGAACATGCCCCGGGTCCGGACGCCATGGCCCTGTGGACGGGCCGTGGCTCAAGGCAAGTACCATTGAGGGGTGCCTTCCAGTGGGGGTGATAGGGGTGATAAGTGGTAGATTCACGCCGGCCTCCTTCTTCCACATTCCCTCCCTTTCCTAGTATCCCCACTGCCTATGGTGACGGTAGCACTTATCAGTTGAAGAAGATCAGTGTGACTAATCCCGACCCCTTTCATTTCTTTTTTTTCCTTCCGGGGAGAGCCAACGGGGAACAGACCAACGCCAGGGCAAGACGGTACCACGAAGCAGACCAGCCACCACGGGAAGCGTCGGACACATTGCCTGTTCTTGTTCTTGGTTTTTTTCTTTACCTGTGAACAGAAAGAGATTTATCTATAACCTGAAAAAAACGTTCCCTAATAAAGACGTTCCAAACAAGTGCCCTGAATAACCAGTGACTCATTGTACCGACCACTCGGACATTCTTACACCAACAAGTTTACATTTGATTAGAAATTATGTGTGAATGATGAATTTAAGGAGTATATGGATAGTTGGATGAAGGGCTTCTTTGGCAATAACAACGGGACTGCTTCTGTTAGTACAGTCTGGGACACTTTCAAAGCTTGTTTTCGGGGGGGGAATGTCTCAGCTTTAGTTTATGGCAACAAAAGAAATTTAAAAGAGAATTGGCAAGGTTTTATGAGTCATTGATTGAGGCAGAAACTTCTCTAACTATGGGGATTGTCTCATGTATGAATGATATATCTGATTTAGAGAAGAAGGTGGGCAGGGAGCGAGCCAATGTTCTTGGGTTTTGGAGCATTGAGAATGCTAGAATATACTTAACATCTAAGACACAAAGCCATGAATTTGGTGAAACTATTGGGAAACGGTTGGCTGTACGATTGCGGATGAAGGAATCAGCCAGAAATATTCAGGCATTGAGGGACTCGAATGGGGTGTTGCATTCTGATCCTCACCAGATTTTTACGATTTTCCAGCAGTTTTATTCTGATTTGTACACTCAGCAGAGGAGCCCAGAGGGGGAAAGGGATCTGACAGTGATGTTTGAAGAGGGTTTGAAACAACTAGACCCCATGTATTTAGAGCAATTGGATGCCCCAATTACCATGTCGGAATTAGAAACTGCAGTCAAATGTTTGGCGCTAGGGAAGGCGGCAGGGCCAGATAGAATCCCGGGGGAGGTTTATAGGTTGTTTTTTAATACTGTCAAGGATGAAATGCTGAAAGTATTGCAATTGGCACAGGAAGGATATCCTCCTAGATCTTGGTTGGATGCTACAATTGCAGTATTTTGTAAGAAGGGCAAATCCCCGGATCTAGTAGGTCCTACCGCCCAATTTCACTATTGAATAGTGACAATAAAATGTATTCTAATATTCTGGCCAACCAATTGTCGAAAGTCATTACACCTTTGGTTTCCCGATATCAACATGGCTTTATTCCAAAAAGAGGAACGGTGGATCATGTGAATAAGGTAATAACCTTATTTGATATTGCAGGTACAGGAAAAAGGGATCTAGTGCTTATATTATTGGACGCAGAGAAAGCGTTTGATCATGTCCAATGGGACTATATGTGGTGACTCATGGATAAAATGGGGTTTGGTAAGAAATGTATTGTTGCATTACCGTCGCTATACATAGCTCCCATGGCCAAAATATCGTCAATGGGAATGCTTTTCGACCCCTTGAGCATAACTCGAGTAACTCGACATGGGTGTCCCTGCTCTCCTCTTTTGTTTGCTTTATACATTAATCCTTTTATTGAACAATTATCACTTAGTGCACTTATTCCACCGTATCGAGTTTTTGATTATTGTTTTTCCGATTTTCCCTACGCAGATGACATAGCGGTAGCTACAGAGAATCCGTCACTTGCTATTAAAGAATTAGAGCGGCTGGCTAAAGAATTTGGTAGGATTACGGGCTATAAACGTAATAAATCAAAAAAGTAAATGTTATGCTCTGATACTGTAGTATGGCAGGATGCTCAGGTTTTAAAAGAGGTTATGTACTTGGGGATACAAATCCGAGCATCTATGTCTGAACTTGTGGATGTTAACTGAAATGTCCTTGTCCACAAAGTTGAAATATCTTTGGACAGGTGGGATCGTCTGTATTTTACCATTATTGGCCTCTGCAATATTGTGAAAATGAATGTACTTCCTAAAGTTCTTTATTTATTTCGGTCAATACCTTTGGAAATACCTAAAAAGAGAATACAACATTTACAAGCAATTTGTGGTAAATTTATATGGAGCCCAGGGAGGCCCAGACGGGCAATGAGATTTATGACTTTGCCTCTTCAAAGAGGTGGTATGACGGTACCTGATTTTTTACTTTATTATGTTACATGCTTTCATTTAAAAATGAGGGTACTAATTACAGGGGAGACCGCTGTTAACAGTGCTATTGCTCCAACAATCTTTGAAATTTTATTAGGCCCAATTGCGAAACAGTATTTATTTATAGAACTGGATGGAAGCTATTACAAACGAACACGATTCAAAGTTCTGATCAGTGCATTTAAAGTGTGGAAATTGATTTTTAAATTGAGTGTAATGGGGAAGATCTCATATTATACTCCTTTTAAGGCATATAGGTTACTACCAGGAATATTTGCAGATAGCATCTCTTTAGGTTGGCAGAGGAAGGCGGTTAGATATTTAGGCTATTTGGATAATGGGGTTTGCAAAGCGTTTGATGAATTAATGACTCAATTTAGTTTTCCTAGAACCTATTTTTTTACATTTTTGCAAATTATAGATTTTTTAGCTCGAACTAATGTTGTTATGCGATCTAATGTGGTGGTAGAAGGGGTTAGAAGGCAGGTCAAAATTGTAGTTTTATATCAATTGTTGGTTGCGGATAGGCCAGATGATTTTGACAAAGTTAGGTCTAAATGTTCTACAGCACTGGGAGAAACGGACGTTGAAATTGAAGACATGCTTATAATTGCTAGAGAAACTTTAATGTCAGCAAATTTAAAAGCTCAATTTTTTATGACCTTATTTGGTTTATATTATACCCCTGCACGAATGGCTAAATGGGGGGGGGGTGGGTATGATGGGAAATGCTTTAGATGTGGGGAGGATAATGCTGATAGTGTTCACATTTTTTTTAGTTGTAATAAACTGCATAGCTTTATTGGTTATTAATATGCCCTTGATCATTACTCCTGCTATGATGTTATTGGGGAAAATCACCACAAGCAGATCAATGGATGGACTATATCAACATTGATACTTGTTTTTTTTTTCTATGACGGTAGCCTGCCTGTGTATAGCTACAGAATGGTTGCAGGAAAATCCACCTGCATTTCAGCATTGGCGAGCTAAAATATATAATTTATATAAGTTGGAATGGGGTTTATTTTCGGTTAAGGGTTCTAGGAAGCGACTGATGTGCTTAAAAATATGGGGAGCTTTTCGAGATTATTATGAGGTTTAGTTTTAACAAATGGAATTAACTAAGTCAATATTGAATTGTTGGGTATTATTTTTTTTCCCATCTTTCCCCTGCTCTTCCTCTGTATTGTGATGGATGATTATGATCTAAGCTGTTTTTTCTATGTTATGCTATGTACCTGTCCATTTATTCATATTCTTTTTTTCTTTTTTTCTGTGTTTATGGTTTATGAATTATAATGGGTTTATGTATTTTGTTGCTGTGAAACTATAAATAAAAAAAATGTAAATAAAAAAGAATACCAACAGAGCATCGCGGAATATCATTCTCTAATTACGAAATGGCACAACAAAGGATTGCTAGATATCGACGAATTCCTATTTATGAGAAGATTAAACCGAACAATTCCCACCTTCTACCACCTGCCAAAGGAGCATAAAAATAAAGAGGCACCACCTGGAAGACCTATTGTGGCATCGCAGGGAAGCCTTACGGAACATTTATCGATCTATGTTGAATATTTTCTTTTACCTCATGTAAAGAATTTAAAATCGTACATTAGAGATACAACTGATCTACTTGGTAAATTGGCTTCTCTGCAATGGGTGGAAGGATATACCATGTTGGTTCTTGACATCACCAGTCTGTATACTTCAATAAGGCATGAGGATGGCCTGGCTGCCATGAAGTATTTCCTGGGCAAACATCCTCTGAAGTATACTGAACATAGTGTAATGGTTCTTGAGTTTGCAAAATTCTGTTTGTCTTATAACATTTTTCTTTTTCAGACACAGCTGTACAGACAGTTGTCTGGGACAGCCATGGGCACCTGCTTCGCCCCCAGTTAGGCAAACTTGTTCGTGGACTGGTTGGAGGTGCAGGTGGCCTGGGGCACGACAAACAAAGAATGGACCGAGAGAGTCATCGGATGGTATTGTTTCATAGATGACTTGTTCATCGTGTGGAACGGACCACCTGAAACAGCTAGGGATTACATTGGGGTCCTCAATACTAATGCGATATCAACACAACATCTGTCAATTCCCTAGATGTGAATATCTACGTGGAGGAAGGTCAGCTTAAGACTAGACTGTACTGCAAAGCTACAGCAGGGAACTTGGTTCTCCAAGCCACCAGCAGCCATACCACGAACCTGGTGAGAAGTATCCCTATGGGGAACTTCTCAGAATTAAACGCAATTGTTCAGATGACAGTGAGTTTCAGACTGCGGCCAGGGATAGCATGCAACGCTTTAAGATGCGCAGCTACAGTCAGGAAATTCTGACTAATGCTTATACAAGGGCTAATGCCCTTAAAAGAGAGAATCTAGTGAAAGGGAAGGACACACTTAGTGGGGATCCAAGTACAAGTGAGGGAAAGTTTCGCTTCATCACTTCATTTTCCAGGAGTGCCACCAACTTGAAAAAAATCCTGAGAAAAAGTTGGCACATATTGCAGACTGATGATGTGTTAAGAGAAGATCTTCCTCCTAATCCTCTTCTCACCTTTAGAAAGGCATGGTCACTGAAAAATGATTTCGTACACAGTTATCTAACAGATGTTCCCAAATCTGCGTTTGGCCCTTTACAAGGGTTCTTCCTATGTGGGAAGTGTAAGGCCTGTAAGGCAAGCAACAGGGTCTTGACCTTTGATATTCCACCTGGAGGCATTCGTAGGAACATCAGGAGGTTTTTAACATGCACTACTCCATACAAGGTGTATTGTCTCACATGTCCGTGCGGTCTACGTTATGTGGGAAGGACGATCCACCCTATAAAAATTAGGATATTGGAACACATGCGGGCCATAGCAAAGGGAGATGAAGCTTACCGTGTTGCGCGACATTTTGATAAGGAACAGTGCAATAGAGATTTGCTTAGTTATTTTGGCCTGGATCATGTGCCTAATAACCCTAGAGGTGGTGACAGAGTCTTGAGGCTTCGTAGGCTGGAGTCAAGATATATCATCGATTTACAGACTAAGACTCCACTAGGATTGAAATGTAGTGAGGAGTTAGCAATACATTTGGGAGAGTAATGGCATTGGTACTCCTTGCTGTATATAGCTGAATCATGTATAGTATGTATAGTGATATTGAACTATCAGTTGATCTCCACTGTGTTATTCCCTTCTATTTTCTTACTTCTCTCTTTTCCACTTCTTATAATCTCTTTTGTGAGTTAAGATTATTCTTTGCCTCTCTTTTGCTACTTCTTTTGATTTGCATTTTTTCAGGTCATTTTGAAATTGCTAGATAGTTCATTTCATATGATTAATTGCAGTAGAATTAGGATTACATGTAAATATGTATATAGTAGGAAATGTTAGAGGAACGGATATAGACATGTAAATATTCAAAATATTCATTATGGATTAGATTACTTGACCCACTGTACTTAAGGCCCATCATGGGCTTGATTGAGTGTATTTATTGTTTGCAGCACTGAACTGGCTCAGCCCATCGATGGGCATTATGTGTTGATTAACTGTATCTAATTTGGAATTTCGACAGCATTAATTGTGGCTGCACCAACATTTGCTTGTTTGTATATATGAACATTCAAAGATGGCGCTTGTTTACAATAGTTTGAACAGGGAAGTTGTGATGTGCTTTAGTCCTTTGTTTATTTTGGCACTAAGGAAATGGATGTTTAAAAATGTGTCCATGCGGCGCTTCGGTAAACATGGAAAAAGGTTTTTACCGAAACACGTCTGTTATCGCTGTTGTGTGAATTTGCTGTCAATAAAGACACAAACAGCCCCCATGAGTGCTTTTTCTTCTTTTGGATGCAAGTCCTGCTAAAGGAGAGCGGAGCGGCAATTGATTTGCGGGAGCACCCCCGCATCTGAAGCACCTGCCTGGGAGTGCGCCACCTTGGTGTTGTCAGAGCTGTGATATATATATATATATATATATATATATATATATATAGGTGTGACACGCCCTCTCGGTTTGGAGCTGTGCGGATTAGCTGCAATCTTTGGGAGATTGTATTGAAACGCGTCGCCCCCCCATCGTTGGATTTCCACTTGGAGGTTACTACATACATGTGGGGAGAGAGGAGGCAAACGCGGCGTTTGCCTGATAAGGGGGACGAAGGACAGATTTATCTGCGGATCCGGCTGTGGGAAGGCGTGAAATCATCGGCCAAATAACTTTGGAAGCACCACCTGGTGTTTTAGAAAACCCGTCACTGAATGGGCTCTGACGAAGGACTTCAACGCCCATCATGCAGCGGGACTGCAGAAGAGTGCAAGATGTCCCACACCTGTGAGGCAAGAGGTGGGGCCAGTGATCACATGACCAAGAGTGGTCACAGGCTCAAACATCGCTACAACGGACCCCTGTAAACAGCAAGAAGGCAGCTGAGACGGGCACTGATGAGGCCAATGGATGGCTGAAACGCGTCTGCCCAGCGTTTCAGGGACAATACTGCCAGCGCAAGACAACCAATAAATCTTTGCTTGTTCCCCCGGAGCTGTGTCACTCTCTTTCTTGAGTGGGAAGGAGTCTAGCTGCTATGTTTCACCAGTTCGCAGGTACTGGTTTGTGACACGCCCTCTCGGTTTGGAGCTGCGCGGATTACCTGCAATCTTTGGGAGATTGTATTGAAACGGGTCGCCCCCCCCATCGTTGGATTTCCACTTGGAGGTTACTACATACATGTGGGGAGAGAGGAGGCAAACGCCGCGTTTGCCTGATAAGGGGGACGAAGGACAGATTTATCTGCGGATCCGGCTGTGGGAAGGCGTGAAATCATCGGCCAAATAACTTTGGAAGCACCACCTGGTGTTTTAGAAAACCCGTCACTGAATGGGCTCTGACGAAGGACTTCAACGCCCATCATGCAGCGGGACTGCAGAAGAGCGCAAGATGTCCCACACCTGTGAGGCAAGAGGTGGGGCCAGTGATCACATGACCAAGAGTGGTCACATGCTCAAACATCGCTACAACGGACCCCTGTAAACAGCAAGAAGGCAGCTGAGACGGGCACTGATGAGGCCAATGGATGGCTGAAACGCGTCTGCCCAGCGTTTCAGGGACAATACTGCCAGCCAAGACAACCAATAAATCTTTGCTTGTTCCCCCGGAGCTGTGTCACTCTCTTTCTTGAGTGGGAAGGAGTCTAGCTGCTATATATATAGGTTTGTGTGTATATTTCGTTATTGGGGAAATGTATGCAATTATATTACAAATATTATATATTGGGGGGCGAGGGGTTTTGTTTTGGGGGTAACACTGAAATATGTATTAAATTCTCCCCTCACCTCTACCCAGTCCTGAACCCTACACACCCCTTAACTTACTTTACTTCTACCATCCTTGAACTCTAGAAACCCCTTATCTCCCTTTACCTCTACCACCCCTGAACACTAAAAAGCCTTTACCTTCCATTACTACTACCCGTCCCTGAACCCTAAAAAAGTATTACCCCCCCTTTACCTCTAACTTGCCCATACCCTAAAAAAAAATCCCTACCTTTACTAGTATCCGCCCGAACTCTAAAAACCTTTACCTTTACCCTCCCCCTTAGTCTTACAACCCTGAACCCTTACCCATTGCTTAACCCTTAAATTCCCTTTTTAAATGATATAATAATGACGTAAAAATAATAAAATACTTAACTGTGTGGTAAAGTACCAAACAAGGGCCTGCGTGGTAATTACTTGCGTGGCAGCGCTCCGCAGGGTAAAGCCCCCAGAGATAAAGAGGCATAATGTCCTCATTAGAAGTCCAAAGCGAGGCTACAGACAAAGAAAACAATCTGGGGGCAGGGAGGTTCCCAGCAGGCAGTTTAAATAATCTATTACAGCAGCGTGCAGTTTGCTCTGCTGAGAATATTACGCAATAGCTTTCATCACTTCCTTTCCATGAAGAAAGCGTCGGGCCCTAAACTCATTGGATCAGTGATACTTATTAGGCAACATTTCCCAATGTGGATGCTCACAAACAGGCTGCTACTATTGCCGTCTCTTGCATTTTTCAATGCTTCTAGACAGAGGAATTTGTTGGTAGCAATTAATGCATTTAATTGTCATTCAAGCACCACTGGAGAATCTGCTATCGCAACGCTTTCTGCTGCAGATAGAGACTTAATAACGAGCAGTGGACACAAGAGGACCGATTTAGAAACAATTTAAAAGTTGGAAATCTACTCCTCATAGGATTTGCCCCTGTACTTACACTAGCTTTCTGACTCTGAGGAATTCACAAAACTCCAGAGGAGCATTGAGAAAGGTATAGATTTCCAGGAGTACTTTTACTGCCTCACAGTTACTTCTGCAAATGTAACTGCCCTCCCAATTGCCACTCATTTTCCTTTCTGCTAACAACCAAGCTCCTTCTCTAACTCCAAATTTACTAGTCCATAAATGCAGCTACACAAGCAAATTCTTCCCACCTGTGATGGAAAAAATATCTGCAGATAGTAATTATAATAAAAACTATATGGGCTTTTGGCTCACCAGAGATTAACTGCCACGCACAAAAAATTTTGTTAATTGTGAACTAAATGTTTTTTTCGACAGGTGAACTCTTAAAAAGTTAACACTGGCCAAACCATAAATTAACTTCCAAAATAAAGTTCGGGTTTGAGAAAGGCTTTGCATTTTCCATGTTTTCATCATGTGGCATTTACTTTATATCTCAATGCAATAGTCCCAATTTAAAAGTACCAAACTATCTACTCAGAATTTCACAGCGGTGTACAATATTCTGCTGCTAGACTAACAGAGGGTGAAGTGCCATCTGGGACATACTTTGCGAATATGAAATCCAACAAGTCAGCCTCCCTGACAACCTCAAGCCATGAAAGGTTCAGACACCTCCAAGTAACTGACATTCTGCGGTCCCAATGCATAGTCTGGGTTTAAGGTCCCTATACTATATGTGTCTTTGCTACTGTAATTCTTAAGCTGGTAAACTATATAATTCGAATGTATGTTATACAAAAAGTCTAATGTATTGTTTCTGAAAGATACATATTAAAGTATCATATTTATTTTATTTTGAGATTTTTATAAAGTGTGAATATAACCCTTGGGTATAACAGTGCAGTTAATATAACATTTATTAGAAAATTAGAATGTTGAGTGCTCCATTGAAAACAATGGAGTAGCTCTAGGCTTATAATGGCTGGTATAAAACCGGAGCTGCAACATTCCAAAGTTTGTCTTCATGTTTCTCTCTTTTTTGTATTTAGAACATTCTACCCTTGGAGGGTAGAATGTTCTAATAGCCTCATGGCCCTTCTGCCTTGGGCTATACCTGTTGTCAAAGGCACTCTACATAGATATAGGCCCTCTCCAACGGCTCTGACCTATAACTTGGGTTCAGGGCCTTTAACAACCGGTAGAGCCCTTGGCAGTGGGCTAAAAGACTCATCATAAGGTATCACACAAAGATATAATGTTCATTGCCAAAGCACATACTCCTGACAGTGCGCTAGTGAACCTAATGAATAGCTCAGACTCAACAGGAGGGTATCTGGGAGTAAGAAGAGCCTTATTCAAATAATTTTGTTAGGAATCGGATTCATCACATCATCAAGGGTAGTAACTATTCTATAAATACAATTTACAATTTAGTAAAATCCTTTTAACATCTTTCTTGAAAACGGTGGTCAATTGGTTAGACTGGATCTCTATGTTGAAGGATTCTATATTTCCGGGGTGGATCTGGAGAAGGTAAAAGTGTAGGTTTTTATTTTTCTGAATCTGAGAGGTTCCAGCAGAAGGGAATTACCACTCTGTATGGAGTGGCTGCCTCCTGAGATTAAAATAAACTGAGGTACCTATGTGCATAATGGTGTAGATGGAGTAGGGCTTTAAGCGTCAGGCATGCTATGGACAATTGGATCCTGGCTTCTAATGGGAACCAATGGAGAGACTTTAGAGAGGATGTGATATGGTTTATGTGTCACATTCCTAGATTCAAATCGGCTGCAGCATTTAGGGACGCCTTGAATGGGGCTGTGCGTAATTTTGATAAGCCCATCAAGGTCACACTCCCATTGTCCAGTTTGGATTTGACTAGGGATTGAACCATGACCTTGAAGTCTGGTGAGGGTACAAAAGGTTTCAACTTCTTAGGGAGGTGGAGCTGGAGAAATGCCTTGCATGTGGGCAAGTTAATCTGTACATGCATGTTAATTTTTTTGTCCAGTGTTATCCCAAGGGATTTTCATTGATTCAATGGAGTTAAGTGTTCGAGGGCGTCTAGGTGCTTAATTCATTCTTGTATGGTGAGGAAGATAAGGGGTGGGGAGAAGAGTCGGAATTCAGCTTTCATGGAGTTCAGCTTGAGGTGGTTTTGTGGTAACCAGGGTTGGGTTTTCTCTGGAGTGGTAATGAGTCAGGTAATATCTTCCAGAGACAAAATCTTTAAGTACAGCTGAATATCATATGCGTGCATGCGGTATGGGAGGTTCGCCTGTTTGAGGATCTCCATTAGAAGTTCCGTATAGAGATTGAAAAGTGTGGGGGAGATGGTGGATACTTGAGATATTCCCATTCTAATTCTGGGCACATTAGATAGTGAGCCTGTCAGTTTTGTTCATTGTGATTAATGTTGTTGAAAACAGGGAGGGCTACTTTATTTTTCTGGCGAAGTGGGGCTACTACCGCCATTTTTTCTGTCATAGTACGGTTGAGGAGAACAGTTACATCTTGCATGCAAATCACTTGGGGGGGTGAGAGGTTGCTTTGAAAAAGGGAGGCAGGATCATCCCTGTTCATATTTTTGGTGTTGTCGTCAAGAAGGAGGGAGAGCGATCAGTTGATCAGACGGGCACCGATTACCACCCCCGGGGGAGGGTGGAAGGTCCAGTATCAGCGTGTGCCCGTGTAAGATACACGTTTACAACAAGAGAGTTGCTGAACTGTTCCTCAAGAGTATTAAAGGAGATTGGCTTGACCGAAGGTGTGTATTTAACACCATTGGGCATCCATTATGTTGGAGATCTTTTTGTCCAACTGCCTATTGGTGAAGTGCGGGTATGTGGGCCAGGGCAATCAGTATCCCGAAATGAAAGGGTGATTTAAAATGTAGTAGGGGGTGCTGGAAAAATACTTTATTCTGGGGGTCCTCCTGCTGCAATTAAAAAGTGTAATTAGCTCGTTGGGTCACGGCGGATTAGGTAGCGTAACCCAAAGCCAGGCTAAAGTGAGGGTCGGTCAACATGTTTCTCGCATGGGGAGTTCCCGTGATTCGTCAGGACCTAGTGATGTAGTGAGTTAAAATAAAAGAAACCATGCTAGTGTCATGAGTCTCGTGTGGTTTACCTCAGGGGATAATGCTATGCCTAAAGGTCTTGGACTAATGGCCACCTGAGTAGTCGGCGGGTCGGTACAACAGGGATTGCCTATAGATCAGGCTCAAGTTACCCATGTCCGTGCTGAGTCACCTACCCATCACCGCCGAGCTAATTACACTTTTTAATTGCAGCAGGAGGACCCCCAGAATAAAGTATTTTTCCGGCACCCCCTACTACATTTTAAATCACCCTTTCATTTCGGGATAGGCAGTTGGACAAAAAGATCTCCGCCAAAGAGCCCCTCTCTGAGGTGAGCCCGTCGGGGATTGCACCGCCTCCCCGACGAGGAGCAACCGCCTATGATGAAGCATGACATCCCTCGGGGTGTGTGAGGCAAACATGTCCAACATAATGGATGCCCAATGGTGTTAAATACACACCTTCGGTCAAGCCAATCGCCTTTAATACTCTTGAGGAACAGTTCAGCAACTCTCTTGTTGTAAACATATTTTTGGTGTCCCTTATCCAGTGTTTGACTTTGATCCCTTGGCCTCTTGCTTTCTGTGTTCATGTAGTGATGTGGATAATGATTTGGTGATGGTCCGACAAGTCGATTGAGTTTATAAAGTCAATGCTTATAGTTCCATTCTTCAATATGATTAGAGTAAGCGTAGCCAGTATGGCATATGCTTCTGGCATGGGCTTCTACATGCTTGAACACGGTTTTGATTGGTTAGGACGTTTTTTAGAGTAGAAACCGGTCTTCCTCATCGTCCCATTGGAGGTTCAAGTTCCCATGGAAGATGGCATTTGTGTGAAATAGGGAGTGCATACAGTAATTGTTTGCATTATTTATTTGAGGAACAGCTGGTGGTTAGTGAAGTAGGTGCAATCTCGCTAGTAATTGGCCTACTGTGAAGAATTTGACAAGCATTTACAAGCAAACAGTTCATCCACTGGGAAAGGATGAATGTGCAGGGAGTTACGGGAAATGAATGGAACCCCAACCCCCTTACCCTGTGGCTGGTCCAGATGTTTGATTGTGAAGTTAGGGAGAGCAAGGACATCCATAACGGGAGGTGCAGACAATTAATTTACCCATGTTTCCATCAAGAAGAGCATGTCAAGCTCACTCAATCAATCGAACATTTGTAGAGCGCACTACTCACCCGTGAGGGTCTCAAGGCGCTAGAGGGGATGGGGGATGAAGCAGGTACTGATCGAACAGCCAGGTCTTAAGAAGTCTCCTGAATGTTAGCAGGTCTTGGGTCTGTCACAGGTGGATGGGGAGGGTGTTCCATGTCTTGGCAGCTAGGTGGGAGAAACATCTGCCACCGGTGGGTGTTCAGCGGATGCGTGGGACTGTGGTGAGGGCGAGGTCAGTGAAGCGAAGCTAGTGGTTCGGGGTGTAGAAGGCGAGTCGTTCGTTGAGGTATGCTGGTCCAGCGTTGTGGAGTGCCTTGTGAACGTGGGTGAGGAGCTTGAAGGTGATCCTCTTGTTGACCAGGAGCCAGTGCAAGCCTCTCAGGTGGGTGGGGATGTGGCTGTGGTGAGGGATTCAGAGGATGAGGCATGCAGAGGCGTTTTGTATGCGTTGGAGTCTTTTCTGGAGTCTGGCTGTGGTTCCCACTTGGAGGGCGTTGCCGTAATCCAGCCTGCTGCTGACGAGGGCTTGGGTGACCATTCTTCTGGTTTCGGTGGGGATCCATCTGTAGATCTTGTGGAGCATGCAGAGAGTGTTAAAGCAGGAGGAGGAGACAGCGTTGACTTGCTGGGTCATAGAGAGCGTTGAGTCAAGGATGAACCCCAGGTTGCGTGCATGGTTGCTGGGTGTCGGGGCATCTCCCAAAGTGGCCGACCACCAGGAGTCTTCCCATGTGCGGGGGTGGAGCACAGGATGAGGACCTCCATCTTGTCAGAGTTCGGTTTCAGACGGCTGGTCATCATTCAATTTGCGATGGCCTTCATTCCCTCGTGGAGGTTGGATTTGGTTGTGGCCGGGTCCTTGGTGAGGGAGAGGATCAGCTGGGTGTCTTCGGCATATGAGATGATGTTGAGGTGGTGCGCTCAGATGATGTTGGCAGTGGTGCCATGCAGGTCTCAGGTGGGTGGGGATGTGGCCGTGGTGAGGGATTCAGAGGATGAGGCATGCGGAGGCGTTTTGTATGCGTTGGAGTCTTTTCTGGAGTTTGGCCGTGGTTCCCACTTAGAGGGCGTTGCCGTAATCCAGCCTGCTGCTGACGAGGGCTTGGGTGACCATTCTTCTGGTTTCGGTGGGGATCCATCTGTAGATCTTGTGGAGCATGCAGAGAGTGTTGAAGCAGGAGGAGGAGACAGCGTTGACTTGCTGGGTCATATAAAGCGTTGAGTCCAGGATGAACCCCAGGTTGCGTGCATGGTTGCTGGGTGTCGGGGCATCTCTTAAAGTGGCCGGCCACCAGGAGTCTTTCCATGTGCAGGGGGTGGAGCACAGGATGAGGACCTACATCTTGTTAGAGTTCGGTTTCAGACGGCTGGTCTTCATTGATTCTGCGACGGCCTTCATTCCCTCGTGGAGGTTGGATTTGGTGGTGGCCGGGTCCTTAGTGAGGGAGAGGATCAGCTGGGTGTCTTCGGTATATGAGATGATGTTGCGATGGTGCGCTCAGATGATGTTGGCAGTGGTGCCATGTAGATGTTGAAGAGGGTCAGGCTGAGGGATGATCAAGAAACAGGTTTGCTACAGCTATGTCTGTGGTATATATATCTGCCAGTCTGCAGTTGTGTAATATGTACTTCACTGTCATCTGTTTCCTGAAGATTGTGTAGTCAGGGTTGAGTGAAATCACAATCAGGTTCTCAAGGTTTATATTTTGTGCTTTGAAGCGTGTTCTATGTTTGTTGGAGTTTGCCATGGTCTGTAGGTGATAGGATGGTATAGTATTGATCTGCGAGATTTCTTGTTAGGACTGCAGCAGGGCTCAATGCCTTCCTTAGTTAGCTCATTGAGTGATCTCTTTGGATGTCCGGTAACACTGGACACCAGTATGGTTAGCCATGGTTGAGTGGTATAGCCTGGGAAAGGAAGTGTGTGTGTGTCGTGGTTAGGTGATAACACCTGTAGTGTAAGCATCTTTCAATCGTGTATGGCTAGGGAGGCTTCTATTAAGTTACTTGTGACGATTTTAGTTCCTTACTAAGAGTGTCAATTTTGAGCACCAATAGATAGAAGTGGTTGTACCACTGAGTTAAGGTTGCCCATGATGTTAGGGACAACCCCATAGCTAGCCTCACTGGGCTGTTTCCTCTGGCATTCTGCCTGGTGGATTGCTCTATGTGCATACGCTTTGAACTTTCTGGTGCTGGAGTTGAGTGCTCTCTGTTGCCAGGGTGTTGGTGTGATGGATGTATGGTGGACTGCTCTGTGTGTATGAGCGTTGGCCACCCTGGACTTTAATTTAATTATCTGAAGTGAGTGTGTAAGTTTGATGGGATGTGGATGCCTTTGGGGGCTCTGCCCTACGATCACTGTTAGGTGGTCCTGGGGCATTTTGTGCCAACTGCCGTACATGGCGGACACAACTTAGTGGAGCTCCGAACCCGGGCTCATTCATCTTGGCATTCACTGGCTGCACACAGCATAATAAGGTCCAGAACGGCAGGTACTGACACCGGGAAGCGGAGCGGATGACTGGACCCGCTTTTCGGACTGCTGATGGGGCGCTGTGGCGAGAGTTGAGGACCGGGCCCCGTTCGTGAAGCGGAGAGAAGTGCGGAAATCCTCGGCCCGCGAGGCGTTGATGCTGCATGGTGGACGCACCGAAACTGGGCCCCAGCGGGGAGTGAGACCGGAGACCCCGGCCCGACTGTGGGAGTGTGCCGCTCCTATCACAGAACGACTCTGGTTGCAAAACCGAAAGAACAGAGGCGAGTGCGGCTGCACCACAGCAGCAGGCCTTTGGACTGGAGGCTACGGGAGGCCGCGGCTGCTGTGAGGCCTACGGCGTCCCCCTCCGGAAGCTGCGGTGTGTGATGGCGTGCACCGAGTGAGGGCGACTGGCGCCGACGTGCTACAGAGGCTTTAGAGGCGCACGGTGTAGGGAGTCCTGCAAGTGGCTGAGGATGCAAGAGCCCAGCTGGCCTATGCTGTAAATTCATGATTGCGAGCAGGGGCTGTAATATTGCTTTAAGCCCTGAATTGTGCTGTTACTGAAGCTGCCACAAGTGGGATTGGGAGTCCCTTCTAAGCCAAAGGGGACACTTGATAAACCTCTAGCCCCACAGCGAAGTTGACTGGACTGGGGCGCTGCGGCATAGACGCTGTCAAGGCAGCCCTGGACATTCAGCTGGTTGACGGTGCGCACAGGCCAACAAGTGTCACTGTTGCTGGAGGACACGGGCACAGAGCTACTCCCCCTACTATTCCTGCACAATATACTTGGCAATAAAAGTGAGTTCAAGCCCTGCAGGGAACTCTGGATTGGTTGGCCGGTGGCATTTAGCAGTTGCGATGCAATGGCGTTGCCGTGTCTTTTTCCGTACTGATAGGCCCGGGCAAGTTGTGATGGGCTGCAACAGGGGAAAATAGCAAGACGCTGGCCCGAGTGCGGACCCCACTCCCAGACAGGACCACCTTGGAGAGGCCTCACAGACGCCTAGCTGCATACCATTTACCCAGATGGCAGAAAATGTGGATGAACTGGATCTCATTCTGCAAGCGGTTAGAGACTCATGGAAATCCATCGAGCAACAAATCTGCGCCCTTATGACCGGATTCACGCTACTTAAGGCGGACCATGCGAAGCTAGTGGATAGGTTAAAGGATCGCGCGATGGCGCTAGCAGAGCTGTCTCCACAACAAGCCCAGAACACGACTCACATACAACAGCTTCAGGAACAGGTCGCTACACTGATGGATCGGGTGGAGGATGCGGAAGGGAGGGCAAGGAGGAACAATGTACGGGTCAATGGGCAGCTGGAAAAAAGCGAGGGAGATGATCCTGCTAGATATATGGAGCAGTGGTTCCGTGACTATGTTGCTACTGAAGGCCTCTCTACCCAATACTGCGTGGAGCGTGCACACAGAATACCCACTGGCTGGCCGAAACCGGTGCTCCCCCGACCCCTCATTGTCAGGCTACTGAACTACAGAGACCGGGATTCACTTTTGCAGAAAGCCAAGGAGAGGACTCAGATTCATGTAGAGAATAGCAGGATATCGCTTTACCCGGATTATCCGCTGCTACTCCAAAGACAGAGATCCTTCTTCGTGGGAGATAAGAAGAAACTAAGGGACCTGAATCTGAAATATGTACTGCTATTCCCGGCCAGACTGAAAATTATTTATGACTGGAAAACACAATTCTTCGAAAGTCCGGGAGACGTTGAGGAATGGTTGGAGGTGACGAACGCTAGTGTGGGATGGGGCATAATGCTTCCCAGAGCACGCAACAAAGCTCTTCTCGAGTGGATATGTCGGGCACCTGGCGCAGCAGGAGGATACGCAGGAACTCCCGACTGACCAACCCCAATCCGCAACAAATGCACCAGGGCAAGCAACAAGCGATTACGACGGGTGCTACTTTCAGACAGTCTGCGTTGATTGAGGGCTCCTCCTCCTCGGACGGAACAGGGAATAGAGCGGGCTCTGAAGGCAGCGTGGCCCTCTTCCCCACTGTGACCCCGCAGATGGCGGATGGTGTGTTCAGCTGACCGCCAGAGGATGTTGCTGCTCATGGACCTGTCATAATGGACGTTAATGTATCCTTTTTGTAGAACTACGTTATTGACGCTGTGTGTAACTGTGATTGTATTTTATTAGCCCGGGTTTCTGCAGTGATGGAGCTCAAGATGATGCTAGAGTGTGGGTCTGCACCCCATGGTCGGCGTTGGTAAGGATCCCTAATTTGCGAATGCTGCTTTGGTTCAGGGAATATTTTTGCTTGCCATGTTTTGGTTTCTGGACCTGTACATTTCCTCGACCGGACAAAGTATTGGGGTTTATGGGGGGAGGGGGAACAGTCCTAATTTTCTGTATACCTAGGGTTGGGTGGCTAGCAGCACATGTATGTTATCGCTTGTTACACTGCTCGCCGCATTTTTGCAATGCACTTACCCAACACATACAAGGTAATAACGTGGAATGTTCGGGGACTGGGCTCTGTACATAGGCGTCATAGAATTCATGCTCAACTGCTGAGGCACAGAGGCGCAAAGCATGCATAGTCTATCTGCAGGAATCCCACATGGTGGAACAGGAGGCGGTGAAATTACGTAAGAAATGGAGGGGGCAGGTCTTCTCCACTAGTTACTCTGGGTATTCATGGAGAGTCACCATCTGGATGAGACACAGTGTGCCATTCAGCCCCTAGAACTAAGAATTGATCAGCAGGGATGCTATATTTTTATACAAGGGTCCCTTGATGGCCAACAGGTAGTACTAGGTAGCACATATGCATCGAATTTTGAGCAGGAACGATTTCTAGCCACCCTAAACCTGGCATTAGCGGGCTGGGAAATGCATCCCTGGATAACAGGTGGGGACAGTAATGCAATAATGGACATTGACCTGGATAGATCCCATGCCCCTTTGAACTGTACGGGGGTGATTTAACAGGCGAAGGCTCTCTGCGGAGGGATGGGCATTAAGTGATGTATGGAGAACGCGGCACCCGACCCACAGGGAATACTCTTTTTACTCCTCGGTACATATGCTCCACACAAGGATAGATAGGACATTCTGCGCGAACGCGGTAGCGATGCAGGTCTCACACGTCACATACCTAGCAAAGACCTTTTCGGATCACAACCCACTTGAGATAGAGATGACATGGGGCAGGATACCTACTCCAGTGCCTACCTGGAGGCTCTGGTCACAGTTGCAGGAAGACACTGCATTCTGGGCCACAATAGCAATCACTATTACCCATTATTTCGCTAGAAACAGTAACACAGCTCCTAACAGACTGATAGAGTGGGACGCTTTTAAGGCGGTCATACACGGTAGGGCCATAAGTGAGACAGTGGGCACAAGGCAGGAGGTTCAAAAATCCCTCGTGGAAACAGAACACAAGATGGACAGGTTGGAACAGGAAGCAGTACATAACAAGGAGAAGCAGGTGCCACTTCAAGAAGTGCGTATCAGGCATGCTGAATTGTTAGAATCCCTCTGACTCATAGACTATCAGAGGTACACGCAGTTGTGCCACTCCGAGGCCGACAAGTCAGAGACACGGTTAGCAAAGATATTTCAGGATGACCCCCCACAATTGTGATCAATGAAGTAGCTACCCAGTCGGGCGAACCAGTACACACCCAACACTACATCAATGCGGCTTTCTGCCAGTATTATGCCTCATTATACAGCAAGCCTATGGATAGGAAGGAGGATTGCACAGATGCCTTTCTGCAGGCACTAACCTATCCCCAAATGACAGCGGAAGCCCTGAAAGGACTGGCAGGTCCCATCACTGCAATGGAAATTAAGATAGCAGTAAATGGGCTCCCGCGAAATAAAACACATGGACTAGACGGGTTACCTGCAGAATTTTACACTACCTTTACGGACTCACTCCTACCCAATCTAGTTCACTTATATAACACAGCGCTGAAGGAAGGGGCACTACCCCATACCACGGCGCAGGCATTGGTGGTCTCGCTCCCAAAACCGGGTAGGTACCCTACGGACATGGCCAGCTGTCGCCATTGTCATTATTAGCGACGGAATACAAGATACTGGGTAATGTGTTGGCAAATAGGCTTCTGCCCCTTCTGAACAAGATGATCCACATAGATCAGACAGGCTTCCTACCGGCTAGAGGACATCTCTGAACACTAGGAGACTGCACCATCTTATGCTGACTGCCCCGGAGCGATATGCTCATGCAGGATGCATATCGTTACACCTACGCCAAGTGTTTGACACATTGCAATGGGGGTACATGTTCAAAGCACTGACGAAGTTTGGGCTCCCAGAGGGGCACATTAACTGGCTTAGATTGTTATACAACGCTCCTACTGCCCGCGTTCGAACAGGTGGGCATATATTGGCAGAATATCCGATATTTAGAGGGACGAGGCAAGGTTGCCCACTTTCACCACTATTGTTTATACTGGCACTGGAGCCCCTGGGGCTAAGGTTAAATAGAAATACACAGGAATTGGGTATACAGATAGGGTCTACAACACACCTTTTCTCTGCATATGCGAACAACATTGTCCTTTACATCAAAGACCTTCGGTCTGATCTGGCCCCCCTTGCGGAGATCTTTGTTACCTTTGAGCGTATATCACGACTGGCCATTAACCCGGCAAAGTCCCATGACTTTTTCTTTTACGAGCACTCCTCGCCCACAGAAATCATGTTTGGATCCACGACACTAAAGGTGGCCACGCATACTTTCAAGTACCTGGCCATTCATATATACAGGCCCCCTGCTGATATGCTGGAAGGTAACTTTAGCAGAGCAATTAGTGCCCTGCATTCTAGTGTTGCATTTTGGACCATGCTACCACTGTCGGTGATGGGCAGAGTGGCTATAACGAAGATGGTGGTTCTCCCACGATTGATTTACTATTTCACAAATCTGCCTCTATTGTTCCCTCAAACTACCTTTAAACTCTTGAACACCTTACTTATTGACCTTGTTTGGGGGAAAGGCAGGCGAAGGATAAGTCTTCGAAAGCTACAGCTAGGTACGAGAAGGAGAGGGTTAGGAGTGCCGGATCTTAGAGCATATTATTATGCCTGCCAGTTGCAATGGCTATCTTATTGGACGGCAGGGCGCAATCTGCAAGAAATTGGGTTCACGGAGCAGGATATAAGTAATGGGGCCCTACACACACTGCTATTACCGAGGTGCAAGCCCCCTCACCATCTTCCACCCTTACTACATATAGCTCTGCAATGTTGGAAGGCGAGTACACAAGCTCGCACCCTGTGTATGCCGGCAACATCCCTTTCTTGGGTATACCACTAGCAGTCGGGAGACTAACAAAACGTACAATAACGCCTTGGTTAGAAGAAGGAATCAGCACGGTATTAGACTTATTTAATGATGGGCAGCTACTGGATCATGACAGCTTTGTTCGAGAGATGGGGGCAGGGGGACACTTGTATATGGTCGATGCAGCGGTAACCCATTATGTCAAAACACATTGGGCTCCACAAAGACAGAAACCTACCAACAACAAACTGATTAAAGCACTATTTTATATGGGCCGTGTGAGACACCTGATAAAATGGCTATATATAGGTATTCAGGCACATACAGAGATCGCCCTTCTTCCATTACGCAATGCATGGTCGGAAGACATGGGTAGGGCCATAGAGGACAAGGAATGGGAGAGAATCATAGAACACCCCAAGAAAACCTCACATAATGCCAAATTTAAGTTTATTCAAACAATGATTTTACATAGGGCATACCTTACCCCACACAGATTAGATAGGATGTTCCTGCAGACGCAACATCACTGCCCGAGAGGCCATGCGAGGGAGCTGACCTAGCCCATATGGTCTGGTCTTACCCACGCCTAGGAGAGTTTTGGGATGCGGTTAAACGCTACACGCAAGAGGCCACACATAGGAACATACCTAATACTATGGAAGAGTGTCTTCTGGGTCTCCATAAGTCTTACACCAAAGACAAAGTACAATACAGATTTGTGAACCTGTCGCTGCTACTGCAACGCGGGCAATTACCATGCAATGGAAGTCCAAGAACCCCCATTCAGCTCGTGCGTGGTATAATGATCTGCTTCGCTGGGTCAGTGCAGGAAGTGCTGAAATTTGGAGGGAGGAGGCCAGGGGCCTGCATAGGAACCTGATAGCATTAGACTGGGATATTATGTTAGAAGCCCTGAAAGCACAAGACCTGGACTCTACTGCCACCCCTCAGGTCACTCAGTAGAGTCAGATGGAAGAGCAATCTATAGTAACGCCCTGAACGATGTACATTCAAACATGTGTTGGTGTACCATGAACAGGTTTGACATACTTATAAGTCAAATGCAATAAGAGTTAATTGTACAGTGCTGCTGTAAGCAAGCTAAAAATATGGGTCATATGTATACCAGGTAGATCTACATGTAAACAAATGGACTGAAGGGAGGGGGGCGGAGGGGTTTATTGGGGGTTTGATTCCCAGTTTTGTAGCAGCCTGAAGCGTGAAGTACTGTGGACTTAGATATGGACTGGAAGATGAGAGGCTTACAATCCGTGATGTGATGATTACTATGGGAAATGTAGTCCACTGAAAACGTGCATATATTGTTTACAGCGAAGTCATTTGTTTACCTCTGTAATGAATAGTAGACTCTCATGCACTTTTGTTCGAATAAGTATCATCCCACATGCTACCTGTAAAGGAAAAGGTTACGAAGATAAAAGAAATAATAAAATTTGTTTCAAAAATGTGTCAGGCAGAGCCTGGAAGACGACTATCCTGCTGTGACTTGGCACGGAGCTGTGTGGGGTTTGATGGATACCTTTTGAGATAAGTTTGAGGTAGTTCTTGCTGATTAGCATTTGTAAGTCCAGAAGCGGATCATGGATTATTGCCTATGTAAATCCTTGAATGGTCTCCTTCCTACAGTGGTTCTGTATGGTGTTGAGGCAACAGTATTATGGATAAATCTGTTCCTGGGATAAAAGTAAGGACACATCTCAAACTCAGCCTGGTTGTGGTGGTGTTGATGTCATAGGGTTAAGTTGGATAATGGTAGATGTTGTGTGGCGTGGGCACAGGGTATCAGGTTCTAGGGGAGTTGTGGGGGATCTGGTGACGCACTGAGAGTGATCAGATGCACTTCAGATATGGCGTTGGCTTTCAACTTGTAGAAGAGCTGATCAAAGTTTTCTAATTCGTGTTTGAAGGTTGTACAGATATATTACCATTCTTGAAGACTGATATTACTGTCACTGCAGAAAAAAAGGAGGCGGTGACAGGGATAATTTGAGGTCATCGGGTATTTTGATATTTGTTCAAACCTTTTCTACACCAGGCTGTACGTCACATGAAAAAGATGAGATTAGATTTTACGGCCTTTATATTCATGCAAAAATACGTGTCAGAAATGTGTTTCAACTGGATTTTCTTTAAGTTGTTTGTGGTTCAAAATATTCACTTCATTCTTAGAAAGGTTCTGTGGGAATTTTGTTTTTGAAAGAGTTAGGTCCAGTTTCTGCGAGCTTTCTTTTTTGGGAAGAATGATCCTGCCCATTCATGGTTCTGACTGAGTTGTGTGTGTCTTGAGCTGAGAAATCTATGTGAATTAAATACACGTCCACTACCTATTTCCAAGGCTACACTAGACTATATGCATGATATAAACACCAGCTGTACAGCCTGCTTCCTAGACCTGTCCTTACTTTGTTTCCATACCACTATCCCATCACATTCTGATTTCTGTAATCCATTCTCATATAGAATTATGGATGACAATCTTTGAATAACAGGGAGATATTTTATCTAGGATATCTGAGTTACACCAAAAAATGAGGGGTCCATCTATATACTTTATGGGAGTTATAAAGGTCCACAATCAGAAACATGGAAAACATTTAGAAAAATGTTTGTTAATAAACAAAGTCTATTTGTTTGGAAATGCATTACAGTCATTTACACAAATGTGATCAGAGTTTTTATGTACATAGGTTACATAACAAATGAAAACTGAAGTATATCTGTTAACACTTAAAATGTAGTCTGAATTTTTTTCGGAATACATTACATACCTCATTTTTGGGTTCCGGAGAGCCAGAGATTGATTTTAAGTACATTTTGATTGAACTACTGTTCCACATCTTTATTTGGAATAGATGGTGGGAGAATCAGGATTTTTCATATTGTGTGGTAGATTTCATTTGAACTTGTTCTAGGCTGTCAAAGAACTTCCGTATTATTTGTATTTTTTTACATCTTTGGACAGATGGATCCTGGCATCTTTGATATTTGTTGTTGTGCCTGTTTTTGCTTATTGGTCATCATACTGTATGTATTGGTTTCCTTCACTTTCCTGCACTAGTTGCATATGTCTGCAGTAAAAACTTGATCGAAATGTATTGCAGTTTGTCTAGAATTACTTTTCTTTCGAAGTACCATTAGGCGTTTTTAGGTTTTATGGCATCTTTCAATTCCAAACTTTCTGTGAGACAAAAACAAAGTTTGTCATTTTCCATGGAGTATATTTTTGAACTTTTATTTAATTTGTTCTGGTTGGTTACTTAAGTTTCGTTGTGGTTTTGAGATTGCATTGTCTTTTTTACTTTCTGTTTTGAAGATGCCTTCAAGCAGCTTTTTATCGGAGAGCTGGCTATGTTTTCTCAAAACAGTTTCGTTTACACAGAACTTAAATAATCATAGTTTCTAGGTGAGGCACTTGGGTGACACTGGACAGTGTGGCCTTCCCGCGTGCTGTTAATGAAGAGACTACCAGATGGCAGGGGAGGGCAGAACTGTGTCAGGAGCAGGTTTCAGCGCCCGTTTGAGGAACTGAGGAATGGCTTGATTCAGCATTTACAGAGTCGGGATACCACGCGGGTGGACGGCGTCCCCCCCACTTATTTTAAGGGGTCTTACCGGGTGGACGCCGTCCCCCCTGTGCAAAAGCTGTGCTGAGCTGGCGCTAGTGCGGTCGACAGCTCCGGGACATGTGCTGAGCCGACATTTCCCAAAGACAGTATAATTAAGGCCCTAGGCAGGGAGCAAGTGAGCCATTACCGACACAGGCACCCCCGGCAAGCCCATTCAGTGATACATCATGGCTGGAGTCAGGTTACAAAAGCACAAACAGCCCCTCCAAAAGCTCCTCGAGTGCGATTCCGAGCCTCGCCCCGCCTCTCTCGCGCTCCTCCTCTTCGGGGTAAACTGTCTGGTTAGCTAGCTCAGTGGGTAAAAGCAACTGCATTAGACATCAGTGTATGCCTTGCAAGGCTCATGTTTTTTTTCTCACTTTTCCGCCATCTAGTTTTACCCGGGTGCACTGGGCAAAAGTTGGGCTGTTGCAAACTTTGTCTACTAAGTAAGACTATTCTCGATTACGGACATACTTAGTAGGTCATGGCGTCACTTTCAGATGAGCTCTGTAGAATGATATATGAAAGGTTTCTGCAATATTAGGTACTTGTTGCCGTTTTCTAAATTATTATTGTTTATTTTTTAACTGATTTTTGAACTGGTTGGGGTTTGCACAGGCGGAATGCAACACGCCAGCGAGGCCGCAAGCCCCCTTCACACAAAAGATAGCCCCCTCCACGCATGAACGTCCCCCCACTTCCAGGTTTTTTTTACCTTTCGTGACGTCACTTCCGCTCGTGCCGTCACTTCACGTATTTGTGCGTCCCCCTACTTCTAGGTTTTTTACCTTCCGTGACGTCACTTCCTGTTGTGACGCCACTTCCATTTCTGAGCGTCCCCCCACTTCTTTATTTAGGACTTGTGCCCTGACTTACAGACATGTTTCCTGATCACCTGTAGCTACTGTTTGGAGGGGTGATAATGTTTTTTGGAGTGTAGCTCCATATTTGATAAGAATTCCATTTCTGCGATCAAAATTATGGCTACTGCTTTGCTGAGAGAAAGAATATTAATGTTATGGAGGCCAGACCCTTCAGGAGCCAACATTAAATAGTGAAATGAAAGTGGTACAATACTGTTATAATGAAACTAAACTATGTACCGACATCTCCTTCCGAGCGTGCTTGCTGTGTGTGTAAATTGTTACATGGCAGCAGTGAAAAACCAGCATTGACAAAGCCAATGTAAGGAGAGTGGCGTGGAGTAGAGTGGACTGCTGGAGTGGAGCAGAGTATTGCAGAGTGGAGTGTCGTAGAGAGGAGCAGAGTGTCTTACAGTGGAGCAGAGAGTCAGAGTGGAGTGACGTAGAGTGGAATAAAGTGGAGCATTGTGGAGCAGAGTGGCATAAGATGGAGTGTCAGAGTGGAGTTGTGTAGAATGGAGTGACACAGAGTAGAGTGTCGTACAATGGAGTGGCATAAAGTGCAGTGACATAAAAGGGAGTTGCGCAAATTGGAGTAACGTAGAGTGGCAAAGAGTGAAGTAGTATAGAGTGTCATGGAGTAGAGTCAAATAGAATTTTGTGGAGTATCGTGGAGTATCAGAGTAGAGAGGAGTATTGTGGAGTCAAGTTGAGTGGTGTAGGGTAGATTGAGTAGCACAGATTGGGGTGGAGTAGAGTGTCATAGAGTGGAGTGAAGTATGGTGTTGTAGAGTGGAGTGGCATGGAGTGGTGTAGAGTGGAGTAGAGAGTCATGGAGTAGAACAGAGTGGAGTGGAATACAGTGGAGTACAGTGTTTTAAAGTGGAGTGTCATGGAGTGTCGTAAAGTGGAGTGGCATAAAATCGAGTAAAGTGGTGTAGAGTGTCAGAGTGGAGTGGTGTTGAGTGGCATAGCATAGAGGGTCAGAGTGGAATGGTGTAGAGTGGTGAGGGTGGAGTACAGTGTTGTAGAGTGGAGTAGATTGTTGTGGAGTGGTGAAGAGTGAAATGGAGTGGTGTAGAATGGAGTGGAATAGAATGTTGTGGAGTAGAGTGGCATAGAAGGGAATGGTACGGTATAGAGTGGAAATGCTTATAGTGGAGTAAAGTGGCATGAAGTTACATTGAACAGAGTGTTGTAGAGTGAAGAGGCACAGAGCGAAGATGCATAGAGTGTAGCAGAATGACAGTGGAATGGCTTAGAGTGCAGTGTATGGAGTGGCATAGAGTGTAGTAGAGTGTCAGAGTGGAGTGGTGTACAATGGAGTAGTGTCATAGATTGTATTAGAGTGTCATGGAGTGACAAAGAGCGGAGTGAAGTGCCATAGAGTGGAGTGACATATAGTGGAGTTGTGTAGATTGGTGTAGCATTTGGTAGAGTGTTAGAGTGGAGTAGTATAGAGTAGAGTGGAGTGGTGGGGAATGGAATGGAATGGAGTGGCATACAGTGGAGGTGCACGGAGTGGAGTGGCATACAGTGGAGTTGCACAGAGTGTAGGGTTGGGGGATGATGTGGGATAGAGTGGTGTGGGATGGAGTGGAGTGGGACAGAGTGAAGTAAATGTCGTACAGTGGGGTGACATGGAGTGGCGCAGAGTGGAGTGGGGTAAAGTGGAATAAAGTGCTGTAGAGGGCGTAAAGTTAAGTGGAGTGGCGTATATTGGAGTAGAGGAGAGTGGCATAGAGTGGAGTGGCATGGCGTGCAATGGAGTAGGGAAGAGTAGAATAGAGTGAAGTAGAGTGGCATAGATTGGAGGGATGTAGAGTGGCATAGAGTGAAGTTGAGTTTTGTGGAGTGGCGTAGAGTGGAGTATGCATGGTGTGGTAGTGCAATGCCATTGCATACAACACATTTCCAATTAAAATTACCATTACAATTGCACAGATATACAGTTTATTGCTAAAATTGTGCTGCGCACAAACGATAATGTGTGGGAATGATTTGTTGTGGTTGTATTAAAATGTTGGCTTTCCTAATTCTATTTTCTGAAATGCTTGTACAATTAATTTACTGGCATTTAAATGTTCATGTGTGTAAGAAAAAATAACATAACACAGCCTTTCCTTTTACACTCCCAGTACCCCGCAAGATTCTCATAAAGCCTCTCACTTTGCAGTCAGAGAAAGAACAGTAAACACCAACCTCCCATTGGAAGACAGAGCCTGACATTTGACCTCTGTCTTTGAACACACAGCAAATGTGACAAGATAAAAACA
Organism: Lissotriton vulgaris; assembly: GCF_964263255.1. Taxonomy (NCBI): domain Eukaryota; kingdom Metazoa; phylum Chordata; class Amphibia; order Caudata; family Salamandridae; genus Lissotriton; species Lissotriton vulgaris. Next base: position 1,038,951,106 of record NC_141695.1, on the reverse strand, counting down.
AAATGTAAAGGCATGTTAATTGCTCATTCACTTCTGAACTTCAATATGGTTATTTTGTGGGTGCTTCAGCACCCCCACTGTACTTCCAGCACCTATGGAATGGGCACGAGGAAGATAATTGTTTGTTAAGCTGTTAGCAAAGAGCACTGACCAAAATAAACAAGCTCATAGACAGAACATTGTTCCTCACAGGTATTCGAGATTGATGAACTGGTAATGGCATGGATAAGTAGAATCAGTCAAGTAGAAAGATAGTACAAAGGAAATCTTTTATTCAAAGAAGTAAAGCATATTAGCTGCTGTGAACTAGTATAGAAAGGAAACAACCAAAAACACTTACTCAGTCAGAGAGGTGGTAAACAGGCTGTGCTCCATGGGAGGGATAAAGACGTGGTGGACAGCCTAAAACAAATAAACCCAGCAAACAGATAGCAGGTAATGTGTGTGTTAAAAAACACAAAGCTGATGGTAATAAATGGGTGGAATGCATTCCTAGGGAAGCTTTTGCACGTCCTCACTATGTCTTTGCAACGAGACAGTTGCGCTGTCTGGTAGGCTTCGACCTAATGAGTTTAGTTTTTCCTTGCTGCGACATACAGTGAATACCAACATTTGCAAATGTCTGCTCCCAAGAGTGGACAGGTATAACTTCTAATCATAATAAACTGATTGCGCACACTATTATCATCAAGCTAATGGTTGCCTGTGTGATATGAGAATTAAAATCAACACCGGACCCCAATACCGCAACAACAGATTTACCCTCCACGTACCCAAAAGAAACCTCCGCTCTGCCAACCTCATCCTCACTGAGACCCCACGCATCCACAGAGCCAGAGCAGGGTAAAAATCCTTCTCCTACATCGTGTCCAAGACCTGGCACGAGCTCCTCACCGACATCCGAAGCGCCCCTTCCCGTAACACCTTCAGGAAGGCTCTGAAAACCTGGCTCTTCGACTTAAAGGATCTGCTAAACACCCCCCACCAGATGATGAGATACATTTTGGTATAGTAGAGTGCCTTATTCCAAATGTTTTTATAATTTCAAGAGCCTTTTCGGTCTAGGCAGTCCATTTGTTTTAATAATATTAGAGGAGATAATTGTTAATTTTGTTCTTGATTTGAGGATAAAAGCTAGAGGGATGGGGCTGATGCGAGCATTCAATAGGTCCCTATACCCACACAATAATGATGTGCCCCTTAAGAGGTTTATCATGCCTGTGATATTGTTGATACATTTCTCCCTCGTTAGTGATTCAATGGTCTCATCATGACATGGACTAGTGCAGCAGGCTTGAGATCTCTGGGGATTAGATAAGGGACATTTATGCTCCCTGTTTGGTGATCTTTGTGAAAGGCTGCATGTGAATCACCAAGTGTTGAAATCACATACTTCTCAATGCCAAGGCGGAGGTGTATACAAGTATAAAACTCAGTCAATCAAATGGGGTTCCCTAAGAAGTTATCAGAAAGGGTACTGTCCTTATTTACAAGGTTTGCTTTCATGACAAGAGAAGAGATGTTATAATTGTACCAATTGTATAATTGTAGGAGAAATATCTTCCTTGTCCAATACATCTGGACATAGGGACATGCTCTGTGAGAACAGTGTCAGGCCACCCCTGGTAGATTGCTCTCAATCCTCTGCAATCCATAACTCATACAGCAGCCATGGAAACCATAACTTGAACACAAATGCAATGCCTCACAAGATAAACATCAATAAATAACCACCTAAAAGCACACCCTAATTAAATTACAATACATACTCAAACCATTACCTATTACCTATTACATTTGTAGTCGTCTCTTTGATATTGTTAAGGGAATATGATGTGGACATTCTCCCAGAATATAGACTAGAAAATACTGCAGGGCCAAGATGACAACAAAAATATTGTGAAGGTAAGTACACATAGGCAAGTATAGGTTTATTAACCTGAACTTCAAATAGATGTAACTTGACAACATAAGTCTTCAAGAGTCATAGAAATTATTAATGGTAAATCTATACTTACCTATATCCACTTCTCAATATTTTGGTCCTCGATATTTGTGCCCCACGATATTTTTCTGCTCGATATTGTGACATCTCATTGGTCAGATTATTTACAACAGTTTTAACAGTATCTGTCCCTTCAAGGGTAAATTCATGGACTTTGCATTTGCTGTGCGAGTTATGGTTGCATGTTTTTTGTGCAAGTTATGGTTTGTTGCCTCCCAACAATAAGTTATGAAGTTCAGTAAACAAACATTTTTTAATGTGCGACCATGGCGGACCCTTAACTCCTGTTTTTCAAGTGAATTTCTTAATATACATTAATGCGTTAAAACGTATTCTGACCCTAATTTTAATCTAATCTCTGTTTTTTCAGTGAATACATAATGAGATTGTTATACATTGCCTTGGTTGACACAACAAATCTTGGACCATTGAAAGAGAATTTTCCCAACGGACATTAAGGTCTTATAATTCGCTAACATAAAAAATAAAAATAATTCTTCAATTACACATGTTGTCTTTCTTAACAGAAATCACCTTGAAGCCGATTGTCAAATTTGTGCTTGTCTCTCAACCATAATTATTTATTTTCATAACGAAATCCATAACGAAATCATTATGGATTCATCATTATATTTTTTGGGCCAGGAAGTTGACATGGTTTTAGGTACTTGATTTCACAAAAGGCCTCTCCTACTACTCACCACTGAATCAAAGCACCCAAATCTACACCCACCAGTGCTTAATTTGAGCCGACGTTTTCCAGTGCTCGGCACTGGCACTTAAATGTCATCACTGGCACTTGTGACAGTGTCACAATATGGCGCAGTCTGTATAATTTAGAGATGACTACAACAAAGGTTAATCAGTAGTTCAATGTACATTAATAATGGTTATTACTGCCGCTCATGCCATTCTTATAGCTTTTGGAATCTGAAATAATGCGAAGTGTCACACTTGTGCAATAGTTAGTAGTTGTGTTGTTACTATCATTGGCAGCATGGCAGGGGCAATGTGTAGTGCAAACTGCAGTGGCCCTCATCATGAGAGCCCTGGCACTTATTGGTTTTACAAATTAAGCACTGAACTGCCTTCTATTACCTTCTCACCTTTCTGTTTCATAAAACTACACCAAGTCATCCTCACTTGACCTCTGTGGAGGTGACTGACAGGCCATCTCCATAGTAATGAAATACCCTGACAAAAGAGACAGGTTGGACACCTTCCAATTTCTCAGGTAAACCGCAAAATAGTGTACTGGTGAGAAAAAGACAGCCCTTAACGAAGAAAATCAATGGACGTGTATTTGGATGAAAACCACAGCACAGCTGCTTGCCAGATAGAGACCTAAAAGAATGATCATTTGTTTCTCTCACATGAAACACATGTGGCACCTAATTTGTGCTCTGGTTGTGAGAATTGTCGTCTTAGTTACAGGTTTCTAGCATTCCGTGAGCCTTTAACTGCAATACAGGCATCTTGGCGGTCATTACTGTAGGTGAGCACGTGCTCTGTTACCGGGTGCGTGCCTGGATGACGGGTCCATGACCCCTCAGTGAATATATTCCTCTTGTGTGTGAGAAGAGTGTGGTCTTAATCAGAAACAAAAATCTCCGCAGGATTAAATGTAGTTTCGTTTTCCTTGTGCTGGATGTCTTCCTAACTAACATCTGCATCAAAAAGTCAATTATCGAGTTTCCCTCGGTTTTGGCCCTTTACGCAGTTTGAAATTCTCATGACCAGCCTAAGACTGATGTCCTGAGCTGGCAATACTAACCCAGCTGCATTCCCTGGTACCCAGAGGCTTTGCATTATGATTATTGAGTTATCGGCTGGATCAGTTTGCAGTTTGGTATTTTTATTGAAAAAAGTGGCTCTATTCCAGCAGTTAGGGTTTCACTTTTCTTTGAAGGTGAATTTACGATCTTTAGGTCTGGGTCTGGTATGAGTTTGGCTTTTCTGCGTGCACGTAGCATCTAGGAACATACTATTGTTTCACATTAAAACAATCTTGAAGTACCCTCAATGAAATGCTGAGATTGGCCCTGCACTCAGGATGCTTCGAATGGAGCATATTTCATTTTACCACAGGCAGATGTTAACTCCTTAACTTCACGACACTGATGCAAACTGCTCCTTGCATGGCACACCTGGGCAACTTCGAGCCCATGCTGCACTAGAAGTTTTGGAAATAAGGTCAGCTACTCCTCAAAGTTGTCTGACCTCTACGCAGGGGCGTAGTTTGGTCAATACATTGGGGGTTGGGTGAGGGTCTTCAGATCCTCACCAACATTGACGCTGGGATATCTCGTTAAAACACGTTGTATGAGTGGCAGGACATGACGTGGGCTTCGAGGACAGTAGAAAGTTAGACGAGGGCTGCTTGTTAGAGTCTCTCGAACCATTTTTCAAATTACTCAAAATAGTTTTTTAACACTTTCAAAATAGAGATGAGAGAGAATGTGTATGTGTTTGTGTCAGAGGGGTCATGTAAAAATACCTAGGTAAAATTCGACAGACACTTCATCATACCTGACTGAAAACCTATGTTCCCAACTATTTTCTACATAATGCATTTGTAGAGGGGTGTAACACCCCAGACATCCCCCTGAAGCCACACCTTTGTCTATACGACGTTCTACCAGAGGCACAGGGTGTAAAAACTCAGACTACACACTCTTTCTTAACGCCACTGGAAAGTCTATCAGCATACCGCTCATTGGCTCATCTTCATCTGATGTGCAACCAAGCTTAGTTTTAGCAGTACTCGTCCATGAGTCAAAGGACCCTCCTCTTTCAATGTCGAACAGTAGGACCTAAACGTCATTCCCGCCCAGTTGCTTAATTTCTAGCAAGACAGCATGTCATTGGTCCTCTTCCACACTTGACAAGATCACTTCTGCACAACTGTCTGAAAAGTACACATATCAAGGCCTCTTCGAAACTAAGCATTTAGTGAAGCGAGCAACTATCAAACAGCAATGATAAACGAATTGTTCAGTTTCATCAACGGGTGTTAAAAGTGCTGACAAGCTCAATTATTATCTTGTGATGCTTATTGACCTTCACGACTTAAGCATTCTTGTTGGCAGCATGGGTCCATAACTTGTGGCAATTAACAAGAGATCATTTCTGTTCCTGCTGCCAAAAATATATCCTCATTGTGAGAGTCACTAAAATATTAATTCAAGCCATGTCAATAAAGTTCTAATAAGAAACATGCAGTAGTTCAATTCCACTGTTGAAACAATGTTTCCCTGAGTTGGCTCTTGTACGCACTTTTAACCTGGGTATGGAAGCATAAACACACAGAACATGTCGGTCTAAGTCAGCCTGGTAGGAAGATGGCATCCTCTGAATGGGAATGAAGTACTAGGCAGCGGATATCTAGATCAGTGTGATTTGACTGTTTCAGATTATTTTGCCACTGTGAATGAATAGAATACATGGGACGTCGTAAATGTAAGTCCTTGAACTTAGTGTCCCTTACAAGATTCTGGCCTTCCCATAACCTGGTGACAAACAGGCAGCACTTGCAGTTGCTCTTGGAGTAAAAGGGGTGCACCTCAGTGAACCCTCAGAGCCATCAAGACATTGATTGATGTAGAGTCTATGATTTTCTCTTGTTTGTCTTTCCCAGAACAACTGCAGTGCTGGCCACTTACTGTAGCTCTCTCTCACCAGAACCTGACTTCTATGCACACTGGGAAATATCTCACTGCTCCAAGATGGTTGATGAAACCAATAGGACAGCTGTTATCTGTCAAGATTAGAGTCTGCCTGTTCAGGACATCATACAGAAAAACCTAAATATCATATGCGCTGCTTGGATTTTTTAAAGCATTTTGTATGGAAGTTGATGCATGGTTTCTTTAATTGCCAGAGACCACTGACAGAAAGCCCCATGTCAAATAATAAAGAGGTTTGTAGCCATAGTCAGCTAAAAGCAATGTGATTGCAGCAAGGCTTCACAAGCCCAATTCGTCTGCCATTCACATGCCTACATTTGAAATAGTGACGCTCAGTGATATCCATTTTAGCCCTTGCTCACTACTAATGATCTTTCTTCCCGTCTCCTTCCTGGATTCCTCTTTTTTTTTAATAACTCCCCCTTCCACAATAAAAAGGTTTCATGCATTTATCACCATTTTCATAAAATATATATTTCCAGATTACCAAGTTCATACTTCTACTCCCACTTGTCACTATCCTCTAATTGATTATTGTAATTTCCATCTCCAATGCTATCTCTAATAAGCGTTCTCATGTGAATATCTCTATTATATTCATCCTTGGTTCCAGAATATTTGTTTACATTCTTGACCCTCTCCTCATAGGACACGTGGGTTTATCTATTCACGATTCTCGCAGCGCTCCCCCAGAAATCCTCATTTAAGTGGATTAGGTAGGTCTTGATATGAACTCCATGCTTGTGCGCATGGCCTAGCAGATTAGTGCAGTCTGCTAGTTTTGCAACTGTGTTGGGCTGATTTGGGGGCAGATGACCCTTTCTGGCAAAGCTACAGGCAATACAGAATGCCCTTCTCAGGGCACAGAAGTTTTAGCCCCAGAGTTTAAGAAGTGGAGGCCTTTGGAGTGGGTCTGCTGAGAAGACAGCTCGATGGGACTCGAAACTCATGCTTCACTTCCGATGATAATACATAATGAAGATGAAATACATCCGGGGCTGCTTGTCAACCCCTACACCACCACTGAATATCAAGTAGGGGAAGGTCAGATACAGGACTATTTTATGAACATAGATATCCCAAAGATTACGCCCAATCAGCTTTTACAACTTGGGCTTGAAATTAATACAGAGGAAATAGCAGATGCTATTAAGGCAACACCAGGGGCGAAAGCCTGTGGGCAAGACGGGTTCCCAATAGAATTTTACAAAATCTTTTTAAAAGAGCTAGTAACCCCCCTAATGAATCTATTTAACTACATCAAGCTAGGAGGAGTGGTACCCGCGTCCTTTAAGGAAGCAACAATAATATCTTTAGTTTAAAAAGACAAGAGTCCAGAAGATATTAATTATTATAGGCCGATTAGCCTTCTGAATTCTGACTATAAAATCCTAATGAAAATCTGGGCCCATCGTTTTATGTATGCTGCGCAAGAAGTCATATATAACGATCAGTCAGGATTCATAGCAGGCCGTGTTATGGCTTCCAACACCGAATTCTTAATTCAGGCACAAGACTATTTTAATGTTAATTCAACCCCTGCCTGTATATTAATGGCCAAAGCGGAAAAAGCGTTCAACCTAGTTAACTGGGCAACCCTGTTCTATTCTCTTACCAAATTCGGGTTTCCTGAACAAGTGATTAAGATGCTGCAGAACATCTATCAAGGTGCTTCAGCACATGTTATAATAAACTCGGAAAAGGCTGGTTCAATCCAAGTTAATCGTGGGACCAGGCAGGGCTGCCCTTTATCTCCTCTTCTTTTTACTTTTTTTTATTGAACCCTTGGTTATTAAAATTAGAAACAACCCTGACATTCTCCCCCCTATCTCCGGGATGGCGAAGCTTAAGCTTTCGCAGATGATATTATCCTCTACGTATAGCCAAATAAAGAAAATATAGAAATCATATTAAAAGAATTCAAAGCATATGAACAAATAGGAGGTTACAAAATAAATGCTAAAAAAACAGAGGTTCTCGCTTTAAACACCAGTCTCAGCCATCTCCCATCGTGTTTGCGTGTCCAGGCTGCAAGCCGAGACCCTATAAGATATCTAGGCATATATGTGACCTGCGATTATTATCAGCTCTCTTAAGTATGTGAGAATGAAGAATAAAATCAAGAATCTTTTCTCCCAATGGCTTCTACTCGCTCTCACCTTGATTGGCTGGGCATCTCTGATCAAGATGTCGATTCTGCCTTTATTAATATTCTTGTTTTGTAATGTTCCTATTAAATTGAATTTTTTTAAAGACATCGAATCTATGATCAGAAGTTTTGTTTGGGGGGGAAAAACCCCAAGGGTAAAGCTATCCGTGATCCAACTTCCAGTTGAGCAGGGGGGACTTGCTCCTCCACACTTAAAAACATACTACGAGGCAGCCTTTCTTGGTTTAGTGGCAGGTCTGATAGGTTCAAAAAACAATCGAGATAGCTTCTTCTTAGTAAAAATGATACAAGAGTCCGATTCTCAAACCCAGGTATTTTTAAAGATTGCAAAACTCCCCAAAAGGACGAGATACAAGACCCTGAAAGAATATCTATCTATATTACAGTCCTTTTTTAAGAAAAATCTTAGTTCTTCAGCTTCCCAGTTTTTAAGCTTACGAGAATGTTTTTGACTGGGCCTCCAAATTAGTAACAGTCAAATATTGAATTGGGAGAATTTGGGATTTCGGGAGTTAAGGCACCTCTTTGTTCTGAATAGAATTATCTTGTGGCAAGAAGTGCTGGCTAGAGTAATCACTCCCAGGCGACCAACGCTTTTTGAATATCTACAAATTGTTTTCTTCCTGAGAAGAAATATTGGCGGACTTCTCCCTTCAACGGGTGACTTGGTAACACTCCTTTCTGAGGCCAAAATTAGCAGCATAGGAAATTGGTACAAGAGGCTATTGTGCCGGGCAATTAAACATGGTGGACCACCATCTTGATAAAATAACCAGCCTAACACAATGTAACTTAACACATAAGGAATGGGAAATCATAAGTTTGCTAGACTATAAATCATTACGTGCCGCTAATTTCAAGAGGATGGCCTTCTTGTCCCGTTGGCTAGGGTACTGGACTCCGGAAGCACTTGAGAAAAGGTTCCATGAGGTCGAGAATAAGTGCTTGAGATGCCAGGCCGCTGGCCAGGGGGGTTGGCTTCATATTTTCTTTACTTGTCCCAAACTGAAATTTTTCTGGGAGGCAATACTCACAGACATTGTGGCGGCTATAGGGAAAAAACGTATACCCTCAGCCGAATTGGCCCTCTTTGGTATATCCAAAGATAGAGGTACTCTCAAAGATGATGAGGAAATATTTGTGTTTATTTCTTGTACAGTTGCTCGCTCCCTAATACTCCAAAAGTGGAAATCTAAGGAACTTCCATCCCATCTAAAATGGCTTAACAAAATGAGGTGGTCATGGAATTTTGAAAAAGCTTATGCTTGCAGAGTGGGAGCAGTCAGGAGTTTCGAAAGAAATTGGAAGTATTTTGAGAATCTGGAGGAAATAAAGGGGGGGTTAAGCTAGAAATTAGATTGAATACTACAACTAAATCTATACGACTCCAAAAGCAGTCTTGAAATGTTGGTAGACTCAATCAACAAGTCATAAGTGTATTTTTTTCTCTCTGTAATATTTGCATTCTTGTAAATGTCTTAGCACTAGCACTTTATTCGAGGTTGGATTGCACTGTACTGCACTTGCACTTTATGATCAAAGTTTGCGGATGTTGCACATTGCTTGCACTTGAAAAATAATATTTTTTGTAACAATGACTGCTTATGAGTTTTAAGTATTTTAAATCTCCCCCTTTTTAATTTGGTTTCTTATCTAGTTTTGTTCTATAGAAGAAGCTTTTAAAATGTTGTATCCATTTCCATTGCTCAAATTGTTCATTCATGAATTGTACCTTAACTATGTTCTGCTCAGTAAAAAATGTATGAAAAAAAACAGAAAAACCCCTGCAGAGAGTATGGCTTAATGGTTCAAACCACATTACTCCTTTTGAAAGGAAGTTCAATGGTTGTCCTACTTTTCTGATACTACAACTGTGTTAAAAATTATAGCATACTCTTCTACTTACACTCAAGCAATCATACCAATTGTTAAAGAAGCACAGGTTCAAACATTTGTATTACATGTTTATTGTCCTTTTTTTCCCACAAGATTTATTTTTCAGGTTTTGGTTGTCACTTGTATATAATGTAGTCCTGAGTTAAATCAAGCACGTTTTGGGTTTCTGATTACCTTCATCTGCTACTGACCTAGAAATGTAGTAATGTAGACAGAAACTGCTGGATTTAGAGGGGCCAATGCACAATGGGATTTATTACGGGAAGTAGTACTCCTGTAATATTCGTTTACGCACTCTTATTACATAGCTTTGTTAATTGCTCCCAAAACTCAAAGAAAATATTGATATACAACTGGTAGACATTGAAAGAACTGTGCCCTCTTTGCTTCTTACAAGCAGTTGCAATTTATAAAGATAGGGGTCCCTAGACAGTTATGAATTTGAAGCAAATAATAAACATATGCTAAATAGACTATATGTTCTTTGTACAACCAGACAGAATTTTACTAATTAATAAGTGCACAGGAGGAGATTCAAGTACAATTTCAAGTGGGACACAACCCGCGTCCAACTCATAGACAGACAACAAGAATTGGGGAGGGTTTTTCAGGCAAGGGGAACGTGTCTGCATATCATACAGTTTAGCAGACTTGAATCGCATGAGAATACCATTGCACAATGTAATCCTCAATGTTTTAAATGCATATGGTATACAGAGTGTCGACGACGTTTCGATCCCTAGGACAAAATCAGGGGATCATCTTCAGGACATTATGTCATATATGCCTGTGTACGAGCAATTCTAGACATTTAAATCATTCATGTCAGAATTACAGCACAAAGGTGTACGGCACACGTCGCGGTCGCTATCCTTTGTTCGATAACATTGGACCTAAATAGGTGCCTGAGGAGTTAGCATGTTTACTCCGATCGGCCGGAACCACAGGGAATATAGGCAAATCGGGGTTAGTGATGCAAAGTGTGGCAGGTAGAGATGACTGTCACGAAAAGGAGGACCGAGTAGAATCTCGGATAGGGTCCTTACGGCTCGGTCTCTGTGGGTGATACAAGGCTCGGTGTGCAGTAGGGACTTTGGGACCGAATCACAAAAAATTATAAGTACGTGAATTAGTACTGGAGTAGTAGTACTTCCATTACTCCTTCCTTTGTGAATCAGTCCCACTGCCTCAAAATGTATTTTGAAAACGTAACACTGCTTTCAGTTGAGGTCTCATTATTATTTTTTAACTATATTTTGAGTCTCAAAAACTGGCACCGAGGGCAAAACAGCGTTGCATCCTTACCACGGCCATCATCGCAGACTCCTTTAAAGCTTGTGCTCTTCCCAGAGAAATCTTTTTGCAGAGAATTTAAAACTTATTTTCAAAGACGTGAAGTGATTCGTAGGACTAGACGAACCACTGATACTGCTCGAGCCATCCTTGGGCGTCCAGCAAAGGAGGGAAAAGTTTGCAAACAAAACCGACAATTTCCAGCCCTAGGTGAAAGTTTAGTGAGGTAATTCCGACAATGGCATTCATTTGTCAGTAGATAGGCAGAGAATGTTAAATGCAGGGTGTGTACAAAGGGGCTTAGGGCAAACAGCAGCTGCAGAAGCATTCAACTCTGCAGGGAAATTGTCATAAAATACTTCCCTAGGTTAATAGGTCTTTTACAAAGATCTGTGTGTAACACTTATGGTACAGATTCTAGTCAGGACAGGGATAACTCGGCCTTTTATGTTGTCTTATGTCAAGAACGTGTTTCATTAAAGTTTGTACTAGTAGCCTCTATCTATATCGGTGTGTCATGGTTGCTGTATAATCAGTGTTGACAGCATAAGTCTGTATATGTGGTGTGATGAAGACTGGTAGGCTGTAGTGGCATGTGTTTGGTGTGGAAGTTTGGGGTGAAGTGCTGGTTTTGTATGCTGTGGTAGAAGTTCATGGAGTGTGGCACTCTGAGGTAGGGATTGGTTGGATGTTTTGTGACGGGGAGGAGAGGAGTGGCATGCAGGGAAGGTGTGCAGTGAGAAGCGGTGTAGATTTGTCTTTTTACAGTTGAGGATCAAATAACTAGTTCTACGCATGTGAAGATGTTGTTAACAATAACTACCATATATTCAGCACACAACATGAGCTCTCTTAAGACTTGTTTATCAGGCTGTATACTGTATTTTTAATCAACCAGATGGTCCTCACTTTCTTGACCTTGGAATATTTAAAAGCAGCCTAGAACCTTCATGCCATTTAAGTTTGCGGCCTTCGAATCACGAACATCACAGTTCCATGCTGGGAGATGTGCTTAAATTGAGGCATATCACTTACTTAGGCATGTGAACAATAGAAGCCAAGTGCAAGTAGCTAGGGCTCTCACTTCTCCAAGCCAAAGGGCTCGCTCTGAATCTCCTCAGCTGAGACAAAAATGTCAGTCAATTTCATACAATCACACAGAGCTTTAAAATCAATCACCCAAATACTCATAAACACAGTGAATTTTATTGCACTCGCATTTCTTAAAAACTTTGAAAAGTGTCGATCAGGTTTACAGAATCAGAATTTTTAATCTAAAATCACTAAGTGTTTGACTTTACATCTTCTGTAGGATTCTTTATTCGTTACAATTGAAGTAGAAGTATTCTGAAATAAGTTTGATTACATCACTAAAAGATTCAATACAATAACGCAAAGCCTGTAAAAGCAGCGTAGGGTCGAATGTGCCTATCACAGCGTCACACACCTTCTGATTTTATCATTTGTGACGGACCCAATGGGTAGTCCCGTGGCAGGTGCACAACGTGATTTTTTGGTACCCGACTCAGCTGTAGTAGCAGGTCCACCTGAACTACTGTCCCAGAGTCCAAGCTATGACACAACTGGTAATGGATGCACTCGATTGACAGTCATGGGGTACAACCCTTTCCATCTGTGTTCCAGATGCGGGAAGGCTACCTACTGGCCGTCCCTGGCAAATCTATGCAGACTCTAACTCGTGCTGTGCCTTCCTCCTGCGTGTGAAAGGTATATGTGGAGTCCTGGTGAGTACACGAGTGAACGAGATACATCAGGCCGAGGCCCCTGTGGGTATCTCATGTTTATGGGCTTTTACATTAGAAACTATTGACATCTAGATAGCACTTCCTGCTTGAGTCATTTTTGCCCTGTGAAAATTGTTCTTCTCCCTCGCTGCTCAAGCAGTTGCAGCCGTGGTGGCTTGGGATTTCTTGTTAGCAGGTCAGGCAGTTAATTTGCCATTTTATTGCATCAAAGCTCGGTGTACTGGGGCAATGTGAACAAAGCTCGGTGTACTGGGGCAATGTGAAGGACTGCAATTGAAGTAGGAATGTTAGCTGCACTCCTACAAAGCCATGATCCGTCACTGGACTGTGGGATGAAGCCATGCTGTTGCTTGCACCTGAGGACAAGGAAGTAGCATACTCTATGAAGTGAGAACCTTCCAGAACTCATTTGAAGAGCCGCTAGGGCTCAGCTGCTCTGAGCACGGCAGTGAGGATAATAAAAAAAACACAAAAAAACCAGAAGAAAAGAAGCCTCTCTGAGACTGTAGTGCTGTAGCACACACTACCACAGGACACCATATTGTGAAGGAAAATGTACTCATTTCCTCCACGTGCCCCATGAAAGACACCTCTCTTCGTTGCCACAACCTGTTATGCCCTCAAGCCCTCTAGAGTTTTCTTGCTGCCTGCCCATCCACAGTAAGCCCATCTGCGAAAGTCTCTTCATCCCTGCACCACTGAAGCGATTGCCTCAAGTGTCATTTTTGGATCTCGGCTAGGCAGTGCATACGCTGTCTTGTTGAGACATTTTGCTTACAGTTAGTGGGCTACTGCGTGCCCATATGCTCGCCATTTATTAGCTTCATTGTTGCTCTCATATCCTTTATTTCCGTTTGTCATGGCATGCATGCATCATACCACTTCTTGTGTTTGTAATACAGAAAACAAGGTGGTCCTAATGGTCAAACCTTTGTAAGAAGGATATTAAACAAAAAATATATTCGACCATCTACCAAATGGATTGGTCAATATGTGAGAAAGGCACAGCTAGGTACACCAGAGAACCAAGGACAACACTTTGTTAGAGGAACAGATTCATATTTTATATTCTTCAATATAAACAGATAATGCATACATCAATTGAAAAATGAATTTTGAAGGTTGCTCAAAAAGGTGTGTAGAAAAGTGTTTAGGGTGCTCATGTGCAAAGTGAAAAAGAAGAAAATAAGGGAAACAACAGAGTGAAGGAAACCAGGTCTATTTTTCAGATGAAAACTGGCTGAAATAACTACACGGTAAATACCAGTGTAGTAGGCCTGTTTGAAAAAAACATCTCTTTTTTATTTTCTTAGAGTCTGTTTTTAGGGGATAGTGATCATAGAATTCTAATTCACTATCCTGGAAGGGCTAAACAAGTCAACCCAGGCTAAGAGATTGAAAATGTTGACGTTTCAACATGACTCCTGCGTAGAGGGTTGATTAAGACCTCAGCATACAGGTCTTCATCAGGACAGTATGGACAGGGTAAGGCAACCTATGGTTGGATGTAACTAGATAGGTGCACACTTGGACGATGCGATGCCAGCGGATGCATGATGTGTGAGGACCGCAGCGTCCTGATCTTGAAGAAGAAAACTGTGATTAATTAGTAAATTTCTTCAAGATTGTATCCACCTAGTTGGAACATATCATTCATGGACTAATACCACTACGATGAAACACCATTTTTGTCAATGCTTGTTATTATCTGACATGCCACTGTCTTTGCAGCCTGAGCCACATGCTTTCTACAATGTCTTGAAGCCAACCCTAGATTGGCTGCCTTCTCCTTTATCTCCTGCCTGGCTTCATATTAAATAGCACCATGGGGGCACAATCTCCAATGTACCACTTGACTGGTGTACAAAATGCCTTTGAACAATTGAAAGTCACGACAAAATTAATTTTATGCAAACTTTAGTGGCCACTTTATTTTTTCTTCCTTTTAGGCATGTGTGTTCTAGTCGTGTTTGAGAAAATTGATTCATTTGTCAGCCAGTCTGTTCTTTACCTTTCTAATAAGTTCTCACAACTTTACTTTGAGCCTTCTCTATGTCTTGACAAACTAATCTTAGAATGGCCTTTTTCTCATATGTCTGGCTAAAGGAGTCTATCATAGTTGATGATAACGGATATATATGCACTCAGAAGCAGTTTTCTAGTGACATATAGTGTATTTATCATATAAATTCATGAAATAAATGAGGGGACTGGCCGATTCTCCTTTTATCATGTCTTCTTGGACAATGGCATTCGAAAAGGTTGGATTGAAATCACTCGACTATTACAGAGTTTTAAAAAATTCACATCACAAAACATGTGGGGGTCTGTATGCTTATGATTCACCAGTGATCTCAATTTTCGTATTATATAAATTAAAGTGAGGAGTTAAATTTGTCATTATCCAGGCATAGTGGATATTGTTAACAACCTTTCCAATGTATTAAACATCTACTGCCACAGCGGAGTCACTCCACGAACCCAACACTCCTGAAGATGACCCTTTATCCCCTTCCAGGCTGGAAATAAAACCAGAAATGATCTGTTCTTTTTGTGTGCCCAGGTTGCTTTATTGGAGGCAAACTGCGAATGTTGTCACAGAAGAGTGTTGATCTTGGTCATCCATTTTATTGCTTAGCATCACCAACTTGCATTCCACTGGGAATTATGTTCATATGTGGACTGCCTCCGGCAGTACGAAAAGCCTGATATATAGAAGGGAGGAACCATAATTTGACATTTAGAGATGTTACTAACACTGATTTTATGGGAAGCGTTCTCCACACTCTATGAAACGGGATTGCCATTGGTGTGTGAGACCTCATGTACTTTTGTTGCACAGCAAGAGGTAAACGTAATGGCACTGATGAGTCCATTCAGGCTCATCCAGTTTATATCTCTGGCAGTAGAGGACACGTATTTATGTACTGTGGTTCATGGTAAGCTCAACGATGCAAAGCTTGGCAGTAGGGGACACACATTTATGTTCTGTGGTTCAAGGTGTCTGGTTTAATCTGTGGGCCAACTGTTCTAATCGTATTTGATTCATTTTCCTCTCGGGCTATAATGGCTTATAATTAGGATGAAAATGCCTAAACAGGGGTTTTAAGCGATTACCATGGCTGACATTCATGAAAAGAGGCTGCATTGCTAAATTTCACACTCAACAACTAATGACACCGGTGTCTAATTAACAAAGACTTCGAGACTATCAAAACTGTCTGAAAGCCAGCCTGCTGGTTAATAAAATTGGTAAAATGTGCCTAGTCAGAATACATGTGAGCTTTTTTTTGTTCGAGACAAGATTTTAAATTGATTGCTTCTTGATACTGCAGCATCAACCTGCCCTGAGCAGCCATGTTTCCAATACTCCGAATCCCCCAGATCGTGTAAGCGAGACCTCTGTGCGGTGGTCTGTGAACCACAACAGTTTCCTGAAACATGCTTTTTGGTCAAATAAATGGCTTCACAGGAACTTGTTTCCAATTTAAAATGTAAAAAGGCCTGAATACTTGCAGCGGTTGGCTCTGCAGGTCGAGCAGCGCGGTTTTCCCTCATCTGCTACTCATATTCTGCCCTCAGATCCAGCTGCTAATGCAAGGAACAGAACTCTCCCCAGCAGGGAGTTTCCTCTGGTCACCCTGTACAGTTCTGTTCCAAATTTGTGAAGAACTCCACCGCTATAGACAGCAGAAGAACCAGTGCTAGGGATTCGTTCTGTTATGGGACTGTACAGCACAGCTGTTTAGTGGTGGTAGGTATTAGAAGAAGCAACGATTTTAGCAGTGTGTATGAATAAGCATTCGATATGCAATTAAAAACACTATTATGAAATTGAAAATATCGGGAAATACCATCCAAATGAAGGAAAATGCAAACAAATAAAAATGAAAATATCCAATACTAAAAAAAGACAAGGGATTGAGTGGCTATTGTCACACTAGGGTCTGCCGTTGGAAGACCCAACCTCCTAAAGAAGATAAGTCTAGTGAGGATTATGCAAACCAAAAGCTCTGCAATAGCAACACAGTTCAAAAGAAGTAAAGCCTGCGTTCTGATGGGGCTCCTGATTCTCCCTGCAACACATTTAAAACATTAGTACTGTAGCACAGTTTAAATGGAAGAACCAACAGGACTCAATAATAGACCCAGACAAATTTAGATTGATTAGTTATTGTATTAAAGAATCAAAATTCATCAAAAAGAGCTATTTCTTAAGGACTTTGGTCAAGAATATCAAAGCTTGCATTAAAGAACAAGTTACTTACCTTCACTAATGATATATCTGTAAGAGACATAGATCAGTTATGGATTCCTCACCTTAGAATTACCCCCAGGCGTCACACTGGATCTGGAGAATTTTTTCCTCAGCAGTACCCCTGCGCGCCGATAGGTGGCGTCGGTCGACTCTGTGTTTGTCGTTGGTGTCGTGGTCGCAGGAATGATGTCGCAGTATCTACTTAGATGCTGCCCTCGCACGCGGACGTCAAATCTTTACACAACATTCCACGGCAGAAGCGCAAAGCCATGCAAGACACTGACAACTGGTGCAATAAAACTAGGGCACTGAAAGGGAGTCCCTTACTCTAGAAGTCAGTTCGGGGAACGGGCAGGATGGGTGGGGCGGAGAGGATTCCATAACTATTTCATGTCTCTTACAGATATATCGTTACTGAAGGTATGTAACTTGTTCATCTGAAAGAGACAATTAGTTATGGATGCCTCATCTTAGAATAGATACCCCAGCAACACCAACCCCTGAGGTGGGTCTGCGAACCAAGTTCACACCAGAAAGTCCTGGAGAACTGAATGGCTAAAGAAGCCGTCTCTCCGGACTTGGCTGTCCAGGCAGTAGTGCTTGGTAAATGTGTGCAGTGAAGCCCGCGTAGCTGCCTCCAGATGTCATGCAGAGGGACTCCACGTCCCAAAGCAGTAGTAGCTGCCATTGCCTTGGTGGAATGGACAAGCAACTCTACAGAAAGTTCCTTTTTCACCAAGGAATAGCAAATTTTTATACAAAGAACGACCCATCGAGAGATGGTCCGTTTTTATGCGGCCCGACCTTTCTTGGGGCCCACGTAGCCAACAGAGAGTTGGTGATCCACCCAAATTGTCTTGTGCGATCCAGATAGTAGGAAAGCGTAGGTTTTGGATCCAGACGGTGGAGCCACTCTTCCTCTTTAGGAGGCGGAGGAGGAAAGAAGGTGGGCAAAGTAATGATCTGTCCTATATGGAAAGAGGTAACCACTTTTGGAAGGAAAGAAGGCCTAGTGCGAAGGACAACTTCGTCCGGATGAACAGCCAGGAAAGGAGGCTTAGAAGAAAGGGCTTGAAGCTCACACACCCTTCGAGCAGAGGTGATGGCAACCAAGAAGGCAGTTTTCAAAGTTAAAAGTCTGAGAGGACAATTATGTAACGACTCAAAGGGAGCTCAAATAAGATAAGTCAGAACCAACTTGAAGTCCCACTGGGGCATATTTACAATAGGGGACTTGAAAAGAGAAGGTTGATCAGGAAGCCTAAGAAAGGCTGAAATGACAGAGATCGCCCTTAAGAGTGCCAGGAGCAGAGCCCTGCTGGGCCAAAGAAAGGAAGAACAAGAGAACCTCAGAAAGAGGGTCGGAAAGGTGATTCCACAGCCTTTGCTACGCACCATGCCACAAATGTGTTCCATCTGCAGGTGTATACCGTTTTAGTGGAAGGACGCCTGGCTGCCAATATAATGTTACAGACTTCGGGAGGAAGGTCGAAAGCCGTCAACTGCCACCTCTCTATCTCCACGCAAGGAGGTGGAGGCTGGACAGGTTTGGGTGGAGGACTGTCCCCTGCTGCTGCGACAGAAGATCCCCCCGAAGAGGCAGTCTGATCGGAGGATCGATGGCCATGTGTAACAGCTCGGAATATCAAACCCTTCATGCCCAATCTGGAGCCACAAGAATGACGGGCCCGGTTGTGCTTGATCTTCTTCAGCAATCTGGGCAGAAGTGGTATGGACGGAAAGGCATATAGAAGACCGCAACTCCACCCGCGACGAAAAGCGTTGCCTACCAAGTGCCACCTTGGAAATTCCAATGCGCAGAACTGCTGACATTGCATGTTCTCTTCGGTGGCGAATAGATCTAACCCCACTGCTGAAAGAGACCTTGCACCACCTCAGAGTGAAGACGCCATTCGCAATCCATCATGCACCTGCGGCTGAGTTTGTCTGCTCTAGCGTTCAGAGAATCTGCCAGGTGTTGAACTACGAGGGATATACCCTGATGATCCAGCCATGTCCAAAGGCAAAGAGCCTCTTGACATAGGGTCCATAACCCCTCCCCGCCATGTTTGTTGCAGTGTTGTGTTGTCCGTGAACACCTGCACTACCCTTCCCTGGACTGTTCCCCGGACAGAGGGAAGGAATGCCTTTAGTGCAAGACGAATCGCCCGAAGCTCCAGAAGGTTGATGTGGAGCCCGGACCCCGCTGGAGACCTGAGGCCTCTGATCTCCACCTTACCCATGTGGTCACCCCACCCCAGAAGTGATGCATCCGTCACCACTGTAAACTCTGGTTTGGGAAGGGAGAGGGTTCTGCCATTGACCCAATCCTAGTTTGTGAGCCACCACTGCAATTTTTGAGCAGTGTCCTCTGAGATCTTGAACGAATCAGACAGATTCCCCTGATGCTGTGCCCACTGGAACTTCAGGTCCCACTGCAGAGCCCGCATATGCCATCTGGCATGATCCACCAGCAGAATGCAAGAGGCCATAATGTCCAGCAGCCTCAGGGTCTGTCTGACCGAAACCATGGATATAGGATGGAAGATCGGAATCATAGCCGAATATCCCAGACTGACTGCTCAGGAGGATAAACCCGAAACTGAGTCGCGTCCAGAACTTCTGAGAGGGAGTCAGGTGTGACTTCGGCACATTGATAGTGAACACCAGCGAATGCAGGAGGTCCGCCGTAGACTGGAGGTGGGAGACGACTGCCTGGGGCGAGCCCGCCTTCAACAGCCAGTCGTCGAGATATGGGAAGAATGGAACCCCTGATCTGTGCAGATGAGCTGCGACCGTGTGGGGGGCACTAGTAAGGCCAAGAGGGAGCATGGTAAACTTAAAGTTCTTGTGGCCTACCATGAACCATAGGTAACGCCGATGGTCCGGCAGGCCGGGGATGGAAGCGGTTGACGTTCTTGAGATCCAAGATAGGACGCAGTCCCTTGTTCTTCTTGGGCACCAGAAAATAGTTTTAATAGCAATCACAACCTACTTCTGGGACAGGAACTCGCTCGATGGCTCTCTTGTCAAAAGAGCCGTAACTTCCTGCTGGAGAAGGGTCAGGTGATCCTCCGACATGCGATGGAATTGAGGTGGCATGGATGGAGGGTTAGTCTCAAAGGGGAGGGAGTAGCCCCTTTGGACTATCTGCAAAACTCACCTGTCTGACATGATGTTGAGCCAGTAGCGGAAGTGATGGTGAATGCTGCCGCTCACCAGCCATTGATGGGCCTGAAAGGCCGGACTAGGAGGTTTTGGAGGATGCTGCAGAGGTGGCGCTGGTAGACTGGCCCATGCACTGGCCCCCTGACCCACGGCGGTCGGATCCATGACCCTGGCTGCACAGAGGCTAGACAGCTTACGCAGGCCTGTGACTCTCGGTGGAACATGACGGGGCACCCCTTCCGTAGCCACGAAAGGGACGAAAAGCAGAGTGCGCTGGGCGGGAGGTGGAAGCGAGGCCCAAGGATCTGCTCGTAGCCCTAGAATCCTTAAAGTGCTCAAGCACGTTGTCTACCTTGTCGCCAAACAAGCGATGGCCATCAAAGGGCATGTCCAAAAGCGTTGCTTGGACATCACCTGAGAAGCCAGTCGGCCTCATCCAGGCATAGCGTCTCAGTGGTATTGATGTGGAAATCGTCCTGCCCAGTGAGTCGGCGGTGTCTAGCCCACAGCGGATGGTGAACTTTGCTGCATCTCTCCCTTCAGCAACAGCATGGGAGAGCACGGCCCGGGCCTCCTCCGGGAACTGTGGCAGCACCTGCGCAACCGTGTCCCACACCGGGTGGGAGTAACGGGCAAATAGACATGCGGTGTTCACTGACCCAGTCCCAAGCTGGAGGAAAAAAACATCTTATTCCCAAGGTGGTCCAGCTTCTTGGATTCCCTATCAGGTGGTGCATTAGGGACTGCGCCTTTTGGCATGGAGGCTTGGACTACCAAGCTCTCTGGGGTAGGATGGGAAGAGAGGATAATGGGGTCACCCGGGGCCGGGCTGTGGCATTGAGTAATCATTCTGTCCACAGGAGCCCCTGTGTTGGGCTTGGATCAAGTGCCCAAAAGGATGTCCGTAAAGGCCTCATTAAACGGCAGCAGGGGCGCCGAAGAGGCCGCTGACCGCTGAAGCACCTCAGTCAAGAGGTTAGTCTTGACCGCCACATAAGAAGCTCAAGGTTTAGGGCCTTGGCTGTCCTACACAACACCACTGCATAAGACGCACCCTCCTCCTTAGCCACGGTAGCGGGAGAACGCATGCCAAGGTCTGGGGAGGTATCCAGACCACGGAGGTCACCCAACTCCTCTCTCAAGTCTGGTTCCTCTAACTGGCCTGCAAAAGGGTCCACAGACCGAGCCCAGTCCTCCTCACCCTCTCCTGGTAGCCACTCAGGGTGGTAGGAAATATCAGGGGAGAACAGGGGTACAAAAGTACTGGTCGGTACCGGTCCCAACGTCGGGCGACGTAGGTCCGGCTCAGTGTATTCATCGAGGGGGGAGGCCGGGGCCGACGCCGGCTGGGGACACAACCAGTGTCGGAGGCAGCAGAGGTGTCATCACTGGATTCAGCACCGGAGGTGTCACGACGTCTACGAATACCAATCCTGATCAGACCTGGATCCTTGGGGGCTCGGAGGCGCGCCGGTGGTGTCGGACTGACTGAAGATGGACTGCAAGGTTTTGTAAAAGCTTTGAAGCTGGGCAGGGGTCACTCTGTCTCCCGGAAAGGGAGGGAAGGCCGGAGTCGACCCAACAGGCTGTGCAGGCGGAGCCAGAAGACTACCGTCTGCTGCCCGCATCACGACGGCTGGCTGACAGGGAGAACACGAAGAGCGACAATGCTTCTTCGCCTTTTTCTTGTGCTTTGATTTAGCCAAAGACTTAGACTATGATGATATATGGTGGTGGCTCCGTGACCAGTCCCACGACCTTGCTCTCGACCGGGACCTCCAACACCGCAGAGCAGACTGCCGGGCCTCGAAAAGCTTTCGGGACCGCTCTGGCAAAGACTTCGGGTTCATGACCCAGCAGTCGGAGCATGACTTCGGGTTGTGGTTGCGCTCCAGGCACCAAAGGCGCAGAAGGTGACCGACCTCAATTTGTGACAGGAGTCACAAGCCTTGAAGCCGGTCCGACGTGATATCCCTCCGTGCACCAATAGTTGATAGACTCAAAAAAGGTGTTGACAAAAGTTGCAAAAACGGAGTCAAAAAGTGCCTTGAGGTACCACTCTCTCCGGATCTGCACTGGCTGGCACGGAAAAAGAAAGAACTGACATCAGCGAGCGAGGGCGGTATCTAAGTAGATACCACAACGTCACTTTGGTGACCACGATACCATTGACGAACATGGAGTCGACCAACGCCGCCTATCGACGCGCAGGGGTAAGGCTGAGGAAAAAATCCTCAGGATCCAGTCTGACACCTGGGGGTAATTCTAAGGTGAGGAATCCATAACTAATAGTCTCTTTCAGATGCCCCAAAACATTAGGTAAATCTTTATCAATTGGTTATAAAATTCAGCTTGCAGAAGGATGGTTCAAATTTCTAACAGCTTAAGTCCGATGGAAAAAGGGGAAAGGTTCCGATATAAAGGCCATTAGGGGCAGTGCTTAATTTGTAATAAAATAAGTGCCAGGGCCTTCATCAGGAGGCCACTGCAGCTTGAACCACCCATTGCCCATGCCAGCACGGTCATCAACAGTACCTACACAATGACTAACCTTAACACTCCTACAAATGTGACAATTCAGACTATTCTAAGCCCCCAAAGTTACAAGAATGGCATGGACGGCAGGTATTAGTCGCATTTAATGTACAGCGCAATAATACACAATTGTTGTTCTGCTCATTTCTAAATTACACATATAGTGCCATCACTCCTCATCCATGCACACAAAGCGCTACACAACACCGGACCTACATACCTCAACGACCGACTCAGCTTCCACACCCCCACCCGCAGCCTCCGCTCTGCCAGCCTCGCCCTCGCCTCAGTTCCTCATGTCTGGAAAACCGCCGGAGGCAGATCTTCTCCTACCTTGCCGCCAAGACCTGGAACGCTCTCCCTACCAGCCTACGACAGACCCAGGACCTGCTTGCATTCAGAAGACTTCTCAAGACCTGGTTCTTCGATCAGTAGAATGCCCCCCCCCCCACCTAGCGCCTCGGGACCCTCACGCGTATGTAGCACGCTTTAGAAATGCAGTGATTGATTGATTGATGTGGCAGACTGTCACAAGTACCGGTGCCAAGCACCAGAAACCACTGGCTCAAATCAAGTACTGATTAGGGAGAGTCCATTCGTTTAGAGCTAAATATATAATGTAAAAATAAAAATGGTTCGACAAAGAAGGTCTCCATCCATCAGCTTCTGATTGTAGCATCAACAAATATGTAATGCTTACAAATCCAAGGATCGCATGTATCAAGCCCTTTTGTCTTCACAAGCCTTGTGATTTACATATTCGGTTTTTCTTTATGTACAAATAAACTTTTGCATCTTAGAAATTTCTTTTTGACTCATAGAAGAATTTTTGTGTTGCTTTCCGAATCGCAAATAGGAAGGGGTGTGAAAAGGGAGTACTCTTCTCATTTCAAATTCGAAAGGAATGTATCAATGGTTTGTGACCACAGTTGCAGTCGCAAACCATTCATGAGTTACGAATCCAGATTGGAAACTAATTGGCAAAGGGGAAGAGATTTCCTTAGGGCCCC
This sequence comes from Lissotriton vulgaris, assembly GCF_964263255.1. Lineage (NCBI taxonomy): Eukaryota > Metazoa > Chordata > Amphibia > Caudata > Salamandridae > Lissotriton > Lissotriton vulgaris. Next base: position 1,038,927,319 of record NC_141695.1, on the reverse strand, counting down.
TTCCCCATTGGGAATCATGTAGGCAGCCTCAGGGGAGAGCAGGCAGTGGTCAGGACACTACTGCTGGCTCCCCCTGAAGTTTCACAAAACAGAAAACCTTTTTTTTTTTTAAACAGTACTGATTACTTAAAGGAATACAAGCTGCTTAAAAAAATGTTTTCAGTTTTGGACTACAATAATAGGAATGGTGGTCCGCTGTCCATTTCTGGCCAAGCAACCATGTAATTATAGCCAATCACAGTGGGTCGCAAATTGCAACTTGACATATGAATATTAATTAGGCTGGTTAATCTACAACTCTCTACCATTTGGTATATTATGAACCAACTTACTAGTACATAGGTTGGCTTGCAAAATACTATTCCATTCACAAAACGTCAATGGGTAATGTATGACTCCATTGTGAAAATGAAACAATATTTCATGAGGCCCTTAAGGTTAAAGATAACCTAGATAGGCACAAAGAAAATCAGATTTCTTCACCTCATATCTATATACAAAACAATGTCCAAATATTACCACAGAATTTCAATACTGCACGCTATGTTTATGGACCAAGTCCATGCTAATCCAGGCTTTTCTGTGGAGCTTGCAAGTAACAGATCCACAAATCGGATCTTGGATTGTTAGAACCTGACAACCACAACACATGCTTACACACAGTTTCTATTAGAAGGGACTCAGTGGTCACAGGTTACAGGTACATTTGAGTTCAAAGTGGCGGTGTCAGTGTGTTTCAGTGAGTGGAGACAGGAGAGCTACAGGCCACTACAAAACCTCAAGATTTGATCGGTCTCTTGTAGAGCCTTGCTTACGTCTCTCAGGCCCACATAAGCCCACCACGGACAGATGGTCAAAAGACCCAAACTTGAATTCTGGTCAAGGCAAAGGGCAGCACACAGGGTAACATTTAGCAAACTGATTTAAGGACTAAAGTTGGTTCTTTGCCAAGTTACAAGAATCGCCGTATGTTAAGGATGTCAAGTATAAGGCACGTTTTCTTTGAAACCGTGGCTTGTGTTTAAGATTTTTTACATTCCTTGGGTGATAAAACTTCAAAGGCACTAATCTTGTAAATAACACATTGCAGTCAGCTTTTTCCCACACCTCAGCTGCCCACAGCCTTGTGGATATGGGCACGCGTAATATAGTCAGCTGGAAGTCGAGACTTAGGAGTCTGATAACCCTACAAGCACTCTCTGGAGAGAGATGTTTAACTCAGAAAAGCCTTACCCAGCCGCCTCACTGAAAAGCTTCAAGCTGGGTATGAAACCTGAGGCACACCTTCCTGTCTTTGAGAAGCAACTAGGGGCACCCGGACAGAGTGGGGGACAATACAAGCTTGCCACAAGACTCTATAGGCATTGATCCTTCCCCTGAACAGTCGATGCTTCTACATGCATAACAGTTTTGAACCTTGTACTCGAGCAGTGGAAAGCTCACAATGCTCCTACAAGATGTTATAAGCTGCAGGATCGTTTTTCCTCTGCAGGGAAGACTTCAGAACCACTCTCCACAGCAGCAGGGCTCTCATTCCCACAAGGCAGTCCGGCAGCACTTCTTGCAGGTATTGTGTTTAAGGCTTAGTCCTCCGCCTTGTAGGACCCAAGTAATCTGCAGCTCCTAGCCCTACAACACGGGAACCTTATCAACTAAACTGGTGTACAGTCCCTCCTTAGGCAGTGAGAAAGCCTGGAACATCAGGTCGGCTAATCCGCTCCGCTACAAGTTTTGAATTTTGGGGGCTCCCCAAATCAAATAATGATTAGCTAATGCACAATTGTGACATGCATGCCCATGGACACTAGAGCCCCATTCTTGAGCTGGTTCTACTTGTATTGGCCTCGGACAGCCAGACCACACCCCTTGCGACACATGTGAAGCAGGAAGAGAGGAGAAGCAGGGAACACAGTGTTAGAAAGGAACAGAAGGTAATCTGGTAACTCCTTCCTGAAGGACACTGTATTCCTCTACTGTACAGCGTAGGGAGGGAAAATATTCCAGGGAAGACTTAAATGGTAACAAAGCCCGAGTTGTTGCACCCAAGGTTGTGGCAGCCAAGGCCTTCCACCATCTTGAGTAGACATACAAACTCAAAGAAGACAACATGGGTTCCTCTGCAGCACCAAGCTAAACATGCACACAGGCACTCACCTCAGCCTGCACTACTGACATAGTTTGACACAGATAGTGAAAGAGAGCAAATCCGAGCACTCAACAGGTTTAGAAAGTCAGTCTGAAATCCAGAAATTATAGATCACAGTTCACTTTAATCTAATTCCTCTGTTGGGGCCAAAAAGGTATCATCCAAAATCTTCATATAGGTCTAGTAGAAACTGTTACAGCCACTATGCATTCCAAACAGATCATTGTAGTACAGCCAACAAAGAACTCTACATCCAGGGGCGGCTCCTCCTCCATGTGGGCGGAGGAGCGTTGCTCCACTGCTTTCTCGCAGTGCGAGAAGCAGAAACATAAAATGGTATAAATACCATTTTATGTTACAGCTTCTTGCACTGGGAGAAAGCAGAAGGGTTTGGTTGGGGGAGGGCGATCCTGTAACAGGGGAGGAGTGGCTAGCCCCATACTGCGGGCCCTGACTGTTTGGTCGGCCCTCTGGGGCCATGTTGCATGCAGCCTACATGGAGAAAATGTCAGAGTGCGCATAGGCACCTGGCTGGGCACGGTCCCCACCAATCACAATGTTGCCACTGCAGCATTGGGATTGGCTTAGGGAAGGGGAGGGAGGCTGCCTGCGAGCAACAGAAAAGCAGAGACAATGTGGGGCCGGATCAGACCGCCTAAGGTTCTTAAACAACACCCCGCACGAACCCCCTGCCCCCCACACGAGTCATGCCAGTTGTGACTGTCTACATCCACATAGAGCTTTACAGTCAACACATTTGGTCGATAGGTAGGTAACACCTCGACTTCTTCAGGGCTGATACGCAGGTAGACTCCTATTCCTCCAAATGTCAAGGATCAGGAAACATTGTCACATAAGCGCCAGAAACAAAGCAAATTATATAAAGTAACTGAAGTCATCTCCTGCTGAAGGAGACAGATAACTTGGCTTGCCATTTCACTGTAATCTTTACCTCCACCACTACCAGCCCCACACAGCCACTCTCTCAAAAAGAGATGCTCTTCGGGTGACCCCCTCAGTCTCAGAGCCATGTTGTGATGTCCCATGGCATTTAACAGGGAGACTTCTTGGTGAGCATTCATGAATGCCGTGCTCACTGGGGAAAATATCAAAACCCTACAGCAACAGTACAGTAATTGCTAGGAGATTAACATAGGGCTGCGGTACAGCACTCAAGAGCCTTTTAGTGGACATTTCCAGTCCAGAAGCTCACATCTAGAGACACCTGTGGACCTCAGGAATTGAGATAATGTGATATGGGCACTGGAAGATGCCCCTTCTTACTTCTCATTGACTAGAATACTTTACTCTTATGGAAAGAGGCACAAGAGGTCAAAAATAATAGGTGTATATCTCCGAATGGAAAACAAACACAATAGCAAATTCACTTGGATTTCTAGAGAGTGTGCTACTAGATTTCCTTGCCTTTTGAATGCAGACAATTATTTTTTTTTAGTCCTGAGAACTTGGGATTTTATCAAAAGCCTGTGCTCACCAGGGAATGCGCTCTTAATGGGACTGTGCTGAAGAAATGTGTGCAGTTCATTTCAATGAATGTGGCAGACTACTTAAACAAAATCACAGAACAAAGGAAACGTGCACTGATCTGTGTCAGCCCAAAGTTATTAGCCTAGTGTAAAACAGCAAGAAATATATATCTTGTAAGCCAGAGGGTAGATGTAAAATCAGGAATGTTCCTTAGAGATAAAATGCTGACAAATAAAATTATTCAATAATATACAATTTTACTAAATGCTATATAAATGACGATTAAACAAATGTCTTGATCTTCAAAATGGGATTTTCAGTTAAAATGAATCATCATTGTCATGAGCATCGGGTCAGAATAATAGACAATACTACATTAGCTGGAAGCCACAGTGAATATTTAAATCTCGCCGCAAGAATGCTCAATAAAAGGCTTCTCTTATAAGAAGGTGACCTAGAGCAAAAGGGCTGACTCGGAGGACATTGTGCTATAACTATCCTAGGTGACAAATATAGGGGAAGATGCTTTGGACGAGTTTAATCACAGTACAGATCACCGCCAAGCACTGGCGGACAGCAGGTGTATTCACATTGGAGTGTAGGAACAGCAATCGTGGGACAGAATGGAGGGGGAGGGAGAGTTTTATGGGAATGGTTTCTGACTTGTATTCAATTAGCAGAAAAAACAAAGACAATGAAAAAAGGCCAAAAAGTGTGGTGGGGAGTTTGGAGGTCTCCACAGGCTCTCATGCTTGTTCCACCTTCATTGGTTGCTCATCAGCTACAGCAGGCAGCAAGGACGGCAGGATACCTGGGTTGTAGACCGGGAAGTGCTAAATAGTCATTGGCGGAGCGCGCCCCACTGTTCTTTGAGCAGGACAAATAAAATTGTAATAACTATGTTATTATCATTTTATTTTTTGCAGGTGCGAGGCTAGGTTAGGGCGGGGCGGTGCTGGAGGCACAGGGGAGGAGTGGTCTGCCCACTCTAAGTGTGCATGAATGTTTGACCGGGCCTCTCGAGCCAGCCAAACAGTTCATGCGTACTTTGCATGTTCCCCACCATGCATCATTACACAGCCTGGTGGGGAACATGCCCAGGCCCCCACAGGCCCCATCTGAGTGCCAATCCACGGCGCTAAGACCAATCACAACGCTGCATTGCAACATTGTGATTGGCTATGATGAGCCTGGTTGCTTCCTGGTTCTGGACTTACGAGAAGCAGAGAAGAGACATGTCCGGTGGAGGATGTAAGTGTTTTAAAAAAAAAAGAAATTAATTTGTCCCCCGCCAACCCCCACCCCACCTCTCCACCCTCATTCCCTACCAGACGCTACTGTATATTGTAGGTAGACAATGATAGACTATATCATGTGTAGATTGTGGACTGCTGTATAATGAATAGACCTTGCTGTGTTATAGATCGTACAAGCAATGGTGTGCTGTATACAGTGGCGTAGCTAGACCTTTGGCCCCCGTGGTGGTCCCTGCGTTTGCCGCCGCAACGGCCGCAGGTAAGGGGGAGCACTGACCCCCCCCCCCACACTTCGCCACTGGGTGTATAGTGCACGTACAGTGATGGGTAGATGGTTATTCAGTGTAGACATATGTAATGTATTGTGTATGGACAGTAAAGTTCTGTAGCCAGTAAACAGCAGTGTTCTGTAGCCAGTAATGATGCGGTATAGCGTGCAGACGGCGACACGCTAAAATTGAGTTTTATAGCTATTTTCCCGTGGTCAGTGCTGAAGGGGTTTCCTGGACCTGTTGTTACTTAGCCTGCAAGTTATCAGCACGCCAGGAGTCATTTAGAGAAGACATTGTAAACTGTGTCTCTCATCACAAACTTTGATGAACAGCACAGACGGCATCCCAAACAACAGACATGATTTAAGTGATGCCACAGAAGGAAGATCAATATTTTTCCCATCACAACAAAGCCCAAGATTGAGTAATATCAATGTAATGTTTAATACTTACGCCACTGTTAAATGTCACGACCTGTAAATAGTAGATTCAAACCAATACACATTAAACTGGACTTATTTGCTTAAGGGCAAACAGATGAGCTGACTTCATCAGAAAGTGTTTCCCATCTGCTCACAATAAGCTGCATTTTGGCATTAGGGCTGCTATGGTAGGAAATGCATGCGAATTTATGTTTACACATTTCATTAAAGCACAGAAAGATTTTCTTTGAACTGGAAAGTTTCAGCTTTTAATATGAACTTTTATTACAGTGAGAAAGAGTGCTTGCTGTAGCAGAAGCAACATAAACAAATACGCCTCTGCCATTACATGTAGAACTTCTAAATCCCTAATGTTCTGTCACACCACACACCCAGCTATTTTCACCACAAAATGTACAGATACAATGCACAATGTGGGTGTGCTCTTGTGTTAGAAAGGATGACCTCATTTGGCTCCTTGATTCCCAAAGCCGTTTCTAAACTGTCCTGGTTAACCTAACATCTTACTAAGAGTGGCCAAACAAAGTTCAAGCATCAGAGAACGATATATATCTGATCCATTGCTTAATTTGTGACAAAACAAGTGCCAGGGTTCTCGTCAAGAGGCCATAGCACCTTCCATCATACATTGCCCATGCTATGCAGCCAATGATAGTAACACAACTACTAACTATCACACTCCTACAAGTGTGACAATTTGGACTATTTCAGTCCCCCAGAGCTATAAGAATGGCTGGGGCGGCAGGAAATAGTCATTTATAATGAATATAGCATTAACAAGTAACTTGTTGTGGTCATCATAAAATTAGCTAGACAGTGCCACCTTGTGGCAGGCTGTCACAAGCGCCGGTGCTGACAATTAAGTGCCGGTTAGGAGCACTGGAAACCACCGGCTCAAATTAAGCACTGAAACAACAAGTCTTGCAATTGGACAAATGTTATTAGCACATGTACTCACATTCTTGTAGACTCAGGTAACAAGCCAGCAGGATGGCTCACTGAAGTAAGCACTTCCAACTGACATATGCAGTGATCCGCAGGTCATGACCCAGCCTTTTATCTTCCAAGATTGGTATTTTGGGTATTAAGCTGGATGACCGTGTCATCTGTTGATTTTAGTGCTTATAAAGGCAGAATTAAGGCAAGAAAGACTTGTCTATGAGACAACTTAGTATTTTGATATTAGGGCATGGGTTACATTATGCGTGTTGTGTAAGGATGTGCAGTTTAATGCAGCTCAGTTCCACACTTGTGCCTATTTTAGATAACATGCAACGCCCTCTTGGAGTGGCAGGGAAAGGTGTGGCATGTCTGTGGAAATTCTGCCAATATGGTTCTGTCATGCTTCATTCATCTGTAGTTTAACTCCACTTAACATGCTATTTATAGAAGCAAGGCCACACCCAACCACAGTGTGGTGTACATTGCTGCTTTGTCCCTCTTCCTTGTCACACTGTTTGACATTTTGAGGGTAATCATGGCTGGGAAACCAGCATCCATTCTATTCCTTTACATTTAGCAATACATTTTTGCCACCCACATACCATGAGAACATAAATACTTTGCTAATCATGTGGAAGTTGTGTTTGTCGGTTTCCTTTAGGCAGAATCTACACTGGATTTTGCACGTTCCTTCTTTGTTTTAATTTGCTTTGTATTTGCTTTGTTTGGGATGTGCTCTGGAGAGGTCCTGCTTTTACAGTCCTTCTTAGTTTACATGAACAAACTCGTCTGGTTTCCTACGTTTTCTTTATAGGGGATATGCCTAAGCATGCAGGCTGATATTCTGTAGGTCTGGCATTCCTTTGGAGTACTCACTGTAACACAGTGTCTTGGGATTTGTTCTCGCTGTGCTGTGTAGCACTTTCAGGTCCTTACCTAGCACCTTTTTGGGTCTCGGCTACAAGCGCACGAAGCGCGTTCTCGCCAGAGAACCACAGTCGTCGGCTCAGCCGACAAGTCCCGACAAGGAGTGGAGACAAGAGCTGGCCACGCGTGCAGCATTGTCTATGTGAAAGGCGGATTCAGACGCGCGCCTTGGGATTGGGTCGCGCGCGTGAGCTTGTAACGTAGACAGCTCACGGGCGCGACCCAATCCCAAGGCGCGCGTCGGAATGTCGGGCAGGCACGGAGCTCACAGGCGCAGGGTTCACAGGGAGGACAGAGGGATCCCGGCAGACTCTGAAATTCAAAGACTGCTTCGTAAGCAAGTAGTAAATTACAACTTTTATAATCTAGAAATTTACAAATGGAATGTTGCATTTTTGATGTTACTAACCCAACTCAGGTTGACCTAGATGCTCAAAGCGAACTTAAAAGTCGTACAAAAACGGATATGATCCTTACATATTGGAAATCACCTGATAGATCTTATTACTTCAAAAACCTTCACGAAAGAAAGAAGCATAGGAAAAAATGAGAATGCCTACCGCTAAGTTTGATAATAGCGCAATTGTTATTTACAGCGCTACAAACAGCAAAACTACAAACGCTTTATAAAACAAGAAGCTAGCAGTAGTCCTGCATACTAGACGCAGTTATTATTCACACAGCTCTGATGATGCACCTCAGGCAGGGGCTCACAGCTGTTATTATTCACACAGCTCTGATGATGCACCTCAGGCACGGGGCTGACGCAGTTATTATTCACACAGCTCTGATGATGCACCTCAGGCACGGGCTGACGCAGCTATTATTCACACAGCTCTGATGATGCACCTCAGGCAGGTGCTCACTGCTGTTATTATTCACACAACTCTGATGATGCACCTCAGGCACGGGGCTGACGCAGTTATTATTCACACAGCTCTGATGATGCACCTCAGGTAGGTGCTCACAGCTGTTATTAATCACACAACTCTGATGATGCACCTCAGGCACGGGGCTGACGCAGTTATTATTCACACAGCTCTGATGATGCACCTCAGGCACGGGCTCAGATGCACCTCAGGCACGGGCTCACAGCTGTTATTATTCACACAGCTCTGATGATGCACCTCAGGCACGGGCTCACAGCTGTTATTATTCACACAGCTCTGATGCGCTCTCTAATACTCTTTACTAATAACTCTCTCCTACTCACTATCAACTTCTCACTCTACTACTTACTCTGTGTGTGGGTGCTAATGCAATAGGTCTCGCATATGCAAGTGATGAAGCTATAGGCAATGTAAATGACAATGCCATTTATTTATGATTTAAAAAATATGCCAATAGCTCTACCTTTAATGCTGCCAAGACCATTGCATTGTAAATGCTTGTTTGTTCTGTCTGTGACATGAGCAACGTGGATTCTGCCAAGCTGGTCCACTATCTGCCTCCAGCCTCCTCCTAGAAGAGGTCACATCCTTAGTATCAAAAGAGTTGAATGTGTTGGGGAATTGCAGGCGATTGCTTTCTTGCTCTAGTAGAATCCTTGACCTCTTAAAATCATTCTATCTTTAGTTATAAAAGGTGTGTGCTGCGATTTCGCACAGTGTGATCAGTAGTGCCTTGCTAATCACTCCAGATTGGTTAAATATATGGTTATTTTATTGTGTGTTGCTGAACTTGTATGTTCAGTTGTCAGCACATAACCATTAGACATTGTTGTTAATGTACACAGCATTTGCCGTTTGGACTTTCCGAACTATGGAAATAAAAGAAGGGATTTTTTGATTAGTGCAATTGTCTTTTGCACCACGGAATGGCTCTGATGAGGGCGTTTGCCCGAAATGCAGCACGCGTCAGGCATGTTTTGGCAGGGGAATGGACTTCCTCAAACTGCTTTCTTTGAGGCTCAACCAGCCGGGAGAGCATTTTTCTTGGGGAAACACACACATATATATACATACATATATACACATATATGCATACATACATACACATATACATACATATATACATACATACACATATACATACATAAATACACATATATATATATACATACATATGAACACAATTCTCCCTTTGCAGGGAGAACAACAGGACGAACTGAGGGAAGGAATATACATACATATATACACATATATATATACACACATACATATATACATACATATATACATAATATAAATTACTCCACGAATTGCAGACTGCGATTCAATGACAAACTGTTATTTGCACTTTCACCACCTCTCCCGCTCCCCAACTGTTTACAGGTCGCGAAACTTTGCACATATGCTATCATTTGCACAGGGATTTATCCCAAAATAATTGAAAAGGAAATTTTCCTTTAAAATGAAAGTAATTTGCTGCTAAAAAGCTATTTTTGTAAATGTAACTTATGTATTTACATGCTACTCAATTGATCATCCATAATGTAGAGTCTTTTGTCTACTTTCATGATCACGTGACCGGAGTCTAAAATGGTGGGGAGGCGGGCTTGCACTGCATTATAAAATTGAAAAAATGTATTTGAATCGATGCATGTGAACAAGGGCTTTGGAAGCCCGAAACGCGTCTTGTCCTCGCTGTTTTCAACCCTTGGAATAAACATTTGTGTATCCTGACTGTGGTCCGTCTCCTATTTGCCTGGTGGGTTCTGAGTGGCACTAGAACCTATAGTGGCTGTGTTGGGAGTTTGCGCAGACATATATACATACATATATACACATATACATACATATATATACACACATATATACACATATACACACATATATACATATATACATACATATATACATACAAACATACATATACACACACATACATATATACATTCATACATATACACACATACATATATATATATACATGCATACACATATATACATACATACAGGTATATACACATACATATACATACATTTGCATATGATCTAATGTCAAAGGTTGAATCTTTTTTCCACATCTATTGTGACTAGCAGTATCACATGCATTGAATGGGTCACTTTAAAAGGTGCGTTCTTACTTTTTCACGTTGTCATGTGAGCAAGGCTCTTTTTGAGCCAAAATGTTATGGCGACTAGCACGCATTTAATTATTAAATAAAATTGCACTGGAGTCCAGGTCTATGTCTGTGTTGTTTGGGGCAGACGATAACAGTAGTCTGCTTTAACGAAAACGCAGAGTTTCAGGATACATACATACATATACACATACATATATAGCAAGATTGAGATAGAAATGCTGTGTAATATTAAAATATCCATACTAATATAATAAAGAGAGAGCCCAAACCTTTGAGGCGGGTAATCTCAGTAACCACAGCACCAATCACAACACCCAATACAGCGATGGAAAGGGCAGTTGCAGCAGAAGGACATAGGCTATGCAGACGCCCACCATATACATTTAGAAGGTAAAAGAACCGTGTCAGCAAAGTAGTCCCTTGTGGGCGTGTCTGCGTTGTGCTGTGGCCGTGTGCGTGACAAACGCTGGTGGCGTGTGGTACGTTACGCCCTTCATGCCATGTCTCATATCGTGTGCTGTGGGCGTGTCCTGGGGGCGCGGCATTACGAAAACATGTGGTACGTTTTGCCCTTCATGCAATGTCTCATATCCTGTGCTGGGGACGTGGGCGTGTGCGGGGCGTGGTATTATATTGAAAACAAAGCGAGCGTACATTCCAGCTCCAGGTTTGCTTGCCCTGTGCTCCCAGTGCCATGCACCTGCTTTTCTGTATGTAGGTCAGGTATGGCGCTATTCCCAAGGGCCGGAAGGAGTGCAAACAGGGGCCATTGTGCAGAAAATCTAATCTCGCCTTATCGTCCGGTGACGCCTGATTCGCACACTGGAGATTTAACACTTCTGTTGCGCACAGGCCTCGCGCGACACACATCCGGAAACAAGGCCCACCTCCACGGAAATAGCAAGAAAAGGCCTATCCCTCCCCCGGTAAGTACATTGCTGGCAAGGCGGCCACATCTCCAGCAACATACTCTTATTGTTTCACCACCCATTTGAAAAATGCACAGGTCTCTCTCATTGATGGCCAGCACCGAGATACACTTTTAGAGACACCTCCGGCCAGAAGTTTAATGGAGGGCGCTCAAATATTGGGATTTAGGCATTTGTTATGGTAATTTTTATTGGGCAATATTTCGTGTTCTGGGGGCGTGGCAACGGTCGCGACAATCGGCCAGCAGGAATTCATACCCGGACAACGTCGGGACGGGCTGCTAGTATATTATAAATATATATATTAATCCAAGAGTTCCATACCCATCCTATTTGCCTCATGCCCTGACGAGGCAGAGAAATGCCTAGTGGGTCAGGATCTAGCTTATCTGTCCCCACAAACCATAACTCCACAGCGAGGCACACTCATATTTGCACCCAATCCTAACTTAAAATGTACTCCTCATTGTTATACAAAAAAATAATATATATGCTCTCCTTTTATTCATCTTAACTATTGTTGTAAGTATAGCACACTAATATAGGTCCCTGTGTGGCTGACTTTATGCTATAGAAAGTATACAAAATCTACAACAAAATCGTGTGTGCCTAAATCATGTGTGAACAGCCAAACTAGTAGATGAGCAGAGACGTTGGGTTTTGATAAGCTTCCTGAGCCACATATGTGATTCATTTTTTTAATTAATTAAATTTGTTTTTATTGTTGCAACAAAGTATATCAGTACAGCGTAAACAATCCGCCGACGTGGCCTCAACATTCAGCCACGAGCAGCCATGCGTGCAACGTTTTCTTGTTTTATATGACTGGTATATATATACATGTCTTCAGTTACTCAGTACATTATAATCGTGCAAAGACGCCTGCCGGCTGGGAGACGGTGGAACAGCGTCGCTCTAGGGGCGATGAAGAATGACGGGCAGGCCAGTTCTCGTCATAATAGCGCAGGATCTGTACTTGTTCATATATACCAGTGAACAGGGAGGGAAACCAAACTGTGGGAGGGAAGCATGTAGGCGCTAGCAGGGTCTTAACAGGGGGATATGGACGGCGGGTGTCGGGAGGGGGGGGGTCATGCAGTCTGGATCCCAAAGTGGGGAGGGGGAATTGGCAGGGGGTTGTTGCATTCCGCTTAGGCGAGGTACCAGATGGGTGGCAGGACATACAAGGGTTTGTTCAGGATACAGGGGGTAATCGGGACACGACCCCAAGGTGGCTCACACCCGGTAGAGGCTACCGGCCTTCTCGGGTGGGGGGGGGGGGAAGGGACAGGTGGGTCTCCTGCTTGCGGGAGCTGCCGGAAACTGTGGAGGAGCATGGCCCATTCCATGGAGATGGGAATTTTACGTGTGCCCCTGGCTTCCTCTTCCCTCAGAGCATCTTCCTCCGCTGCCGCCCATTTACCAACCGCCCCTTTCCATTGTGCTATGGGGGGGCCCTCCGGGGTCCGCCAGCGCATGGTTATGCATCTGTTCGCCAACAGGAGCGCTAGGGACACGAAGCGCCTGTGCACCGGTTCCTGTTTAGAGATGTGGAGGATGCCTAGTGCGCTGGACTCCCAGGTGGCCAGTGTAGTGAGACCTGTGAGTTCCGACAGTGTGTCGTGTACCACCCGCCAAAAGGGTTGAAGGTCGGGACAGTCCCAAAACATATGACGGAAATCCGCGGCTGGGGAACAGCATCTGGGGCATAGGAACGGAGTGGAGGGGTAGAACTTCTGCAATCGCGCTGGGGTAAGGTATGCTCTGTGTAGTATATAGTATTGGATGTTTTTGAAGCGGGCGTTCCTAGAGACGCGTTTTGGGGCTTCAAGTGCTTTAGTCCATTCTGAGTCGTGTAGAGCGCGGCCTATGTCCTCCTCCCATGTAACACGCAGGGTCGTCAGGGGAGCATGTGAGAGTTCCCGGATGGATTTATAGAGCCAGGTGACCAGGTGGCGACCCACCCCCATATGGAGGATAGCATGTATTACTGGATGCGTGTCTGGCTCGCCAGTTTGGAGATTGAAATGGGGCCGGTATCCATCGAGCAGTTGCCTATATCTGAGGAATTGGCCCGGGGGGAGCCCGTATTCTGCGACCAAGCGGTCGAGCGGTTTCAACTGACCTTCCTCGAAGAGTGATTCCAGATCCGTGATGCCACATTGGGACCATTCGGCGAACAGTGGAGCCGTGAAGTAGGAATCTTGCCTGGGGCTGCCTATCAATGGTAGCAGCAGGGAGTACGGGGGCCTGCTGGGGGATAACCGGTGGATCCGCATCATGCACCGGCGCGCTATCGCCACTTGGAGGGGGTATGTGCGCCGAGGCTTTGTGCCCGGGAGGAGAAGACGGGTGAGTTCCGGGGTCGCGATTCTGCCGGTAGAGGTGACAGTCTCCTGAGGGTAACGGTCCGCCGTCCAGTAGGACAGCCATTGGAGCTGTGCTGCGAGGAAATATGCCTCGAAGGACGGAGCCCCGAGCCCCCCCTGCGTCGTGGGGAGTTGAAGGGTTTTCAGGGCGACCCTGTGTCTGCCTGCTCCCCAGATGAGGGTCCCCAAGAGGGAGTCAACGTCGCGGAAGAAGGACCTGGGCGGTATCACCGGTAGATTCGTGAAGTGGTAAAGGAGTCGGGGAAGCATCACCATTTTAGCTAGGGCTATCCGCCCTATCGGGGCCAGCGGTAGCTTATTCCAAAAGGCGACTGTCGGGCGCAGACTAGCCAGTATTCTGCGGTGATTGCCCTCAAAAATGTCCGCCGGAGAGTGGTACAAGCGGACACCGAGGTACCGGGGAGCCTCCGCGGACCAAGGGAGTTTATGTGGCCCGAGCCCGACTTCCCGGGGGGGCAGGTCTGGGTGTAGAGGGTAGACCGTGGACTTGTCCCAGTTCACCTGTAGTCCCGAGGCGTCTGCAAATTCCGCCAGCGCTGCCCCAATAGGGGTTAGGTCCATTTCAATGTCTCGGACATATATGAGGAGATCATCCGCGTACATGGACACGCAATGGGTGCCGTCTGCAAGCGGTATGCCCCAGTCTACACCTTCCTGACGCAGCCGAACCGCCAGCGGCTTGACCGCCAGCGCGAATAAGAGAGGCGACAGGGGGCACCCTTGTCTTGTGCCTCGTCGAACTTCAAATGCCGGTGAGATGCGTCTCCCGATGCGAACTCGGGTGGTGAGATCGGTGTACAGGAGACGTGTGTATGCCATGAGTGTCGGGCCGACATTGAGGCGCCGCAGGACCGAGAACAGGTAGGGCCAGGTGAGGGTGTCGAACGCCTTTTCGAGATCCATAATGAGGCAGGCGGCACAGGGAAATCTTTCACGCACCTGGTCTTGAATATGGAAGACTCGGCGGAGGTTCTGGGATGTATTCCTCCCGGGGACGAAGCCGCATTGGTCGGGGTGGACCAGCGGGCGTATGACCTGTGCATATCGATCAGCTAGGATCTTCCCTAGGATTTTACAGTCCGCCGACAGGAGCGTGATGGGCCGATATGACCCCATGTGGAGCGGATCTCTGTGGGGCTTGGGGAAGGTGACAATCACGGACATCCCCGTAGCGACTGAGGTAACCTCCCTAAGTGGAGAGACGCCCCAAGCATCCGTGACAGACGGGGGACTACCAGGGGAGAGCGTCGAGTAGTATTCCAATGGGAAGCCGTCTAGACCCGGCGCTTTATTCCGCGACATGGCACGTATCGCCTGGGTGATGTCAGAGGGAATGATCTTGGTGTCGAGTGTGCGCTTGTCATCATTTGATATCGTGGGTAACGTCAGAGGGTCTAAAAAGTGTTCCACAGGAAACGGGGAACAGTGGGCCGGGGCTCCGTACACTTGCGCATAATGGCGCTGGAATGCCAGGAGAATCTCGGCCTGCGACTGCACTAATACACCTTCCGGGTTGATAATGTCTGTGATTGGTTTGAGTTCAGTGTCCTGCCTCGCCATCCAGGCTAGAAGCGCCCCGGTTTTGTCTCTGTCCTTATGTACCCTAGAGGCGTATGCCCTGAAATTGTACTTTCGGAGGTCAGCGCAGGCAGTCTGATATTCCGACTTAGCCTCGGCCGTCAGCACGGCGTGTTCCTCCGAGTCGTCAGGTCGTTTAGTGAGTGCGGCCAGAGCTTGCTCTGTGGTTAAAAGTGTCCGCTCTAAGGTGCGTCGGACCCCCACTACCTGTTTGATGCATTCTCCCCTCGCCACCACCTTAAACGCGTCCCACTCCACCAGTACCGATAATGCTGTGTTCTCATTGTGTGTGAAGTAATCTTGTATGCTGGATTTGTGTGCGTCTCTGAAGACTGGGTCCGATAGGCACTCCCTAGGGAGGCGCCAGGTGGGGACCGGTGGGTGTGGGGGGCGCCAGGTAAGGCGTATGATGTGGGCGTCGTGATCCGAGAGGATCCGACCCAGGTATTCTGCAGATGTGATCTTGGGGAGGATTGGTGCAGAGCAGAGGAAAAGGTCTAGGCGAACTCGGAGGTTGTGTGGAATCGAGTGGAAGGAGTAAATGCGAGCCAGTGGGTGTAGGTGTCGCCATGCGTCAGTGAGTGCCCAGTGCGTGGTCCATGTCCTAAAGAGGTCTGCTTGTCGGGGGGCCAGGGAGTGTGTGGGGGGAGGGTGCGAGCGGTCCAGGGAGGGGTTCAGTGAGCAGTTAAAGTCACCTCCCAGTACCCACGGAACTGTAGTGAACTGGGCCAAAACGCCCGTAAGGTGATCCCAAAACTGACCCTGATCTGTGTTAGGGGCGTAAATGCTGCCAAGGAGCACCCCTTGCCCATCAAGTATTCCCTCCAGAAGCGCGTACCTGCCCTCTCTATCTACCACTCGCCGGAGCACCCGGAAGGGAGTACCTGGCCTTACCCAGATTAATGCGCCGCGTGCAAACGCTGAATATTGTGTGGCACAGATGATCCCTCGCCATTTGGCCTGCAAACGAGTGAGTTCAGTAGCGTTAATGTGTGTCTCCTGCAGAAACGCTATGCCGGCTGACATGCGCCTAATGTAGGAGTATACAGAGTAGCGCTTACTGGGCGTGTGTAGGCCCCGTACGTTTAGTGTAAGGATATTAAGGTCTGAGTGGGGGACTGCCATTTCTGGGGTGATGTGGTCGGGAGAGGGGCCCCCCTACAGCTCCCGTGTGCCACCAGTGTATGTGCGCCATATGCGTTCCTACGCACCAAGCTTCCTCTAACGTGGGGGGGGGGACTAGGGGAAGTAACAACAACTAGAACTCCGGGTGGGCAACTGTCCCAATACTGAGGATACGTCACCGGGGGTGGCATATCCAAACTAGTGTCCCACTAGGGGAGAAGTTCAACAGAAATCCGTGGGGGTGGCAGCGTGTGTCGCTGCTGGGCCTGTGCGCGGGTCGGGCTCTAGTAGGAGAAATGTCTATCGCTCGCTAGCGCTCACAAACATCAGGCAAATTGGTCTAGGCTTCTAGACGTCGCGCAACACAACAGGCAACCATGAGAAGGATATAGCAGTTGACAGTTCAATCTTCACGAAGAGGCGATGTGTTGGCTGGCCAGGGCAGCATCCAATGTGAGTGCCACAACCAGGGGGGAAGAGATTGGGCCGAATCCCGACATAGTTCCATCACTGTCCCGGTCTTTCTCAGGGGTGAATAGGTGTGGTTGACCTTCCAGGTCCGAAGCCGGGGGTGATGTGTGCAGTTCGGTTACCGCCCGTAGGGCGTCTCGTCGCTCCTGCATGATTTGTGTGAGGTCGGGTGAGCCTGTGGGGGAGGATGTCTGGCTCTTGGGGTGGCCTGATCGAGCACGGCTCGCGCCCCGTTTCCTGGATCGTCTAGAGTTGTTGTTGCGTGTCCTCTGGGGTCCGGGTTTAGGTATCAGCGGGCAATTAAATTCAGTCCAATCCTGCGCGTCCGCTGCCGTATCGAAGAAGAGGGCTTTCCCTTTGTGGATCACTTTAAGGCAGGCAGGGAATAGCAAGGAGTATTGCAGTTCATTTGCGCGGAGGCGCCTCTTGACTTCCAGAAACGTGGATCGCCGTTGTTGGACCTCTCGAGCATAGTCCGGGAACACCATGACGTGCTGATCTTCCACTTGCAGGGGGCCCGCCGTCCGGGCCGCACGGAGCACCGCGTCCCGGTCTCGGAAGTGCAGGAACTTGGCCAACATGGGTCGCGGAGGAAGACCGGGTTTGGGTGCCCGGGCCGGGACCCTGTGGGCCCTCTCGATGGAAAAGTACGGAGACCGGTCGCAATCCGGAGTGAACGATTTAGTCCAGGATTCCATGTAGGTCAGAGGGTCCGAGTTCTCAATCCCCTCCGGCAGGCCCAGGACGCGGATGTTACAACGTCTTGAGCGCCCTTCTAAATCCACTGTGCGCTCCTCCAGGGTCTCCACGCGGCGCAGGATCTCCTGCATGTCTGCCTCCTGCGACTTCACCGCGGGTTGTAATTCAGTCACGATCCGCTCACCCTCTTTCACCCTGTCCGCCAGCTTACGGTGCTCATCGCGGATTAGGCTAATGTCCGCCGTCAGGGTGCCCAATCTTTCCTCCATCGAGAGGCGAGACATTTCAATTGCCGCCAACACCTGGTCCAATTTCGCTGATAGTGTAGGGTCGGTTTGCGACGCTTTGGCCTGCGTCCATGTCCTCGTTTGTGGCATCTTCTCGACAGCCGTTTCAGGGACCGCCGTCGCCTGAGAGGCCCTCGGCTTTCCCATGGGTGCTGCCAAGAGGAAGAGGGGGGGTCCCCGGGTCGTCGTGCGCCTCGAGGGCGGTAGGTCGTCGCCTCACAGCGTCGCCGGGTAGGTGGCAGCTCCGTGTCGGTCGGCTCCCTCAGTCTTCTCCGGTTCTGGGGCGGGGCCCGCTCCTCTCCGGGGAGCCCCAGCAGGGGTGTCAGAGGTGGCTTGCGGCCGCCTGGGCCGGTGGGTCCGACCGCGGGGGGAGGTGCGTGGGTGTCCTCTCCTCCCCGGGGGGAGTGCGGCTCAGTGTGCGGCTCAGTGTCAGCGCCGATCGGCAAGGGGGACGGCCACTGGCAGCGCCTCTAGCGCAAGTGGGGCACTCCTACCCCCGGGGCGAGGTTTGCGTTTGTCCTCGGTGCTAGGCCTGCATGGGCGCCATTTTAGGGTCAGGCACCCGGGTCCACCGGGCTGTTTATGGAGGCGAGTATGAGGTGAGTCTCTCGCCGGGTGGCGTTGTGTCCAATGACCTCCCACGGGGCCCGGAGGGAGGAGGGGGGCCCCGGGGTGCCGGTGTTGAGGTCCTCGGGGGAGGAGGGGAGAAATTAGTGCTCACCGCCCTCAGTGATGGTGCCAGGAGTGTCCAGTCCTGTGCCGTCGGTGTGCTCGCCGGCTCCCCTCTGTCCGCGGTGGCAGGGGCCACCGGGGTGCCGGCGTTGGGATCCTCGGGGGGGAGGGGGAGAGGGATCAGTGCTCTCCGCCGTCCGTGATGATCACGGACTTCTGGATTGTCCAGCCCTGTGCGCTCGCAGGCTCCCCGCAGTCCGCAGTGGCAGGTCGGTCAATTCCGAGGGCCGATCAGGTTCCCGGCGGGGAAATCGCTCCGGTGTATCGGAGCCCCGGGGCGGCAGCCGCCATCTTGTGTGTCGGGGCTCCGGGATGGAGGAGGGCGCCGTCCGGTGCGCACTCCCGTAGGCTAGTGTCACCCTCTCCGCGGGTTTCCCCGTTGCTGTCGGCTGGCCGCGTCTTCCGGGGCCGTCGTTCAGAGAGCTGACTCCCGGGGGCTCACTCGTCTGCCGGTCCGAGGTTCGCCCGCCATTTTCGGGGTCGGCGTCGCTCGGTGTCGGCGGAGGACAATCTGGGTCGTGTCGTCCGCTCGCAGTAGTTTAGGTCATTTGAAGGATGCCCCAGTGCATGGGGGCATCACAGGCGCTGTGTTTGGCGAGTTGAGGCTCCCGGCGATCTCGTGAACTGGGCAAGATGCTAGCCCGATCACGGAGCCTCAGCAGGACACAGCCGCCATCATGGCTTGCCAAGCCACGCCCCCCGCCACATATGTGATTCATATGGGAGTTGTTCCAGCACCAGAATACACAAACGTATTGCCTGATAGAAGGTTCAACTAATCCCTGTCAAAGATTTCCCCACTGGGTCAGCCAGCAGGTTTTTTAGGTCTCGCTTGTGAACTCAGCGCATGTGCTGATTCGCCTTGCGAGGCTCTATTGTTGCCGCTTTCTGTGCCGAACGGAGACAGGAGTTGGCTCGCGCTGACAGGAGATGTACCCTCCGTACGCATGCACATCTCCTGTCCCCGGAGTCTGGCAGCGCGTGCATCACGCGCTTTCAGTTTCCCCCCCCCCGTCGGCTCCACAGAACCAGCTTGTTTTATTTGCTCTAATATGTGAATATGCCTGTTTTCATATATTACCCGCAGCAACAAGGTTTGAACGCAGATGCTCTTGCAGCTCCGCGCTCACTACCAATGGCGATAGCCACACACCCCTCTCTCATTACTTGTGCGGTATACAGTGCCTGCAAAAGGAGTCATTCCTGCTTCCCCAGCCCCCCCAACCCCACGGTTCGGCGCAAGATCTGCCCTCGTGTTCAGTACCCTGATAAGCCGCTTGGGGTCGCTCATCAATAATAATATACTGTCTTCAATGATTTTTGGAGCAGAGTTTTCTAAATATTCAAAATACAGATTTACTTGCGTCCATTGTGCAGTGTCCAGGCGTGTATTTACTTGCTTTTACATACACGAGCGTAGAGTAGCGCTGATGCTTCGTTTTGTAAGCAGCATTCGTTGGTTAAATTTTTCTTAGTGAGCATGCCCCCATGCATGTCTTGCCCCCTTTGATTAGAATATACCCTTCTTACCCTGCACAACCGTTCCTCCACAGTTAGAATGCTCACCTTGCATGGTTTGCCCAAGTAGGGCTGACTACCAAAGTTAATTGATTTTGCCTTCGCCCCCCCACAGACACCCTTTATTGCCTTACTGGCTTTCATTTCTGTTTCACACAGGGTGTCCCACCATAATGAGATCCTTATATCCAGATGTGGGTTGAAACTCCGTTGACAGTTTAAATACATAAACTTGCCTATTTCCTGTATACTACTGAGATCATTAATCATTTGAGTTGGCCATTGCTCAACATTGCTGCATATACTCCTATGTTTGTAATTTGTTTCTGTTGTGCTTCTTAGCACAAGAAATACCATATGTATTTGTATGCACACTAAATCTACAAATTACATTAATTTGGGCTATAGGTTAACTATGATTTACAAGTAAAAAGCAATGAAGAAAATGCAGAAATCACTTAAAGTATTTTGCGGCCATTGTGATTATTATAATAATATTGTTGGGTTATTATTAATATGTGACTTGTCTTTGGCATTGTCAATTCAGTTTTTCGAGTCTTTTCACAACCCCACCCCACTTTTTTTTTTTTAACCTTTTCTCACATCTCACAATCTTCACTTAATATATATGCGATAATGTATGGTTGCCTAGAGAACCACTGTAGCACTTTAGAGTAGGAGGCGTGCTTCTCTTTTCTAAGGACCTTTATCAGTGAACACTTAACAAAATAGCAATGAATCTTTTATCGCTATTTTATCTTTTATCATAGAGTCTCCCTCCTTTGTTTTACAAGGTGATGATAATGATACATATTTTCTTTGTAACAGCAGTTTTCCTGTGCTATTAATGACTTGAAGTAGGGAGTAAAAATGCTTATTGCATCTTACATTGGTGTTGTGCACTTCACAGTTTGGCTCCAGAAGTGAGTGTTGTGTGCTTGTGATTATTTAGTTCCTTCTCATGTGCATGGAAACGGAACACCATTTTTTTTATTTCCCTTATAATGTTTGAGATAATATTGTATGTATTTATTTACTTCTCGTATTTGTAGAGTGTAAACCTAGCTACAGGGGTAACTGAGTGCTTTACGTAGAACATAACACAAGTGCAGGATAATTTGTGCGAGATCAAACCGTCAAACAAAACCACAGTACAGGCTAAACAGGTGAAGGGCAAGAGGGAGAGTTAAATATGTAGAATACGTCATTTTTAATCTTTAGCTGGAGATTGAATAAATATGTTTTAAGGGTTTTGCTCAAGAGAGGAAATTTAGATTGGCTGATGTTTTAGGTATCTGGATCCATCTTGTGGGAGCTTAGTATGAGAACGCCTATTTAACAGTCTTGCTCTGCTTTATTTTTGTGCTCTCCCAGATCAGGGAGAAATTTCCTCAAGTCAATCTTTCTTTTTATGTGATGTGTAGTTTGTCCTTTAGGTAATGCAGGAGATCAGATTGCAGTTCATTGTGTGTTATATATACGTATTTGAAGTCAATATGTGATTCTAAACATAAGTTATGGAAATGTTTTAGAACTGGGGTGATGTAGAAATTTCTTAGCATTTGAAATCAGGTGTGCTGCACCATGAATGAGGACCCTGTGAGGCATAACATTCTTGGAAGGCATGCTAGAGGAGTATTACTGCCACGTATGTGGGCAATCACTAAAACGTGGACTACCAACCTTATCAAGGAGGCCTACCGTACTTTATTTTTTTCATTAAATATATTTGATATGATGTAGCATTCACCAATATATTGAAATGTTTCTTGAGGCTGAGCGACAGTAAATGTGTAACCTAGAGATGTCGCAACTGGAGCCCTTGAGGGTGCAATACTAAAAGGGCAGAGTATGAAAAGGCATTTTTGAACTGGAACACCACTGGGCATAGGATAAGAAAGAATTGACTTGTCCTAATTGTTATCTCGTTGTCAAGATTGATTTTAACATTTTTTGCATTCTGTACCCTTTTTGAGGAAGGGAATGCCCAACAGTGAAAAGTGGTTGATGGGTTAAAGCACTGATGAGCGATCCAACAGGACAGACCTGAAGACAAGTTTTACTATCTTCTATTATTTTGAGGACTTCATCTAAGATGTGCAGGGTGGCTGTCTAAATGCTGAGTTTTGACTGGAAGAGGTATCAGGCTTTCACAAGTTGGACACATGATTTAGTAGTTGTTTAATAACCACCTTGAATAATATTCACCAACATGGGTAGTTTAGAAATTGACCTGAAGTTTTTCGAAGTTTGGATTCTGTATCGAGGGCAAGGGTTGACTTGGTTAGACTTAATAGCTGATGGAAGTGTGCCTTCATCCAGAGAGCTATTAACAATTTGGAGAAGGGATTGAGAAATGCCATCTGTGCATATCTGGACAAGAGTTGCTAGCAAAGATCTAATAATGTGGGTTGATGGAACGGTTGTGGTGATATGTCACTGCGAGTCCAGCAGCTAGAAGGAAGACCATTTAGTGGCTGATTTACCCAGTGTTGAGGGGTGGAGAGAGTTTAATGGAGCTATAAAGGCCTCTGCAGGTATCGTGCATTTTCATTGAGAGGGACTTGGTCATGTTTTCGACTATGCTAATTCAGCTGGGCATTTTTGGTTGAGGGATAGAATTTGCCGACAATCTATTGGTTTGAAAGAGGGTTTTAGGATGGTTAGGTGATCGCTAATCTTGTGTTTGAAGTAATTTGCTATGGGTAGACGTATGAAGTGTTTGTGAATTTTCCTTAGATATTTAAGGTTTACGAATGCTTCAAAGCTCTGTTTTTCTCAATTTCCTTTGTTGTCTTACTTTAATGTAGGTCCTTGGAGTGAAACAGGCTATGAGGTTGGTTTCTGGTGTATTTAAGGGTAAGCCGTGCCCTGTGTTTGATGTTGTTTTTAGTTTACTGAATGCAGAAGTCAATGAGGAAGTCGGAGGTATTAACAAAATCAGAGTTCCTAGTGATAATTCTGAGGTCCTCAGAGAAGTTGATGATAGATCGACAAGTAGAGTTAAGAATTGATTATAATGGTCACCTACAGTTGGTGTACTATAACGGTAGTTCCTGGGTGATTCCCTGCTTCCCGACATTCCTCCCTCATTTTAAACACCTGAATTCAGCTTTGGGCTTTTAAATTGTATGACTGAATGAGATATTTAATACAATGTCACAACAGAATCTTGGTGGGCATCAAATATGTTTTAATAAACAGTATAATATGTTTTAAAAATCTATGGAGGCTCACAGTTAAAAGAAGCACACATTTGCAATACAATAGGTCTCGCATTTATGCAAGTTTAAGCTATTGGCATTGTATATGACAATGCCTTTTGTTTGTTTTAAAAACTAAAATATAAACAAAAGGCATTGTCATTTACAATGCAAATAGCTCAAACTCCTGTTGCGAGACCTATTGCATTGCAAATGCTTGTAGAGATAAGGATTCAATATGCATTTATGGATGTACAGACGTTTCTCTTGGCCAGAAACACTTGACACTTTGCACAGAAGAGCTTGTGCATAAGGCACAGGCCCTGAACTTTATGAATTCATGACAGATGTGCTGTCTCTGAGGAAAAGAAGAAACCAATTGTGAACTACTCCATTTCAGTCTCTATGATATTTCTTAATGGTGTATTCTGAAGGCAAGGAAAGGTGACCTTCAGTAACCAACTCTCAACAGCATTAATAAGAATAATCCTATAAGAAAGAGAAAGGAAAGGTAACGACAACTCTGCTCAATAAGCAAAGATGGTAACAGGTGGCTTGTACAAGTACAGGAGGCTTGCCCAACTGAAACAATCTGGGAAATGTAGTTGGCATTGTGTATGGCCCCCAGACTGATGCACCTGGTTTTGGATGAACCAGTGGTGGACAGTACAACTGATATTAAAAGGTCCACAAGGACCAGGATTTCAACAGCACTACTATCAGTAGCCAACTGCAAATCACTGAGCACACTTATACGCACTTATTAATGTTCATTTCAAAATTCAGTGTTTTGATTATGTAATACGCCAATAATCTCCACTTGTACCCGTGACTGCTATACTATGGCTCCAGCCATTGGATGGAATTGTCAAGAACCCCAAGCACTGAAAAAACTGGAATACTACAATATAATGTAGATAAAGTTCCCAAAACCCTAACAGTCAGTCTGCAAAGTTGACAAACCCATGCTCCTGTACTAGACCTGAACCTAAAACAACTTGACCAAATCAAGCCTCACCAAAAAACTTCCAACAGCCCCAACCACATTCAGGATTAGGTTTGACGTTTTATGCAGTATGTACAGATCATTTGAGAGTAAAAGACCAAGCTACCTAAGGAAACTGGCCTCTCATTATGTACCACACAGGGACCTCTGATCGAGTCACAGATTTTGTGTCTAACAAATTACAATAACTAAAGAAATCTAAGGATGGTGCAGGATACAGTCAAAGCTGAAAGTTATAGAACAGGATCAACCTGAGAGTCCAAAAGAGTACATTTGTTTTCTCTAAAACCATAACTCTTAAACAAAGCATGTGACTATGGCTTCGGTAAAATCTATTCTGCCCCATTCCTACCAAAACACAATAAGCAGGGGTCTGAGCTGCTGCTCGCTCAAGCCACCTACCACCACTAAAACCACCTTCCACATTTCCCTTAAACCCGAATTGTTACCCTAATGAGGAACCATCAAGGCCGGACTGGCCGCAGCGGGCACCGGGCGTTTCCCCAGTTGGTCGCCAGGGTGGGGGCCGGTTTTGGGCACTTGGGGGCCGTTTTTGTTACCAGGGCCTGCAATATCGGCCCAGTAACAAAATCCAGGGCCGGCTCTAGGCTCATGGTGGCCCTGGGCAGGGAGCGTAGGTAGGGGGCCCGGAAGAGGGGTTCCGGGCAGGGTGGAGCGCGCAGGCCAGTAAAGAGAGAAGGAGGTCAGGGAGTTGAGAAGTGGAACAGAGCCGGAGGCCGCCAAATCCCTGCCAGGGGCCACCACACAAATATGTATCCATCCTCAGAGGATTAATATATTAAGGATATATATTGGCGTGGTGGCCCCTGGGGTTTGGTGGCCCTGTGCAGGTGCACAGCTTGCACATGCCTAGAGCCGGCCCTGCAAAATCGTCCAAAACCGGTCCTTACAAACAGCTCGGCCGCATCCCCTCGGACCCCCCCAGGGGTGCCGGTCGAGCAGTTTGCCAGGGCCAGTTTTGGTTCCCAGTCCGGCCCCGGGAACTATAAACCTTTGCCCCAAGCATTCATTTCTCCACATTTTAGCTCTTCTAGATGTACATGACCATGCATTAAAAACTGCGGAAATGGCAACATGGCTTGCTCCTACTGACTTTTCAAGAGGCCACCATCTTCCCTGGACATCAGTGCTATGCTAAAACATTTACATGATTTGTAGACTACCGTAAAAGAAGAAATAATGAAGTTGTCATTACTAATAGTTTGAATCATTACAATTGTAATTGCATTGCTGGTAAAGTGAATTGTAGAGGTAAGAAGCATAACCTATGCTTGTGGCAAACTAGCAGAGTTCTCAATCAGTTCAAATAGGACGTCGAACCACTGTAGACTAATTTTATGCAACCACAGAAAGATGTAAAACACTGAATTTACATTATACCTTCATAGAATTCTCTTCTAAAGAAAGAAAAAAAGGAATCATACAAAAAGGGGTCAATATCAAGAATTTTAACTTAGAAAGAATAGGTTGGAGATAAAGTGAGATAAAGAAAAAAAAATAATCATTAGTTACCGGATAACCATCTCGTCCTGGTAGGCCCTGTTGTGATTAAATAAGTATACACTTGTATTTATCAAAATAAGCAACCTGGAAGCATACATCTTGCATTACTCACATTCTGTCTGTGAAAACAATGACCTCAGATATACAATTTAGACACAAAGGACAATGATCATCAGGTTAAAGTGTTCCCTGCAGTTCCCATATCTCATTCTCAGGTTCAATGTAAGAAAATTAGTGAACTGGTTAATTTTCAATCTCAAACTTTCAGAAGGATCTGAAATTATCGGCCTATTGCAAGTAAAAGATCATAATTCTGTGAATCTTGGAAATTATTTGCGCTGAGTCAGCCATCCTGGTCACTTGCTGTATATCAATTATTCACAATTCATTTTAGAGATGTTTTCATGCAATCCTTTCAAAGGTAGGATTGTCTTGTAAATATATATAGCAAAACTTTCTAATCTATATATATATTTTTTTCCATCCTGCACTAACGGTTTGGAAAATCATAACTTACCAGTAATTTTGCTCCTCTCATCAGGTAGTTTGTGGAATGTGGCCTGAGCAAGTGCCAGAGGCTGAGTCTTTTGTAAGCATCCCACCCACCACCTTTTGTTGTTTCAATATAATACTCTTAGCGCAACAGGAGTGCTCAGACATTGGTCCGTGCTCGTTGTGCCACATAATCCGATCTTCCCGTGACTGAAGTGGCTCAACAATGCAATTATGGCATGCTATCACGCTGAACATATCTAGGTTGGAGGACCTCCTGAAGTTTAAACCCCCGGAAGTTAAGCCACTCAAGGGCGAGTTAGGAAGTCATAAGGTGTCCCAAAGGCTGATCTCTTCAGAACAATACAGTAGACCCTTTTCATTCCCTTCGCTTGGCTTGGGAGGAGGACTTGGGACCTCTTACGGATGAAGAATGTGGGGAGGCAAGGGCGGCCCGATAGAGTCTGCTATTGCGAGTTGATTTCACCTCATTAAACTAAAGTATTTATATAGAGTATATTTTAGGAGGTGTAGGTTGTGGAGGATGGGAGTAGTTGCTTCTCCATTCTGTCTAGAGTGTTCCTTAAGGAGGTGATCTGCTTCATACAGCCAGGGGGTGGGCAGTGCTGTGCAAACATTAGGAGCAACACATTAGGTGCTTTCCTTTCTGGGGTCCGTGCTGGGAGGTGCCCTACAAACCAACCCAAACATGGCCATCCTGCATATTGTTAAGGAGAAAATGAAATATGAAGAAATCTCACTAAAGCAGACATCAGTAGAGAGCATTGCAGAACTATACATGGTTAAGGACCAGCTCAGGCCTAAGCTTTACGGCAATAAAAATAGGTGAGGGTTCACAAGGAATTAGAATGCACAATCTGGAAGTTCAGTTAAATGTAAACACATTGTTAGACTTGGCATCTTTTGCGTGTTTTCCCTAAGTTTTTTGCTTTCTGACCTCCTGGTTCTAACTCGGTTTGTGCTGGCTTAGTGATTCTGTGCACTTTTCTCACTGCTAATCAGTGGTAAAATGTGTTATGGATTGGTGTTTCCATGATTGGCATGTTTGATTTATGTGTCAGTCCCTAGTAAAGTGCACTGCGTGTGCCAGGGTCTGTGAATCAAATGCCGTTGGTGGACTGCAGCACAGGATTGTGCCACCCACACGAACGCCCTGTAAAAGGTAACTCAGACCCGCCATTGCGGAGTCTGCAAGCAGTTTGTAACTGTTATGTTGACTTGGCCAGTGCACACACTTGCCAGTCCCTCACCTTCCCTTTTCTTACATGCCAGCCCTAAGGTAGGCCCAAGGTACCCCTGTGGGCTGGTTGCAGTGTATGTGAAAGGTAGGACATACCCTGGTATGTGTGAAAATCACTAAAGAAGGAGAGCAGGGCACTTTCTCGAATACACATAGACCCTAAGCAACAGAGCTCAAGGAGTTACCTCACCCCCAATGAGATAGTCGACCAAGGGAAAAAGATTTGGTATAAAATCGTAACCTATGTGGACAATTTAGTAGGATGGACTGAACGTTTAGCCCTTCGGATGAGCCCATGGCCACAATAGGGGTCCTTCAATCCACATTGTATTGTATTGTAATTGCATTTAATATAGTACTTACTACCCCTGACAAGGCGTCAAAGCGCTTCTTCAGCGAGTAGCAAGCTACTCCGGGACCTATAGAGGATTAGTGTTGAATTAGTATAGTGAAACATGCAAGTACATTTTAAGTGGTGGATAGGTTAGTCAGTTATTTGGATTTGGAATGATAACAGAAGGAGAGAGGAGGAAAAAAGGTTTGTATTTATATAGCGTTTGTTACCCCTGATGGGGTGTTGAAGCACGCTATTCAGGAAGCCCATAAAGGATTAGTGGTGAATAAATATGGTGAAATATAAAAGTAATTTCAGTGGTGGATATTAGTCAGTTATTTGGAGTGAGACTGATATCGGAGGGATAAAAAGGGAAGAAAGGTTTGCATTCATATAGCACTTGTTACCCCTGATGAATGTTAAAGCGCTTTTCTGGCGAGTAGCACGCCACTCCGGAACCCATAAAGGATTAGTGTTGAAAATTAGTATAGTAAAATATGAAGTAATTTGAGTAGTGGATATGTTATTCAGTTATTTGGGTAGAGAAGGGTAGGTGGCGGGATAGAAGAGGGAAAGAGGTTTGTATTTATAAAGCGCTTGCTACCCTGATCGGGTTTTGAAGTGCATCTCTGGAACCCATAAGGATTAGTGTTGAATTAGTTTGGTGAAACATGAAAGTCATTTTAGTGGTGGATTTGTTAGTCAGTTATTTGGATTGAGAAGGGTTGGGGAGGGGTAGAAAAGGGAAAAAGTTAGCATTTATATAGCGCTTGTAACCCTGATGGGGTGTTGAGACGCTTTATTGGTAAGTAGCATGCTACTCTCGAACCCCTAAAGGATTAGTGGTGAATTAGTATATTTGAATATGGAATTTGAGAAGTGAACATGTTAGTATGTTAATTTTGATTGAAAAGGATAGTTGAGGGATAAAAGAGTGAAGGTTTTTTAAAAAATTTTTTTTAGGTTTTAGCAGTAGGAGGAGGCTTTTGGATGAGTAAAAATGAGTTTGAGGGGAGGAGTCAGAGGGAAGAATTTAGAAAGGTTTGTTTTAGGGAATCGGTATAGTAAAAGAGGTGTCAGATGATGCAAGGAGGGGTAGAGTAGGAGAGTCTAGAAAGGGTTTTTTGGGGATCATAGTAGTGGTATGGGGTTTGGGATAAATGAGAGAGTGGATGTAGAGGATATATTGATAGATGTATAGGATGAGAGATAGAGAAGTGCATTGGAAATTGTAGAAGGAAGTTTGAGATGAGTCAGAAGGTTGGGCTAGAAGATATATTGAGAGAAGTATAGGCTGAGAAATAGGGCAGTGCATTGGAAATGCTAAATTAGAAGAAAGTGATAAATATATATATCCATAAGTACATATGACATGGCAAACACTGAGAATTGCATTCTCCTTGGTGAGGGGGATCCAGATTGGGATTAGCCTTATATGCGAAAGAGTCCGCGCGCTTGTCAAAAGTATGCCAGGCAACATAATCTCCAACATTCCATTACCCCCGTACACCAGACGCACCTAATATGTAAAGGGCCTGGGGCACCTCATTATATTCCCTGACCACAAATGGATAAGGAAAACCTCAAACATATGTTACCACTCCTTACAGACGGAGCAGGGAAATTGATTAGGACCTTTTAAAAACAAACTGAAGGTGTCACCCTGGCAATAGGGGACATAAAGAGTTTACTTAGCTAACTTATAGGAGATTAACCAAATACTGTCTTCCATAAGGCTGGAGGGAGAAATGTCACCCTTACTGAAACCAGGTATAATGGGTCCATATTCAGCTTAGTCCTGACAGCGGTCTGGGACCAGCTGTGAAAATGTATCCTGATAGGCCAGACATCGGGCTCAAACAATGCAGCCGAATGAGTACCTAACTCAATTTCTCAGCAGGATGAAAGATACATGGACTCAAGAAGTAGGCCAAGGTTGGGAAGTAATGGGGGAAATGATCTGTTGTTCTATAATGTAGTAAAGAAGGGTTTATCTTCCGATGTGCAGGATAATCTTAACAATATAGTGGTATTGGAGGCCAAACACTGGATGGAGATACAGGCCCACATAATACACTTTTGTAAAAAGAAACATAAGAAAGAGAGGAATAAGCAGGATGTAATGGAAAAAGCAGCAGTCAATATGGTGCAGCAAACATTGGCAACAAAGGGAGCTACGGAAGGGGCTGTATTAGCAGCCACAGACAAACCCACAAATAATATATGTACTTCATACACCACACTAAAATATACAGCATCCAGTAATGCCTAAGGTGCAATAAATGCCGCCACAGCAAAGCTATCAACCATCCCCAATTGTTCTACCCCTGGAGTCCCTCCTTCCAGGATCATGGCTGTAACAGTAGATGTATCTACTGGAGACCAAATCAGAACTTGAGCCAACCACAGAGGCATTTATCACAGCGATATACACAATAGTAGCAGAAACACCAGAACTATTGGGAAGGGAGGTCCAGCTACCCAAGTAGTTCCTTTTCCGATGACACAGGTAAGATTTGGATACCTGATAGCAAGTTGATATTATATAAATAGAGGCCTCAGAAATAACACCAACCTATGGCGCTCTGGCAGCCTGTCATCATGACCATGTCCTATGGGCAACTGCTATTTTCATTGAGCCAGGTAAAACAGTATGGGGAATACTGGATTATCATTTGTTCCATGATAATCCTAAGAAAATGTTCCTAATTGTTCAGGACCGCTAAGGATAGTATTGGAAGTAAGGGCGCCCACACCAGGTAGAGCCTTTGATTCTTGTAGGGATGCAGATCTTTCCTAAGTACTGGGTACTCTGTGGACCAAGGGTCCCCATGAGGTACACACCTTATTCAAACTGCCACCCCATTCAGAATAACATTAAAGGAGGGTGCTCTCCTGCCAAGGATGCGACAGTATCCCAATTCTAAAGAAGCAGATGAGGGCATTGCCCCCACAGTACAGGTGTTACTGGAGCAATGAGTAATTTACCCCAGAGTTTCTCCTTGTAACACTCGGTTTACCCGGTTAAGAAATCTAACGGTAATACCTGCATATGATTCAAGACCTGCACCCATTTAACAATGTAGTGGTGCCAGATTTCCAATCATTCTTGCCTCTTTCATCTTTATGCCAAATATTCCTCAGTATGCTAGATTATTCTCTGTCATAGATCTTAAGAATGCTTTCTTTAGCATCCCTCTTCATCCCAACAGTCATTATTTGACAGCATTCTCCTATCACAGGACTCAGCAGTTGTATTCTCATTTGCTCAAAGGTATTTTAAATTCCGTAGTATTTTCAACTAGTGGCAAAAATGATCTGTCAAACTTTCTGTCCGTGTTGCAATATGTCGATCAAATATTAGTCTTCAGTCCCACAGAACAACAGTGTAGGAAAGATACTGTGTCTCTTCTGGTTACTCTTGCACAGAGAGGATATAAAGTGGAGAAAGACAAAGTTTAGTATTGTCAGGAGGAGGTCCATTATCTAGGTCAATTGCTGTCAGCATTTGGTCGGTGAGTAACTCCTGAAAGAGCAGCATCTACCCGTCAAATGACCGAGCCAGAGACTGTTATGGGAATACAGAAGTTTCTAGGCCTCTGTAATTTTGTGAGGCAATGGGCCTTTCATTACAGCAATTTAATAGCACCTGCGCTGGCCTCTATTAAACAGGCACAGACAATTATGACAAGATAACATTGACATCAGAAATTAGGGGAAGTTAAATAAAATTAAAAAAACTGAAATAGCAAACAACCCAGTTTTGGGGACTCCTGATTACACTAAAGAGTTCTACTTCTTGTCACTGCAATGTTCAAGTCCCTCACATAAAAGTATTCTTTAGGACACAAACCCATTGCATGCTTCAGTGGTCTGTAAGACTCAGTAATGAAAGGACATTACCTCTGCAAGCAAGCTCTTGCCACTGCAGCATTTGTGATACAGAAAAGCACCCCCATTGTCATGGGGCACCTCTTAAACTCCATGCAGTACATGTAGTGTTTGCTATCATTCCGAAGGCTAAGACTTCCATAACTACACATAGTGTGTCAGGATACGCGGTAATACTGTCACTCCCATCTTTGAAGGTCATAAAATGTCAAAGTGAATCCCATAAATTTTTTGGCTAATCCTACAATGGACTATGAGGATGATGCACATCATTGTGCACTGTATATCCCAATGAAGCGAGCCAAGCAAAAGTGGATCCTGTTCCCAG
The DNA here is from genome assembly GCF_964263255.1 of Lissotriton vulgaris. Lineage (NCBI taxonomy): Eukaryota > Metazoa > Chordata > Amphibia > Caudata > Salamandridae > Lissotriton > Lissotriton vulgaris. The sequence continues at coordinate 1,038,895,049 of NC_141695.1, read as the reverse complement.
CAGAATTGTATATTTTGCTGAAGGTTCCTCTACCATTGACCAGGACACAGGTCACAGGTGTAAGGCACATGGGTGCAGCAGTGGTCAGAGCACAGCTCAGCTCAGCACAGCAGCATGATTCCTCAGACACACTTCATATAGTTGAGCAGCTAACACTGCCAGCACATTATTCTGCATAAGCAGCAGAATTGATAGCCGCTCTCAAGCAAGAAATAGGAAAAATTATCATGATCTATTCGGATGCAGCTTATGCATCTACCACAGTACATCCAAGCATAATGAGATGCAGCAGAAGAGGCTTCCTAAAATCAGACGGAGTCCTGTCATGCATAGGAATCTCTTAGAGGCTTTAATAGAGGCACTTGCCTTATCACAAGTAGTGGCAGTTGTGAGCATTAGTAAGCATAATATGCTTACTAAGTACATTCATAACTGTACTATTTTCTAATAATTCTCTCCAAACCCCACAATGTAGGTTCTAAATTCTACCATACCATGAGCACAAGGTCCTTTTTAAGGCTTTTCACAATGATTTTATCAAAATGTTCGATCGATGAAACAACTATTGGTACCTCATAGTTATGGGTTGCCCTTTTTCCTGATGGATTGAAGGAAGACTATGTGTACACTTTGATGCTAAGTCCGCTGTTACTTTTCTGAATCGTGAGGTGATTCCCAACGGGGAAATTGAAGAAGGGATAATATCTGATAAAGGCCTATACCTTGTCAATGCTATTTTTACAAATCTCTCAACAATGCTGGCGATAAGACATACATTATCTTCTGTTTACCATCCCTAGAGTAATGGCATAATTGAGCACCTTAATGGCTTGCTGATAAATAAGATAAGCAAGCTATGCGCCACGTTGCACAAAAATGGTTGTATATAGCACTAGTCTCCCTTAGGAACACACAAAGTTCCGATCACCACCTAACTCCCTATCAGATAGTGACAGGAAGACTCAAATATGCAAATACCTGCCACTAGATCTAAGGTGCAGGGAGAAAGTACAGCTGAAATTCTGAACGATGAAATGCATGCCTATCTCGCTGAATAACAAAGGCTGCAAAGTTAATTTCCAAACAGGCAACCAGAGAAAAGGAGAAGCACGTCACCACTAAGGTCGACCTCCCAGCTGTGAAAATAGGAAATCATTTTTTTGTCAGGAACTTTGTTTGGAAATAGAAAGATCCCAAGTTCTATATCCCTTTGTCTGTGACGATGGGGACCCCCTACTGCCATCAAAGTCAACCTCAGGAAGCCATGGATGCACCTATGGGATGAACCCTGCCTCACGCCAAGCACCACCAGTGATATATATAGGAAAAGAGGGGTGGAAGAAAGCTGCAACTGTGAAGATCCCCGCCACCTCTGCTTGGGACAATTTTTCGATTCCATGAATGGAAAGTTATATATCTTTGTTTCCTTTTTTTTGTTGTGTTTTGGTACTGTTATTTCGGTTGTTGCTTTTCTATAACTCTACTTACTATATCACACACCTGCAAAGAGAACGGTCTACTCGTACAAATGTGTCTCATTATATTCATGTTCGTCTGCTAGATAACATGTGGTATCAACCTATTAAGAAATAGGATTAAAAGAGCACCAGTGAATCATGTTTTATTTGCTCATTGATGCCACAGGATCAGATAGATTACACTCAACTAAAAAAGTATTCCAAGAACAGCTTTATGTCTCTTATACCCATATCTCTGTAGGATTAAGGCCCGAATGCAGCCAACACATGTTAGGGTATAACATTTTTAAGCTAATACCACAAAATACTACTCCCTAGTCAGAAGTATTATCTATCCTTACATATAGGCAGGATATTAAGGATGAGATAGCGCAAGTACAGAAAACAGGTCAGCCCAACAATGCAGAATGGAAAGAAAGGGTTCTAGCTTTAGCATTTTTAGGAGTGACACACCCATACACAGTGTGATAGTTACTTAGCAAACTCCTAACCCCGGGTTGTGTTCATAGGCCAGGGCTCAGAATGACTGAATCAGGTTATGACCATGACCAATGGTATTCTGATATTGAGTTTTCATGTAGGTCCTTATCCCTATGGGATGGTACTGATATTAGTCAAGTTGTACCAGGAAAGTGTGTGTGTGTATATGGGATGATAATATTGCGCAGTACACTTGGATGGATAGTACAGTGAGTCCTCATATAATCATGAGCCTAACGTCTGTTTCTTTATGTTTCAGAGGAAATGGCATTTCCTCTGGGAAAAAATATCAACTGCAATGCCATGATAGTGTGCAGAACTACCATACGCCCAGTTGCCACCTAACTGGAATGGCCTCTTTTCTTTGGCTATCTTTCACACAGCAGTCTTAGGCATTCCAGAAATTAATATTTCTAGACACCATGATCTCTCCATGAGCTGTCCAACAACTTTGTTGAATCATCATCCGGGAAGAGCTGCAGAATATTATGTTACTACCACTTGGGAAGGTGTTCCCAAGAACACAGGTTGTTCAATAATGTTCTGTTGTTCTTTGGAAACATTCTACCATCTGTTCAGGCAAAAGCAACAGCTCTTTGGTTACAAATAACTAGATGGGAACTCCTAAAGGCGATTAATGCCACAAAAAACTGATTTAATGTTATAAAGGAAAAGTTGTGTTCCATGAGAACGATGATCATGCAACACGGTTATGTACTTGATCTTATGACAGCCATGGAAAAAGGAGAATAGGGCTTGCTTGCTGTAAAATGCGGACAATTGAATATTGTCGGAAGTCATACAAACTTTGCACAATCTACAAAAGAAAATGGTGGCTGATGCCCCAGATGTATGGTACAAAGGATGGTTTGATTGGTTACCATGCTGGATTTTGGGACTGTTTATGGCTTTACTGGCATTTCTCGTGCTATTGCGTTTGTATATGTTGTGGTATTCAATTAGTTACAGCTTGTTGTAAGTAGAGGAGGACAAAGGTGCGAGGGATGTTCACAGTTAGGCCACCTACACAAGTAGTAGAGACTGAGGGCAAGACATATAATTTAATACCAAGTGCAGATCCAGGATTTGAGAGAGTAGTTGAACTATCAGCTAAAGGGGTGAATGTTAAGGAGAATATTAAATATGAAGAAATCTCACTACAACAGACATCAGTATAGAGCATTGTCAAACTATATGAGGTTAAAGAACAGTTGAGGCCTAAGCTTCACGACGATACAAAACAGGTGAGAGTTCACTAGAAATTAGAATGCACGATTAGCAAGTTTCATTTAAATGGAAACACATGTTTAAAAAAGCCTTGAAGTGTTTATGATCACATCACACAAGCATGTATCTCATTCTCCTAGCTATTGGAAACGTGACCTGGAGAACTAACTTTAGTTAAGAGTACACAGAGTCAGATAAGAAGTATTGGGAGCAGAGTGATACACACGCACACACATTTGAGAGGAATTTAGTGTTTCAGCAAAGCTTGTTAGACTTACGATAAAAGAATGTAGAGGAAAAGTTAAGAGTTTAAAGGACACAGGTGATGTGATGTTTATGTGAAATGTTATGATTTACTAATGTATTCTTTGACCGGTTATTGGCCTGTTAGATAACTATGTTTATGTCAGTACTTTTTTAACTATATAAGCACCTGCCTGAGGGCAGCAAATTTAGTTCAACCGTTTATCTCTGTGAGTAAATCTGCTTTGGTCTTACCAAGAGAAGTCTTGTCTTTCTTTATTTCAGTTTCCCTCAACAACATTAATGTCAAATTAGACATTCACAGTTATAAACTGTCTCTGCTGTGGCTTGGCTTGATGGTTGCCAAGCTAGATATAGCCCGCTGGTTAAGAGCACAATATCCTTTCTCTAGGAGGAGAAGTGGGTGGGCCTTGAGCACTGTGTGGTCATGGAGAAACCAGTGTATGTTGAGGGAGGCTGTCAGCAAAAATATCATAACATTTAAGAATGGTACAGGGATTACCATAGATGCTTTGGGCACATGTAATGAAAGACTTGACTATGAGATTCTTACTAAACCCTGGTGCTGTTCTTTTTGTGTGGGAAGTCCTTTTTGCTGTGGATTATATGGTCTCTCAAGGTATCATGTGTGAAAGGGAGTGCAGGGAAGGGAGATTGGGTGACTCATATTAGTTTGTTGCATTTTACTGTATGTTCAGTCTTTGCTGTGTTTGCCGAAAATCAATACAATGTGTTATAAAAAAAACTGTGCTTGGAATAGGACCACAATTGAGCCTTTTCACTGTTTAGGTGTAGGAGGTGAGCATAGCCATCAGTTGAGGTGACCAAACATGGCAGCTGCTACTCCTGCTGGCCTGCCCTTTGATAGGCTTGGCACTACCCTCACAATGCCTGATGTCAAGGATCATGAAGGAAATAGAAGGAATTGGAATTAAAAAGGATCCCGGAACCCTGTTTATTTTCTGCATTTTGAATGTACGGAGAACAGGAGGGAGGGAGGGCTGGTGGGGGGAAGAATGCACCAAAGCATGTCGTGCCTGAGGAGGAGAACCTCCTTAAAGAAAATAGTACTCGCAGTCTAAAATATCACGTACCATGTAACAGTCGCCATGGGAGGTGACAAATGAAGAGGAGGTGGTACTAAGGAGTGACTAACAAGCCTATTTTCCACTCAGAAACCTGCATTTAGGACAGACAATGATATAATATGGGCGAGAGTGGGTGGGGTTTCTATTCGCTACTCCACCACAACAAGTCTCGCAGAGTAGCCCTGGCTCTAGGCTCGACCTAAAAATGAATGTGACCTAAAAATGAATGTGAAAGAGCTTGAATCAAATGATATTTCATTGTGCACAAAAAATGGTATATTAATTTAAAAATCTAGGGTTTGGATTCACGAAATCAAGCTTCGACTGTTTTGATAAGAAGATTTCACTAAAACTGCATAAAATTAACATGATTCGTGAATTTTTCGAGGGGGCGTGACCAACTGCCGAACATGGCGGTCGCCTCTTGAGGGAGCTCCGGTCCTGGGTAGAAAATATCCTGCAATATTGCCGTATCCTGCAGTGCTGCATGCCTAATGGGACCGGACGCCGCAGAGTAGAACTTGCGCCAACCATCAGAGCAACATTTGGGATCCCCTGAGGCCTCGGCTGTGGAGCGGGGCAGCCCTTTGCTGGAGGGCCTGTGAGATGGTGTGAGACTGAGGAAGACCGAGCCGATCCGATATTGTGGGGAGACCTGCGGGGGGATGCACGAATCCGGGAAGTGAATCGGGGTCACGCGGAGGAAAGCCCTGGGCGGTGTCGTGATGGCCTGGTGAAGCTGCGTGAAGATGTCGGAGGGCAGCCTGTGTCCATACGTGACCTGAGGGGCATACATCAACAGGCTTGGAGGGCGAGGCCCGGGACGCGGTCAGGAGAGCACCGAGGCTGCGGCGCGGCCTAGACGGGCCTACTTTGCCTGGTGGTGTGCAGCGGTGTCCCCCCTGCTGGCAGACAGAAGCAGATCACAGACGGGAGGCGCCACAAGGTAGTTGAGAAGGGGAAGATCCTGTGGAGTGGTGTGAGCAGCCCCCTGAGACGGTATGGCCACCTAGAATGATCGCATGGGCCAGCAGCTGCATGGTGGTGCACAACTGGGGCAGCATAGTGTCCAGCAGTGAAAAGCAACTTGGCTTAAGAAAGACGGCCATGACGCACTGAGGTGCTGGTGGTATGACCGGCAGGAGACTGCCCTAGAGAGCCACCATGAGATGGGAAGCTAGGAGTGCTCCCACCCCCTACCCTCCTGCGGCGACCTAGATCTGCGCAAGCAGACGGAACTGGGTGGCTGCAGCAGGAGAGGGCCCGAATGCAGCGCTACGCAGGGAGGTGAGGACTAGAGGCTTACAGGCCTGGGGTTAACAGCGTGCACTACTGATTGCCTTGGGAGCAGACGACGGGATAGACTGGGAGAGCTGCGTAGCGGTGGGTCTTGCAGTGATGCCAGAAAGTGTATGGGCCTAACCCCACGTAGACGGAGAGTGCAAATGCACCGGCATTGTAGGGGACAGGGTGCCTGACAATACGGTGATGGGGCGAATGAAAGGCAAGCAACAAGAAGGAGAGACTGGGATCAACCACCTCCCAGATACTGCCCCACCCATGGACGTCTCCCAGCAGGCCAGCTGCGTGCCTCCTACTAATGCAATGGAGACAATGGACATGCTGGACTTCATCTTGCAAGAAGTGTGAGACTCTAGGAAAGCTATTGAGACCCAGATAGGCTCCCTCACGACGGGTCTATCGCTGCTCCGGGCTGATCATGGCAAACTTGCCGACAAGGTGAAGCACCACGCATTGGAGCTGGATGCCTTTTTCCCCACAGCAAACCCAAAACACGGCCAATATCAAACAACTACAGACACAGGTCGCCACCCTAATGGACCGCGTGGAGGACGTGGAAGGGAGAGCACAGAGAAACAACATCCGCGTAATAGGGCTGCCAGAGAGAAGTGAGGGGGCCGATGCAGCCTGATATATGGAGGGATGGCTCAAGCAACACGTCACTTCGGAGGGCCTTTCAGGTCAATTTTGCATTGAAGGGGGCCACAGGATTCCTATGGGCTGTCCGAAACCGGGGGCCCCACCGCGACCACTAATAATTAAGCTGCTAAATTACAGAGACTGGGACGTATTACTACAGAAATCAAGAGAGGTGCCCCAAATTAACTTCGAGAACACCAAGGTCTCGTTATACCCAGATTACACACTCCTGGTGCAGAAGCAACGCTCCTCCTTCTTGACAGTTAAGAGGAAACTACGGGAACTGAACCTGCAATACGCCCTCCTCTTCCCGGCATGGTTATAGATCATTTATGAACGGAAAACATACCTCTTCAAAAAGTCCTGGCGACGTGGAGGAATGGCTGGAGGTGAAGGAGCCAGAGAAGCAATTGAGGGCTGCCTCCCAGATCTCGACTTCCACTGTGCAAGATGGCCGGCGGCAGAACGTCACAGCTCTAGACGACTACGCAAAAGAAATACGCAGCTCAGAGTAACAACCCAACAGATGCAGAGCGGCAAGGAGATGGCGATCCTTACGGTTTCTTCCTTCCGTACCACGGCACTGGTCGGCGATTTGACCACTTCTGAAGTGGACACTCAGAAATCAGACTCAGATGGGAGCATAGCCCTGATTCCCTCCGTGACCCCACAGACGGCGGATGAGCTGATTCCCTAGCTGGGTGGACAGTACTGTGATTTCGGAACTAAACATTAATGTACACGGTTGCTCTATTCTTATCAATATATTTGTTTTAACAGCAATGTTTTGATTGAAATTATGCCCCGGGGGCTGTTTGAATACCCCAAAATGCAAAAGATGTGTATAGATGCAATATAAGTTTCTATGTTTTCTGTTCAGTTGGGTGGTCCGGTTTAGTTCTACAACCGGATTGAGTATTGGACACTACTGGGGGAATAGTCCTGCGTTGTGCATTCTCTTGCGTTGGCACGGCACCACACCTGTCTCACCGGCTGTATGGTAGCCACATCCAGATACACGATGTACGTACAGAATAAATATACCATAATAATGTGGAATGTCAGGGGCCTGGGATCGGTTCAGAAGTGGCATAGGATACATGCCCAGCTACTGAGGTGCAAGGCGCAAATAGTGTACCTGCAAGAGTCCCATATGGTTAAGCTGGAAGTGGGGAAACTTAGTAAAAGTGGAAGGGACAGGTTTTTTCTAGTACATGTTCCAGGTTTGCGCGTGGCGCTACGATTTGGGTCAGTCATGGAGTGCCCTCCACAGCAGAGAGTAGACCGGCGGGGAGGTATATTCTGGTGAGGGGCACCCTAGACGGCCAACCGGTAATTCTGGGTTCAATATATGCACCAAATTTGGAACAGGAGAAGTTCCTGAGCACGCTGTCTGCTGCCCTAGTGGGATGGGAGAGTTACCCATGGATAATCGGTGGGGATTGTAATGCTGTGATGAATGTTACACTTGACAGGTCGTATCCCCCCTGCATAGGACGGGGGTTTGTAAACAAGCGATGGGGGTTATGTGATGTCTGGCGGATGAGACACCCAACGCACAAGGAGTACTCCTTCTATTTGTCGGTGCACATGTTACACACAAGAATTGATGGAGTGTTTTGTTCTGATAGCATTGCAAGGCAGATGATGACTTCTACATACTTGGCGAAGTCCTTCTCTGACCACAACCCACTGGAAATGGTGTTTGGGTGGGGCAGGATACCCACCCCAGTGCCAACATGGTGGTTGTGGCCCCAACTGCTAGAAGACTCAGTGTTCCACACTACCATATCAGATACTATCCAGCATTACTTTGCAGATAACAGTAACACAGCATCTACCAAACTCATTGAGTGGGACGCCTTCAAAACAGTGATTTGTGGGAAGGCGATAGGGGTGACGGTAGGGGCGCAACAAGAGGTTCATAAGTCTCTGATAGATGTCGAAGAGAAGCTAAATAGACTGGAGCAGGAAGCTGTGCTGAGTGCTGACAAACGAGCCCCCTTGCAGGAAGCTAGAATTAGACACGCCAAACTATTGGAGTCTATCCGTGTCATAGACTATCCGAGGTATAGACAATTGAGTCACACAAAGGCAGAAAGGCATGGAGGGGACACTTTTAGCTAAATTACTGCTGGATGACCCCCCTAATATTGTGATTAATGTTTCTACATTTCTACCCAGGGTGATATTAATGAGGCTTTCAGGCAATACTATGCCAGACTACATAGCGAACCCGAGGAAGAAATGTGCACACACATAGCAGAGTTTCTATCCACAATACCGTGCCCTCAGTTGTCGGCGGCTGCACAGAAAGAGTTACAGGGCCCCATCACTCAGTCAGAAATCAAGACAGCCTTCAAGGCTCTCCCCCGAAACAAAACCCCTGGGTTGGATGACCTGCCTGCTGAATTTTATGCTACCTATGAGGACCTCCTTGTACCTAACTTGGAAATATTATATAAAGAAGCACTAAAGGCAGGTTCTTTGCCTCTCACCACAGCGGAGGCGCTGGTGGTGTCACTCCTGAACCAGGCAGGGACCCCACTGACATGGCTAGCTACCGCCCTTTATCACTATTAACGACGGAGTACAAAATACTTAGTAAAGTTCTGGCCAATAGACTCCTCCCGACACTAAACAAGCTGATCCATATAGACCAGAGGGTTTTTTACCGGCGCGCAGTACGTCCTTGAACACTAGAAAGCTGCACCACCTCCTTGCAGAAGCCCCGGACTGATACGATTTTGCAGGCTGTGTTTTGTTAGATATGCGCCAAGCATTTGACACAATTAAATGGGACTACATATTTAGGGCTCTATCGAGATTTGGACTGCCGGAAGAGTATGTCCGATGGATCCGACTCCTATATAATGCTCCTACATCTAGAGCGCAGACAGCAAGGCACATATCGGCAGAATACCAGATACGTAGGGGAACGAGACAGGAATGCCCGCTCTCGCCGCTTATTTTTATATTGGCACTTGAACCTTTGGCATTAAAAATCAGGGCGGAGCTGACTGACATGGGGATAGCGGTGAGTGACACCAGGCACTTGTTTTCGGCGTATGCTGATATTATTCTATACCTGCGCGACCTTCGCACCCCTGTGGACACCATGGCTGCGATGTTTGAAAGTTTCGAAAGGCTGTCAGGTCTCGCTATCAACACAACAAAATCGACAGTATTCTTCTTTAAAGAACAGGTGCCCCTGCTGGACTTTCAATTTGGCACATTACAGTTCAAGGTTGCACCTCACACGTTTAAGTACTTGGGCATCCAAGTATACAGTGCCCAGACTGACATGCTAGAGGGCAACTTGAACAGAGCTCTGAGAGACATGCGATCTAGCATTAATTTCTGGACCGCTTTGCCGCTGTCAGTAGCGGGCAGGGCAGCAATTGCAAAAATGCTGGTTCTCCCGCGGCTGCTCTATTATTTTACAAACCGCCACTTATGCTCCCAGGCACCACTTTTAAAATAATGAACACATTACTAATTGAACTTATTTGGGGGTCGGGTAGGCGGAGGAGTAGCCTAAATAAATTGCAGCGCAGTACATCTGGAGGGGGCCTAGGGGTGCCTGACCTCGGGTGTATTTTTACGCCTGTCAACTACAATGGCTGTCCTTTTAAACAGCAGGGCAGAACTTGCAGGAGATAGGGATGACCGAACAGGACGTGCGACAAGGGGCACTGCGCACTCTCTTACTGACGCATAGCAAGATTCCGCTGGATCTTTCCTCCCTGCTGCGCACGGCACTACAGTGCTGGAGGGCAGCCCTACAGTATACCAGAGCGTCCCCTGCATATGCCGGGAATATACCTTTGCTTGGTATTCACTTACAGGGCTGACGCCTGTCAAAGTGCAGACTTGCACCCTGGTTGGACGTGGCGGTCACTACGGTGGCAGACCTCTTCGGTGACGGGGTGTAACTAGATCATGATAATTTTGTTTGAGAAACAGACGCACCAGCCCATCTATATCTCTTGCATGCAGCACTGTTGCAATATGTTCGAAAGTATTGGGCCCCACAAAGGCAAGAGCCCCCCACTAATGATCTAGTAAAAAAATGGATTACATGGGTAGGAGCCTACATCTCATTAGGTGGTTGTATGCAGGGCTGCGCTCCCACACACAAGTTTCGTAATGCCTGGATGGGGGACATAGACAGGGTCCTTGGGAACAAGGAATAGGAGCGAGTGTTAGAACACCCTGAAAAGGTATCACGAAACACAGTTTAAGTATATCCAAAATGTGATCTTACATAGGACGCATCCTACACCACGCAAGCTAGACAAGGTGTATCCGGCAGCGCGACACCACTGCCCCAGATGTAAATTGGAGAGGAGCAGACCTAGTGCATATGATATGGTCTTGTCAATGGAGTGGAGGGTACTGGGAATCGGTCCGAAGACGCACAGTGGAAATCACACATAGGGAGGTAACAGCTACAGTTGAGGGCTGTATCCTAGGATTACGAAAAGGAACTTCCAAATATAAGATGCAATATAAATTTGAGAATCTGGCGCTCCTACTGGAAATCCGGGCGATCGCCATACGGTGGAAGTCAAAAACACCTCCCACTACACATTCCTGGCACAGCAAGCTGGTAAGGTGGGGGGGGAGCAGAGAGTGCTGCATTGAGGCGAGAAGTGGCGAGGGGGTTACGAAAGACCCCAATTGCGATGGACTGGGATATCATGTTGGAAACGTATAGATCCTTCGATATAGTCTTTGACAACCTTGCCAACAACACACAAGGTGGTGATTAAAATCATGAATCAGACCGACACGGACCTGGACATGAGCAAAAGTGTAATGTGTATGATGTAGGAAGTAATTATGTCAGTGCCAATGCCTAAACTAAAGAGAGGTTTTTGTGTATATGCAGGATTAGTGGGAGGGGGAGGGAAAAATACAGGTGAAGGCTTATATATCATTTGTTGTGACGTGACAGTGATTTAACCACATACAGGGTTATAGTACGGAAGCGATACAGTTAACATGATGGCGCTGCATTATAGACTTGCGGTACAAAAGGGGGTAGTAATGGACGGAGCATCTGAACCAATCAAACACTCACACCCAGTCAAAAGATCTGGGTTTAATCCATCACCGTTCTTGAGCCCACTCTGCCACCCCAGTTCAGACGTGGCTATATGCAAATCAGTCTGACCCTGTGCCTCATGGGAACAGTCCAGCCCGAACTGCCAAGCCATGCCTTCCCTGGACCGGAAACAAGCTTCCGAGGACCGGTTTCTGGCATTCCAGCCGTCTTCAGCCCGGCTTGCTTGAATCCAGTGGCAAAGTGAGCAAGGGACTCACGTCTGAGCATACCCTGCCACACTTATGGCATCCAAAAGGGGTACAAAAGGGGGTGGTAATGGACGGAGCATCTGAACCAATCAAACACTCACAGCCAGTCAAAAGATCGGGGTTTAATCCATCACCGTTCTTTAGCCCACTCTGCCACTGAGCTAAAGAATGGTGATGAATTAAACCCAGATCAGTTGACTGGGGGTGAGTGTTTGATTTGCTCAAACGCTCCGTCCATCATCCCCTTTTGTTTCGCTTTGTTCGCCCTAAGTTGGCAGGGTATGCTCAGACATGAGTCCCTTGCTCACTTGGCCACTGGATTCAAGATAGCCTGGCTGATGAGGATTAAGAATCCGAAACCGGTCCCAGGATGCTTGTTTCCGGTCCAGGGAAAACATGGCTTGGCAGTTCGGACTGGACTGTTCCCATGAGGCACAGGGTAAGACTGATTTGCATATGGCCATGTCTGAACTGGGGTGGCTGAGTGAGCTAAAGAATGGTGATGGATTAAACCCAGATCAGTTGACTGGGGGTGAGTGTTTGATTTGCTCAAACGCTCCGTCCATCATCCCCTTTTGTTTCGCATTATAGACTTGGGCTGTCAATAGTTAAGTCATAGAGGAATTAAGAAACAGAAATATTATTAAAGAGACAATCACGTCGGCTCTTGCAGAGCAGCGAACAAGAACTGTTGTAACATGTTGCATGTACTGTCGTAAGATGTAGACTGACAAGTTATGTACCACTATGCAACTGTATGCTACAAGAAAACTTTGAAAATCAAAAAAAATATATTTTAAAAAAATGATTTGTGAATTTTCGCACATTCATCACTTTCTATAAAGGATGGGCATTGTAGAAAATTGCAGCTACTGGGCTCTCCAAATTGATTTTAAAGTTAGAGGATAGTGCAAGCTATAGTAAATGTCAATAAGCGGCTGCAGCACTGGAGGTCAATGGAGCAGCTGGTTGGAATTGTGACAGTGATTTATGCTGAGAAGCAGCAACCAAAAAAGAGAGCAAGAAAAATCAAGAAGTCCTCATAGAGAGGTCAATGATAAAGAAAATGGTAGCTTCCTGATTGTAAGCAGTGGAAGGATTAAAGTCATCCAGTCAAATGGAAGGAAATGCACTAGAGCAGAAACAAACACAAGAAGTAAATACATGGCATAAAAAGCAAGCCAAGCAAAGAGATTGACAAGAAAGCCAGCCAATGGTAAGCAATGGGCTGACCCAAAGCCCTCTACATTATAAATATCGCCTTCAATAGGTCTTCGACAGCAGACAGCTAAAACTGTCTTAAAGCAAGACTTAAACACCAACACAGTTGTAATTTGTGAGTGTTCACAAGCATTTGCAAGGAAAGTTCCCCACTTGGTACACTCCCAGACTTGAGTAGTGTCACGGAAGCTGATTAACTAAATGCAGTAAGTGTTGAACAATGTCCAGAACAAGGGGTGTAATATGAAGTGAAAGAAAAAGGGGAAAGAAAAATTGCGCAGATAAATATTTTCTCTAATCCTTTTATTCAATGATGTGTAAATAATCTAAGCAGCGGAGCCAAGGAAACAGGCGTATTGCACAGAAATGTACAGAAGTGCAGAATGAAGGAAAAGAAAACAAATGATAAATTGCATTGTTTTTGACTATGTTTTTAAGAGATTTCATTAATGTACTTATTTGAGTAACATTATATCATAAATGGGTTAAGGATAGCCAAGTTTCTTTATACAGAGGTTTCACAACAGTGAGGTTCTGATTTTCCTTGACAGACCGCTAAAGCCAGGGTCCTCTTTGGCCAGGGTCCCCTTGATTGTAGCATTATGATGGCAACCACAAGGGGTCTGTGGAAGGGACTAAACAACACTGCTGTAGATGGGATCCTGAACAAACTAGTGTGGAAAAGAAAGGGGAAAATTTCACTGCAAAAGAACATACATCTGTGGTGACACCGGTTATATAAAAGCACAAGGGACTATCAAAATGTATTATGTTCTCACAACCTACTAGATTTACAATGACCTGCAGCCTAGCAGGTAGGGGGTGTCTTTTTAACTTACAAAGACGTTTGGTGTGGAAATGTCAGTACATATTTAGGGACTTTATTTACTACAATTTGTACAGCACTCACATGACAGAACCTAATTTAACTTTGCTCACGTGGAAGTTTAAAATGGTAGGTAAATTGCTGCGGTGTTTTGTGTTGCTCTTCCTTAGGCAAGCACTGGAACAAAACTATAGTAAATAGCCCAGTAAATGGGCTAGATCTCCCAATAATTCTGGCATGCCAGACTCTTAATAAAGTGTCAGTATAAAGGGCCGTTTAATAAGGACTGGTAGAGAGAACTTTAACAAACAATGGGAGTTGGTTACTAAATATGAAGGTTGAGAATTGCAATAAAAACACTTAGAGATTCTACATTTTTATAGTGCAACAAAGCAATGTGCATAGAAAAAGGAGGATATGAACTATTCAGGAAATTTACATGGGTGTTTCAACATCATGGATCGCAGCAGGGGAAGGGAGTGTGAACTGTATGACGCTATTTAAGTATAACGTTGTTGTTAGTTTTGTGGTGTAGCAAGTGGAGAATAACAAAGCATTGTAAATAGAACTATAAACTCCAGGGTAGGGGAGAAAGCTTAAGTAAATTGCTTGGATAGTGAATTTAATTTCTTGAAGCTATAAAACTATATTTACACTTTACGTGAATGGATTTATTCTAAAGCATAGACATAGCCACAAAGTGAGCTGTGTGCTTAACAAATCTGGCAAATGGAGTAGTGAAAGAAAAGATATTTCACAGTGGTCAAGCACAGGGTTGGCCATAGGATTCTTCTAGCATGACTTAAATAGTGTGCGGGTGCAACAAATGTGGTTTTAAAATTGATCTACAAATCTCTATCTACCTGCACTCAAGGGAATTGTTCACAGTAACAGGTGTCTTGTGGATGGTGCTTCTTAAGTCACTGCTGTTTACTTTGGGGTTCAATATATAGACCTTGCCCCTGCTGTAACTACTCTCAGTGCAGCCACTCAAATCCATGATGTGTGCCGTGATTCTCAAACTCACATAGTTTCCGATACAGAGAAATTACTTGTACATCATAAAACCACCACGGAATCACACAGATGCATCCTCTACTGCATAAAGAATGTTCTTAGGTTAAAAAATGGAAATTCTGATGGTGAATGGAAATGCAATTCGATTTAACTGTCCCTTGTCGTCAATGGAACCACAACTCCAAACCTTGCTATCTGTTGTATCTCCAAATTGGCTTAATTTCCTCAGAGGTGATTAACACTCTCACCAAAATACCAATGTCACTCCCATTAAAAGCCCCTCTTCTTTCTGCAGTCCTGTGCCTGATGCATATCACGTGCGCACTAGTTCTATGCTGCCCCGAAATATTGGGATATCATGCATGCGGGCATCCTAAAAATAAGAACTCCATTAGGATCACTGCTGCCCTACAGCTTTTTTAATCGAATAGAGTTATGTTCAAGCCCCTTTCCCACACCGAGCCTGTCTGTAACCTGAGATACTTTCCCATCAATCTATCCCCTCAAAATCAAGAGTTGATAAGCAGGGAAAACCATTACTGGCTCAAAATTATCACCTGGATCGGTCTACATCCTAAATTCCAGGGTATTGTGTGGTTTACCCCTCCAGGTGTTGGGCATCCACCTTTCCAAAAAGACTTTTACAAATACTTCAGGCTCACCTCGAAAGAGAGGTCGGGCCTCGGGGTGCAGAGATCAGCCTTTCGACTCAGAGTTCCTCATCTGTAAACTGAGACTTCTCACCTATTAATGCTCATCCCTAGACATGGAACATGGCACTTGATGAGATGTATTTGCGGTCAACTTTCAAAATGCCAGTGGCCGTGCTGTAGTACACACCTAAATAGATTCACAATAAAGGAGGAAAAAGATGGTGCAGGGATGGAAAAGGAATTCTAGTAGATATTCTGCTTAATTTGAGTCCACCTGAGAAGTGAGTTGAGATTTAAAATTGAAGATCTTCCAGGAAGGATGGAAGGTCAGGAGCAGGCCCTATGGCGGTGGTCACCTGTAAGTTCTAAATCGATTCCACCAGACATACAGATAGCCCTGTCTGAGGTTTCTGGGTAGCAGTTTTGGGACGGTTAGCCTGTAGTAGAGTTTTTATTCTGGAGTTAATCTTTCAGGTAGTGTGCCTGAGGGAGCCATCTGGAGTTGTAGATAATACAATTCTTTTTGAAGGAGATGTGATGGGAGGCAGGGCTCTAGGCTCATGGTGGCCCTCGGCAGGGAGCGTAGGTAGGGGGCCCCAGAAGAGGGGGTCCGGGCGTGGCGGAGCCGCTCAGGACGGTGTTTTAATAAAACGTATAGAAAAGGCGTTAGATGACCAGTACCTGGGGCTGCTCCTACCCTTCCAAATTCGTCTCAGAACGATAAAATTTAGGAGGAGGAGGGTATTGTGACACACGACGTTGCCAGCAGTGGGTAGGGAAAAAAAGAAGCCAATCAGGAACTAGGAGGAACGCAGGCGCGGAGGCCAGTGAATAGGGGGGGCGGGGGTCAGGGTGTTTGGAAGTGGAACAGAGCCAGAGGCCGCCAAATCCCTGCCAGAGGACGCCAAATCCCTGCCAGGGGTCGCCACTCATATGTATCCAACCTCAGAGGATTATTATATTGAGGATATATATTGGCGTGGCGGCCCCAGGGATTTCGCGGCCCTGTGCATGTGCACAGCTTGCACATGCCTAAGGCCGCCCCTGTGGGAGAGAGGTTAGGAACTATGATGTGGCTAAACAAGATGTAGCTAACTGTCGAAATCTCTAAAGTTGGAATCCTGATGTACTACATTAGAAGAATATATGATTATACCACGATTTCAGTTACCACGCATGGCTTTACCACGCGAATTTTACCTCGCAAGTGGCTTTACCACGCTGGTATTTACAACGTAGCATTTTACTACGAGTAGAAACGTCTTACCTGCACGTCTTTCTCCACGAGTCCTTACTTCCATCCTCCTTTGAAACAAGCGTCAAAACACGTATACCAAAATAAAAAAAGGACTGCTTTTTTGACGTACACGGCACGTCTTTGGGGGAGGCTCTTTCCTCTTTCTTTTAAATTTATGTTCGTTTTTTTGTTAAAGTAACCTGCTTGTTATTTTTGGGGGGGGAGACCCCCCCCAGCACCCATCTGTACCCCCCCCCCCCCTCCCTCTGCCCCCTCATGCCCACGCAGATCGACTTCAAGAATACCACGTCTCCCCCCTAGCCCGTGGTAAAGACGTCGTGGAAGGTACCCTGCGTGGAAGGCACCCTGCGTGGTAAGTGTCACGTGGTAAACGTGAGTAGTGGTAATGCCTTCGTGGTAAATGATGTTTCCCACATTAGAACTAATATCACATGAACTGTCTCTCAACGATTACGAAATGGAGGGAGAACAGATAGACATCAAAACATTCATTATTTTCAGATTTCTTTTTCTTCACCAAAGGCATCAACATTTAATTTTGGGAGCAACCACAAACCATATATTAAAAGATAAATCTCAATCACACTATTTCTAAGTTACTTCAGTACTAACTATCAGCCACATGTGTAGAAGCAATGAAGTAAGATTTGGAGTTCGTTTGTGTTTTATTGCCAAGCAATGTGGCCAATACGTTCAGTTTCTTTTTATAAAGTTTCCTTTAAGGTTCTCTAAAGACTTTTCAATCAGAGTCTGAGGTCACTCTGGGCTTTTCTGTGCCGCTTTGAATTACTATTTGCTTTGTGCCCCTGCTGACACTCGACAGGAAGTGATTTAAATTAAAAGTGTTTGCTTATGACGCTGAGACACAGCAAGTTCTTGACCTGAAACCTGCAGTACCTTTCACAAAACAATTATGGGACAGTAATCTAAATTTAATTGGAGCTAAGAACAGAAAGACCTTTAAGAGGCGCACTCTTTTCCAAGCAGTGAAATAACTAACATTCTTTTGCAAATTAGACTTTTTACTAGTCATGCAACAAAGATATTTCCAGCGTACACAGCATTTATTAAAGAAATAGGACCAGTTGTGTATAATTTTGTAAGCAATAAATGCTTAGAGAAGGTACCCTAAAAAGAAGGTGACTCATCAGGCTGTGCTTTAATGTAGTAAAAAGACCACAACTTGAACTCTAATGATGAGTGATTGACAAAATGCACACATTTCTGATTATGGCAACATTTAGTACTTACTGTTTTATGTGCACATACTCAATAATAATTAAACAGTATATATTTGGTAAATCTCCAAATGCCTTACTTTTCATAAAACAAATTGAAAAAATCGAGATTACTTACAGAAGGACCTGCAAAAAACAAAAACAGAGAAGAATTAGTTTAATTTAAAAATGTTTAAACACATTATTAATAAAATGAATACATTACACAATGAAAGAGAATATGCAATTCTTTTCAACCTATGTAAACTTTTTTTGTATGTTGAAAGTCCCATATATTAAAATACACATATGTATTACAGTATCTGTGATAGTGACTTAAGTTATAGCTAATTAAGAGTTTTAATTGAAAAGCCATTTTTGTTTTCTTAACTTTAGAGCTATTCAATTAATCTACCCAACACGTTCCTTGTTTTTAAAAAGTTATCTAATTTTGTTTTTTGCAGTTCTGGTCAACAAAGAAAGAGATGGGCATAAAGGTTATAGTCCTAATTTTAGCTCTTAGAGGATTCTTCAGGCTTTTTTATGGACAAAATGACTGAACTGACTTACACCAAACTTGGAAAGTAGAACTTTACTCAAAGAAGTTCCTTTACTTGGTTTGGTGTAAATCTGTTCAGTCGTTTACAAGAAATTAACATTACAAGAATGTGCCAGGTGGGCTTGAAATGGTTGGAGCTATCTGGGCCATTAGTCCTCAGATGGTCTGCAAGCCTGTGTTCGAGGACCATCCGAATGCCCAAACTTAAAACAGCAAAGGAGTGTATGATTGGATGAGGGAGCGCTTTTCCACATCATCCATTTTGGGTTTACTGACCAGAGGCTATGATTGGTTGTGTCCTTATGTCCGCAAAAAGAATTGAAGGAGCCCATAAGACGACAGGAGAAACATCTACATACCCAATGACTGAGGGAACAAGCATTTACAATGCAATGGTTTTGCCTTTGTTAAAGTTAGAGCTATTGGCAATTTTTATTAGGTTTTTTTTAACATAAATAAATGGCATTGTCATTTACAATAGCAACTTCAACCAATCATCTAACCCATCTGAACACCCAGCCACTGATCCATCCGCTCATCTATCTACGCATGCACTTGCCAATCTCTTCATTCACCCACCCAGCTGCCCACTTGTCCATTCTGGTACCCACTCATCTATCAAAGCAGGCGCCCGCCGACCTCATCATACATCCGCTCCCTCGTCCCTCCCTCCAGCTGCCCACTTACTCATCCATCCACTCATCCTTCCACCCGCTCATCCATCCTCTCACTCATCCATATGCTCATCCTTCCACCCACCCATCCGCCCGCTCATCCTTCCACCTACTCATCCATCCACTCATCCTTCCACCTACTCATCCATCTATCTACCCACTCATCCATCCGCTCATCCTTCCACCCACTCATCCATCCGCCCACTCATCCATCCGCCCACTCATCCAAGTTTACCAACAATCAGCTCTCAAGCCCCAAAAGTAAAGCACCAGGTAGTGTTGCGCTACAGGCGCACGTGCCTTGAAAGAACACACTGAACTTATGTCACCGTACAATTCTCACTACCACATATTCTTAGGAGATATAGCAAACGACAAAGGAGGAAAACGTGCATCTCTGGAACATTGGAAGCAAAATATGGGTGTTCTCTATTAAAACATGTGCAGATCCTTAGATTCCTGTGTTAAAACTGCAGGAGTCTACAAGAGGTGGAGTCAGCGCTTAATTTGTAAAAAAAAAAAAGTCCTACCTGTTCCTGAGTAGCCAGCGGGCTGCTGTCTGGCGAGCAGCGCCCTGGGCTCAGCTGCCCGGTTCATTTTCCCATCATGTATTATTTGTGCGTCTGCGAAGAGCTGAGTGAAAAGCTGCTAGTGGGGAAACGTTGGGGGCGTGTTTATGAGGACATCGCCGGCCTCTCTCAGCCACTGACCACCGTGTCGCCAGCCCCCTGGGGATCTGGTAAACTAGTGAGGCACCAGCAGGGGCTCTCCAGCAGAGCCTTGCTGTGTGTTGAAGGGGTTAACTTGTGTGTGTGGTCCCGAGGTAGCCATACATTATATGCGCGTGCTGGTGTGAAAACAGTGCCGATCACCATAAACCCACCTTACCCACCCCAAGCACGGATGTACCAGCACGGGCTCTCCGCCCAAGCCTCCCTGTGTACTGAAGGGGTTAACTGCTACTCTAAGGGTCCCGTGATGCCGTCTTTTGTGTGACAAAAGTGATGAGAGCATGGTAGATCTTCGTGTTTCACTAAAGCCAATGGTGTCCACGAGAAGCATTTGGAGAATTGTCCACTTTGGATGGCAGAGCATCCTGGATTGGATTCTTCCACCTTCCGTGCTTGGCGTCATGCAAGCACCGACTTTTTCAGGAAATGTGGCTGACTGAAACACCTGCCAGTCATGCTTTCAAAGAACCATAAAGCCCAGAACATGTACAAGAGGCTTTGTCTTTTGAGGAGGAATAGCAGTGAGGGGTGAGGGACGTATTGTGTTTTTTAGGACAAGGTGCTCAAACCTAACAGCCAAATTAGCAAAATTGTAAAAACAGAGCCAACCTGCTCTGCACAATGAAAGGCCCTAGGAGCATCAGTTGTAATAGGCACTTGTTTAGGGGGTTGCTGAAGCCTCTCTATTGGAAAACAAACAGGCTCAGTGGCCGCCTTTGGCATATGCCAAAACCGGTTACAACTTTTAGCTGTATTAGAAGCTACTTCAAACTCCAGTGTGTCCCTTCATACAGTCAACGTAGGAAAACATGTTGACCAACTTCCAGCCTATTAAATTAGGGCAACCAACGGATGAGCTCTGGTAATAGAATAAAGAACAAAAAAAGGTTCAGACAGACTGATGCATGTGGAATAATCCAGCAGCTGCAGACATTATCAGCAGAGCTCCGCCACTGCTAAGGCAAATGTCAGTCAGTCAGTTTCAGGATTCAGTCTGATATGGATCCGACTCCAGCCCGGCGCTAACAACCTGCAGGCAAGGGGAGCGCGAGCTGCTTATGCGGCCTATTATGGAGTGCGGTGGGGGCAGAATACACATGAAAGTAGTGCAGTGGAGCAGGTGCGGCGCAGAAATGGATAATAGAGATGTGGTTTGGGCATAATAAATTATAGGCACGCAGTGGTCCGTAAAATGAGGCGGAATTAATGTGACTTATACAAACTACCCGACCATAGTTTATGAAGTCGCGCGAACCGCCTGGCGGAGCGAAGCACCTTATTATAGAATGCATGCTCTCTTGAAAAATAGAAAGCATTCAATTTTTTTTTCAATGCCATCTGTATGGATAGACCTTGAGCACTTTTCCTTATGTTTTGTAGTTCGCGTATTGTTTAAAATCCAACCCTGAAAGCTTTGCCAGGCACCTTTACAGCAAGAAACATTAATGAGTTCGAGAGCTCGAAAACAGCACCTCTGGAAAGCAGGCAGTCAGGGAAACTCGCCGGCTAAAATATGAACGCACACGGCTGGGGACTCTCAGTAAAACACATTTGCCTTGATACCGCGTTCTTTACCGCCGGTGCACTGACCATGAAAGTAAACTGCTTTCCGCGCCGGTTCAATTTGCTTTTAGGAACCTTCGCCGGAATCAAATTTCGAATCTTAAGGATTTTCTCTGGAGAACCACGCAGAAATAAATAGCCACGTTTCTAGCCTGCAATCGTCATCATTTCTGACAGGCAGAACAAGATGTCCGGAGCCGATATTGAGCGCGCGCGGCTTTGTGCGTGCTTAACAGAGCACCAGTGGTATTTAGCGGATGTGCGTAAGTGTAAGTGGAATGGATCATAGCCGCAAAGACCCTGCATTTATTATCGCTGCTCGGAAATATGAATGGAAGCTAATTATGTGCCAAAGACGCGTTTCCAAGGTGCATTTTATGCGGATAAGTAAAAAAAAAAGCAAGCAGACCGGCAACGTCCTCCGCATCTCCCGGGGTTCCCTCCAGGCCACGGGAGCCCCGCGGGCGCCGCCATACTGCTTGCCGTCTTCCTTCTTGTTGCGGGGGGCGGGCACTTCCGGCCGGCCGCGCTAGGATTGGCCGGCCGGCCAGTCACGGGGCGGGAAACGGGGGAAAAGAGACGCAGTAGTGCCGGCAATGCCGGACCAGACACGGGGGCGTTCCCGGCGTCCCGTGACGTCGGCAAAAGCCAAAGAATGTCGGGAACGCCCCCGTGTCTGGTCCGGCATTGACGGACAGGCCCCTCGTCCAATGGCAAGGCTCCGTTTACGGAGCCAGCCAATCAAGGACGAGGGCCGAACAAAAGCCACACTACAGTTCTCAACAGGATTTCGCCTGCGCGGAAAAGCTGCGCAGAGCGCAGCTTCCGCTAGGCAAAACCTAAAAAGGGATGAAAGAAGCTTCGGGATCAAACCAGTTTTTAAAAAAAAGTAAATTTAGCTATGGGGTTTGTAGACCTCGAAGCAGAGATTTTGGAGCCACTGTGAGGTTCTGAGGTTCGCAAACCCTGATTTAGGTCCATGAACCGCATGACAAGTGCTCTAGGTTCCTTGTGCACGGCCATGGATGACCATGGTTTAACTATGCACTTGACCAGGGAGTGCAATTTGAGGTGCACCAGTGACAACCATGAGTACATAGGTGCCAGCCCTTTGCATTAAAATTTAGCAAAAGACAACCACGTTTCCCTAAACAAAGTTCTTAGTAGTGCATGGTGAAAAACCAACACAGCTCGAACTGTTTGTTTTTAATTACTGCAGTTGCAAGTACTGGAGCCTACATACAACCATATATTCTCAACTTCCATTGATGGTGCTGTACGTAAAGAATGCCTGTTTCCCTTCTTTATGACTCCCTCACATCCCTGCAAACCCTTTCATACCTCTCTTCTGCCAACTTGAGGAAGAGTCTGCCAAATCTGTCCAGACTTCTCTCACTCCATACTCCATTTTACTATCAGCCACCATTACCCTTTAACCACAATCTATCCTGTATCCTTTTTAACACAAGAGCAATAAACAAAAACACCTGCATATCTGTGAACTGATCTAATGCTAGCCCTGACATTCTTTTCATTACTGAAGTCTGAATATGTCAACTTTGCGCTCGCACATTACACAACGTCATTCACCAAGCTTCTAGATTTTGTGAAGAAACCGTTTTGCTGAGCAGACCAACAGATATCTAGCGATCAAGAACTCTTTACCCAATACACCACCTTGCAGTTAGTATGCAGCTCTTAGATGACACTTAATAGCTCACTGTTCTAGGTTATGATTTTAGCTTATAAACTTCAAGTAACAAAAGGAGCTCTCTGACAAAAGCAGTAACCCACTAACCTATTTACATTATGTCCACTTTGTGATCTGCATGGTAAATGTTCTTTGCAGCATGCACATTAACCCTCTGATACCTTTCCATGAGTCAAAACATCCACTAGACAAAACTCCGATCTCTCTCTAGGAAGAACATTACATTAATCAGCGGAGTTATCACACAATTTTTATTGTTGCTGAAAATTGCCGGAGGCCAGGAAGGAGGCAGCAAGCGCTTTTAAAACCATAATATACCTGCAAACACGATGCTCCCACCCAAAGTCAGCGCCCGGAGCGGTCATACCAGTCACACCGCCCTAGAGCTAGCCCTGCTCAAGGGTCCTGTGTCCTAAGTGACAGAGTCACTGTTGCTCTAGGGTGTGCTGTTTATAAACCTGCCCGCAAGACCTTGGGTGAACTTCAGTATGGATTGTGGTGGACTGGCCTTCAAGGTTAACCCACACTTGCCCCCACTAGGGTCCACCTGCCGGTGCTAAAACACCAGGCCTTATAAGGTCCAGCGGGCCTTCTAAGGTCTAGCATAGGAATGTGCTCCCTCAGGAGAGTGGTCTGGTCATAAAGGCTGAACCTGGTTCCCAAGTTCCAAATTCGGCAGCTCTAACCATAGTGCCACATCCTCTCCCCCACTGAACACGATACTGCCCACTTACAGAAACTCGCACTGCCTTTAACTACAACCAAATTGTGCCCCAATATAAACACCTCAAAGCGGCTCAATTTATATTATGCACTAGACAAGAGCATTATGCAGAGATGTCGGTCGGAGGCAACTCTGATAGACGACGACATAATGAGGCCCTATGCGTTCTTCTTGAATGCCTGAAGTATCACCACCCAGCCTCCATCACTAAAAACAGCATATGTTTGGCATGCTGTAAGTCCCTCTTGCTGCTTTGGTACCCCAAGTTACCCTGCAGCCAGCTTGTCTGACACCTGACAGCATTCATCCTGTTATGTTACTCTGCACAAATGCATAGACTCACTTTCTTTCTCCATCTGGCACTCTGCGGCCAAACCATGCAGTCTCCTTCACCCTTTCACAGGCCACTTACTTGACTACCTCCTTTTGTCTCATACATCACTATCTCGCGTGCAGCACATTTTTGGTTCCTGAAGAACAAGTTCCTTACCTTCGGTAATGCTTTGTATGGTGGATACAGTATCTGCCTGTGGATTCCTCACCTTGTGAATATCCCCTGCGCCAGCAGCATTCGGAAATTTTTGTAGCTCTCTACGCTGACGAGGACGAGGTCACAGAGGCATGGCTCCGCTCGCGACCTTGCTAACGTCACCGGAGCCATAAGAGAGCCTCGTCAACGTGATGACGACAGTTCCGCCCTTTTTTCAGTGCCCACGAAGCACACGGACGGACCAACATAAATAGGTAGAGTTTACACAGTACACAGTATTCAAACCAACACACATAGTGTGAAGTCAATGCAAAAAGCAAGAACAGTTAAACATTTCCATTGAACGATACAATCATAAAATAAACACTTTGCAGGTATAAAAGAGTGGACGGGGAGGCGGGTGGGTCAGTGAGGAATCCACAGGCAGATACTGTATCCACCAGAAATAGCGTTACCGAAGGTAAGTAACTTGTTCTTCTGATGGATACATCTGCCAGTGGATTCCTCACCTTGTGAATAGAATCCCACAGCAGTCCCACTCCTGGAGGAGGGTGTCAACTCTTCTATACTAAGAAATCCTGTAGGACAGAGCACGCAAAGTGACCATTCCTCCTCACTTTGGAATCTAAGCAGTAATGCTTCGCGAAAGTGTGGAGGGAGGCCCAAGTTGCCGCTCTACAAATGTCCTCAACAGGAACACCTTAGATAAGGCAGATATAGAAGACTTTGCCCTGGTAGAATGAGCTCTTAAACCCTCTGGAGGTTCCTTACCGGCCAAAGAGTAACAAATCTTGATGCACAAGACAATCCATCTGGAAAGTGTGCGCTTGTGCACCGCTCTGCCTTTCCTGCAGCCAGCAAAGCCCACGAAGAGCTGGTCATCCACACGATAGTCTTTAGTTCTATCAAGGTAAAAACTCACCGCCCTCTTAGGGTCCAAGCGGTGAAGCCGCTCCTCCTCCTTGGAAGGGTGAGGGGGAGGATAGAAGGAAGGAAGGGTAATGGCCTGCCCCAGATGGAAGGGAGTTACCACCTTAGGCAGAAAAGCAGCCCTGGTCCTGAGAACCATTCTATCAGCATGAATAGTCAAGAATGGGGGTTTTGAACTCAGAGCTGGAAGCTCACTTACCCTCCTTGCTGAGGTAATGGCAACAAGAAATACAGATTTTAACGACAATAACCTCAAAGGACACTTGTGTAAGGGCTCGAAGGGAGAACCCATCAAGTAGGTTAAGACAAGATTTAGGTCCCATTGAGGCACAATAAAAGGAGTGGGTGGATATTTGTTGGTAAGGCCCTTAATGAACCGTAACACAATGGGTGATTTAAACAAGGACGGCTGGTCCGGCAAACAAAGGAACGCCGACAAAGCCGATAAATAGCCTTTCACAGTAGCTACAGCAAAACCCTGCTGGGCCAGAGACAGAGCAAACTGAAGAATGTCAGATAAGAAAGCCCTTAAAGGGTCAATAGACTTCTCCCCACACCAATGAACACATTTGGACCACCTATATGAATAAATAGACTTGGTGGAGAGACGTCTGGCGGACAAAATAACATCCACCACATCTGAAGGAAGAGAAAAAGAATTCAGGTTGCCCCGTTCAATCTCCAGGAAAGGTGTACGGGCTGGAGGTGGGGGTGTAGAACCTGCCCCTGTGACTGCAAGAGGTCTGCCCTGAGAGGGAGACGGGGCGGAGGGCACGAGGAGAGGTGGAAAAGATCTGTAAATCACACCCTTCGTGGCCAATCTGGGGCGATCAATATGACTTGGGCCCGGTCTTGACGAATCTTCCTCAGAACTCGAGGAATCAATGGTATGGGAGGAAACGCGTAAAGGAGTTGCGAGTCCCAACTCAACTAAAATGTGTCCCCCAAAGCTCCCCGCATTGGATACTGGAGACTGCTGAAAGACAGGCAGTGAGCGTTCTCATGAGTGGCAAACAAGTCTACCCGAAGAGTTCCCCACGTACAGAAGATGTGACAAACCACCTCCGGATGAAGCCTCCACTCGTGGTCGGCTGAGAGCTGCTGACAGACTGTCTGCACGCATCCGGCCAGATTTGCCATCAGACAAATCTGATGGTCCTGAACCCAGGACCAGAGACGCAGAGCCTTTCTGCAATGACAATTCGACCCTACTCCTCCCTGTTTGTGGACATACCACATTGCGGTAGTGTTGTCCGTTAGGACTTGAACTGACTGACCGTGAAGGGAAGGGAGAAAGGCCTTGAGCGCCAAACGTATTGCCCGTAATTCCAAAAGGTTGATGTGAAGCAACCTTTCCTCTGGAGACCAAAAATCCTTGATCTCCAGGTCCCCCAGATGAGCACCCCACCCTAAGGTGGATGCATCCGTTATCACTGTGGCCACTCATGGAGGTAGATGGAAGGGCTTCCCTTGAGACAGATTGCCCTCCACGCTCCACCAAGATAGATCCGCCGCAGCTTCTCTGGAGATCCTCACAGACTCCCTGAGATCTCTGTTGTGCTGATACCACTGCCTGCGGAGGTACTACTGGAGCGCCATCATGTGCCAGCGTGCATGATTGACCAACAGAATGCAGGAAGCAAACAGACCGAGCAGGCAAAGGACCTTCAGGAATTGAACGACCGCTCCATTGTAAAATGAAGGAATAATTTCCTGAATGCCGAGAATCCTTTGCAGAGGAGGGAATGCTAGTAGTGTCCAGTACCGCCCCTATGAACAGGTTGCGCTGAGAGGGCACCAGGTGAGACTTGGGCACGTTTATCGAAAAACCCAATTTGTACAAGAGCTGAGTTGGCACTTTCAGATGATGAAGCACCTTCTCCGGCGACTCCGCTTTGAGCAACCTGTCATCCAGATAGGGGAAAACTGGAATCCCCGATCTTCTGAGATGGGCTGCCACCACTGCCATCACCTTGGTGAAGACTCAAGGTGCAGTAGTAAGTCTAAACGGGAGACCCGCAAACTGATAATGCTGCGACCCCACCGTGAAACGGAGATACTTCCTGTGCGACTTCAGGATCGGGATATGAAAATACGTGTCCTGCAAGTCGATCAACACCATCCAGTCCTCTTGCTGCAGCGCTTGAAGAACCTGCGCTATGGTGAGCATCTTGAACTTTTCTTGCTTCAGAAAAAGATTCAAGATCCTGAGATCCAGGATTGGACGTAACCTGCCATACTTCTTGGTTATCAGGAAATACCGGGAGTAGCATCCTTGAGCCCTTTCCCGCTCTGGCACCACTTCTATCTCAACTTTTTTTAGTAAAGCTAGGACTTCCTCCTGTAGGAGAAGTAGGTGGTCCTCTGAACAAGACCCTTGGCAAGGAGGTTAGTTTGGAGGGAATTCCCGAAAGGGAAGGGCATTCCCATTCTCCACAAGATTGAGAACCCAAAGGTCTGTAGTAACCGATTCCTAATCTTGCAGAAAATGAGTAAGACGACCCCCCACAGGACCAACATGATCCAGAATGGTGGATCTAGGGCTGCTTTGCTTTGGGAGGAGGAGGAGGAGAAGGAGGAGGAGGAGGAGGAGGAGGAGGAGGAGGAGGAGGAGAACTAACGACTTGTGGGCGACCTCTGTTCCTGCTCCTATAGGACTTATTTAGGGTGTTCTGTTGTTGCTGCTGAGGCTGTTGTAGGTCCGAAAGGATGACCTCCCAAAGCCTCTGTACTTTTTATAAGAGGAACCCCTAGGCTGTGTCTGCAGACCCAGGGACTTGGCCGTAGCCTTGCTGTCCTTAAATCTTTCTAAAGCTTTATCTGCCTTCTTCCCAAAAAGTCCAGAACCATCAAAAGGGAGGTCCAAAAGAGTCGCCTGGACATCCTGAGAGAACTCCGACGACTTAAGCCAGGTACTCCTTCTCGATGCAACTGAAGAACCCATTATTCTGGCTAGAGAGTCCGCAGCATCAAGACCACTCTGGATCACCTGTCGTGCGGCAGCTTGCGTGTCAGGCAAGACCTCTTCAAAATATCTTCCTGTCCTCCTCTGATAACTTTGGGGCTAGCAGTTTAGCAGAATCCATTAAGGCATAAATGTACCGGCCCAAAAGACAGGTAGCATTAGTGGACTCAAGGGCCATAAACGCCGAAGAAAACCCCTTTTAAGCAGCTTGATCCAGTCTTTTCAACTCTCTGTCACCCGGAACTTGCGGAAAAGCACCAGTCGATTTCGTTGAACAGGCAGCTTGAATAACTAGGCTCTCAGGTGAAGGATGTGAAGTAAGAAACTCCGGATCTCCTGGAACCGCCCTGTATCTCCTGGCAACAGATCTTGAGCCTGAAGGAGCCAAAAAGGGCTTGTGCCAAACCTCCATAACCGGTTCAGTGATGGCGTCATTGAATGGTAACAAAGGTTCTATTATAGCAGAAGGAGAATGGAGAACCTCTGTTAGAATATTGGATTTGAATTCCGCTGTCGGGAGCTGAAGACCTAAAAGATCAGCTACCTTCCTTATCACAGTGTGGTAGGGAGCCACATCCTTAGAGGGAACCTCCGAAGGAGGAGAGAGTTGCCATTCTGGTGACATATCCAGTCCACTTGCCACTCTTAAGTTTTCAAAGAAGTCCTTTGACTCCTGAAGCTCACCTTCCCCCATCTCATCATCCCTATATTGCTGTTCTTCCAATAACTTAGTGCATCCTGCCTGGAACTTATCCTCGGGGCCGACGGAGTCATACACGGCTCAGATGGATTCGGAATCGGCATCGAACACGAATCAGGGAGCACAAACGAAGTTGAACGAGGTCGAGCTGACGGCGCAGGAGATGGTGGTATAGGTGTCGATGTCCTCGGCGCCGGGAAATGCCAGGACGGAGCCGCAGGAAGAAAAAGCATAAAGGGAGCCTGAGCATAGGCTTGAGGAACCCCCAAATTATACGCCATAGGACCCATGGGACCCGAAGGTAAACCAGAGGGGTGCATTGCCCTCGCAAAGACACCATACAGAGCATTGAGATAATGCGTTAGGTCTTGCCCTGGTCCAGGAAAAGGAGGGTACTTTCCTGGAATACGCTCAGGCGTAGGCATCATCAGACTCGGGCCTGCCAGCGCCGATGGTGGATCCATTGGAGTCGACGGATCTTCAGGTACTGGTACCTCTTCAACCGGAGCGGAGAATTTGTCCGAGATGGAGAAGGAATCGGCGACATCGACTGCGCCAGTGAAGCCACAGGAGAAGTCACCCTTTCTGGAGAAGGAGAAGGAGATACATAGTCCATACGATGTCGATGGTCTGTCGAGGTCGACTTCTAAGCCTCTTCCTTATCCAAACGGCGTCGAGAGCCGGGTCTCTTCTTCTTCTTGTGCTTCTTGGGTTTTGAAGCATGACCCAACGTCAACTTCGAGGCCGACCTCGACCTGGATCTCGACCTGGATCTCCTCCGGCCCCTCTTCTCCTTTCGCATCTTTGCCATGAACAGCTTGGCTTCTCTTTCTTTCAGAGCCTTCGGGTTCATTTTCCTGCAGCAAGCGCAACCCTCGATGTCATGGTCCGATGACAAACACCAAACACAATCGTCAAGAGGATCTGGACATATGTCCACCTCACTCCCTGCAGGGCTTGAATCCTGACTTCCTCAACGACATCTTTAAAAAAGAGAAACAAAAGAGAGCAGGATACAAGCCAGAATACACAAAGTAGCAATACAACTACGGAGAGTCCCTAAAAACCATTAGCGTCGACTGAGTGGAAAAAAGGGAACTGACGTCATCACGCCGACGAGGCTCTCTTGTGGCTCCGGTGACGTCAGCAAGGTCACGAGCGGAGCCTTGCCTCTGTGATGTCGTCCTCTTCGGCGTAGAGAGCTACAAAAATTACCGAATGCTGCTGGCGCAGGAGATATTCACAAGGTGAGGAATCCACTGGCAGATGTATCCATCAGAAGCATCCCACCTTTATCTGACTGAGGCCTCTCCCATCAATAATCCACCTTGCCACACAGCACAGGGGGAATCTCATTTCTACTCATCCTGTAGTTGCCTTCACCATATGCATTTTACTCTCTCTCTGTGGAATTTGCCAGGTTGTGGCCACAACCCGCCATGATCTGGCTGAGGCCCCGGCACCATTTGTTACCATTTGCCTCCAATCGCCCACATCTACATTCAGTGTCTACAGTATCTCATTTCTCTTCCTCCTTTTGCAGAACTATCCTCACCTGAAATAACTCCATCCAATTCCCTTTGCAGCACCCTCTACCCAGCTCTGGATAAGCCACTTCCGCTTCTCTTTGCAAACACCTCCTTCTAATTGTCCACCAATTTATAACACACCAAATGCCCCTGCAGCATTCCGGTCTTCCGGGTCTTCCCAGGTGCCTCATCCTCTATCCCGCAGGGCTCTCCACTCTGTTTTCCTCTTTATACAGCAACCTGTCCTCAAGCAATACTTTCCGCTTCTTCCCCTTATAGTGTGTCTTCCCACCAGTGCGCACGCGCCCAATCCTCTACTGAACACCCACCCCCTGATAATTGTTAAATCAAAAATAGGATTTGATTTCAATAAAAAAATGATTGCTTTTAGAGCATTGCCTACATGTAATGATAAATGTTAGTAGAAATAGCCCCAAAAAAAGAATTACTTTTTTACCAGGAAGTTGATGTGATGGCCTCGACCTGAACTAACAATTGAATCCAACATGTTGCAACACTACCGGAGCGCATGACTCCACGCTTAGAGGCTGTGGCATTATTTTGACTGCAAAGATTCATAAGCGCATTAGTTTTGGGAGGTCACTGTTCATAATGGGATTTCAAAGGTAATACACATCATTGTAAATAAACGACTCCCCGGTTCACAGTAATGGGCTCCCATTCTAAACACAGACAAAATGAACACTTCAGAGATGAAAGGGGTGCTTGAAAGAGAAACATCAACTAGCCTGTCACAGCCCCCGAGAAGCTCTTAATGACCTTGGAGAGAGAGGAGCATTTGAGGGAATAATTTAAATGGATCTATTTCATTACTTTCTTCCAAGTTCTTTCACAACAAGAGCACAGGGACGGATATAATGCCCTAGGAGGCAGCTATAGATACCTGTGCAAATCCACCTGGTTTCTTTGTGAGGATCGCCATTGTATGTACGTATCAGATGCGTAATGCCAAATACCTTTTTATAAGATTGTCTATCAGGTGACATTTATTACTGAACAACAGTGTTCCTAGGGCACCGCATTGATGCACTATGTTATATAGTACACTTACGTTGTCATCATTAAACGCAATTTTTGTTTCTGTTTTCTAAGAAAATACCTTTGCTACATCATAAACGAATAAATAGAGCAATTGCTTTTAGTCCATAATTAGATCTGGGAATTTAGTAAATTCAGATGAAGTTGCTTTGACAATCCCAGGGGTCAGATGGGAATCATAAGGTTGGAGGGAAAGGGCACAGAGGACAGAGATTCCTCTATTATCTTCGAGCACCACTTCATATCATGTCGTACCAGAGTTAAAGGTCTTATGAAGGTAGGAAAGAAGGTGTCAATATCAACCAAAAACAGGACAAATATAGCTGCTCACCATGCTCTGAAATGAGGAGGGCGATTCTAGTCTGTCTTGTTGAATCCTACTACCACACAAGACACTGGAGGAAGGTACCTATCTCTGATTCCACCCTTCATCCTTTTCGTCAGGACCCAGGCCTTTTTAACGTGGCCCACTGCCTTTTGACTCTTCCTATGTGGAACACAACCATTTCTGGTGCCTCTTGCACCGTTAATTTAGCTTTATCCACCTTTAAATGATTGATAGAGTGAAACTGAAATGCTCGTCTGCGTTTAATTGATATATGATCCATGTCTGGAGTAAATATATATATATATATATATATATATATATATATATATATATATATATACATATACATATATATATACATATATATATCCGAAAATTGGCATCAATCACTAGAAAAAAGGCAAGCTGAATTGTGACTTTTAGAGATTCTAATTATGAGGTAGAGGGCGAGCTACACACAAAGGTTGATTCACCTTAGACCGGTAAACAGCTTAATGAATTTAGGGTCGCCAAAAAGCTTCAATGGTTCTAGTGAACACATAAGGGAGATTGAAAAATCACCAGAGTTAAATTTGTAGAGCTAAGTTTTTCTCAGCAGCCCTGCTTCTGATGGCAGGATTCCCTAATACCAAGGCTGCCTATTCTTGATTCCATTTCATGCCTTTCTTCAACCTTTTTCACTCTTGCAGCTTCTTTTCAACTTCTACTTTCCTTCTTTGACACTGTTTTCACATCTTTCGATTTCTCCTTCTTTCTCCCTTTTTTATAGCTTTCTCTGTCTCTTGATCTAGGTCAAACTCTGTTGATGAACCATCATTGGCAAATAGTTCTGACTTTCATTTTGAGTTCTGACAAACAATTTTTTTTAAATATATAGCAGAGCAGCAGCCCGTCCGTACATGCTGAGGGACCATGCCCCCCACCTTTTTTCAGGAAAGAAAGGTCAGCCTGACAGACAATCTTCTGATTTAGGTCAGGCAGTCAGGAGCTAGAAACGCGCTAAATGTAGCTATTGGCTGCCTTAGTGGAACTTTGTCAGGCTGCGGATTTCACAGTCTTGTGGGTGTGATCTCAAAAGTGCCTCTAGGCCCTTCCTGATGAAAGGGAGCATCACAGACTGACTCGGACCTGGGCGCTTCAGTTGTCAATCAATGATACCTCTTCACAGACTGGGGTGGGGTCAGCAGTCTCACTGACCCCATTCCACTCTGTCACGAAATTGGGACTGTTGTCATCCCTCGTTGGCAGACCTATGGACGGTCAATGAGGAAAGGCAGCAGCCTCAATCCCCCTGGGACCTCCAAGGCTTCCCTGTCTGAGAGTTGCTGTGGGGAAAAGTGTTATGTTTTTTTTTTTTGTTTGGTGCCCTGCGTGTGTGTCTGTATGAATGTATATGTATGAGCTGGTGAGTATTGTGCATGGGTGTGTGTGTGTGTGCAAATTAATAGGTGTGAAGTGTATGTGTATGGACCCCCACCCTGTAAAATTATCGCTGCCATCGTTATTCAAAAAAGGGACAACTTGCTGTATAAATTGCATCTGAAATAAAAAGTATGCCATGTTTGATTATTCAGCATACTTGCGAGATATAAAATAGTCCCCAGGGAATTGCACTGCCAGTACAGTAGAGGCAGAATGATACACCAAACGGCCAATAGCAGGAGGTGAAAATGAAAACTTCTCTGGGTGGAGCCAAACCACACACTATGCATATTTTAAAGAATTGGTAGCAATAGGTTAAACATATCACTGCGCAGTCAAGCCAGACCTAAAAATGAGCCCTGAGTTTAAGTGTGAACAGTGGGGTACTGATCAGGAAAAATTGACTTATTGGAGCCCAGTCCTCACCCTACTAATTATTATGCTAGAAAAAAAGACAATACACAAGGTATTTTAAGTTTGTTTTTTTGCTTTGTCTAGAAAACATATTGTAATACGTTTTGATACATTTTACCCTCATTCATTTTAAGGGCATTTGAAAAAATGTTTACATAGAAGCCAACATTCCATTTTATAAGTGGCTTCTCGTCGGAGTGTCCAGGACCAGGAGCAGCTCCTGCTTCTTCATACACAGTGGCGGCTCCTCTGCTAAGGTGGAGGAGCGTTGCCTCACTGCTCATTGAGCAGTGGAAAATAAAAATGAAATGATAATAACAAGAAGTTGTCATTTTATTTTTCTTTGCAACTCCAGTCAGGTCGGCTGGGTGGGGCTGGGCTCCCTGCCATTAGAGGGAGCAGGAGTGGTTTGCACTCCCTCCCTAAGTGCGCATGACGGCTTGGCCAGCCCTCTGGGGTCGACCAAACAGTCATGCGCACTTGGCAAGTTCTCCACTGGGCTGTGTTGCACAGCCCAGTGAAGAACGTGCCCAGCCTTACAGGTACTGCCTCAGTGGCCAAACAGGCCACTTAGACCAATCACAATGGTGATGAAGCAGAGTAGTGATTGGCTGTGAGAGTACTGGAGCCTGGGTGCTTCCGGTCCAGCAGAAAAGCAGATGGAGGAGAGACATGCAGCCGTGGTGAAGAAGGTCAGTTTATTTATTTTTTTCTTCTCTTCCCCCCTGCCTCACCACCCACGTTCGAGGCAGCCGCCACTTTGCATACACCTTGCCTTCTTAGGGCATGCCATGGTGGCTTTTTGTCATTGCCCTTACAAACTGGCCTTCCAGAAGCTTCCACCACAGTGTCTCCCATGGATAGGGCATACCAATAAGCCTCACTTCACAAACCTGCTCAGAATGATTCAAGGACTTTTGCCACTGTAAGAAAAGTGCAATTTTTTCTCTTTCCTACCATATAAGGTGGAATCATTTGGTACTGCTATGGGCGATATGGTGTCCACTGATTTTTGGGCAACTATCTACCGCTGTCTTACTATAAAACGGACACTAAACAGCCTAATGCATTATTCTTTTTGAAGCAGAGACACACCAGCCTGCAACTTACTCTTTGGAGTACACTGTGATGGATAAATGCAATTCAAGTACGGACACCTTCACCACAGACCTCCCGTTCCTTGGCTTGATACATTCTCCTCTGCTTCTCAGGGTGTTCTGGCACAAACGCTCCCAGGCAGGCCCCTGGGCCATGAAACCTGAGGTAGTCCAGTCTCTCATACAATGCTCATGGTACTTGCAAAACTATTTCCTCTAATCCATCCCCCAAGAAACTTAGCCAAATGATACAACTTTTGATAAATCCAGCCTTTGCTTAAACACTGCTGGAAATATCGTACATTTCTCAGCCAATGAGATGGGCTATGCAGCGCCCCCTTGGGTGCCTTCATTCACAGATTTTGTTCCATTAAACTTCTTTTCCTGCGGTATTAGGAGGAGAACACGAATTGGTATTTATTTGTTTATCATTAATGTAGAACCATCATCTCCCTTTTCAGTCCCCTCCCAGGTTGGGTCACCTGACCAGGAGTGGAACACCCGAAGTAGAACATCTAACATATAGATCAATGAGCCACCTTCTCTCCTGTTCCGCACTGTACCCTTGGTGGGGACTGATTAGGAGCCCTTTCTCCAAGGTCCTGTGTCCCTAATGCCAGCCCCTGCTGTACACGTGACCTCGCTATCCCCAATGCCTTGCATGTTGTCCCATGCATGATCAGGGCACACGTTCGAAGAACAAAAGTGTGGGGACTAATTTCCATTTGAAAATCCCAATGATGTTGTCGGAAGGGATGTCACAGGAAGCAATGTCATGTATGAATAATAATTTTCACTTAAAATAGGCAAGCGCCTGTTTTACCAAAACAGCACATTAACTTAATCACAAACAAACTTGAGAAACGAGAATTATTTGGTGTTGCTTTTTATATATCGTGTATTTTTCCCACACATCAACTTGTAACTAAGCTCGAAAATGGGTCAAAGTGAGAATATTTTTAAACAACACATGGAACTTGGAAATTAAAGGTCTAAAATGCTTTCAGATTGTAAAAGCAACTTGCTGGGTGTATTTTTAAACATTACATTTGGTTTTAATGCATTTTCACTTCCTGCTGACGGTCTTTATCCAATAAGCAA
Source organism: Lissotriton vulgaris (assembly GCF_964263255.1). Lineage (NCBI taxonomy): Eukaryota > Metazoa > Chordata > Amphibia > Caudata > Salamandridae > Lissotriton > Lissotriton vulgaris. The sequence continues at coordinate 1,038,859,063 of NC_141695.1, read as the reverse complement.
AGCACCAAAGTGCGTCACATTTGTAGTTCGTTAAGCAATGGAAGGGTTAATTTTGTCAAATTCCCTGGTCCTTGGATAAGAGATTAAAAGATAACCTCTTCTGGATCATTTTCACAAGTAACGGGGATGCTGCCTGTGAGAAGAAGGTTAACAAGCATCATTGGCCAGGTCACTCTGATCTAGTGTTTCCAAATGCTCACAGCTGCAGTGCTGGGGCACAAGGTGACACCTCTCAGCCTCAGGCTAAAGGGAACGGAGCCATCTCTGCCCCCCTTTCCCCCCCCCCACCGGCTAGAGCCCTGTGCATCATGCATCATGCTCACTTGCTTGAAAGCGCTGTGCCAGTCCATTCTCTTCAGTCTGACAGCATTCTCTGCGCTATTTTACAGAACGGTTTCCACCATGAACACTTCATCAACATTTCAGTGATACAGACAGCTGAGCAATGACATTTTTTGGAAAAACTGTTAGTAAACTTCATTTTACAAAATATTAATAAAGGCGATTATAATCCCAAAGCAAGAGTAGTTCTAGATATACGTGACCGCACAGATGCTAATCTTGTTAGGCAGTAATAATAGGCACTCACCCTTGAATGGTCAAACTACTCTAAACCCATTAATACAAATAAACAGAAAAAACACAAAAGGTGTGCCGCAATAGTCCACCAATTTTACTATTGCGATTTTTCTCTTTGTTTTCTTCTGGTGTGTTAGATCTGGGGGTCTCTAGTTGGCAGAGGTAGGTACCACTGTCCAAATAGGGACCCTTGCTTCTAGTCAGGGTAAGGAGGAAACCCTCTAAGATAACCCCTGCTCACCCTCTAGGTAGCTTGGCACGAGCAGTCAAGGCTAATCAGAAGGCAATGTGTAAAGTATTTGTACCAACACTCACAGTAACACAGTGAAAACACCACAAACTGACTCCACAACAGTTTAGAAAAATAAAGGTATTTAATCTAAACTACACAAGACCAAAACAACAAAAATCCAACATACACAGTTCAAGAAAAAGGTTGCAAAAGAATTCTTAAGGTTGCAATAAAAATAATCCAGAGTTGCGTGAAAAGTTCACAGTTGCGTCACGCTTTAGTCGACAGTACCTTTAGTTGCGACAAAGTTCCAAAAGCAGAAGCTGGTGCGGTGGAAAACAAGCGATGCGTTGCTCCTGAGACCTTGGGGAGGTGTTTGCGACGGCCCCGCTGCAGCAGCGGGCGTGTTGCGACAAATCCGGTCTGTATGGGGAGGAAGGCCACTTGTATGGATTCCGGTGCGTAGGTTCCGTAGGAAGTTTGTTCTCGCAAAGGCACGATGCGATGATCTCGTAGGGGCTGTGACGATCTCCGGGGCGAAGATGCGCGATCCAGCGGCGATCTCTCTCTCGCAGCTCCTCGATGCGATGATCTGAGAAGATGTTCGCAGCGACGTGATGCGGTTCGCAAGCAAGCGGTGTGGCGCCCTCACCCAGCGACGACAGGCTCTGCGACAACACTCGCAGCGAGGTTAGTCTTCCCACACCGGTCTGGTGCGTCCCGCAAACGAAGGATGCGACAGCTCTGACAGCGGCAGCAGGCGCTGCAACGATCTCGGCCTTCGTAGAGGCGGGAATTTCCTCGCACTGTCGGGGATGTGCTCCGCAGCGAGCGATGCGATAACTTTTCTGTAGCAAAGTCTTTAAATCTTGGTTTCCAGCTTCCCAGCACAGGTACAACTTCCAGATGCACCACACATGGGCCACACACTCTAAGAAGGACAGAACTCTCTCAGTAGAACTCCGGGGAAGCTGGGGGGTGAAGTCCTTTTGTTTCTGGGACTTCAAAACAGGGAGCCAGCTCTTCTCAGGCCCTTGGAGATTCCTTCAAGCAAGGGGACACAGCACAAAGCAAAGTCCTTCCCCTCTCCTTGGCAGCAAAGCAACAGCAGGGCAATCCAGCAGAGCAACAGCTGGACAATCTTCCTTCTTCAGTTTCAGCTTTCTCCTTGGCAGAGGTTCCTTCTTGATTCTAGGATGATCTAATTTTCTGTTGTCAGGGGTCCTGTACTTATACCCCTAAAAGTCTTTGTTCTCTTTGTGCAAGTGGGCCCTGAGCCCGGTCTGAACCAGTTCTGGGTGTTCCTTGAACACTTTGTTTTTCTGGCTTCTCCTTTCCTTTCAGAGTGAGAGGCAGGGTCGTCAGCCGCCCAGCAGGAGGTGGAGCCAGCATTGTGGAAGGCAGGCACAGTCCTATTCAGGCCCATGAGCTATCTCCTCCCACCACTAAAGTAGCAAATACAGTCATTCAGCCTAGGGCTGACTCAGCCAGCCTCCTGGGGAATCCCCAGCCCCTGTCACTCTCAAACCAGACAGTCAATACACAAACAGGCCAAGGCACACAGGAAGGTCAGACAAGAGAACAGCAACTTTCTAAAAGTGCTGTTCTCAAACACAGGATTTAAAAACAACCTTTCCTAAAAGATGTGTTATTAAATTCTGAGTTCAGGGATACTAGACTTTTATGCCCTATCTTGTTCCTATGGGAAGATCTGCTGGTAGCCACCGTAGCCAGCATCCCCCATGTTAGCCTATGGAGCAAGATAGCCTTGCAGCAGTGAAAAACGAAAATGGCTGTAATTCACTACCACAGCATGTCACCTGCACCAGCATATGCTCTACCTTTCACATACACTGCACCCTGCCCAGGGGGGTACCTTGGGCCTTCCATAGGGGTGACCAATGTGCACAAAAAGGGAAGGGTTAGGCCTGGTCAGTGGGGACACTGACCAGGAGGACATGGTAGTTCGCAGACTGCACACAGGCACTGCGGTGGCAGGCCCGAGACACCATTTTAGGGCTACTCATGTGGGTGGCACAATCAGTGCTGCAGGCTCACTAGTAGCATTTGTCATCACTAGCCCTGGCACACCCAGTGCACTTTACTAGGGACTTCATGGTGATACAAATATGCCAATCATGTATATCCAATCACAATAACACTTAACACTGGGAGCACTTACACTCTGACACTGATCAGCAGTGGCAGAGTGTCCAAAGCATCTAAACCAGCAAAAACGAAATCCAGCACAGCATCAAAAATACAGGCGGTAGAGGCCAAAAAGACAGGGGAAACCACGCCAAAGATGCCAGGTATAACATGGTGTATACTTGTTCAGTGTTTTCAATATCAATATATTCTTCTCCAGGTTCAAAATAACAAGGGAACCATTGTGTGACGTCGCAAAACTATTTTCTTTTTATTCTTCGAAACACCAACGCGTTTCGTCCTCATCTTGCTCCTCCAATCCTCTATGCTGCCAATCGGGAGAAGAGCAGGACACGCCCTGTAGCAGGCCAGGTACGTGGTGGCAGGGCCTGCAGGATGCATTGTTCAGCACAAATACACAGGACGAGTTGGTGTCTGCTTGGCCAGCGGTCACGTGCGACCCTGGCCCATTTATTTATACCCCACGAGGGCTGTCTGCGGATACATTGTATGAGAGAGGCCGGGTGACTGTCTACATCCCTCTTTTCTTTTAGTTCAGAACAGACAAATAGGAAGTGGGAAAAACAGGAAAGGAATACAGTAGAAAACAAATAAACAGTGCATTGGCTGCTCAGCAGATAAAGTCTATCAGTCTCCGACTATGCACAGGGTTAGGCTGCAACAGATATTGTTAACTTCATAATTCTCCTACCGGATTGGCATCGAGCATGTCCCATGAGGGTCTCGCAGGCATCTCCTGGTGCAATTCCTCTCTCCTATCGCCTTCCGGTGTTGCTGCTTCGTATGCTGGAAAGAGGGTGTTTGGCTCTGGCTGCCCGCCATGGCCAGGACATCACCATCACTCTTGGGCCGACGTCGTTCTCCTTGGGAGGGGCTTGCACGAGCGGCGGCCTTGTAACTCTCAATGGCTCTCCTAAGAGCACCCCACTGCCCTCTCTAACATCCCCCAGTCCACTCACTCCAAAGTTTGCTCTAAAACATAACGCTGAATGGTCTTCCTTCAATCTTTACACAGAAGATACAATATTAAAAGTTCACTTCACTCAACCCCTCTAACCACGTCAACGATCCTCTTCCTGCCAACTACCTAAAAGAGTTCATACCACTGCTTCTGCCTCTATGGATCAAGATTATCAATACCTCTCTGCTTCAAGGAATCATTCTTGAAAGCCTTTAATCTGGGCAGGTGTCACCCATCCTAAAGAAACCAACAGCAGACCATATGGACCTAAATAATTACCGCCCGATCTCTAATATCCCAACTCTGGCCAAACTCCTAGAAAATGTGTACACGGCCAGCTGGGAAACCACAAGGTCAATCAAACCTTGTCTATGGCCGTCCCAGTCACTTTAGGAGTACCGCAGGGTTCGTCCCTCTCGCCCACACTTTTCAACCTTTTCATGGAACCACTCACCAAAATTCTCAGTTCCTCACACATCCACTATCACATGTACGCTGACGATACACAACTATACTTAAAGATCACCTCTCTGGATGATATCACAATTCTAAATTCAACTCTTCAAAAAACCTACACTTGGCTGGCGGACAACCACTTGAAATTAAACACCCTCAAGACAGAATTCCTCCTAATCGCTCCTCCCAACCAAACTACCAACATCGAAGAATGGCTTAAACAACTAACAGCGTTCAACTGCCAACCTCATATTGTTGACTCAGTAAAATCGCTGGGATTAACTCTTGACAGAAATCTAAACATGCAGAAACATTAGTGCTGCAACAAAAGGCGCAAACATTCAGATGAACATCTTGAGAAAAGTAAAACTTTTCCTTCCCGCAAATGACTTCAAACTGGCAGTTCAAGCATTAGTAATACCAAGACTAGACTATGGGAGAACAACGCTTTGCGGTCTTCCAAGAACATCAACTGCCCCTCTAAGAGCCTTGTTAAGCTCAGCGGCTACGCTCATCATGAGCTCAAAAAGAAATGGTCATATTACTCCCTACCTTTCAAAGCCAGAATTCAACTAGAAATCTCATGCTTGACTCACAAAGCCCTACATCACACAATACTCTGAGCTACTTGGCCCAGAAATGGGTGCTTTCCTGTGGCAACAGATTCTCTAGAAGTACTAGCAATCTTCTTCTGAAAGCACAACGCTTTGCAAAAAAGAAAACATACAACCGTGCCTTCTCTGGAATCACTCCTAGGAATTGGAATGCACTGCCCCCGGAAACCAGACAGAATCCTCCTTTTACCTCTTTTAAAAAAGAAGTAAAATCCTTACTTTTAAGGAAATTCTCATGAAACGTACATATGGCGCTCAACTGATGTTTGTATTACAAGTTTTAATTTTGTAATCCTGTGTTCTTTTTGTTTCCTACTTTCGACCCATGTAAGGTGCTCTGATGCCCGCAAGGGTACTGTTCGCGCTATACAAAACCTTCAAAATAAATAAATGAAGAGCCTTGAACCAGGACACGTTCATCCCCACTGTATGCAGGCCACATTGGGCTCTAATCATGGTGCAATCCACTCAGGTCACGGTCCACACCTCAGCAGGCCCGGACTGGCCGTTGCAGGCACCGGGCAATCCCCCGGTGCGCCGCAAGGGTGGGGGCCGGTTTTGGGCCCAGGGGGCCGTTTTTGTTACTGGGCCGTTTTTGCAGCATAGCTGCAAAAGCGGCCCTGTAACAAAATCGGCCGAAAACCGGCCCTGGCAGAGAGCTCAGTCGCACCCCCAGGGGGCCAGCCGAGCACTTTGCCAGGGCCGGTTTTAGTTCTCAGTCCGGCCCTGCACCTCAGCCTCATATGGAGTGCGAAACCTCCATCCCAGGTGTCGATCCTTGAACACCACGCATGTCCCTAGACACAGTTTCAGAGCTTTTGCTCCCCAGTCTTTGATGGCCTTTTTGTTTGTTTCTTGCCGCTTCTGTTGGGCTTTTTCCGCATCCACGCTGGACGGTACCCACTCGGAGTCTTCAGGGATGATGTCACTCGGTGGTTGCTTGAGCATCAGTGAGGCGGGAGCACACCCGGTGGTGGAGTGAGGTTTCTGTCGGTATGCAAGGAGGAAATGGTGAAGGCACACTTAAGCATACTAATGTTGATCCACGCCAATCCGGAGGGCCCTGTTCAGCGACCTCATAAAACGCTCTACCTCCATGTGCGCTTTGGGCCACTGGGGGGTGATCCGACGGTGTTTGATGGCCCTTTGCGCTAGGAAATTGTGGAAATCCTGCTCCCTGGAACGGTGGCCCGTTGTCAGACTTGACCTCTTATGGGAACCCAAACAGTGGAAAGGTTTTTTTCCAGTATGGGTTGCACGTGGACAAATACAGTGGACGGCACGAGTTCCACTATTGGAAACTTTGAGAACTAGTCCATGATCATCACTGTCTGCCGCCCATCTGGGAAACTCCCAAAGTCTATGCTGATCTTCAACCAGGTAGTCAGGCATGGTTCTTCCGTCAACACTGGCGCCGGTGCGGGGTAGTTGCCGGTGATTGCGCTGTGGTGGCATCACCTGATCTCTTCGTCCACCAGCTCATCCATGCTGGGAAACCCCACTTTTGCGCAGACTCTTGCCTTTGTTTGTGCAGCTCCTTGGTGCCCTTGATGAGGGAGCATGACCATTTAACTCCTGAGGCTTCTTGGGATGACGATCCTCTGACCTCGTAGGAGCAAACCAGATCCGCTGATGCCTAATTAATGCCACATTCTCCAGAGTTGGCGTCTGATGTTCTGTTCCTTGGCCACTAGTGATTTTGATCCATCGAGGGACCGATGCTACTGTCGCTGAGCCAGAGACTCCTTCACCTTTGCGAGGGTTTCGTCTGCGTCCGTGACACTCCTGATGTTCTCCTGTGCAACAGCGACTGGGCAAGCATTGGCCTCCACCATATTTACGAAGCCTTCTGTGAGCTCATCCTCTAATGTGTGTTCCCCTCTGTTGCCTGGGGATGGGTGTCTTGACAAGAAGTCGGCTGGGTTGTCTGCTCCTGGTCTGTAAATCGATTGAAACAAGTTCGCCTGGAGCTGGATGACCCATCTCTCTATTCTCTGTGGTGCCAGGCGAGATGACTCATTAAATAGGGGTAGCAGTGGTTAGTGGTCTGTCACTACGCGAAACTGATGGCTGCAGAGGTTTAAGTGGAAGTGCTGGCACGCCCACCTGATGCCAAAGCCTCCCGCTCTGTCTCTGAGATAGCGTTCGGCTGGCATATGCAGCCGGAACACACGTCCCCTTGGCGTTATCCTGGAGGAGGACTGCCCGAGCAGTATGTGGCTGGCGTCCATGACTACTTATGTTTTTTTCTTGGGGTGAAAGTATGCCATGGTCGTTCGGTCCAGTTGTACCTTCTTGATGATATTGAAGGAAGTTTCCTCTTTGGGGCCTCATACCCAGGACACGCTGGTCTTCGTGAGTTGGCGCAGGGGTTCTGATGTGGAAAGAGTATGCCCAGACATGGGTCCCGTGCTCACTACGCCACAGGAGTCAAGCTATCCTGGCTGATGACGGCTGATAGCCAGAAACCGGTCCTAGGATGCTTGATTCTGGTCCAGAGAAGACATGGCTTGGCACTTCAGGCTGGACTGTTCCCATGAGGCACAGGGTCAAGACTGATTTGCATATGGCCATGTCTGAACAGGGGTGGCGTGGTGAGCAAAATAACAATGGTTTAAACCGACTGGGGGTGAATGTTTTGCCAATGTGCAACATTCCGTCTATCATCTTGTGTGTTTTGCAGGGGTTCTGAAAGCATGGCCAGGCCAGGGATGCACCTCCCACAGTACGTTACCATGACGAGGAAACGCTGTATCTCCATTGGGGTCAGGGGAACTAGGGTGTTTCTGATGGCATCTGCCTTGCGTGGATCCACACGGAGCCCTTCCTGTGAAAAGACGTAGCCAAAGAACTCTATCGACTCTTGATAAAATTAAATTCCAAGAAAAGCAAATGGGCAACAGACTTATCGAAAAAAAAGCACCTCACATCTGTGCTGTAGACATATTGTAGTTCAGGTTCGTGCACACTTCTCAGCACCCGTTGCCCTTTGGTACCACTGTTTACAGATTCTAAGACTATAATTCCCAAAGAGCAGTGCACATGAGCAAAAAGCCTTTGAGTCTCTATATAGTTTATTTTAAGTCCTTTATTATCTATTCAAAATATGCTTATTTTAAAGAAGCCTCGCCTGCGCTTTTAGCTTTTAACACTGGAGGGGTTTTGTCCTACAGGAGAACAGCAGTCGACTCGCGGAGAACTGAACGCCAGTCATGCGGCCACACGGAGATCTCTAAAGTAGACTAGGGAACATCCAACAGAGAAACCCAAATCATTAGGAGGATAATACGAAGAAAACAAAACAAAGTGCAGCCGCATACGAGACACACACCTTTCCCGCTCACAAAACTAAGCATCGCAGAACCAAAAAAGACTTCCACAAATGGACAACGCAACTTTTCGAGTACTTTAAAATATAGAACAAGCAATGGCGATATCGAAGGATAATCAGATGCCCTGTGCCCGAAAGTGATAGCGAACATCCACGTGAGAAGAGGTACACAGCTCAGCCCTGAGGAAGAACCCTGTAAACAGAACAAAGGGTTTGGAAACGCGTCGGCTGTTCGGGTGTTTTAAGGGAACCCAAATTCCGAGGGTTCGGATCAAAGGATCCGTGTACACAAATATTGGGCGATTTCAGCAAAAGTTATAAGGCCCAAATGTGTCTCGTCCCTCTAAATATGTACGCTTGGTCGTTAGGACTAGTATAAAAATAAGTACAGGTGTACCAAATTTGCTTTGTAGTCCAAATAGTCAAGTGTAACTATTAATGAACGTTATGATTTGTTATTCACAAAGTATCACATTTATGATTTATGTTTGTACTGTTTTAACTGCTTAAGGAATGTTTAAACCTCTGATGCTTGTACAAAATGTAAATAATTTTTGAAACTTTGAAAAAAATGTATGAATGAGTACACAAACCTTCGGAATCCATTTAAAGAAGGTACACAGCTGCTAAATAAAAAGCAGTTGTGAATTGAACTCGAGCCCTGGCACCTTTGTTTTGATATAACGTATTTTAAAGAAGCAGCCAACGCGTTTCTTTCCATTTGGCAAACTGCCTGGAGAACTTCTTCATTCGTCCGAACGAGGAGAGGAGCATTTTTGTCGGACATCGTTCGGAGATACCTCGCGGACCGCTTACTAAGACAGCGCATACCGGACAGGCCCGATAATGTGATCTACGGGTAACCATACCGTTTACTTATTTAATGTTCTCTTCGCTCTACTGATATGCTGAGTTGACTTTACTAATTGATTTCGATTCTTTCAAGCCAAACTAGCACCACAAGGACAGCTACTCTTTCTTTCTTAATGGACTGAAAATGAACAATAATAATCAAATTTGTTTTCAAAGCCTGCAAGAAGTTCTCCTGGCAGTTTTCCAAACGGAACGAAACACGTTGGCTGCTTCTTTAAAATAAGCATATTTCAAATTGATAATGAAGGACCAAAGGAAACTATAAAGCGACTCAAAGGCTTTTTATTCATGTGCACTGCTCTTTGGGAATTTTAGACTCTTGATAAAATCAGCATTTTTTTCAGTGTAATGTGAGGCCACAGTCTGCCAGGCGATGTATGGTAGCTCGCAGCCAGATATGATGTTCCTCCAAGCTCTTCGCTTGAGTTGATCATGCCCACCAGGCCCAAGAGTGTTTCTTTCATGGCGTTTTGGAACACCTCTGCTGCTGAGGAGATGCCAAAACTGAGCACAGTGTACCTCCGGAACCCCACGTGCATGCAGAAGGTCGTAATAGAGCAACTTCCGGCGCCAGTTCCAGCTGGTGGTATCAGGATTTCAAGTCCAGTTTGGAGAACCATTGGGCGCCATTTAAGTCAGCTACAATGTCATCCATCGTCGGGGTCACTTGCCTTTCCCTCCGGATCACCTGGTTGGGGAGCCTCATGTCTACGCATAGACTGATAGCCTCCGGCTGCTTGGGCTTCGGTTCTATCACCAGTGGTGAGACCCAGGGGGTGGGCCCTAACACCTTCTAGCTAACACCCTAATTTTCTAGTTCTTGCAGCTCTTTCTCTACGAGGGAGTGAAGGTGAAATGGAACGTGCCTGTTTCTAAGCGCTGTTGGTTTGACAGTCTTGTCTATGTCAGCTTCACTTGGTGGCCCTTAAGTTTCCCCAAGCCCTGGAAGAGTTGCAGAAACTCATTCAGTATGTCCTCAGCATGTATGTTGTGGACCTGCTTGGCAAAAAACACCAACTCCAGATCTCTGGCAGTGTGGCAACCGAGCAGCGTCCCTATCTGCCCTTCCGATATGTGGAACTTTATTTCAATGGCGTGGTCCATGCTGAAGACGTCAATTTCGATAACTCCCAGAAGTGGTAATGGTACGGTATCACCATATGTATATATCCTGGCCAAGCTAGGAGCTGGTCGAGGGGACAGTTTTTCATACTGGTACGAGTCCACCACGTTCACGGATGATCCGGTATCTATCAGTGCATGCACTGTTGTTCCATTGACCTGTACGCGGCACATTGATGGGGGTGTTTCTTGCGACCTGACTGTCAGGCGAACGAGATGATGAAGACATCGCCATCGTCCTTGTAGTAAGCAGCGGCTCCTTGTCCCCAGGACTCTTCTGAGGGGTTGGTATCCTCCAGTGTCAGGTGTCATACGTCCTCTTGATGTGCCTCCACAGGAACACCTGCCAGCTCTTCGGCAGATACTGGCGTAATGGTTGGCTCTGCCGCATTTGGAACAGGTCTGCCCTCGTGCCGGGCACTGGTCCTGTGCCTTGTGATCAGACACGCAGTACCCTCATTTCCCCGCTGGTTGGGTGGGCGGGTGGCGTCCATGCGCGTGTTGGTCGGTGCGCAGTTGCACTGCCTCCACAGTATCCCTTGATGTGGACTGTTTTTATCGATGGAGTGGCGGGGCTACTGTGAACCTGAGCGCCCTTCAACTCCTCTGCCTGGCTGTCCGACAGTTTGTGGGAGTGTGCCATGATGAGAATGTCATCTAGGGACATGCCTGGTTAACGGAGTATCTGGCTCCTCAATGTGACAGACTTGCATCCATGAATGAAGTGCCTATTAAGAGCAGTGACCGCCACGTCGTAGTCGTGATCCTCCCCTGTGTCTTGCAGCGTTTCGAAGAGTTCATATAGCTAGTCAGCCCCGAAGTGCATTAAAAGAGAGCGCTTCATTGCTCTGTCAGTCTCTCTAGTGCCTCTGAAGTAATGGTTGAGGCGTCCCAACCAGAGCTTCCACCTGAGTGCAGCGGAGGTGGGGTCAGAAAGCTGGCTGAAGGCGGGTATCGGCTTCACAGACACATGTGAAAATGCTGCTGGTGGCACTTGCGCATGCTGTTGTGGCTGTGGATCCCCCTCATGTTTAACAGAAATGAGCCCCTGTGGGCAGTTGGTGCAGCGCTGCGGAAACGGGGCAAGGTGCTGTGGTGGCACTGCTGACTTTGCAGCCACTGACTGACCTTGTATTGCGCCTGGTAGTACTCTAGGCTGGGCTTTACAAAAGTGTAATTGAAATGTGCTCCAATGTACTCAAGATAGACATGTTAAATATATATGTCAGGGCTTAAGATCTGATGCCACTTACTGTAATGACACGCGCAGTGATGTCACGCGTCGTGATGTCACTTGCATACTGATTGCTAGGTTAGACCCCCTCCCCCCCCTCCCCCCCCCTGCCCCCCCCCCCCCCCCCCCCCCCCCCACACACTTATGTTTTTAGGACTTTAGCAATGGAAGGCTCGTGTAAGAACAAAGCAAACGAAAACATTTTTAGAGCGTCACAATAGACTGATTAAAGAGCCCAGTTCTTTCCAGAAAGGTTGGAAGGCCTGAGCGGCAGCGAGGAGGCCGGCGCTCTGCTCTCTGTAAACAGCTCCGAGACACGCTTTCTCCCGACCCGAGCGTGAGCGCGCGAGACCCCGCTCGCGAAGACATGGAAGCAATTAAGCGCGAGCCAGATGACTCCAGAAATAAATACAGAGGGTCAGATAGAGTCAAATGATTCAATAAATCTGCAGCTTGTTTAACTGTGCTGGCAATGACGGAAATCATTGCCCAACCCGTGCATTCCTCTTGTTTATTACACAAAGGTCACCGGGGAGCGCCGACATGACAAACGCATTATGAAAGTGAAATTCAGAGGGAGTGTTAGGAGCAGAAACACACCCGGTCCTGGAGACACACTTCTACAGGCCATGCAAAAGTAATTTTAAACATCCCCGTCGTATCTAATGACCCTCCCTCTTAAGGCCTTCTCCATATTAAGTTACAGTAAATTTGCTAATATAATGTGTTGCAGGTTTTTACAGGGTCTGCCCCACAGATCTACATGCGCATTGCTTCTACAGTGCTGAGCCCACATACTGTGAGAGCTTGCAGATTAAAGAAGTAAACGCAGCCAGGTTATTTTACAGTAAAAGGTTCTTATCTTTCAGAGACTAAAAGCAAAGATTATCAGCGGGCCAAGAAAACTAATTGTGGGTGTTAGGCCACCTGGTGGGATACCGTAGAGAGTTCTCGGCCGGTACAATGGTGCAGCAGTCGCAGAGGTTAAAATGTCCCCCGCAGCTAATGGCGAGCTGCATGAGTGGGGCTTAATTTACCACAGTGGTCAACGGTTAGCTGGAGGAGCGGTACTGATCGCCTCCCCGCCCCCTGCTTTACCAGAGGCTGGATCTGCGGTTTTGAGCTCAGGGGCGTCGCCTGGTCAGTAAGTCTGGGGGGGGGTGTGAGCTTCAGATTTTCAGGCAATCACACTGGCATTTATCACGCTAATGTTTGTATGAGAGGCAGCGCGTGGGAGTTTACGGGCCTAGCGAAAGGGGAAGGAGTGCGGATTGTGAGTGATACTTAAAACACAGTATTTTGTAAAATAACCATTTTTAAAGACCTTCAAAACAGAGATTGCGAGTGAGTATTTAAAAATCCTAGGTGACATATGGTAGACACCTTAACACAACTTTTTATTAAATAATACGTTTATTAGGGGTGTAACAAAGCTTGAAGACAAACCGCGTGCTCTACACCCACTCCTTAAAGTTGTCAAATTATACACCCCTTTCAATCATATATTGACTCAGAAGACGGTGTGGAAAGGCCATGTGTGTTCGTCACCATTTCCTTCCTGTTCAAATGTACAGATCAATTAAAGTTACTAAACTTCACTAATGCAGTTTCTGATGGGCACTCTAATAACACATTCCTCAACTTTAGGGCATTCCCCATCTGCCAGACTGGGTCTGAGAATTTTTCAGCAAAGCTCCTGTGCACCAATAGGTCATGTCATGCGGCTCTGCATTGCCTCCAAATTGCCCATGGAACGCCACATATAAGCCATACCCTGAGAGCTGACCTCAGTTGCTTGTCTTTTCCCTTTTCATGTCCTGACATGTGGAGCATAGAAAAAGTGTCGCTAACAATGTGCTAACTGCCAACTTGAGACCTTTTTTGATGTTAAAGAGTCCACTTCACAGAATGGGAGGTGGGAAGACAGTGAGGAATCTGCAGTTAGGAGTAGCCACCAGAAACGGCAATACCGAAGATGTCTTGTTCTTCTGAGAGACACCTAACTGCAGATTCCTCACCTTTAGAATACACACCAACGCAGTTCCTTTCAAACGTGGAGCATCTGTGGAGAGGATTCAAATTAAAAAGTCACGCAGAACAGAGCAGGCAAAATGTTCTTCTCACTGACCTGACTATCAAGGCAGTTGTGTTTCCTGAATGTATGTACCATGTAATTAATACAGATGTGCAAGTCACAGACTGAAAGATGTCAAGGACAGGCCCCCCTCACTCCAATGCAGTCATAGTGGCCTTAGCGCAGGTGGAATGGACTCGCAGACTCGCTGTTTCTTGACCAGTGAGTAGCAAATGGTGATGCAGAGGAACACCCACCTTGAGAAACTTGTTGTGTTCTTTCTTCTCTTTTTTTTAAGCTCCAGACAACTCCTCAAAGAGTTGAATCCACCTGATGGTCCTTTGGTAGAATTGTTATAAAAAGTACTTTTGGGGTCGAATCAATAGAGCCTTCTCTCCTCTTTAGAGAGGTTTGGGGGGAGCAAAGAAGGCTGGTAGAGTGTACGATTGGCCAAAATGGAAGTGAGTCACAACCTTTGGTAAAAAGGCAGTCAGAATCTGCAGCACAATCTTGTCCAGAAACAAGGTGGTGTAGAGTGGTTTCATCGAAAAGGAACTGCAGTTCACTCATGTGAAGAACTGATATATAATTGTAATAAGGAATATAGTTTCAGACTCAAGATACACAAAGTAACCATGCTTAGCCTCAAACGATGTACATATAAGAAATGCCTAGACCAAGTTAAGGTCTCACAAGGGCCATCAAAACAGTTTGAGTGGTAACACGTGTGTTAAACCTTTAATAAACAATATGAAAATAGGTATTTGTTAGACCTGACATCCTTGACATGGGTCCTCCATCCACTTATTCGCCCTCTTCATGTATGACCCCTTTTTTGTGCTTGACTAAGACGCGCTGAGTACGGCACCCCTGCTAACCAGGGCCATGGTGCAAGTGCTCCCTTTCAAAGTATAACCACGAACAGTGTATCTGACCCGGAGTAACTGGTAGGAACTCCAAATTAGTGTCCCTAACATCAGGGGTATATGAGACATTCTTGTCGGGGAATGAAGGTTAGATGACCTTTGCAGAGAAATCTCCAGATTCCTAACCTCAGAGTGGGCCTCAAATGTGTAGTCGCATGTCTGGGCTATCTCCCACTGCCTGGGGGTAGCTGGCTGCCGCCAGATAAGAGAGGCGGGGTAGTTCTGGCAAGTGTCCTGCTTGCAACAATACCGGCCCCACTTCTCGGGGAGCGTCTGACACCCCGGCCTCCCTCCTTCAAAGTACGGGGGTGCCATCTGACTGAAAAGACCCACAACAGAAACCTGGGTAGAGGGGAACACCCTACCTGATCAAAGACTTCAAAGACCTTCTGGGATATAACTAGGGAGCCCTTGAACTGGTGACCAGATCGCTTTTTGGACAAGAGAGCCCTGCTGACTTTGTCGCGGCTCGGACCTGAGAATCTTACCTCCTGTACGCAAAGCATTTCACCATCCGAGCCCTGCTGATGTTGTCTCGGCTCGGACCTTGAGAATCGTACCTCCTGTACGCAAAGCATTTCACCATCCCGAGCCCTACTGACTTTGTCGCAGCTCGGACCTTGAGAATCGTACCTCCGGTACACGAAGCATTTCACCATCCCGAGCCCTCCTGACTTTGTCGCGGCTCAGACCTTGAGAATCGTACCTCCGGTACACAAAGCATTTCACCACCACGAGCCCTGCTGACTTTGTCGCAGCTCGTACCTTGAGAAACGCACCCCCTGTACGCCAAGCCTTTCACCATCATGAGCCCTGCTGACTTCGTTGTGGCTCGTGCCTTGAGAAACTCACCTCCTGTGCGCCAAGCATTTCACCACCACGAGCCCTGCTGACTGTCGCGGCTCGTGCATTGAGAAACGTACCCCCTGTACGCGAAGCATTTCACCATCACAAACCCTGCTGACTTTGTCGAGGCTCGTACCTTGAGAATCACACCCCTACTCTTGGACTGTGAGTACCCGAGTCGCCCTAGCTACTCGAAACCAACCAGAGCTGACTTATTGTGGAATTGTACTGTCATTGGGCATTGTGATAAATCAATACATAAAGGATACTATATTTTCATAGAAAATCGGTGCGGTGCCCGTTTGTAGTGTGGCAAGATATTACTGTATATGATCATAAATGCTTTACATTGGCCCTCGAGGTTCTGTCTGACTACTTGGTGATACTACTAAGGGGATAGCCTCCTATTCTAACTAGAGGAGGCAGGACCCGGCAGGGACAGAGGTACTCACCCCTGCCCACCGAGACCGCCCAATCGAACATTGGTGGCAGCGCTTGGGATCCGAACTTGCATTTATGATTTATGTACAGTGATTTGTTGACCCACTACCTAGTGAGTGCAGGCCATAACAAAACCACTTAATCTTTGGTCGAACAACTGAAACTCCCCACGGCAACATGAGTCTTACAGGACCAGCCGCGAGTCCGAGCTATGAGGAAGAGCAACTAGAGAATTATGTCCATAAGAAATGAAGACATTTTTGTAAATAATTTAAGATCTCCACCACAGGCCTCAACACAAAAGAGGATCATCAGAGGCGCTAAGGGCTTGGGTAGCATCCCGAGATCCCCCCACCCCACGTAGAAGGAACTGGTATGGGAGATGGGCAGCGGGAAGGGCCAGGGGAGCAGGAGCGAGGGAGAGCAGCTTCCCCCGCGCATAGTAGTGTGTCAGAGACCTGTCACCAGAGGAGCTAGCCGATAGGGAGAAAAGCAGAGCCCAGAAGTTAGAACTCACCAAGTTAAACATGGAAGGAGAACTGATATTAGCGGAAAGGAAGTTAGCCCTGGAACAGATGAGGTTTCAAGGGGAGCAGGAAGAGAAAATGTTGCAGCAGGAGCATGAGGGGAAGAGATTGCAGTTGGAACATGAGAATAGTCTCAGGGAGCTAGAGCTCAAGGCTAGGAGTGGAGAGCCTGCTTCCCCGGGGAGCAGCACGTCCCCGCTAGTAGAAGGTAAGGTACACATCCCCAAGGATGTGGTAAGGAAGTACTATAGGATTGATAACATCCAACAGTGGTTCAAGGCGTATGAGGTAGCGATGACCTCCAACCGGGTCCCTGAGAAAGATTGGGGAGCGGGGTTGTGGGGGAGATTCCTTAGTGAGGGGAGAGATACCTTGCTAGACCTACCGTCCTCCGTACTGAACTCCTACAGCTATATGAAGGACACCTTAATGTCACGGTATGGTCTGACCCCAGAGATGTATAGACAAAAATTCAGGGATTGCAAAAAGATCCCTGGCACGACCTGGGTAGAATACGTGAACTACTACAGCAGAGCCTTAGAGGGCTGGGTCAAGGGCAGCAAGGTCACCACTTTTGAGGAGCTATTTGATTTAATCGCCTGGGAGCACTTCTATGTAAATTGTTTTTCAGAGTTGCGCCAGCACCTGGTAGACCTCAGACTTACTAATCCTAGGAAGCTTGCGGTGGAGGCAGATCACTGGGTGAGCACACAGGTCCAGAAAGGTCCAGTGGGAGTCTATGCCACGGGTGGGCAGGGTCCCCCGCAGCAAGGAGGAGGGAATCAGGGTACACAGTGGGAGGGTCCCCCAGGGCCCAACGTAACACCCCCGGGAACCCACAGCGAGGTTCCCAGCCTCCCCCTAGGACCACCACCAAAGTACCCACCCGTAGGCCAGTACCCAGGGCCCCCAACCTTTGTTATAAATGCCAACAACAGGGGCACTATGCCAGTGACCCCCAGTGCCCCCTGTATAAGCAACCAGCACCCTTGGGTGCCCCCACCCGCCAGGTAGCCAGTTTAGCACTGGGGGAGGAGTTAGACACCCCAGAGGAATGGGGACCCTTAGCTATGTCCCTGGTCTCCGTAGGAGACGGAGAAATGGTCCCCCGAACTCAACTGCCTGCCAACACTAAAAAATACAGGCAGTGGGTGACCATCAATGGGCCAAGGGCGGGAGCTCTCCGAGACACTGGTGCAAGTGTCACTGCGGTCAGCTCTCACCTGGTATCCGAGGACCAAATTGTACCTCACGCTTTTTGTCCCGTGGTGGGCGCAGATAACTCTGAGAGTCTCTGTCGCATGGCCCAAATTTCCCTTGAGTGGGGGGGGGTCTCCGGCACCCTGCAAGTAGCTGTCGTACCTGCCATGCCTGTGAATTGCTTACTAGGCAATGATTTAAAGATCTCCCCGTGGGCTCGGGTGGAGCGAAAGGCTCAGCTAGAGATGCTGGGATCACCCGAATGGGTGTGCGTCACCACTTGGTCCATGGCCACGAAAATAGATGCTCAACAGGGTCTGAAACCTGGAAGAATGGCCCAGGGCCCTACATCAGAGGGAGAGGAGGAAGGATTTGGGAGCCCGGACCCCTTGTTCCCTCGGACCAAGAAGTAACAGACCCTGAGGAGGATGCCCTGGGACCCACCGGGGAACAGGTAGCCGAACTGGGGGATATACCTGAGCTGAACCAGTGGCAGCAGGACGGAATTCTGCCAGGAACAGAACTCCTGCCCCTCTCTCGTGGGCGAACGGCAGAAGGCCATCGCCCAGGCAACCGGTGATCAGTCCAGTTCATACTGGGTCTACTGGGAGAATGGACTACTATATAGTGAGCCTACGTCCGCTGAGCTGGGGTCCGCCCGGATGCTGGTGGTACCCCTTCGCTACCGGGACTGGCTCACAATGTACCTTTAGCCGGGCATCTGGGACAAGACAAGACCTATCACAGGCTTGTCACGCATTTCTATTTGCCACAGATGCAGCAATATGTTGAGACCCACTGCAGATCCTGCCAGACGTGCCAGGCAAGTGGAAAAAGTGGGGGGAAATGCAAGGCTCCCCTGCAACCCTTTCCTGTGGTCGGTACCCCTTTTGAGCGAGTGGGAATCGACATTGTGGGGCCGCTGGACCCCAAGACCGCTATGGGTAACAGGTTTATCCTGGTCTTAGTGGACCATGCCACCCGGAACCCTGAAGCCGTACCACTACGAACAGTGACGGCCCCCGTGGTGGTCCGGGCCCTGATGGGGATCTTCTCCCATGTGGGGTTCCCCGGTGTGGTAGTGAGTGACACGGGAACCAACTTCATCTCAAAGTATATGAAGTCCCTGTGGCAGGAGTGTGGCGTTACGTACAAATTCACCACTCCTTACCACCCCCAAGGAAATGGGCTAGTGGAAAGTTTCAACTGGACCCTTAAAGGCATGATTATGGGCCTGGAGGAGCCCCTGAGGCATAAGTGGGACATTCTCTTACCATGCCTACTGTTCGCATATCGGGAGGTAACACATTAGTCCCTAGGGTTCAGCCCCTTTGAACTCCTCTATGGCCATCCCGTCCGAGGACCCCTGAGTCTGATTAAAGAAGGCTGGGAGACGGCCCCCAGGAACCCACCCCAGGACGTGTTTAGATACGTGTTGGCCTTAAGGAATCAGACCCTAAAATTCAGGGAACTCGCCGAGGCGAACCTGGAAGCCAGCCAGAAGGAAATGAAACGCTGGTATGACCAGAATGCCACGTTGGTAGAGTTTCAGCCTGGGCAGCAAGTGTGGGTGATGGCCCCAGTGGAGCCTTGTGCTCTCCAAGACAAGTGGACCGGTCCCTTCAAGATAGTGGAGTGCAAAAGCCAAATCACCTATCTAGTGGACTTGCAGTCCCCCCGGAACCCCATACGGGTCCTCCATGTAAACAGCCTCAAGCCCCACTTCGAGAGGTCCGAAGTGGGCATGCTCCTAGCCACAGATGACAGAACCTCTACCTGACCTCCTTTGTGCTCAGGAACAAGATGGGTCAGTAGACGGTGTTTAGCTTTCCACCTCCCTGACCCCAGAGCAACACCGAGACTGTCACCAGTTATTGATCCAATTCTCAGACCTCTTCTCCCTGATCCCCAGTGTCACCAGTTTGTGTGCCACGATGTAGACACCGGGGACAGCATGCCTGTGAGGCACAAGGCTTACAGGGTCACAGACAGGGTCAGGTCCTACATTAAGGAGGAAGTCTCCAAAATGTTGGCCCTCTGAGTAATTGAGTCCTCTGACAGTCCGTGGGCCAGCCCAGTGGTCCTAGTCCCCAAGGCTGCCGCGCCCGGTGCCACCCCTGAACTGAGGTTCTGTGTGGACTACCGTGAACTCAATGCAGTTACCCGGACGGACGCTCACCCTATCCCCCGAGCCGACGAGCTCATTGACGCCTAGGTTCTGCCCAGTACCTCAGTACCTTTGACCTCACCTATGGGTACTGGCAGATTGCCCTCACAGAAGGAGCGAAAGAGCGGTCAGCCTTCTCCACCCCCGATGGGCACTACCAGTTTCGGGTAATGCCCTTTGGAATGCAAAATGCCCCTGCCAATTTCCAGAGACTGGTCAACCGGGTATTGGCAGGGCTGGAGCAATTCAGCGTCGCCTACCTAGATGACATTGCATTGTTCAGTACCACCTGGGACGAACACCTGCAACACCTCTGGGAAGTATTTTTGGCCCTGTGCCGAGCGGGCCTCACCATCAAGGCTAGTAAATGTCAGATTGGCCAAGGGTCTGTAGTGTACTTGGGACACCAGGTAGGGAGCAGCCAAGTGGCGCCCCTCCAGCCCAAGATTGCGGCCATCTTGGCCTGGGATCCTCCCACGACCCAAACCGAGGTGAGGGCCTTCCTAGGACTTACCGGCTACTATAGAAGGTTCGTCAAGGGATATGGCAGCATTTTAGGGGACTTGATGGAATTCACTTCCAAGAAACAGATCAAGAAAATCCTTTGGACTCCCACCTGTTAGAAAGCGTTTGACGCCTTGAAGGCAGCCATGTGTACAGCACCAGTACTTCGAGCCCCTGACTTCTCAAAAGAATTTGTTGTCCAGACGGACGCCTCAGAGCATGGCATAGGAGTGGTCCTCTCACAGCAGAATGAGGAAGGCCAAGACCAACCGGTAGCCTTCATTAGTAGGAGGTTACTACCCTGGGACAGAGATGGAGTACCATTGAGTGGGAGGCTTTTGCGTGGTCTGGGCACTCAAGAAATTAAGGCCATACCTATTTGAGGCTCAATTCCGGATACAAACAGACCACCAGCCCCTCAGGTGGTTAATGCAGATGAGGGAAAAATCCCAAACTGCTGAGATGGTCCATTTCCCTACAGGGGATGGACTTCACCGTAGAGCACCGGCCTGGCACAAACCACGCCAACGGTCTGTCAAGATTCTTCCGCCTTAGCGAGGAGAACTCCCAAGGGGAATGGTAGTTCTTCCCGCCTTTCAGCTGTGGGGGGACACGTGTTAGACCTGACATCCTTGGCGTGGGTCCCTCATCCACTTTTTTGCCCTCTTCATGTATGACCCCTTTTTTGTGCTGGACTAAGACGCGCTGAGTACAGCACCCCTGCTAACCAGGGCCACGGTGCAAGTGCTCCCTTTCAAAGTATAACCACGAACAGTGTATCTGACCCAGAGTAAATGGTAGGAACTCCAAATTAGTATCCCTAACATCAGGGGTATATGGGACATTCTTGTCGGGGAATGAAGGTTAGACCCTGAGCATAGAAATGACCTTTGCAGAGAAATGTCCAGATTCCTAACCTCATAGTGGGCCCCAGATGTGTAGTCAAATGTCTGAGCTATCTCCCACAGCCTAGGGGTAGCTGTCTGCTGCCAGATAAGAGAGGCAGGGTAGTTCTGGCAAGTGTCCTGCTTGCAACAATGCCGGCCCCACTTCCCACGGAGCGTCTGACACCCCGGCCTCCCTCCCTCAAAGTACGGGAGTGCCATCTGGCCGAAAAGACCCACAACAGAAACGTGGGTGGAGGGGAACACCCTTTCTGATCAAAGACTTCAAAGACCTTCTGGGATATAACTAGGGAACCCTTGAACTGGAGACCAGATCGCTTTTTGGACAAGAGAGCCCTGCTGACTTCTTCGCGGCTCACGGATCGTACCTCATGTACGCAAAGCATTTCGCCATCCCGGGCCCTGCTGACTTTGTCGCGGCTCGGACCTTGAGAATCGTATCTCCTGTACGCAAAGCATTTCACCATCCGAGCCCTGCTGACTTTGTCGTGGCTCAGACCTTGAGAATCGTACCTCCGGTACACGAAGCATTTCACCATCCTGAGCCCTGCTGACTTTGTCGCGGCTCAGACCTTGAGAATCGTACCTCCGGTACATGAAGCATTTCACCATCACAAGCCCGGCTGACTTCGTCTCGGCTCATGCCTTGAGAAACACACCTCCTGTGCGCCAAGCCTTTCACCATCACGAACCCTGCTGACTTCGTCGCGGCTCGTGCCTTGAGAAACGCACCTCCTGTGCGCCAAGCCTTTCACCATCATGAGCCCTGCTGACTTTGTCGCGGCTCGTGCCTTGAGAAACGTACCCCCTGTACGCGAAGCATTTCACCATCACAAGCCCTGCTGACTTTGTTGCGGCTCGTACCTCGAGAATCGCAACCCTACTCTTGGACTGTGAGTACCCGAGTCGCCCTAGCTACTCAAAAACAACCAGAACTGACTTATTGTGGAATTGTACTGTCATTGGGCCTTGTGATAAATCAATATATGAAGAATACTATATTTTCATTAAAAAACGGTGTGGTGTCCGTTTGTAGCAGTACCTTAAATGGGCCGGCACTGTCCGGTACGTAGTACCGGCACTTTTTAATTTTGAGAGGGAGAGTACCGGCACTTCTCAAGAGAGACATAATACTTTTAATTGAAGAGTACCAGCACTTCTCGGAAACAAGCAGGTACACTGGGACTGAGTACCTGCACTTCTATTTTTCCATTTCAAGGACTGGTTTGTAGTGTGGCAAGATATTACTGTATATGACCATAAATGCTTTACACTGGCCCTCGAGGTTCAGTCTGACTGCTTGGTGATACTACTAAGGGGATAGCCCCCTATCCTAACTAGAGGAGGCAGGTCCCGCCTGGGACAGAGGTACTCACCCCTGCCCACCCGAGACCGCGCAATCTAACAGTGTTTGACAAGGATGGCTGGTCTGGCAACAACAGAAATGCAAAAGAGGGCTAACAAATACCCTTGCTGGGCTAAAGAAAGAACGCCCTCCACCACGTTGCGAAGTTTAAAATTTAAGTGGTCAGTGTTTCGGGCACTACACTAGGTAATAAACCTGTCCCAGCACCCAGCATTAATGGATTTTGTGGAAGGGTGTCTTTAGAGAGGATGGCATCCAGCACCACAGACAGCAACTCAAACACACTCCATTTCTACCATATAATCCCCATATATGTAGGTGTACGTTCCAGAACGGACAGGTGACGGACCCTACTTTGTTGTGGCCTTCACATAGTGGCAGCCTGATTGGAGGACAGCTATTTAGCACGTGCTCGGAGTACGTACTAAATGTGTGCGTAAAATTCCTTAGAATAAGAAATACCTTGGGCAATAACACACAGCAATTCCATGTCTGTACAGTTATTTGCCACCCAAAGGGGTTTATCTAATATTTGAATGGTACTGGCAGGGTGTTATCCTGCGATAATGGTTATTACATGTGCAGAGTTTACTCCCCACCAATATCGTACAAATCGTAATAAAGGCCTAGTTTTCAATTTGCCTAAAACCAGTGCTGCACTCTATCTGGAAAGTATGGAGTCAAACAATATAACGGAGTTGTTGTTCAGACATTAAAAACCACCTGCTTGGTGGAGTCACGAAAACCCTTATTTTGGTGTTTTTAAAACCATAATTATTTGTAATAAAGTTCGAAAAAAAACAGACTCGACATATGCATGCATTCTAAAGAGCTAGAGCTCTGGTATCAAAAATTCAGAAGCAGGACCGATTTTCTTGACATGTCAGAACAAACAGAGCTGATCACCAGGGGGAACGCGGATGAGAGTGTATTATGTAACAATCTGAGATATTTGTCCATGAGATAAGAGATTAATAAGAGATTCTGTGGTAATGCTGGTGAAGGTCATGACCAGGCTGTGGACCACTGAAAACAAGCAAGAAAAACTTCCCGACAACCAACCTTTCAGAGAACCATGGAAAAGGCAACCACCTCCCCAATCAGTTTATATAGTCATTAAAAATCCTTTTTAAATTGTTCTCAGGCATAAGTAAATTGTTCTCAGGCATAAGTGCTGTTAGGCATCAAAGGAAATATTGGAGATACGAGGAATACATAGCATGGCAACATATTTTACTATTTAAAAGGTTTAGAGCAATCCGATGCGACCAGTCAATAAAATACATAAGTCTAGATTAATCGTTTAAAGACAAGTGCACACAGATCAAGCCTTGGCATGCTTCTCATTCTCTAGCCTTCCTCCTGGACCAGATCTCACTAAGAAAAGATCCAATGCATTCAGGGGACTGAAGTGCCCCTTGCTTCCCCTTTTCCAACTTATTTCAAAAGAAAACCACGGGCTAAAAATTAAACCCACAAGTCACATCAATTTGTGTAAAAAACTACTTGAACTTGCTCATTCACTCCTCACTAAAATTGACTGAAGTTACTTGGAGCCTGAGGTTCCAGACGTACTACATTGATGGCCCTCGACTCGGACATTTCAATTCGAATAATGTTTGAGCCGCCACACTGGCATTTGAACCTAGTCACCTGGAGAGGGCAGTGGTGCTGACTTCTCTGGATATTGTCATAAATACCACTTATGCATGCAAGAAGTGCAGGGTGCTATTCTAGAATCACCCATGACCCAAGGTCTGTGGCAGACCCAGAGTTTGCCTCATTGCTTCTGATAAATCTGCCTCAGTCTACCTGAGAAAAACAAAAACCTCAAGACAACATTCATAAGATAATTTTTTAACCATTGTGGCCCTCCAGCCACGGACGAACCTTCGGTATATTGTACTCAGTCCCGCCCAGAGTTTAAACTAAATCAGCAGGCATTCCTTCGAATGGGAATAAAACCACCCCCAGATTTGGTCCAGCTTCTTTGGGATTTATCAGTGAAGAGAAGCTTAGTCCTGTGGCAGACCAAGCACTGAAACCACGCCTGAACATGCTTCTCAGTGAGGAAAATAAGAGATGTGATCTGTGGAATGGTTAAATTAATCTCAGCCACAGATGAGTATTCTAGGTCGCATGCCAGTCCCTTTTCTGCGCCCTTTGCCACTCCAGTCAGAGACCAGCCTTAGGCAAATCCACCTTTGACCTGCCTCCAAAAGGAATTGTACGGCCTAAATTAGTGGCTGGCCCTTCTTTCTCACACACTATGGTATATGAGTCACTTGGGGCAGAATTGTAATCGCCTGACTGATCAAATGTCTCTAACAGCCACGGATCATCTCTTCTGCATAATTTTATACTCTATACGTGTACCACTGTTTACTGTTTATTGTATTTTCACAATTGTTGTGTACATTTCGTTTTTGTCCTCTTTTCCAACTTATTGTAAAGCGTTCTGATATCCTTCGGGTTCTTATTTGCGCTACACAACCTTATAAATAAATAAATAAATAGATAGAGGGTGTCATTCAATGATAAATCATAAAATCAGCACTGGCCCTTTTATATATGGCATGGAGGAGTCTTCATTATTTGTTGAAAATTATTGTTTTTCTTCCTTCCACACTCAAACAGTTTCCCATTTCAGAACCGAGTTGTGGACAGTAAAACAGATTTAGAGCCTTGGGAGGTGGAGCAAGTGGGCGGGGGGGGGGGGGGGGGGGGGTTCTCCAACTGAGGAGTGTGCTTCCGGTTATCACAGTCTTCAAATTATCATGGTACCTTCTTGGGACCTTCTGCTCGTGTTAGGTACACTGAAGATAGGTCCTTGCAAGCAATTACAGGAAGTGTTTTTAAAATGTGTTCTATGAAGGGTCTGTATGTGGGGGCCACGCATGGAGGGATTGGCGAATGAGGGGGGGTTGGAAGCTATACTTTCATACAAACCGTATCTTCATTCCCCTGCCACCCCTTAACAACGTCTAGTTTTATTCACCTCTCCCTTGGGAGACTAAGTATTTTTCCACATCTGTATCTCCATTACTTTTCATCCAAATTTCTCTACAGCAGAGTAGCAGGAGCTTCACTTATTGGACAGGATGAGAGTTGTGTTCATTTAGCGCTTACAAGTGGCAGATGCCATCATGTCTGACTTTTTGTTAATATCTTCTACAGCTGGACGTAAGGATCACAGGACTGCCACAACAACTTTAGGCAAGTGAAATTGATAGGTAATTATTCTGTCAGAAAGTTACTGACCCTGCAAAATGTTAGAGACTCCCACCGGGATAATGGTGTCTTGGAGGCAGGCCTGAGACTGTTGAGTCAGGACTAAGTACACTTTTCCATTGATTTTCGGTTACCACCAGCATGTCGGGATTTCAGTAGCTGCTGGTTTTGGCAAACATCGCTATTGGTATTGTCTGCTTGACCAGTGCTCTTCAATATTAAATAGAGAAGGGATTTGATGTGTGTTCTGCAGTTGCCTGTGTTCTTGGCGTCTAAGTTCTTCCCGTTTGGTACATCTTCTTGGGGTAGTGGACTTTGAGGAGGAAGAGATGACAAGAGGTAAAACCGCATTACATTGCTTAAACTTTATTTTATTGAGACTCTTTTCCATGTGATAGTCTCATTCCCACATACCTTCCCTGAATACAGTATGGGAACAATATTACTCCAGGCGTCTCAACTCAGGTGTATTAAAGAGGTGAGTAAATAGTGGTGGCCATGTTATATCCTCTCTTGAAAAGTGAGTGCTTAGAGTTCAAGGGGAAATATTTCAAAAGATTTCAATCAAGAAGGTTAGTCTGGTGGCAGATTTGCCATCTGGACAGCCAACCAGCTCTTGAGTAAATCTTGGATTTACCATTATCACATTTAAGACTTTGGGGAAAATGAGACTTTCTTTGACAAAGGTCACATTATATTTTCGTGATATCATTGTCCCACAACATTCTAATCTATTGATCTTTCCCCTCCAACTGTATTCATACTTTGCCTTGCAGCATACCAGGACTTTGCTGGAACTGTGTATTGTCTAGGATTGTAAAAAGAATTTCAGAACTAGCTGGGGTGAGAGGGCACATTTATTCTGAGAGAGTGGAGAGGAGAAAGGGATTGGCCTGTATGGGATAAATGGTAAAATTAGACCCTCCAATAATTTTCAAAAATGTTGTGAAAATGCATTCACCGCTTACGGTCTCCAAGCAGGGCGGCCACCCACCTGTGCATGTTCAACATTAAGAGATGCCTTGGAGCACTCAACCAGTTGTTTTATCTGAATGCATTCCCTGGACACTGAGCAGAACCCCGAGCTGAGTTACCTCGCACTAATATTTCATTGCACGCTGCTGCCTGTAAATCGTTGGTTTTCGACCTGTGTAAACTTTATTGAATTATCCTCATTTTTTAGTGGACAATCAACAGGCATACTAAACCACCATACATGACTCGAACCTGCACTGAGATCACACCCTGGTGCACGCATACAAATTTATTGGGTAACCAAGCAAGCAACATCTGTTACCACAAATCCAGTTTGCTCACAGTCTGAACCTGCAGAGACTTTGGCGCGACCACAGGCTTCATCTGGATTCAGTGAAGTTGTTACCACATCGATTCCCTGGGAAGTTTCAGATCATGAAACTAAAACAATCCTTTATTCACATTTATCAACTCAACGAAGGACGCCAAGATACTGGCTTGTGCGTGGCAAAAGTTAAAAACAAGCATAGACAGGAGCTGCGCAAGAACCACCATTTTGTACTATTTGCAAATCAGCAGTCACTAAAATTTGCTTTTATACAGGGGCAGAAGAGAGGCCTCGCTCTCAACAGGGTCCATTGTTTAGAACCCACTGGCACTGCTTACTAATGTAGTTTACACGCTTGCCACAGGAGATTTTTATGTAAGAATTGGCATTAGGTTTTTGGCAGGTGCTGATACATTTATAAACAATACATTGGTTTCAAGACATCGATTCACCTAGAGAGCTGCATATCTATTACCAAGAGGAATGCAACTTGTGCCGGTATACAAAAAAACTCTTAAGTCCTCCTCGTTTGAAGGGATGTCACCCTCCCTTGAACTCAACCATACAAATAAACAACCCCCTACAGCCTTCATTGGGGTCACCAGCGCTAAAAACCAGTCTAATCCTTCAAAAATGTATACTGCCCCTTAACTTCATTTTCAGTGGCACTCCTCTTCAAAACCTCTCAACCTGCTGCTTCATGGACTTCCAAGCTGCTTGCGACCTAGCTGACCGTAGTGTCCTGTGGGCTAAACTGAGGACTGTAAATATTCCCTCAATTCTCTTGGTCATTCTTATGAAATGACCTTTGCTGGGAGTTCCCGGTGCAAGGGAGTAGTGGCTTTGGTTGCCAGTCGATCACAACTATCAAAAAGTCTTGTAGTTGGGGAGTCTGCGCAATTTCTTCTCAGTAGTAGTTTTTACACATATTGTGAAAATCTAGCTCTTGAGCTTGATAAGTCGGAAGATTCCTTCTATCTAAGTAATAAGTAATCTGTTGTTCATGTTTAGTCTTAGACTGGGCACAACAAGGTTTTTCCATATTTATGTTTACCTCATAGGGAAAAGTGATTACAGATTTGACGTTTATGAATAGGGATAAGTCCACCATGGAGGATAAATAGGCTGACGCTGTAAATCAAAAATAACACTGGCATGCGTTTATAATCAGAGTTAAATTTAATGTTAAGCATTTAGGTTTAAGTAGTGGGCATTATTTTAAAAATACTAATAAAAAAATATATAAAATTTGGAACCTTGCCGATGCATGGCTATCCTTGCTTGAGATTAAAAACATGGATGTCATTGTCGCAATTTCATTTTTTTAAAATGCTGTTCACAATAAAACACATGGGTTTTGTTCAAAACTTTTAAGTCTCAAAAATGCCATGATATATTTTATTTTATTATGATCATTAATTTTACTACAATGATTTAAAGTTTTATAAGAATTTGTCTTGATAAACAAGTAAACTTCAATAGTCACAAAAGCATTGTCCTTGGAGGCTCAAAAGCCTGAGTGTTATGAAAAGGCCTCACAATCGATCCCCTTAGTAGTAGTAGTGTTGTTAAACCCTTTTGTGCCAAAGTGTTTGCATCATTTTGGCTGACATGTTTTTGGAAAAATGTGTTTTGTCAGTATTTAAACATGATTATTTTCTGAGCCTTGTAGTGTAACCAAACTAGTGATCTGGCTTTCTTAAGTATAACCAGAGCAACTAATAGGCACAGAAACCACATCAATATCAGTTGGAGGGCCCAGGACCCATAATTTGAAGCAGGACACTGCAGGACCTCACAAGAGAAGAACCTGCAACAAGAGCAGGTTAATACGACCTGCTTCCCCTTGGCCCTGCACACCGTAAACCTGGAAACAAGCAGAAATGCTAGCCTGGGAATGGAGCCTTTTGCTCTCTACCTGGCCACAGGAAAGAGCAATTAAGTTAGCTACTCTGATTTTTCACCAGAAGTCCCTACCAGAGTCCGAAATCAGCCTCCTAATTCCATGAGAGGCCAGGGTACTCTCCCCTTAACCAGGACCCTGCCAGAGACGTGTGTTCTGTTGTCTTTCTATGCAGCCTTAAGCCTCATCCCGAGCCTTCTGCCCTCACCCCCCTGGACCACTTTACACCCTAGAGAAATCCAGGACCAAGAATATTCATCCCAGCAAGCCACCCAAATCAGGGCTAAATGGTGTGTGCTTCTTTATTTTCACTGGTATTACTGAGTCGTCACAAGTAGTCACCCATGCGAAGTAATCATTAGAGACTGAGCTTAGTTAACAATTGTTGTAAATAACCTGGGAGAGGACTTGGAGAAGTATGCAAAACTTCAAACCATAGAAGGGACCATGAAGACCTAAGAATGATGCAGGACTGTAGTTAACCACACTAGGGGTGCAGAATGCGTGATGCATCCGGTGACTATGACTTACTGTCCACGTTTTCTGGCAAGGTTTTCTTTTTACAATTTGTCATTATAACGTGTATTCATTTTGTTGGTCCAATGAAAGTGAGCCAACTCCCAGAAATAATGATTTCTTAATAATCATATTGGGCTATAAAGTGGTGTACGGTCATCCTTAGGTGTTTCTGGGTAACTATTCAACATAGGTTATTCATATTGTACATTATCAGCTTAAGTGTCAGCTTACCAGGATCTCCTCGGCGTCCAACTTTGCCTCGTTTTCCAGGAGGACCTGTAAAAGACCATAAAAGAGGGAGTCAATCACAGAGAATTGGTGGTCTGTTGTAAGGATAGCAGACTTATGGCCTGCACTGAGACTTACAAGCTATCCCATGAAAGACTTTCCCGTAATAGAAACTTTATACAGTTAGAGTCAGCCAAGGAAGAGCAATTCACCCACAGTTAGGGTAAGGAACATGAAGAATAAAACAGCATAATTGAGCAACCGTGGTAAACATTCGTTTTATAACAGTTTTTCACAAAATATATTCATAAAATTATGAAAAAGCCAAGAAAAAGTATTTCTTTTGTTCAATCTTTCATTTCACGTGTATTAAAATAAACCCATCATCACCTTTAAAAACCATAAACAATACTTAATTCGTCATGGCAAACACAGAAGGAAAACATTTGTTATGTGAGCTCTTCAACATCAAAACCACCCACTTTCTACGTGGAAAAGCGGTTGAGCATAATAGTAGTGATGGTCAGTATGTGAGAAACGGTGTTGAGTCAGAGTACCTGCGGGGAGACACAGTATATGCATAGTGGCAAAGCTGTGAGCGGCTGCATGGGACGAGCCATAGAACTGCTACATGTGTCGTGGTGAGTGTACCAGGATCTATGGTGCATCTGACAGGATCCAAGATGTGTCTGATGGGATCTTTAGTTAGCCTGGTGGGATCTGTAGTTGGTCTGATGGTGCCCATGGCAGTCTGACAATATCTGCAGTGAGTCTGACATTATCTGCAGCACTTCTGCAATGAGTCTCAGTGCTTCCGAGTTCAGATTATCACTATCTTTATTGAGTCCGAGAGTGTCAAGGTTGAACACAAAATGATGCTGAGTAACTGTGACACGTCCTAGTATCCAGAATGAGCCACATAGTACCCGAGGTGCGTCTAGCAGTGTCTGCAGTACACCCAAGAGCATCAGTGAGGCAGATGTGTGACTGACCACATATCACTCAGAAGTGCTCTGACCCACAACTTGATGCCAAGGTAGCTTAGAAGTTAGAAACTGAATACAGAAAGTTGTTCCAAATGTTACCACCTAGGTTTACCCATTATTATTGGCAAAATAGTATTATTTAAGACAGACTCACAGTCGTAACACTAAAACATTGCACAAAATGTAAATTTATAATGAAAAAAAGTTTATTTTCAGTCATAATTGCTTTATTAAAGTATTCAAACATAGCTTTCCAACTCCCCAACTATAGGCTTGAAATACAACTATTTTAAATTGTCACATAGTCCCACATCTTGACAGAGTGTGGTTGGAAGATTTTGTGAGAGCGACCAATGAGGTCCTAGAATAAATTAACACTTTATTTAGTGCTGCTATTCAGCAAAAGCTCGGCTTCATAGGTTTGACCACTTTGTGGCTGGTGTGGTTTAATTTTTCACTGGAGTGAAACCAAGTGTTCCAATGGTGGTAAAGTCAATGCGTGATCCAATGGCAAGAGAGAAGGGTACATTAACATAAGTCGATTGAAAGTGCCCTGCTCAGACTAATATGCCCCACTGATGAGGTATCTGGGATCCAAAAATTTATATTCTACCTGGAATGTAGCTCAGCAGACCCTAAATTTGTTAGAGAGGGACTGCACCTTGAGGAAGGGTTAGGAGGAGAGATGCTGGGATTCACTACATGAAGCAAGTGATAAAGGATTAAAGAGCGCACACCTTGGTACAAGAGCACCCGGTTACCATTAGGTAGGATGAACTTTGAGGAGGGCAAGGTGTGGGAGGGGCTTATACTGTAGTTTCGGGAAGGGATCTGCTGATCTCTAAATTCCTGGCAGGAGTTTTTTGTGTTCCATGTTCTACTTTTCAGTAGAGCTATTCTGTCCTCCAAATGTATCCATTGGTTAGACTCATAGCTGAAAGGATGAGCTAGGAGCATACAGTGTAACTCTGGTGGATGTTAGTCCTGATGTTAGTACTCAAAGCACTGCCTACTTCTCTAGAGTCTTAAGAAAAGATTTTGTCTACCGACTCTCCCTTGGAGCTGTGAACTTGTGGAGCAACCATATAGCTCACTTTTCACAAAGGATGGGTAAGAGGTAGGACTGGGCGGGGGTGGGGGGGCGGTTGGGGGTTTGGGGGGCAGAAACGAGGTCATCATTGCTCCATTGCGAGTGTTTGTGAAATGGCATTCACAGTGGTTCACCCTGGGTCTGATCGAAATACATATTTTTCGGATGAGAGACTCTTAATAGAGTTGTGAACCTGTTGCGGAGATGTGCAATGGTTGTTAATTTATCACCTTCCAATTTTCTCATTATTAACTTGGTCTCTTAGGAAAGCTGCAGTGAGATGAGCGATGTAGACAAAATGCTCTTGCTGATGCAGTATACAGGTGGTCATACATGAAGAGTTTGGTTGACAGGGCGTACAGCTATTAAGGGGTTTACAGAGTGATGTTACTATGGAGCTATGTCAGGATAGTTACTAACAGACATCGAAGTTCTGCACAGGATATGGAAATTGATTCTGGCTATTTCAGCTGAGAAGCATACGCTTTCCATGATTGGTCTCACAAGCTCTCCTTTTTCGGACCAGTAAGAAGGTGGACTGCAGCTTCTGGTGCTTCCTGAGTTTGTTGAAAGCAGGAAGACTGAGGTTCCACTAGAAAGATATGATCGGTAATAACGTAGCCTAAATGTTACGAATGTGATAATGTTGTCGGCTGGTTGTGGAATATGTAATAATACCTATTGTTGAATTCACAATTAAAGAAGGTTCTTCCAGCAGCAGCTGGAGCAGGTAAGCACGGCGGGGTGGGGCGGGGAGGAGGAAGGGGGTATGTCGACAGGCGACGGAACATGATTTATTTATTTACTTAATTTTCCTATTCCATCGCCTGTCGACCTCCCACCGCCGTCTCTACCGCCGTCTCAACATGCTTACCTGCACCGGCCGCTGCTGGGTTCATCACTGGCTGTTTCTGCTTCGATAAGAAGAGTTCATGTTACAGATGCATGAGAATAATACATGTGTTTATTTTGCAGACTCTGAATTCATACCCCCTATCCAGAAACAGAACTCAGACTGACACTGAATTATGTTGATAACTTAGACTTTGGTATTTTTTGTCCATTTATATGACTCTGGTAGTGACCCGGGTATCTCCCATGGGATATCGATCGTATTTCAATGAACTGAGAAAAACATAGTAGCAGATTGGATAAAGGGTGTTATATCATTAAATGGATTTGAGGAAAACAACACGCTGAAAGAAATGTAATTTGAATTGTTCTTTTAAGAATTGCATTCTCAAAACCATTTGAAATGTAGATGGCGAGTTAATTGGGGCTGAGTATTTCAGTGTGATGTGCCACAATATCGTTACCATCCCCTTTTGCTAATTCCCAACTTTCATAGTTCTAGCAGAAAATACAAAGTCTGTACCTGGCCTGTCCATAGAGATTCCTGGTGCCTCAAAATCCAAAATTAGCCTCCCAATGCAGTTCACAAGAAAAAACAGACAGCTAATAAAAAAATGTCATTTTACTAGTGGCCACTACAACTATAGATACGTCTCTTGATTCTGCAGAGGGCAACAAAATCAGACCATGTACTCTGGTAGTATGCAGCTATACCTGCCATCTATTCATACATTTATATTGTATAATAGATAGAAAACCCCAATAAGGAGTACTGTGTAACCTCAGTGAAGGAACGCAATATTAAGACGTATTAGGGTCCAAAGCTTTGGTGTAAAGCCAATGCTGAATAATGTGCTTCACTGTGTTCTATCGTCAAATGGTTTTCCAAAAAGTCTGCATCCAAAAAAATCGCATAAGAAATCTATGTGGCTTCTTAAAAGTGGCCTTATGACCCTTACTCAAGTGAAGGACAATACTTTCTGATATGAAATTGCTCTGTAATCAGTTTTACAATAGCATTCCCTTACATTATTGAAGACGTCCTTTTTTAAATTTTTCATAAAGATTATATATTTTCCTATTGAGAAATCTCAACTACTACACCCCCACCACACTGGAGGTTTATCTTCCAATATCCACTTCTGAAACAGATTCTCTTTTTTCAGGGAGGGAGGGAGGGTGTTGTGAGGTAGTTGGTTAATACCCACAAAACCAGGAGTATGTTGGTTTCCCAAACTTTCAGGGCACCTCTTCCTTGGAGTGCCCCTTTCCCAGTTGTGATCATGTGAAAGTAAAACGTCATGTCTCCGCTTAAAATAAATTAGTTATTATTGATTCAGTACTTGTCCCCACAAATTTGTGGTGGAAGAAGAGCTGTTAATTACAGGTGTCACTATTCTCTTAAATCATTGATGATCCTTGCGCTGACCGTGAAGCTGAAGGAAGGATATAAGTACAGTCTGGATTTGAAACCGTGACCTTTAGACTACACACAGGCCTTACAATGAGCATTTACCTAACTGATCTATTTGCTAGTTCCTAGATTAACTACCCCAGAAATGGAACAATGTCCTGTCATCTCGGTCATCTAGTCTTTGAGTATAGTAGTGTGGTCCCTAGTTTGGGTGCTGCTGATCAGGACTGCCCAATCTATAAAGTGCCTCAATGAACATGTCACGTTCGCACATGAAAAATGTAGCTTGCGGTTTGATGATCTGAAACTAAAATAATGAGCTGCATGATGCAAAGGTAAGGAATGCTGTAGTATCAATCAGTATCATCCCAACCATATTAAATTCAATAAAACAGAGTATTGGAGGCTGCTCACCTGAGCTGTCTGTCACCCATTCAATTTATACTTCTTATATGCTGTAACATTAATTTTGCTAAAACCAGTATCATTAGAAATATCTTCAAAGTAGCACACAATTACAGTTCAGAGCCGGCAAACCAAATACACTGCATAAACTAGGCCTTGCTAGATGTTGCTGGACCTTTGCCACAAAGACTTGGCTCTGGCAGGAGAAAAACACCCAAACTAAACCTGAACTTGAGGTCACATTTTTCCTCAGCTGGTAACAAATTGTTTTGTCTGTCCACCCAGGTGCCTTACTCGGTGCTTTTTCAGCTTCATTCCAAAGAACAACTCAACTTCAGCAAACAACATTTCTTGAACGCAGCACAAAACGTCTACATAACTTAATTTTCTAAAAATATGGCCAATGACAGAGAATTGCTGGAATGTCAACAGGCAAGAACAGTGGCAGCCAATCCATCCACTGTTTGGATGTGCGCTCTTAGGTGGGCCTGATATTGGACTAGACTGTCTGAAAGCAACACTGGAAGTTTTAGTCTTTGCATCAGATCGGAACCCGGTCTTTCAAATGAGATTTGGAACTTGTCTTTAGAGGTTAGTTTTATAAAACATTTCTTCAACCGTAACAGGATCTAGCAAAAGAACGGAAGGATATCGACTTTCGCAACTAAATTAAATAAAGAAATACATTTTGAACTATGCCACACAGTCGGCAGAAATCAATTAAGGATTGAAATGAACATGCCATAATCATATTTTAGTTCTGACTGGTCCAAGTCTCTTGTCCCCAAATAAAGTTGAAATACTAGCCCTATTCCCAGTAGGACCGGTGGATACCTGGTCACTTATGTAATTTATGCCACCAAAGGCAGATTGTCTCATATCTATATATGCATGTAGCATCATAAAAACTGAGCTAGTAAGAAACCACACTCTCTTCACGATGGAGTGTTTACATTGTGCAGCAGAGAAGGAGCACTGGACTGGGGAGGGCTTAAACAATACTGTATTTTAATTATGCATTTTGTTCCCCAAATGATAAAATATTGTAGCATTATATAAATCTTGTTCCCCAAACGATAACATATTGTAACATTATATCTAAAAATGATTCGCTATAGTTTACAATGTTTGGCTTTCAAAAAAATAACAGCCATTGAGTTTCTCATTATAGAAGTCCACATGGTGATCTACAGAAGAGCTCTGTAAGTGTGTCATGTTTTCAATCCTGTTCCGTTTGATTGACACAAGGCAAGATCCCCTAAGTAACTTTTGGGGTTTACTATAAAGTCTGCCCTTTCTCCACGCACAATGTTTATTTGATTTTCTGTGTGTGCATTTCTCTTTTGGCCTTTTTTGATTTTCATTCATTAGATCGAATATACACATTTATCACATTCAACTAAAAAAGGGTTTAGTCCAGAGTATGGATTAATTAATGTTTTTGAAATGGTTTTAATATTAAGACTCCAAAATATTGTGGCCTGGATTTTTCTTTTAACATATTATTATTTTCATGTTTTATGAGGAACATGTATAGGCCTGCACTGTACTTTTTTCTATCAACTAAATGTAATTCCCATAAATGATGAGACAACATATTCTTGCCCTCTCAGCAGAAAAAAACGTACTGTTCCACGGATGAAGAAAGGGTAGCACAGACCCAAGTTGTCCATTAAAATAAATACATATATGTGAACCATTTGACACTGCTTTACAAGACTGAATAATAACAACCCTAAACGAAATCTCTCCTCCTAAAGAAAGAACAATCAAGGCATTTCCTCCTAATGTAATCTAGGCTATCGAAACACCAAAAACAAGCTGAGTCACATCTCCCCTCCTTTGCCTTCTTGCCAATTGGGGATCTTCAAATACAGGCACCACCAAACCCTCTATTAACCACACTATCACTTAACTATTGGTCTCAAATGGCATCATATTCTTAGGAGAAGTCACCCGTGTTTATGAAGGTTCAACTGTCCAGCCAATACCTGCCCTTGTAAACACCTTAAAGTATACCTAACTCTTTCACCTATATATTGAGCAAGGAAACACATTTGCCTCGTCATCACTAAGAAACACAAACCCTACCAAAAGCCAGTCTTGTTTAACTGATCCAGCCACTTACAACCCTAATCACTCTGAAAATAACCACAACAAAATTTCAACCCAATTTTGACAAATTAGTACAAGCAAACTTTATAATCCCCACGCAAATGCAGAAATTATGCAAAATCTTCTCAGCCACTCATCGCCAGCCAAGAAATCTGGGTTGAATGCATTGTTCTTGTGCTCACCACGCCACCCCAGTTTGGACCCAGCCATATTCATATCAGTCTTGACCCTGCTCCTCATGGGAACAGTCTAGTCTGTACTGCCAGGCCATAACAAGATGATGGACAGAGTGCTGAAACCTTTCAACCACTTATCCCCAGTCAAGAGATCAACAAATCTACTTTCCTCACCAAAAAGTGGTACTCAGCTGCCTTCAGCCTACAGACCCTACTATTGGCTCAGCTTCACAGACCTGCATTCATTACATTCGACAAGCAATAACATTCTGAGGGCTAGGTTCACAAATCTGTGCTAGCAGATTGAGGGAGAGTACGTGACGTTACGCCCATCGCTGCCAACTTTCTAATTGATGAACCAGGTTCGATTGTTGGATCAACATCCTGTGATTCTGGGCAAACCACTTAATCTTTCCGCGCGCCTTAAAAAAAAAGTCTGTGACCTCTTATGTAATGTGCTCCAATGCCATAGGGTCAAATTTGTGCTGTATAAAACTGCAACAAAAAAATACATTTTAAGAAAAATATTATTCATGCATGAAACTGCTTTGCAGATAGGTATCTTGCCCAGAAATGCATTGAATTTATGGGGCATGGCATTGGGGTTGCAGGTGCAGATTCCAGAACATAATTAACAAACACAGTAAAATGTGTTGCAATGTGCCCATGGAGCGCCCTTTGATCCCTCCAGAGAAGTCAAAGCAAATCACAGATCTGTTGCAGGAAAGCGTGGAATAGAGGTATGGGAAAGAAGTCTCCCATTGCGTGCACTGTAAACCTGTAGTCTACTGCTACTGTACTACAACGGCAGCAGAGTAATGATTTACAGTCTAGTCACTAGCTTAAAGGTGGAAATGTACATCGAAGCATTGAAGGCTTGGCCCTTTAAGTACAATGCCACACCCACTTGTCTCATGCAGGACAATGCATAACAGTTACAGACCAGCAGGGTTGCAAAACTCAATGCTTAATTTGTGCTGGTGGTTTCCTGTGCCTGCCACTGGCACGTAATTGTCTTTACCAGCACTATTGACAATCCACCACATGGTGGTGCTATATTTGTAATTTTGAGATGAGCTCAATAACCGGCTTTATTAAGTCAATATACATTGAAAATGACTAATACCAGCCTTTCATGCCATTATTATAGCTGTGAGTAGCCAGAAATAATCTGAAATGTCACACTTGTAGGAGTTGATGATTAGGTGTTATGTTGGTACTGCCATTGGCAGCGCATGGATGGTGCAGACTGCAGTGGCTTTCTGAGAAGGGCCCTAGTACTCTTTTATTTTTATTTTTATAAATTAAGGACTGCCATTTGCACCGTTGTGCCTGGATGGCTGGGTGACAAATATGAGAACCATATTTGTGCTTGCCCTCGTACCCTGCTACTGGCTGCAGGTGATGGTGTGAAGCCCTCGCTAATGAATGACCTCACTTTTGTGAATTTGGGCCAAAATGTCCCATAGCAGGGGGGGGGGGGGTAATAAACTCGGTCTCACAGCCGCCCGGAGTAATGTAAACAAATAAATAAAACAAATTTTGTTGCGTGCGCCTAAACGCCAAACGCGTTTTAGCACGCGAAATGAAATTTGTTTTATTTATTTATTTGTTTACATTACTCCAGTCGTCTGTGAGCCAGAGTTTACTACCCCCACCCTGCTCCTCCCCCACCCAGCACCCCCATCACTACCTCCACGGGCCGCAACTGTCTAGATCTATTGGTAGGATGGGTCCATCACCATTATCTATGGAGAGATCTCTCCTGAGAAGGTCCCGGCCTCACTGCCTCAGGCGGGGGTCGTCCCTGCTTTGGGAGGCAGCACCTGCTGCAGTTAGTCTTCACCTTGTAAACGTCTGTTTTCAGCACAGCAGAGAAATCTGTATTTCATTTAGCCTAGAAATTATAACAAGTGAAAAACATTTCCTGGATGTATTCTGTCTGTCCTTTCCTGCCCGCACTCCTGGTTTGATTGCTCTTCTAGCACGACAGACAGTTTTGACATGGAGGACTGTAACTTGACAACAGAGCATACAGTGGGTGAGAATTGTGCACCAATTTCAGAGGCTGCTGATAAAGACTGCAGGGGGTACACTGCCTGTTACCCATTATATTAATGATGCAAGTGCTGCTAACCTAGAGGAGACCCTACTACAATTGCTGGGTTTGAAGCCAGGTCACATCCAGTCATTCAGGGAGTGTGCTGGGACGGCAGGCTACACTCTCAAGTATAACCTCACAATTATTGATGAAAAATGAGAGTGCAGGTGGGGAAAGAACCCTGGATAATAGAGGGTCACAGCCAGCGTCAAGGAATTTAGCTTCGACCTTTTCTCTTTTCTGCTCTTTAATCACAATAATTCTTCCCTTTCTCTCTTTAATCACTGACAGTAGCAGACCCCACTGTTGATTCACCAGTTTATCCCTCCTTTCAGGTTAAAAACACAGGATCACACATACGCCAAGCCTCCATTGTAGTGTGCTGAATTCAATTTTACTGGCTGATTTAGAAAATAAAAAAAGGGGAGTATGAAAAGGACCACTGGCAACAAAGTTCTACCAATTACTCTTTATTGAAGAGCAGTGTTGAAAGCTGCGGGAACTTTGCCACATCTGTCCTGCTGTTGCTGTGCCTATGGTTGCTAGCCTACTACAGTTAACACAAATAGTGAATTTTAATGTAAAATACATCATAGAGTGTAATGTCTTTTGGCTTTAAAATAATGTATTTTAATTTGCACCCATACCAGTTGATCACCCTACCTGCAGGTACATTTATCATCAGAGTTATCGTGACACTTTTATTGTTGCCTGAAAACTGCTGGATATACAAGGAACTTTGCAGTGCTTTTAAAACGGTTGCACTGCTACAAAACCATCCACCACTAACAAAACCGGCACCCACCCCTCCAGCATTCTGGAGAAATGCCCAATGCCCGGTATGGCCAGTCTGGCCTTGCTACCACCCTCCAATGCTGCCCCTCATCTTCACCTAGACCCTTTCTCATGGGTATTTAATTTATTTTAAAGTGCTACTCATCCCAAGTATGTAGGGCAGGGTTTTGGAGTACCTTACATCACACACATTACAGAGACAATAACTCATATAAATATGTAAGTCAATGTATCGGAAATGTTACTTAAGAGAATGAGAACTACAAGGTGTAAGAGTTAGATTTGTTATGTTATAAGCTGTTTTGTAACGTGCACAATTACTACCGGAGTATCCTGGCGCGGTATACCGCTGGGGAACCCGTCCTGGCTTTCCCTGTGGGATGGTCCCTACTGGGCGTCCCCAAGGTGGAGCCAGGCATCCCCGGCGTTAATGGGGCCGTTGTGGAGATTAGGCAAGCTAATGCCCAGAGTTGCCGAGTGGGACCCCTGGTTAGAGTAGGCACCGAGGTGAGAATTATCGAGTCCGCTGACCCTGGTCCATGACCCTGCCGCGTCGGGAATTGAACCCTGGTCCCGGGCCGACTCCTGCTTACGGGTCTGCCGCCTCTAACCAATGAGCCACACCACTCCACTGGCATACTGGCAGGTTTTAATTATAACTTAAGAGTCTGTGGCCTGGAGAGATATAGAAACTCAGGATGTAAAACATAACATGTTGGTTGGGGTTGCTGATAAATATTTATTATTATCCAAAATAATCCTGTTTAACAGCCTTCTAATATTGAAAGATTGTGAAAAAACAAAGCCATGTAGCAAAAGGAATTCTGTGACAACAGCAGTTACCCACTGAGCTATTCACATAAAAACAAGTAGTTGATCTGCATGTTACATTTTGTGCTTTACAAGAGGCCTGTTATCCCTCATGTGCTACTTTGAGTCAAACAGATGCATTAATCACCATAGTTAAACTGACATTTTTATTAGAACCTAAAAAACAGTCTGGTGCACAAAGAACTCTCCAGCCTATGCAAGCTATTTCAAAATGAACACCCTCCCACCCCCTCAACCATCTTGGCCCCCGGTGTTGGCACAGAGGAGGAGTGCGAGGCGGCCCCAACAGTGAGTTCTGCATAATTCTGAGGCTTCTCACAGGTGAACAGTGCAGCTCGCTGCTACCCCCAAAATTACGCAGAAAAGGATTGTGTAAAAGGGATCATCAAGGACAATGGACGTGAGATGCAAATAATAGACTGTCCGTGAAATTTACGGACGGTTGGTCACCTGACCTGCTGGAGAGAGATGGGAGTTTTGTCTAGTGGCAGTGTTGATTCATCTACGATAGCGCAGAGGGTTAATATGCCTGCTGCAATAGAATGCATTCCGTGCATATCGAACAGTAGTATTTTATGTGCAGAGCTAAGTCGGTTTCTGCTTTTATCACAAAGATTCTTTAGTTACCTGCAGTTCATAAGTTACAATTATAATCTAGCACAGTGAGCTATGAACCACCATCAAAGAGCTGCAGGCAAGCTGCATGGTACAGGTCAGAAAGCTGCATCTTCTTTCCAGTCTTTTATTATCTTAATGTTGCTAAAAAATTATTTGGGTAGAAACGCATTTGTATGATTAAAGTCAACCTTAACCACTGTGTTATGTTCTGAATTATGAGTTTCTTCTTCTTCGGACCAAACACTCTTAAAAAATGTCTCCCACTATGGGTGACATGAGCATCCTACACATTGTTATCCACTTTGCCTTATATAACATTTTCTACACACTGATTTATTGTCTCTCTCTGTATGTGTGTGTGAGATGTAGAGTCCTCCAATACCTTATACTGGTATGAGAAGGGCTATAAAACAAATAAAATACATGTGAGAGAGTGGCTATAGAAAGATTAGAGGCACTGCTGGTGAAAGTGAGGGAATCAGTGAAGAGCCCCAACAAAAATTGTCATTTCCTGGTGCACAGTAAGGCCATCATTTACTATACATTAGAAGCTAATTCAATTGGATATATAATGACAAATGTGTTGTAGAATGCACCGTGTGTTCCCAAATTTCTAGGGGGTGTGTAAACAAAGACTATCACCTTTAAGTTTTTTTGTAACACACAACAATTTTTAAATACCTGTAAATGAACTATGCAAATGTTTCAAAACATATCAGCGCTTTACTTGGTGATGTTCAAATTATACATATTTGCTAAAGCCTCATTTTAGCACTTTATTATATGTTCGCTATATAGTTCTATCAGTAAAACTGCATGTTGGCATTTTGCTTCCATTTGAAAAGGAAATGTTCTGTATGTAAGAGACAGTGCCTCCTTTGGACCTACAATAATGCCTCAGCAACATATACAGTTTCTGTTCTGTAGCACACTTCTGTGCATCGGTGAGAATCTGTAGTTTACAGCTCACAGAAATGAAACAGCCCTATCAGTATACCATTTCCCGGATCCAGGTTAAACAAGGAGGGTTGATATATGGCTACCAGGGAATTATATAGTAATGTCAACTCCTATCTAACCATTCCTACCCTCAATAATACCATAACACTCAGCAGTGTGCCGGCAATTACAGCTTATGCAGGCAGGTTAATATCTCTGTTTTCCTTCTTCATGCTCTTGCCCTCACACAAGAACTGTCTGCAATGGGTCTTATCCATACTCAGTACTGTACCAGCCCCTAAACTAGTCATCACCAGCTGAACAGCCATGAAATACCTGAAGCGATCTGACACAAAGCTGGCCAGCCGTGGAGGGCTGCAATCTAGTCCAGAACTGCAGTTCCCAATTGTTAGACCTGTCTGGCTTTTTGGCGTAGTCCCTCCTATTTATTATTTATTTTGTCCCCTTTTTGCCCCTCATACCCTTGATAATTTTTGTCCACTGATTTTTTTTTAGGTGTTGGCCCAGGGGATAGGTGTTCTTTTCCCCCCTCATAATTTTTCACCTCAGGCCCAGAGGCCTGTTCTGACAGGAAAAGTTGGAACCACACAAAATGGTGGCTTCCAACTGCCCTGTCACACTCAGAACTTGGCCATAGCCTAGCATAGGGCGTTCTAGA
This sequence comes from Lissotriton vulgaris, assembly GCF_964263255.1. Classification (NCBI taxonomy): domain Eukaryota; kingdom Metazoa; phylum Chordata; class Amphibia; order Caudata; family Salamandridae; genus Lissotriton; species Lissotriton vulgaris. Next base: position 1,038,816,351 of record NC_141695.1, on the reverse strand, counting down.
ACCTTCTGGTCCATTCTGGACCACTGAGGGTCAGCCTATATAAGGCGGAATGCGGGGCAGCCATTTTGTCTGTCAGTGACGAACAGCTGGAGTGAAGGTTGAGGTCTGGTAGGGGGAGGATCCTGAAGGGTGGTCTACTCTACAAGGGTTGCCCTCTGTCTAGGTATTTCCCCCCCCTGGCCTGTTGTCCTAGCCGTGTTAGTTTCATCCTGCTGACCCTGGACAGCAAGGCGCCTCCAGTCAAGTGAAGGGGTTAATCCCAGTGGGCTGAGGAGCTGCAAGTGGCCCTGCGCTGAGAATTGATCTGGGTGCCCCCTCTATTATTTCACTTGCCCCTGTCCAGTATTGAGCACTAGCAGAACTGAGAAGAATACGAAGGGCTGGGAGATTTATAAGTGATAAGCCAGCTCTGCCTCCTATCTGTGTGGTGACCGCAGGTTCTTGGCCTGCCTGAAGCGGAGATCTCTGTCCCTACCCCTTACCGGTGTCTGGACCTGCCGAGTGGAGTGAAAGGGTTAATTGCCTTTCCATTGCTGCCTTGTTCCTTCGTGGGCCGGGCCCCCTGGGGTCTCGTATGCGCTCCTGAGGCAGCGCTGACTGAGTGAGAGGGGACGCAGGGACTGTGACCAGCGCTACTGCGCATTCTCGTTGGTTCCGCTAATCCCCAGGAAGGGCCTAGGGTCGAGCAGGCCCACTGCAGAGCCGCTACCGGCGCAAAGCCGGCAGAGCAGGCTCAGGAGGTGGGTCGCTACTTCCCCGCGCATGCGTGTTGCGCTCCTTCCGAGGTGAGGAAAATCCAGACAACCGACGGCTAGGGAAACAGAGAGGAGAAGCCGCCGGGCATCGAGGCTCCGCATCAGAGCGGGAAACGTCTGCAGCAAGGACCCCTGCTTCTCTAAGGAGAAAGGAAGCGGGCGGTCCATTTGTTACAAGCACTTCTGCCCGAGCGGTGGAATCCGGGTGATTCGATCCCTTGCCTCCGCACTAGCGAGGCGGGAGGTCAGGAGGCCCCGGGATCATTTGAAGGAATCGGAAGCCTTTGGCCTGTCTCCTGAAATCGGCGGAGACACGGGCCGGAGGGCCCAGACCCCCCCCCTCACACCAAACGAAGTAAGGAGGGATTGAGAAGGGAGGGGGGAAAGTTACAAGTGGAGAAGTGTCTCTCAGAAGAGCAGAGACTGCCGAGTGACTAGATCAGGACCAGGCTGGTGCTGGGGAGCGTCCCTCTGGTCCTGAGAAGTAACAGTTTATAATATAACATTGAAGGTGGAGGGAACTTACAAATGTAAACTGTTAATCTGATTCAAATAATTCTAATGATAGCCCTAGTAGATAATTCAACTGCCAGGAGTTAGAGTAGAGGGAGGCTAAATAATTCTTCTATGAACTAAGGTGGGTAGAGAGTTAAGGTTAAAGCGTGTCAGATGAGACTACATCTGCAAATCTGGAATCTGATTAAATGTATTGTTAATGATAAATGCTGAGAATAAGTTAGCCTCTCTGAAGGTAGTGATACTGATGGCAAGACATCTAAGTGTAATGTACTGAAGAAGTTAACTGATAATTTGCTTAGCAGTTTAAGAGGTATAATTGCTGATACTGAAATAACCTGAAATGTCCTAAGCTGTATATTTTGAAAACGAAGAGTATATTATTTTTATAAAGCAGTACTTATTTTTCCACATTTTTGGTGTAGCGTTATCTTTTTGTGTGTTATTGCGTGGTTTTACTGTTGGGTGGTCTGCAACCTTCACACTGTGCCTCTGAAATGTATGTCTTGCCCTAGGCCAGGCTACCCCAGGTTCTAACACCAATTAGCTATATTCTATGTGTGCTGCTTTACGTCTCATAGTGGCACTCAGATATGAGATGCTAGTAACAAAATCAATTCGAGCAGATCATCCCGACCACTTCTCTCACCAAACATGCTTGCTCACGAACATGAACTGTAAACAAAATATCATACTGAACAATTCAGTGCAGTAAGTAACCATATAAATAGATTATGATCATATGAAATACCACCAAAAGACCTGCACAGTTGCTCAAAAAGCTGCGCGCATACAGAAAAACTGTGAAGTGCACTATTGAGTCAACATAATATAAACTTATTTTGACTTGTCCTTATGTTAGTTGTCTATTTACTTACTTATATGCTATGGTGCAACCTCCGCTGATGTGTCTGTAAACTTACCTTTTGTCCTGAAGTTTTGTCCTGAATTTTGGCTTTCTGTCCTGAATTCTTGTCCTGAATTTTGGCCTTTTTTGTGCTGAATTTTTACACTCACCGTCCTGAATTTGCACCCATGCCAGTTGGTCACCCTAATCATCCTCCTTCTTTTAAAGCAGTTGGATAGTTCTACGAATAAGATTAACTATAGCTGAAAGAACGTCGATTTTTTGTGTGTACATGCATAAATGAATAAATAAATAAATGTGAATTTGCTTTGGCTTTAAATTATGGTTAATCTTTTAAAAACAAAATGGTAGGTCTTAGTTTTCAAAAGTTTGTTTTCCAGGCCATCACTGCCCACTTCTGAGTGGTTCTAAGCGTGCCACAAGAGGGCTCTAGCCTGTTAACAACATGAGCTCTCAGAGCTTTAAAAAAAACGAAATAATTAGTCCTAAACGTTTCCTAGTTGTTTTTGTCCATGAGAATGGAGTCACTGTGCCCTGATTGGATGTCATATCTTCTGAAGGGCTGAAGTCATACTCTGTCGCCAGTGATGCAGATGTCTGGAGACACACTTGGGATTCACATTGTCGAATGTGCTCTACTAACCGCTCGTTGTAGAAGAAGCAGGCGAAACAGAGGAGAGTTTATTTCTTTTTTAAATGCACCAGCCAGATAGGATCAGTGCTTCCAAAAATGGACTCAGCCCAAGCCTGCCTGCAGGAAGGTCTTTATCCGTTTCCAGAGGCGCTGCCATTCATGTTTCCTGTTATCTGTGAGAGTGACTTGAAACAAGTTCAGACCGTGGGCCTGGGCTGTGATGGCCGAGCCGGAGTCCGGGACTCCGCTAACTGGCTCCAGAGTGTTATCCGGCGCCTGAGACAAAGATTGAGAAGGTCTGTCCCTGCCGCATGGCTTCCAGATAGGCCTTCAAAGACTTATGTGGCATTCAAAAGCTCAGCGCAATTTTGCCTGATTTGAACTGACTAAAATGCATCTCGTTCGCAGATCTTTGCCACTAAAAAGAGGTGAGCAGATACTCTAAGGTATTTAAATGTACATTGCGTTTATTCAGAAGTGTTCAGGTGATTGTCAGATTAGTCATATGGTTAACTAGCGATGCACTAGCCTCCCAAGTTATAGCGCTGTCGTCTGTCAGGGTTTATGCAATCAGGATCTTCAGTTTAACCAATCACTTGTTGGCTTACCTCCCTTGGCAGACCCACATCATGCATGCTGCCTGAATCAGCCTGAAGGTGTTGCAAGCAGAACGGGGTAAGTTAGACTGACTGGCCTTCCTACAATTACAATGTCAGAAGCTTTTTTTAGGGGGGGGGGGGGGGCGGGGGGGGGGGGGGGTTAAGCCAAACATGTTATGGAACCCTTCTTGGGTGACCATCCAGGTTGTAGTGTGTAGTTTTAGGAAACACGTAGCCAGAGGAAAGGGAAACCACAGTACTTGGTGCCATTTAGTGGTGTTGTGTGTTAGTTGCGTCACGAAAGACAGGCCAGACATGTTTTTATTATGAATATATATAATACCAGCGTAGTGCCCCAAATAAGTGTGGGAGATGGGATAAAGAGCACCAGTTGCCCGTCCATTTTGATGGCCCTGACAATACAACAGCGTTGGAGGGGAGGTCTGGCTAAATATTACTTTGATCACCAGGGCCCTTCAGGGGTAGTTGCATTTTTCTCCTGGCACTGGCAAAGAAAATAATCTCCCACACTGAAAACTGTATGTAATAAACTGTAGGTCTCAATGAAGCTACCAATAATGAATATGTGGATAGCAAAGCACACGCATTTAATTGTTTCTTAGCAAATCCTAATAGGCGTTAATGATGCTCATCTTCTTGCTCTCAAAGATGTAACTTTGACTTAGTCCTGCAGGTATTCAAAATAACACCCTGTGCATTACATGCAGGCATCTTCAGGGGCTGAACAGCCTACGAAGCTACCTTAAGATGGTTGGAACTCTTACCCTGTAGTGTTAATCAAGACTACTTCCAGTCTTTTACTCACATATTACACGTACTGCTCTGCAGCAGTCACACTAACCACCTTAGCTATTTTACAGTGTTAAAGGCATAGATCACACTGAAAGTGTGCAAATCTCTGTAGAGGGGAGTTCAATTCACTGAGCTTTCCTCTTGATACTTATGGCCAGCAGACATAGCTCTTAAGATAGTCCAGTGCACAATTGTTCTTAGGAAATTGTGGGCAACTTGAAGTCATGGACTCCTTGCTATTGCTCCCCCAATGCCCCTCTTTTTTATTTTTCTATGTGAGGACTTGTCAGCTGCACGTTGCTGCCAGGCTACTTCCTCCTCCCCAATGCTTTTCTCACTCTTCAACTTTCCACTTTTTTTCTTAAATGTTTTTTTTTTATTTTTATTATTATGCTCTGCTTCCTGGCCACTTGCACCTTTATTTTTACACGTCTACGTTTTATTTTTGGTAATTTCACTTACTGCCTGAAAGTGGTCATCCGTCATCTTGGAAGGCTAAATAAAACCTACATTAACTTGAGAAATATCTGCCTGTGCTTCCCAGTGTATGTTGCACAAACCAGTGGCAGTCTTGGAAATGAATTTTCGCGAAAAAAGAACCATTCCAAAATGTGCAAATGTGTTGTGACATTATAACTCACACAATCTCCTCAGCAGTCATCTTGAACGTGTGTGTTCTTTGAGCTAAATCATTCAAAGATTCCCATTTGTGAATGCACATATATGTGTCATGCTGTTGGCCATCTTTGGATAGCGATTTCTGATGCGGTGGCCATTTTCTGTCCTTATGTGTCTTATTTTTTTAATGTACCAAAACCAAAAGCTTACCCAGCATTTCAAAGGTGAGACCGATTGACTTTGACATTGCTTGTTAATGAGCTGCCAACATCTTTTTAGGATATCCCTACAGTGAACTAACCTGTAATCTGAGATCATAACCATTTGTTCATTAATGGAATTCGGCTTTCAATTTTTAAAAGCGTTTCGTATCCAGTCCCTTCCTTAATGTTGTCCATTCCATTCTGCCACAAAATATAGTTTTCCCAAAACACATGCATTTTTCAACCTCATGAATTTTCCGAAACACACCTTTATTTAGAACTTAATATTTTAAGGGACATTTTGCATCAACCCCTTAACCATTGCAACATTAATCAGGTAACCAGCTAAATTCTCACAGGCAGATTGTGATGTTGTGATTTGGCACTGTTTCCTCCTTCTTGGGCACAGTCTGGCTGCTTTGTGGTAGGTACTCTGGAGATACTGTCGTTCCTTTATGGGGTGGCAATTGCAAAAACAACAAGTGATGGACTGAATGTGGATCAATGTCTCACACTCCCCTGGGGTGCCGATGTAGACGACATTGGAGTTGTCCAAGTGTGGTAGTATCAGTGTGCTTGTGATTTGTTCTCAGTGGTCACATTACACTGACATCTGGCCCCTTGCGAGGGGCCTGATCTGCTTGTCTGTGTGTCATATGATGGCCAATATCTGCTGGTGGTGGGTCATATGTTGGTAATGGATCAGAACCAGTGTTTCTCGCCTCCACGTTAGATGATGTAACCCATGCAGCCTTTGTCTGAACTGCGCTAACAGAAGTCAGATAATGTGTCCATCCAGTTTTCAGTATTATCATCGTTTTACTCAGCCAAGAGGCCCTCATTCCTAGTCCGGCTCAATTGCTGATTCAGTGCAACTAGTCATGTGTACGGTACCCAGATCAGGAAACTAACTCTGGCGCTTCCTGCTTGCCTGCAGGGTTTGCCTCCATGATTCTCACTGGTAAACCTGGCACACATAATGCGGGCAGAAGGTGTAACAAGCATTGGAAATGCAATAGGTCTCGCATTAGAAAAGTTTGAGCTATTGGTGTTGTGGAAATGTAATTCTTTTTTGAGTTATGTTTTTCCAATAATAAAAGTATTAATTTTGTTCTTTGAAATGGCAATAGTTATAAAAGTAGCAAATGTGACACCTATAGCATTAGTAAAGGTACACGTTTAGTTTTCTCTGTCTTACATGTATTGATCTGACAATTCCCAATGGCGTAGAATTTTTCTAAATAATTAATACTGACATAATATTTGTTGTAATTTATAATGGTACTAGATTTAACATTTGTAATTTATCACTTGACTATCGACGGCAGAAAGGGGCGTCAAAAGATGGGAGGGGGAGTTGGTATCCTTGGTTTGCTTGCGCTGGACGGTAGGTGTCAGTCATGGTGCGATTGGGGGTTGGTTCTGGGCAGTCGAGGTGCGGGGGTGGGGGGATATGTGGGCAGCTGCAGTGCTTGTGGCGGCTTGAATGGTGGTGCAGTCTGAGAAGAGAGGGCTGCTGATACAGGTTGTGAGATGGGGGGGATGGGGGGGATGGGGTGTCAGCCGCATGGGCCGCTCTGGAGCATAGCGTTGTAATATAGAATGTTACAGCCATTAAGGGGCTCCCAATGCCTTTGGGGATGGTGCAGTGCAAGGCGAGCAAGAGGTGGGTGAGGTAAAGGGGAGTGGGGGGATTGTGGCACCAACGCAGTGCCCTCTTGCGCAGGACGTGGGGGGTTGGCAGGCATCCAGGGGGAGAGAAAATAAATGATTAAATAAAGTTTTCCGTGTAGCAGAACAGGCGGGTTGCAGGCGGTGCTGAGATGGGGTGGGCGGAGATCGGAATTAAGTGAGGAGATGGACGGGGCAGGGGGGGCGACTCTAGGAGAGTCAACGGGCTGCGTCTGGGGGGGCGTGTCCATTGGTGGGTGGTTGGAATTGCAGTGCAGCGTTGGGAGGGGCAGTGCTAAGGGAGCAAGTTGGAGGGAGGCAAAGGGCGCCACGTGGGAACCAACACTGGGCAGCCAAGGTGGAAATGCACAACTCGCTGTGAAGTGTGTCAATGGTTTCATTGTACTAAACCACTGCTCCCTAATGTGGTGGGAAGAAACAAAATGAAATGTGAAGGACACTTTAACATGTCATAGGATGACAATGCTCACGAAAAGCATATATTATGCGTTGGAAAACTGTTGAAGCTTGTGAGAAATCTAAAGCCATCTGTAGACGAGACTTAAACAGACCCTCAAGCTTTTCGGGATTTCGCGATTTGCAAAATAATCGCGAAAAGCTGAAGGGCGCGATGACCGCGAAATTGACCTTTCTGGGGGCGAAAAAGGTCTTTGGCAGGCAGCAAAAAAGATGGTGACATATTATTGGCTGAACGTACCTACGTCACCACATGAGCGCGTACAGCCATAATAGCCGCCTGCTTACTCCTCCGGCTTCTAAGAGCGTGGCTGTGTGCGCTTAGATGGACTGGCATGTCTCAGAGAAAAAAAACGAGCAATAGCCATTTCTTCATTTGACTGCGCACGCATCAAGATTCCCTCAAGACAGAGAGGGTTCTTTCTTCTTTGTGAAGCAAGACACGACACCAACATTCTCACCTAGTATCCCAGAACTCTCACAACATTCCTGTACCTAACACTCCGCCTTTCATTCCTCTCACCAAAAGTCACTGCGCATCTTCCATTTCATGACATTCTGTCAAAACTGCATTTGCATCGCCTTTTGTCTTAAAATGACTGCGACATCATAAGGGAACCTTAGGATCAAAGTAATAATGTATTTGGGACACTGAGTGGTTGCTGCCTCCTGCCGAGCCCCCAGCTTCACTGCACCCTAGCAGTGCAAACATCCGGACATTCTGTCCCTGCTTCACTGCCTCTCCCTCAAAGATAGGAAAGTGAGGGCCTCACATATTTAGCCTCCGTTCACCAATCTGTTTATTTTTTTTCCAGGGCACTGCGTGTCCAGGTTCAGTTTCAGCTGTGGCTGTTTCTTGCTCCAGAAGACATTGCATGGTTCGTGCTGCAGTGAATAAAGGAAACACATGTCCAAGGGGACAGGAGAAAAGCGGGTTACTTTGGATGCAGGCGTTCGTGTGGTCGTCTAACATTTTTCAACTGGCTCATAATGAGATTTTCAAAATGCAAACGAGGCTGCCACAAATATGTTTATCTTGCCCCGAGAGCTTTCGTGAAATACAACACAATAATAATGAAGATTTATTTACAGCTGGACCACAAAGTGGGATTGTAGCTGGCCATTGCACCTTGACTCGAATTTCGCCTTCAGTGCTAAACCACAAATCATCTGATCATGGGCAAACAATTGTATTTTGCCGTACCTAAAACTGAAATGTATGCACTAGAAAAGCACTGGTCCCTTGTTAGATGGAGTGAGTATGTCTGCCATTGGCGCCTCTCAGAGGGTTTATTGTTACAGAAAGCAGAACTAAGAATACCACAGCTTGGTCTCATGGAGAAGGATGGGGCAGCGTTAGAGCCACGGTCCCACACTGGCACCCTGGGACTACCTGGCACAACTTCTGATGTTCAGCCCTTGTGCCCAGGCACAGCCTCACACTCCATTCAGAATCTGCCTGCATTATGGTCCGGGGCTTGGATGACAATAGGAGGAATTTTAAAGGAGACACACTGAAATACTTCAGCTTTACCCAGGAGTCTCTGGGCTACCTGTGATTGTAATATAAAACACGTTTCCCCCAAGCCCATTCCTCCCTTACCCGTCAGGAGGCAGGAAAAATAAAAATAAAAATAAAAAAAACGGGCACCATGACTAAATATAAAGCGCAGCGCCAGTGCATATTCAAGTTATACGCCCGTGAAGTGGATATCATGGTGCCTCCTCCGATAGGAAAAAAAAAGCAGTTTAGAGCAGGTACCAGCCCAAACAGGATTAAGAGAGCCAATGGAACTCTTCTGATTGGTTTATGTTGGCTGCTGAATACACTTGAAGTCTTTAGTTTCATTACACCAGTCTGCGTAGAGCAATATTTAACATGCTTACATTAGCCATGGCAATGCATTTCCACCCACTGCGATCCTGTCCCCTAGGGTACCTGAGGAAGTGGTATCATGCCTCATGGGTCCAGGAGGCAGTGGTGCCCGGCAGGGATGCGTACATGGGTTCTAGAATATCCCAGAGCGAAATAGGATCCCCTCTCATGAGGTTAGGATTGTAGCTGTGCTTCCAACGAGCTGAAGACACTTTAAACATGCCTATTTAATAGTGGAGTACTCTGCTAAAACAGTTTCCATCGATTTAAGGCTGAAAACGAGTGATTATGAGGAAAATAAAGTGCCGCAAAAATGCCGCTAAATTTCCATATTTGTGCCGCTAAATTTCCATATTTGTGCCGCTAAATTTGCTAATCCATGCCGCTATATCCTGGGGGGTCTGCCTAAAACAGCCTTTGTGGACAGAGATGATTTTAACAACTTTCGTTTTATATTGCGACTCCCCGTCGTCTTGAAGGTCTTAGAGAAACAAGCGTGCCCATCGAATCCAAGAAATACCCCTTATGAAAACCTTCGGAATAACCTGTAATCTGAGATCATAACCGTTTTCAGTAAAGAGATGTAGGAGTACATGTTTTTTTTATTGCATGGCTCGGCTTTGGGCTGGCCTTAGGATCAAGTAAAAACAAGTAACGCTGGTGGAAATGAAGCAGGGGGCGGGGCAGCGGTACCCTTTGATGTAGCTCACGGCCTGGCGGCCGTGAAAGTGCAAGCAATTAGGGGGAGGAGAAGTGCGGCACAGATGGCTGGCTTTAATGTACACGCGCTTTTTATGTCAATGCGCTTGCGCATTGAGCCTTGCTTTTCACGGGCACAGCATGAAATCGCCCAATGGTTAAGCTCTCGTTAAGCCCCAATATCTCGCGCAAGCGCATTGACAGGTGAGACCTAAAAACCGAGTTCGGGCTAGTTGGAATATGGGAAAACAAGTGCACTAATGTGCTATGCCCCCATTTCTGAAGTTCAAAAGTTGGAACGGTCCGCTCTCCAGCGTATTGCAAATTTGCACAATTGCGCGGACTAGGAATGAAAGGGCTATGAATGAATAGTGTTGGCCAAGGTTTGACTTGAACTACCCCCTAGATTGTTTTTCTTTTCACCAGGGCTGCACAGCATGATACCGCTCTGTTGTTCATAAATGTGTTACGTTTAATAATTTTATGAACTGCAAAGGAAACGCAGCTTGTGTTTCCGCTCACCAAGACTCATTCAAACCATGCCAGCACAAACTACACAGAACAACATGCCGGCCACTTTAAGCATGCCTAATGCCCACAACATGGCGGAGGCCCATCATTTTGGGAGCCGGGTTCTTGGCTGCGCTTTGTTCTCACTGTGGGCAGGAAATGGCCTTGCACTAAATACCAGGATTTATGTTTTATGCTTTCTTTTTTTAAATGCCTGGCGTTCCTAAAATAAATACTGTTCAATTACCAATGATATAAACATACAATTCAAAAGGTTGTTCCTACTCATTATTTGCAGGGAAAAAAATGAATCAGATAGAGTGCACAAGAATTAGATTATGAGAGCGGCCTGGAGATGATTAGGAATGAATGATTTTTGTTACCGCAGCTATGTAAAGGAATTTACATTAGTACATTCAGCGGACATTACCGGAAGTTGTGCTTTAAAGAGGTAATATCGCCAGGCCTGCACGGTAGATCACGTGAGAACCGCGAGCAGCGGCCCATATTTTAATGTACTCGGCTACAGAGGTCAGCCTCGGAGCACAGCGTTCCGAGAGCAGAGGCGCTGCTCTTCTGAGCTCGAGTCCCAGTTCCATCGCTTTATGATCCGTAGCATGTTATTTAAAACCAGTGTACTTTATCTCTCTCCATCTCACTTTGTTTATTCCCTCTGCAGGACAAAAGTAATCACCCTAGCTGCGCCAAGCATTTCAATTTATACACCCCATTTTATACATTAACGACCTTAAATTAGCATCGTACGAAGTCCTTATTGTACCAAATCACAGATTTCCCAGTTCATCAGTTAGCACTCTAGCAGAACGTACATCGTCATTCAGAAGCTCGACTTGCAGGAAATAACTACAGTTAGGTGTCCACCTACCAGGGGCCTGATTAAAAGTGGCCCCTGTTGGATGCGATAATTGCCACAAATAATGAAATCGGACAACGAGGGGGAATTTAACGTATGCAAGAATCGCCATTTCGACTTATTGGTGACTAACTGGAAGTTTTCTTGCTCAGCACATCGATATCTGCATGTCCTCCTGGTAAGCACGGGTCATTTGAAGGTTCTCACCCCCTTGTTTCATTCCAGCAGTTATGACGAGTCATAAATAAACAAAGGGTGGGGAGTTTATCGTACCGGGTAATAACCGGGTGCGATAAAGATTTCACCACTTACAATCGCGATATATTCGCAAACACCTGTGTGCACAAGAACCACAAGTTAACCAGCCATGTGTAATCCGGGTCCGAGCTTTCCAAGGCAAGCTTTCCCTGTGTCTGTCTAGGGGTACTTTTGTCCCTCTGACTTATTCCTGTGCTTCTCACTGCCCTGTTTCCCTTTGAGGGAGGGGGGAAGTGTCAGCAAACCAAAGCAGTAGGGAAGCGGCTGCAACGCACCTTGACTATCACAGGACTGCACCACACTCAACAGACCCGCTGCGTCACACACTACCAGCTGAGGGAAGCGGCTGAATACAGACCGACTATCACAGGACTGCACCACACTCAGCAGACCCGCTGTGTCGCACACTACCCGCTGAGGGAAGCGGCTGCAAAGCACCTTGACTATCACAGGACTGCACCACACTCAGCATACCCGCTGTGTCGCACACTACCCGCTGAGGGAAGCGGCTGCAAGGCACCCGACTATCACAGGACTGCATCACACTCAACAGACCCGCTGTGTCGCACACTACCCGCTGAGGGAAGCGGCTGAATACAGACCGACTATCACAGGACTGCACCACACTCAACAGACCCGCTGCGTCACACACTACCAGCTGAGGGAAGCGGCTGAATACAGACCGACTATCACAGGACTGCACCACACTCAGCAGACCCGCTGTGTCGCACACTACCCGCTGAGGGAAGCGGCTGCAAGGCACCTTGACTATCACAGGACTGCACCACACTCAACAGACCCGCTGCGTCACACACTACCAGCTGAGGGAAGCGGCTGAATACAGCCCGACTATCACAGGACTGCACCACACTCAGCAGACCCGCTGTGTCGCACACTACCCGCTGAGGGAAGCGGCTGCAAGGCACCCGACTATCACAGGACTGCACCACACTCAGCAGACCCGCTGTGTCGCACACTACCCGCTGAGGGAAGCGGCTGCAACGCACCTTGACTATCACAGGACTGCACCACACTCAACAGACCCGCTGCGTCACACACTACCAGCTGAGGGAAGCGGCTGAATACAGACCGACTATCACAGGACTGCACCACACTCAGCAGACCCGCTGTGTCGCACACTACCCGCTGAGGGAAGCGGCTGCAAGGCACCTTGACTATCACAGGACTGCACCACACTCAACAGACCCGCTGCGTCACACACTACCAGCTGAGGGAAGCGGCTGAATACAGCCCGACTATCACAGGACTGCACCACACTCAGCAGACCCGCTGTGTCGCACACTACCCGCTGAGGGAAGCGGCTGCAAGGCACCCGACTATCACAGGACTGCACCACACTCAACAGACCCGCTGCGTCACACACTACCAGCTGAGGGAAGCGGCTGAATACAGACCGACTATCACAGGACTGCACCACACTCAGCAGACCCGCTGTGTCGCACACTACCCGCTGAGGGAAGCGGCTGCAAGGCACCTTGACTATCACAGGATTGCACCACACTCAACAGACCCGCTGCGTCACACACTACCAGCTGAGGGAAGCGGCTGAATACAGCCCGACTATCACAGGACTGCACCACACTCAGCAGACCCGCTGTGTCGCACACTACCCGCTGAGGGAAGCGGCTGCAAGGCACCCGACTATCACAGGACTGCACCACACTCAAAAGACCTGCTGTGTCACACACTATCCGCGGAGGGAAGCGGCTGCAACCCACCCCGACTATCACAGGACTGCACCACACTCAACAGACCTGCTGTGTCACACACTACCAGCTGAGGGAAGCGACTGCAACGCACCCCGATTATCACAGGACTGCACCACACTCAGCAGACCCGCTGTGTCGCACACTACCCGCTAAGGGAAACTGCTGCAACGCACCCCGATTATCACAGTATTGCACCACACTCAGCAGACCCGCTCTGTCGCACACTACCCGCTGAGGGAAGCGGCTGCAACCTACCCAGACTATCATAGGACTGCACCACACTCAACAGACCCCCATGTGTCACACACTACACGCTTAGGAAAGCTGCTGCAAAGCACCTTGACTATCACAGGACTGCACCACACTCAAAAGACCTGCTGTGTCACACACAACCCACGGAGGGAAGCAGCACCAACACACCCTGACTATCACAGGACTGCACAAAACTCAGCAGACCTGCTGTGTCAGTCACACACTACCCGCTGAGGTAAGCGGCTGCAATGCACCCCGATTATCACAGAACTGCACCATACTTAACAGACCTGCTGTGTCACACACTACCCGCTGAGGGAAGCGGCTGCTGCAACGCAGCCTGACTATCACAGGACTGCACCACACTCAGCAGACCTGCAGTGTCACAGTCACACACTACCCGCTGAGGGAAGCGGATGCATCGCACCCTATCACAGGACGGCACCACACTCAGCAGACCTGCTGTGTCACACACTACCCGCTGAGGGAAGTAGATTGCAGCGTAAGTGCAGGAGTGCCAGCTGCATAGGGGTTTCAGGTTAGTTGTATTTTGGCAACGGGGTACTATTTTTTTTTTATAGATTAACTGAGTTTATACGTAACATAGACAAAAACGAGCATTGGCATAGCCAATAGGTCTCGCCTTTGGGACCTTATAAGTGTTTAGTTATCCAACACAATATCCTTGGTGCAACAACAGCAACTGTTGCATGGCTAAACACTTATAAGGTCCCAAAGGCAAGACCTGTTGGCTATACCCCCAGTGATTGATAATAAAGATGTTGATGATGATTAATAAAGTGAAGACTATTTTATCTGAAACTTTGTATTGTTAATTAAACAATTCAATCAGTTTTCTTCATTTTACTACACACAGTCAAGCTGTATAGCTCAGTATTTCACTCAACAGGGCTTTCAGTGGAAGCTTTTTCAATATTATATATTAGCCATAGTTGCTGCTTTTCTATCTTATGCAGCTAACAACCATTTACAAAGCTAATAGTCCTGGCGTGTTGTAGGTAGGATGTTACTTGTTGTATCATATATCTGGATGACCGAAACAGCAAAATACAAGTCGGGCCGCACACTACACAAAGCACAGATTTTTAACTTACGTGTTTTAAGCCAGGCCCTTATTTACATTGGCCACGCCCCTTTGAGAGACCCCCCCCAGATTTTGCATCCCACTTAAAGCCCAGTGTAGGACTAAGCCCGCTTTCTCAACTGGAAGGTAGTTAGCAGTTGTCTTGTTAGAGGGATAAAGAAACGCAAATGGGTCTCGCCTTTGGGATCTTATAAGTGTTTTGCCAGAGCTATTGGCTTTACCAATGTCTTTAAGCTATGTTGTGGAGCAGTATGGATTCTGTGCAGCATGTTGAAAAGTTATAATAAAGTTTAATAGCATTTATGTCACCTTATATATAAGCAAGTAGACATTATGTACAACTGATTGACCCTAAAAAATACATAAAGGATGTCTTCTAGTTTGTTTGTCCTGGTGCTGAGGTGATGCTGTGCTGATGCTCAGGTGTTGCAGAGTTCTACTGAAATGGTGCTAAGGTGGTAGTGTGCTTGTGCAGATCTGGTGCTCAGTGATGCTTTGGTGGTGCTGTGCTGGTGCTAATGTGAGGCTGTGATGGTGCTGCTCTAATGCTGAAGTAGTGCTGCGCTGGTGGTGAGTTGGTGCTTGCTGGCGGTGGTGCACTGATGCGAAGGTGGTGCCGGTCTTATGCCGAGGTGGTGCTGTGGTGGTGTTAAGTGATGCTGAGGACATTCTGCACTGGTGTTGAGGTGTTGTTGAGTGATGGTGTGGTGGCGCTGAATGATGCTGAGGTGGTGGTGCTGCGCTGATGCTGAAGTGGTGATGTTACACTGATGCTGAGGTAGTGCTGGACTGGTAGTGAGATGGTGCTGTGCTGGTACTGAGGTGGTGCTCTGCTAGTGCTAAAGTGGTGTTGAGGTCAGGCTGCGCTGGTGCTGCACTGATGTTCAGGTCTTGCGGAGTTAAACTGACGTAGTGCTAAGGTGGTGATGTGCTTGTGAGGAGGTGGTGCTGAGTGATACTGTTGTGTTATTTAGTGATGCTGAGGTGGTGCTGTTCTGGTGCTTAGGTGGTGCTGAGTGATGCTGCTTAGGTGATGCGGAGGTGGTGCTGTGGCGGCGCTGAGTGACACTGTGGTGATGTTGTCATGGCACTGAGTTGGTGGTGCTGCACTGATGCTGAGGTAGTGCTGCGTTGTTAGGTGGTACTGCACTGTGTTAATGCTGAGATGTTGCTGCGCTAGTGCTGAGGTGGTCCTGCGCTGGTAGCTTGATTACAGTGGCCAAGCGCTCACAAATTCAAGTCATCTGGGTAGCAGATTTATAATAATGCGAGTATATGTTAGGGCAGTTTTCTGGACATCAGAGTTTAAGTCGAAGGTCTTTTGTGATAAGTAGTTTTATGTGCAAATTTACGGGAGATTGGATTGTTGGTTGCTATGCTTTTGTTAGTAAAAGCAGGAGCTACAGGATGTAAGGTGTGGTAAGTGTTGTGTATCGATAGTGCAGACCTCTCTCGTTAAAAAATCCTTTCCCACATTATTCCAGTGTCTGTGGTTACTCATTCTTACCTGAACTGCACCCCATCGACTTCCATTCATACTTTTTCCCTTGTTGCTGTTGTGGGTGTTAGCAGAATGGCGGCTAAAGGTCTCCTATGCAGCGCATGCGCGCTGCGTAGGCGGGACCTAATAATAGCAAATAAATGCACAGATATAGTAGTGGGGAGTACCTCTCCTTGGATGTGTCAATAAAATTAACCTTTTTTCCTGAATTTGACCATTTGTCTTGCATATTTAGAGTCCTGCCCTGAATTTCTGGTCACCCTAGTATATTCGATAAAACAATAGAGGTGGTGCTGAGCTCGTGGCATGTAATGTAACCAGAGTATTGGAATTATGAGATTATGCGACCACGCTGATTTTCGAATAATGATTAAGTTTCCGCATTTCTCACATAATCCATCATCTGCTGCATAATCTGCAGATTTTAACAAAAAAAGTTTGTTTTTAGCTCAAACTGTTCAAAGGTTTCTAAAAAAGCAGCAACACGTGATGTCCTTTGCAAAGGTTGACTTTCTGTTGCTTTTTTGCTGTGTTTTGTTGCTAAGTGGTACTAATGAGCTGCAACTAATGCCCAAACAGTTTAACAAGTTTAAAAATGACAAACTAACGAAGTAATGCTACTCCAAAATGTGCCGCATAATTTGCCTTTTGTTGCCGCATAATTTACTCGACCCTCCTGCATAATGTGGGTCTCTTCTGCCACATAATTCCCCAAGCCCGGGATATATCTTTAGAAGATGGTCCTGCACTGAAGCGCCTTTGAGTTTGAATTTGTGGAGGGGGAGGGGGTGGAGGGGGAGGAGGAGGAGGCGACTGAGGGAGAGGCGTTAGAAGGGGGAGGCGAGAGCACCGGACTCCCCCGACCCACCTCAGGATGTTCACGGTCAACGTCTTGTCTTCCGTGTCATATCGCCGGAGCCCGTGGCCCCCGCTCCCTCTATAGCACCCGGTGGAGAGGGGATGAGAGGTAAGGGGGGGTGAGAGGTAAGAGGGGAGAGAGGTGGGGGAGAGAGTAGCGGAGAGTGCTGAGAGGGCAGAGAGAAGAAGCTACAGGAGTAAGAGAGCTGCGGGCAGATTAGAGAGGGGAGTGTATGGGGCAGTGGAGAGATAGCAGGGGGTGCTGAGGGGGTAAAAGGAGAGAAGAAACTACAGGAGTAAGGGAGCTACGGGGAAGATTAGAGGGGGAAGAATGGGGCAGTGGTGAGAACCGAGAGTGGGAGGTGAGAGAGGGGGTGCTCAGGGGGTGAGAGAGGAGGGAGGTGAGAGGAGAGAAGAAGTTACAGGAGTAAGGGAGCTGCGGTCAGATTAGAGAGGGAAGTGTATGGGGCAGTGATGAGAGAGGTAATTAGGGGGGCGGGGAGAGGTATGAGAGTGTGGCAGTGATGCGAGACCGGAGGGCGAGAGATATGGGTAAAGGAGTGGGGTAAAAGTGGTAAGAGAGGGCATGGGTAAAGATGCAAGTGTGTGGCAGTGAGGAGGAGGGGTAGGAGATGGGTGATAAACTGATGTAGAGGAGAGATGACGGAGGGGGCGAGATAGGGCAGGAGTGGACAGAGAGAGCTGAGGAGCGGGAACACATCAGGAGGAGGCAGAGTTATCAGGAGTAAGAGAGGTGGAGGGAAGGGTGGCCAGGTGCTGGAGGGATAAGCATGGGGTGGACTGGGGTGAGAGGGAGGTGGGGGAGAAGTAAAAATGGGGGTGGGAGGAAACAGAAGAAAGGGGGAGGTAATGGAGGTGGGGGTCAGGAGGGGAGAGAGGTAACTTGGAGGAGCGATCTGCTCTTCACAGCAGGCAAGCACCTTGGGAGGTCTTTCCCCCCCCACCCAGCGCAGTGACACATGCCCATGGGGGGCAACATGGCACGTCTAAGTGCAAGCAAAGTGAGGAGACAGCAAACACTTAACAACTCGGTGCACGTGTCCTGTGCTTTCACCTGTGTGTATTCAGGGTCAACCTGCCCCCTGGTGAGAGCACCCCCGGGAGGGCAGCCGTGCCCCCCCTCTCCAGGAGGGTCAAGTCTGAACTCCAGGCCCAGGCTGAAACATCTGACAGGCGCTGGTCACTTTGCTCCTGTCGCTCAACAATGATGTCTGTCCCTCCCACCTCCACTCACTCATCGGGTGGGGAGTGCTGGTCTGAGAGAGGGGGGCTGGCAGGGGGGGTGGAGAAATGGAGCATGCCTCGCTGCTAAACACCAAATGTTCATTTACATTGTATTTCAATAGCGCTTACTACCCCTGAAGAGGCGTTGTGCCTCTTTCTGAAACAATTTTTGTGCAGAATATAGGTGGGCAATCCAACAAATTAACAGGGAGAACCGAGCCAAGGGACTAGCTCGTATCTTGGAGCCGTGCACGAGCCGAGCCCTGAAAATATGTACAAACCACATGATCAAATACAACAAACCACGTAAAATATGATAGCGAGTCTTCAAAGTTCACAAAAATGTATGTCATTAACATGTGGACGATCTGACCTTAGCAGGGCTTGTTATAGGACTGATCTGAGAAGCACTTATAACAAGGGATAGTTTTGTACAAATGGTAGTCTGAACTCACATATTAGCAGGGGCCTTCATGCGTGAGAACGAACTAAAAAGTTTTGGTAAAAAATAAATATTTGCCTAAAATCACATAATTTAAGCAGGGAAGCAGGTGTCTGTCCAGGTTTTCTGGTTTCACTCTGTACAAACAGCCAGTAAGTAGGTTTCTGTTTTTATTTAACCTCAGTGCATTCTTCTGCATTTTGTTTAAAAACAGCACAACCTGGACTCCAAGGTATTGGGTATCAGTTGCATTACACAACTATACATGTATTGTTTGTAGCCATGGGGAGCTGAGGTGGTTTGCCAGAATCAAATGATGTTGAACCGATGCCGAGATTCGAACCGGCAGCCCTGGCCTTAACATAAATCCTGGGTACAGGGAGTCAGTCAGAAGCCACAGTAATGATCGGCTCAGCATCATCTCGCAGTTACAACAGCACTTCGAGCCAAGCCAGGCTTCATGCGCGAGTCTGGCGACTGGTCTTCAGTCAGCCCGTGCTCTGTGAAGCACGGTGCATTCTGGTACTTGTAGTTCCTGGTTAAACTACTGGCTTAAAAAACAGCCTTGTCGGCTAAATGTTAAGGCTGGCTGAAGGTGTCACACATGACAGGGAGCATGAGGCACCTGGAACCAGACCTCAGCAAACCCCTGACATGTAATGGGGGAGGCTTAGGGCTATCCCTGATTCAGACCCCCGTCTCCGGGCTCCTCTGTTTGACTCCTAAATGTTGGGGGCTGTGGCCCCTCCGCCCGCACTTTCGGTCCCAGGCCCAGGTGGCATTGCTCTTAAAGATGGGGGGTCGGGTTCCCCAGATGAAGAGGCTCAGGGCTCGACGCAGGCTATTTTAATTCTTTTAAAGGACCAGTATCTTTCTTTCCTTCTGCCACCACCGAGAAGATAAATAAGCTGATTTTAATGTCAAGCTTGCACGTGGACAGACTCCGAGGCTGCCTCAAGCCCAAGAGAACTGATCCCTCCAGGAGGCGCTAAAGACCAGAGCTGGGACAGGCTCAAACATCCTGTGATCCTGGGCAAATCACTTATCTCCCCGTGCCGTTAACTGAATGTACCCATCTCTAGCCCAGCTGGTACTCAATATGTAAAGCGCTCAGATACCTTGGGTCGAGTTCGCACTATACAAAACTGCAAAAACAAACAAAACAACAAGCACAAGCGCGGGCAAATGCCTCGATTCGCAGCACCGAGCGTGCGACTCCCACCCCCTGCCTGCTCTCATAGGCTTTTACCCTCTGCTGGGGGTGGCCCTTGTTTTGTGTTCACTTTCAACTCTAGACGCTTTTTTGAAGCTTTCCTTTACAAAAAGTCTCCTGCTTCGTTCCTTCCAGCTGCTCGCACTGACAGACAGACGGACAGGAGGGTCGTGCCTGCAGATGAGTTCTGCATACCGCCCGGCTCCTGTTGGCGGGACACGGCTGGGGCCACTGGGAGGCAATGGGTGTTGGCTGCGCCGACGGCACTTCCTCGCCGGCTTCTGGGACGGGAGGGGTGAGAGGAGAGGAGGGGGGGCTTGGGCGATCCCCTTGCGGGAGCAAGCAGAAAGGCACAATAATTGATGACATATGGTTCCAGAAGCTCGCTCCCGCAAGGGAATCGACAAACGTGCACGCGTTGACATTGAAGGCAATGGAACGCGTTTTTGGGGGAAAAAAGTAGCGATTGCTACAGGTCTCTTTCCTATGTAGCGCATGCACGCTGCGTAGGCGAGACCTAACAAGGTAGTGAAACAAGCAACATATACATTTCTGAACTGACTGCAGCCACAATCGCAACTAAAGTTATGTGGTATGTCTTAAGGGTTCATACTGCACAACGTGTGTGTACATCCTGAAAAGCATTCTACAAAGTACAGAACATCAAACCGTGCAATATGTCCTTAAGGATCTGTAAAACACATTCACACGTGATACACCAAAACTACACTGAGAAATGCAAGGGAATGAAGAGAATTTACAAAGACCTGCAATGGAGTATTAGAATGCTAGTCCATGTACAGAGCAAGTGCAGGGTTTGGGCACAAATTGCAGTTATCATTTGAATTATGTTTGATTATTGAGTTAAGATTTTTTTAATAAAAAACAAAGATTTGGGGTTTTTAAATGGAAAATCATAGATACATTTGCCAAATATCCTATGGTGTACTCGTTATATTACATTATAGAGGGGGAGTTTTCTGGACTTGCAGTAAATATGAGATTATGTATCTGTCATATCTAGTGCACAAAGCCAGCCAGGTGGTATTGTGAATAAAACTGAAGTCTAAGGTACTATCTAAGGCACTACAGTGGTATTTATTTGCCATTTCTACTCCTGATTAGAGGCGCACCCACAGAGGTCTGTAGATGACAGTGTAGTGGTGATAGGAGAAAAGAGTTGCCCATGTGCAGGGCGGACGCTAGGCATGGGCAGTGTGGGCATCTGCCCAGAACCTCACGCTCAGCCCACCAGCATGGGGCCCCACACCGGTGGTGTGTCCTGTTGTTTCCCTGGCGATCCATTTGAAAGAAAGGTGTCTCCTTGCAATTAGGGTCGATGGGAGCACCCCCCCCCCCCCCCTCCCCGGGCCTCTTAGGGATGGTGTCCGGAGGCTTAGGGGAGGTAGACACTTCCTCTCGTCCCAATTGCAAGGAGACCATTCAGAGACACTTCGGGATGCCAATTGTCCAGCATTTTAGCATCCCCGCAGTTTTAGCTTTCAGTCCACAAGCAATTCTCCCACCTTCAGCTGGATAGGAGCTGTAATAGAGGTGCTTGTAGGAGGCTGAGAGGGGGAGCTGCGGCTTAGGAGGAGTCTGCACAAAGCAGATTCCTGAGCTGTGTCACTTATGTAAATTAGAGGGGCCTCGCACATTCCCTTTTGGCCCAGGGCCCACAAATCCTAGAACTGGCCCTACCCATGTGGCATACAACATACAGTCCAAATGGAGTCAAAATCTAGACACTTCCTCTCGTCCCAATTGCAAGGAGACCATTCAGAGACACTCCGGGATGCCAATTGCCCAGCATTTTAGCACCCCCACAGTTTTAGCTTTCAGTCCACAAGCAATTCTCCCACCTTCAGCTGGATAGGAGCTGTAAAAGAGGTGCTTGTAGGAGGCTGAGAGGGGGAGCTGCGGCTTAGGAGGAGTCTGCGCAAAGCAGATTCCTGAGCTGTGTCACTTATGTAAATTAGAGGGGCCTCGCACATTCCCTTTTGGCCCAGGGCCCAGCAAATCCTAGAACTGGCCCTGCCCATGTGGCGTACAACATACAGTCCAAATGGAGTCAAAATCTTGCACCAAAGTGAAGCTTTATGTAATTCTACAGAAACACAGGCTCTTCAAATGGGGTACCTACATGTGTTGATAAAGTCTGGAGACGTCCATCCATACCCAAACAATTAGCATAGTTGAGAAAGGCTGTTTTGTTACTCAGGAGTACAAACTATAGCAAGGAGAACCAGAGAGGAAGAAGAAATGTGGAAAAGAAAAATTAGTTCAGGCAGCAGATTTGTTTCTATCCAGGACAGATAAAAAATCTTTGTATCTCTAAAATGCAATGCATGAAATGTTCAATCATAATATTCGGTATGCATTAAATGAATATACAAGGAATCATCAAGGAATCATCAATAAAAAAGGTACATTATTCAAACAGTGCATGATATTATATTGTCAAGGGTGTGGCGAGATTGCAATTCATGCATTGCATTTTAGAGATACAAAGATTTTTAATCTTGTATGTTTTTAACAAATTCATATCCTTTTTTAAATATACAATAAACCAAGAAATTTTATATTTGTGTTGTTTGTTACGTTTGACAATTTGCTAGCTAGGCTTTTGCATGACACATCTATGTATTGTTCAGATTGTCTAGGGAGATACCTACACACTGTTTGACCCTGCCCTAGAAGTCATTTTAGAAACGGGATCCTTGTTATCGCATGCTCTGACGAGTGAATACAAAAGTGTCTTAATTTTTTTTTACTTTAGTTGGTAGAGAGCAGGTTTGCAGGGTCTCTAGCGAATCTATGATTAGTAGACCGGTATTTTCATTCTAAATATTATAAGGACTGATTTTCTCGTAGCATAGTCACTCATATTTAACATACTTCCCATGAGCACCTACATGGATGGCATAAAGTTGGAAGAAGTCTAATATTTAATTGGGTCACTGGTTATTTTGGGAGTGAGAGTACTGGCCCTTCTAAAGAGAAATGCTATACTTTTAATTGGAGAGTACCGGCACTTCTCTGAAACAAGCAGGTACTCTGGTAGAGAGTACCTGCACTTCTATTTTTCCATTTCAAGCACTAGTCACAATAAAGGACTAACAGAATCTCACCAGCTGAATTAAAGATTCAGCTACTTGCTCTTCCGACATCCGCACTGTTCACTCCAAGTAAAAATGTACCCAGATGTTCCATCTCAGGCTAAAGATGTAAAACATTTCTCCCCTTTAGTAAGCGCAATAAAACAAAACATGAAAAGTAAATATACATTTAAAAAGAGCAAAAGAAATGATATGTGCCAATGAAATAATGCCAAATTAAGGAAACCAGTTGAAACGGACATGCAAGGTATATCATTCAGTAAAATCTCTTACTTTTCGTGCACACCTACACAGTCCCTGCCAGGATCAGCATCTCATTTTCCTCGGCCCTCACTCTTCCTTAAAGTTCTTTATGTACCCACTCCCAATACTGGGCTCCTCTGACAAGAATCTCTCTCTAGACATCCCAATAACTAGTAGACCGAATTCGATATAAAAGGATATGAAAACAGTCCAGTGTCAAGTTCTCTTAGGTTGTTCTGCTTTTTTTGACACGCTACTGACGCGCACACTGTGTCTGAGATCTGAGCAACATCTCATCAGGTCAAAAGGAAATATTTCTCAGTAGCAAGTTATAATATATTGAGGGAAAGGTTAAAACCTTCAGACCCTAATACTGAACCCCTTCAGTTTAACTAGCTGGTACCCGGGCCATCGGAATTATACGGCAACAGAGGACCAAATTATGCAGCAGGGTTGATGGCATTATGTTATGTTATTAATACTTATAGAGCGCACAATTACCCTAGGGTGTCCTGGTGCTAAGCACTGATTGCCTGAGAAACATAGGGCCTAGCAGTAAGAGAAAAGCCATGTCTTAAGACCCTTACGAAATGAGATGAGGTCTGGAGCATTTCTGAGTTGGAACGGGAGTTCATTCCAGGCTTTAGCTGCACAATGAACAAAACTTCTACCTCCCCAATTGGTTTTTTTGAAAAGGGGGATTTGAACGAGTTTAGATCCGGTAGATCTTAATATTCTCCCTGGGATATACCAAGAGAATTTCTTCCTAATGAACTCCCGACCAATACCATTGACCGCTTTAAAGACATTAAATAGTGCTTTAAAGCGTGATATTAACGGTATTGGGAGCCAGTGTAGTTTTTTTTAGATCTCCTTTGACAGAGTTTAACCTAAATGTTCCAGTTAGCACTCTGGCTGCCGCGTTCTGGACCAATTGCAACCGGTTCATATATTGTTTTTGAACATTAAGATAAAGACTGTTGCAATAGTCCAGACGCGACATTATGAGTGCTGTCACCACCGTCCTGAGGTTATCTTTGGTCAGGAAGACCTTTATTTTCTTGATAATTCGGAGGACCATAAAACATGCTGAAGTCACCATGTTCACTTGGTCCCCCATGGTGAGTTTATTGTCCACCATGATCCCCAGATTCTAGGCTTTCCTTGATGGTTCAGGACACAAGCCCAGATCCTCCAACCACCATTCTGGTGTCCAGACCAAAGGATTGTTAAAAAATTTCAAAACCTCGGCCTCACCCGAGTTCAATTTTAAGCAATTGGAGGACATCCAGGCTGAGATAGAGCCCATACATTCATTATGCAAGAAGAAAAGGCAACGTTTGCATCATAGTTCAGCACGTTCTGTGACTATTATTTCATCCTTTTCAGTTACCAGACATTTATTTTAAAAGGTTTTATATAGCGCTGGCTAGACCCGGAGGTATCAGAGCGCTTTACATGAGCATCAGATCATAGTTACAGGTTACATCATTACAAAGGTTTCACAGTTATTAGAGCATGGCAACATAGTTGCATTAATGCTGTCTGAGACAGAGCATCACTTAATCAGTTTGAGTTCAACACCTAAATGCAGCAATCGGAAACTAACCTCTGAAAAGTGCCTGGAGCTGTGCAGCACCATGTGTGGTGCTTTATTGTAGTAACTTTCGATCCATTTGAGTTAGAAACTATTTTTGCCATTTGCAAACCATGCAGCAGATAGTGGATTATGTGGCAAATCTGGGAAATCTATAATTATGCCGAAAATGCAGTGGATGCAGAATCTGTATAATTCCAGAGGCCCTGGCTATAAATCAGTAATTATTACACACTGAGGATTCATATATTCATTTTCTCTCCACTTGATCACCAGTATCCCTTTGATGTAATC
Organism: Lissotriton vulgaris; assembly: GCF_964263255.1. Taxonomy (NCBI): domain Eukaryota; kingdom Metazoa; phylum Chordata; class Amphibia; order Caudata; family Salamandridae; genus Lissotriton; species Lissotriton vulgaris. The sequence goes on along the minus strand of NC_141695.1, from coordinate 1,038,791,381 downwards.
TAAAAATGTTTTTTTTCCTCCGGTACTGAATGTAATGCATTTCACAAATTCACATTTAAACCTGCACTTTATTTTTCTAGACCTAAATTGCTGCTAGCAATCTAAACACAAATGAGCTGGTTACTTACAGATAACTATTGTGCCAACATTATAACTGTTTCAAATTAAGTGCACCTTATCTGCCGTAAATGTGTTCTGTTGTCTCAGACTCCAGAATACATAATGAAACTGTTGCCTGTCGCAAGGGTTTTTTGTTGGCAGGATCTGGCTTTGCTCTCACCATACCTGCCTTTCAACAACGATCAACCTCCCAAACCATCCTGTTTTTGTAGACATTGAGTAAAAGGACTCCGCCAAAAACACTTAGCTCCTTGAGAAACCTTTGCTTGATCGCATCTGGTTTGTGTTCTTCAATTGTTAATTACACCTACCTCTTTTCTTTATTGTGAGTAAGACACTTCAAATGTATAGTCGTGTTAGAAATGCCCTCTACAAAAACGTTCTAATAGGTTAAAAGACATTCCATTGTTGAACCCAAAATTAAACACTCATCTGGAACCTGAGCATCTCACCTACTACCTATTAAATGATGTCTTCTTGCTTTATGCCAATCTACTCTGTCAAGTTTGAGAAACTGTTCCAGTGTTACATTTAAAATATCATACCAATGAATGTATACAATATCTATTGACTTCAGATTCAGGAGGTCCCTCCCTAGTGCATCGCTGTTTTCAATCCATGTTGTGATCTATTTATTAGGCTACTTTCTATCAGATTTTCCTACCTAAAATCTTTTATGATTTATTCTATTAGTACAGCGATAACTAAATCAGAATTACAGGACCAAAATATCAAGAACTCCGTGCTTTATCCTGTTTGAGGCTATGTACCCTGTGTGTTCTTCTCCAGTCCAGTTGCACTATGCAATTACCAGTGGTTTCGGCCTGATTTTGTCATTCACCACATGTTTCCACGAAAGGATGCAGGGTCTTTGATTAGGCCTGGTCAGCTAACCACTCCATGGGACAAGGGCACCATACCTCAGTTCTGGGGTTTCATTTTAAAAGATTGGTGCATTGCGGAGCATGGTCTTTCTTTTCTTTCCTTTCCTTAAACCAACTGCACCAATATGGCTGAGAATAACGGTTTGTGAAGACACAGAGACAAGAGCAGCTAATTTCCTTCTGACATGCAGGGATATGGCATCCCTGCTTGTGCATGTACGTACATCTCCAAGTGTTCATTTCCTTTGCTCTTTTTCAGTTCTTCATTGACATTCACCGTCTTAGCTTAAAGCTGCTGGATCTGCATAAATGAGACCTGCAGCAGTTCATCCCCCCAACCAAAACAGATAATGATGTTCATAGTGGGCCAATGTGGAGCACAGAGAACAAAGAAGGAATGTGAAAGTTTTAAATATTATTTAAAAAGATGCTTTAAAGCTTTAAAGGAAGAATTGGAAAAATCAAAGATTGTGTGCCATGTGATTTCCAGCCTAGACTGTCAGAGCAATTGGAGCGTTTGTTGTGTCTGGAGCACTCTTGCCTTTCTCAGCAGAATGTCAGTGACAAGGCTCGATAAATTAAGCCGTTCCTTCTGCATTACTGTCTTGGCATCTGAGTTTCATGATTTTACCATATATAAGTGTTAACTGACTGTCTGGTTGTTCGTTTTCATTTTATTTCTGTAAAATGGGAGTTTAAGTTGCTGCTGAAAGCTTTTGGGATTGACAGTGCTTTCAATTCGCAGATACAGTCATAGGGCTTTGACTGATCCACAACACTACCGCAACTGTTTCTAGTTATTAGCCCCTTTTGAACTTAAGGTTTGCTAATAGCTGGGTTTTTATTGACTGAGGACGGTGGTTTTAAATTTATAATGTTTGCTATTCTATCTGAAATTTGTGAAAAATGACGGTTTTTATTTTTTTGCTATTTGTAATGTTAACAGATTATAATGATTTTAACTGTGTGTTTTATGTGCTTTTATGATTGTCCTACGAACAGTCGAATAAAGCTTTCCTTGATTGATTGATTGAACTTAAATTTGATCCCCAGCAACATCTGCGCTGCCAGTGACCAACTTGGCACCATATTATCAATAGTGCACTGGGGGTGCAACAGACATGTGCGTCTATCTTTTACACCACTGGGGAACTTTGGTATTACAGAACAAACTCCTAACGCCAGTGCTACCACATCTGTCACCACGGTGCCCATGTAGTGGCAGTGCGATAGTAAGGGGATGGTCTCTCACTTTATTGGCCTTAGCCTTATGAAATGAGGAAATTGTTTTCCTCTGTGTTTACACCATATTACAGAAACTGGTGCAGCAGCAAAGAGGCCATCAGGAGGCCCACTAACTGGGCACCTCACAGAATAATGGACAGGCAGTGCATCTACCATGGCGGCCCATTGAAAGGGAGAAAAGGGACTCTATGGATGCCTCAGGCATCCTCATGCAGGCCGGTGTAGCCACTCACGGCACCCACTTGGTGCTGGAGGGTAATGTCCGGCCTCCATCCAAAAGGGCAGCCAGGTTGCTGCCTGCACAGTGAATGGCAAGGCGTGAGTTACGCCGCTTTCATTGTAATAAAGCGCATTGACCTGGTCTTCACCCAGTGCCTTCAGTTAAAGGTGCACTGCAGCACAGACCAGGGCAGTGTAACGTATCTGCAATATGGGCCCTGGTGCTTTGTCAATGATAACCAATTGGTCGATACAAAGGGCATGGAGCTGTTGCAGCTGACCTGTCTGTCTATCATACAGCGTGGGGATTGTTCTGAGCAGGCAGGAAAGATGCCCTGCTCAGACCAGGGAGTCTGTGGGCTTTCCACAGCCTAGCTGCTCAATGCAGCTGGACTGGAGAAAACCTAAGTGTGCATGTGTGTTTTGGTCGGCCTGAGATGGCCGGCCATACACATATAAGCACTTAGAGAGTGGAGTGCACGGAGCACTCCTCTTCCCCTCTACCATGCCTCAGCCCGCCCCTCCCATCAGCGCTGGCTCAAAGCCGACAAATGCAAAACAAAATGATGCAAGAACATCGCTTTATTTGACATTTGCTGGCTCTGATCCTGTCAGTGGGACGACCACTGGAAGCTGGAGCCAGTGACTGAAAGAATGTAACGCTCCTCCATTGAAAAAGTCTCATGGGCAGTGGACAGCAACACTACAGCAGATGAATCCTCCTAACTTTGCACAAATTAAAATAAATCAGGGCTTTGAGGACGACAGATGACAGTGAAAAGGTGAACCTTTTCTTTGAGGACAAGGACCAGTTTGCCAAAATTTAGTATTGCAGATGCTGACGGCTGGATACATTATATGGGACAGAATCCTCTTTGCTATGAGACAGGCAGCGTATCAAATTTCCTAGGATTCTCTGGTATTACGAATGACTTTTACTAAACCTGCTTACCTCAGCTTTCTTCGGGCCCTGCTTTGTGGAATAAAAACATTTTTTATTCAGGTAACAAGCTTCTGAAATGTGTTGCTGCGTACCCCGACAAGGAGGTAGGTAGACAGACACGTGTGTAGCGCTAGGAGGCATGGTTTCAATTACAGTAAGCCCCAGGTTGAGGGCTATTAATGGCAGGCTTCTAGATGACACCACCAAGAGTGTGTCATTTGTAAGAGAGACGCTTCGATTGAATGAACATGGCTGGGCCTGTGTAGCTGCAGTGTTAGGCCTTCACGAATGCAACTGGTCCCACAATAGTATCAAGAAATGAAAGCCGAAAACACAAATGCCACGGGGCTACAGTGTGTGTACTGACATCGGAAGGTTAAAAGGCCCCTCAGGCCTGCTGCCTATTTTACAGAACATTATCCTGGTGTGCCTTGGCTTATGATCGACATACATTTTTTCCTGCAATTGCACAAATGCAAAAAAAAAACATCTTTAAGATGCTAACCCCCAAACAGCATTGTACTGCGGCACTGCTGTATTTGCTATATATACGAAGCCCTTACCACTAGGCTTTTCATCGTTTGTTCAAGTCTACCCAACTCTATGTTCTTCATTTAGTGAATTTATAAACAATGGTTGGATTTGAAGAAAAATCCTATTTCTAGGGCTCAAGTGGGATGAAAAAACTTGGGGGTCTCTCACAGGGGTGTGGCCAATGTAATTAAGGGTGTGGTGTAAAAACACATAGGCTAAATATCTGTGCTTAGCATAGTGTGCCGCCAGATTTGTATTTTGTTTTGTCAATGGTTGTTAGTTGCATAAGATAAATAAGCAGCAACTATGGCTTGTATATAATATTGAAAAAGCTTCCACTGAAAGCCCTGGTGACACCACCGCAATGTTGCTGCTCCTGAGTTTCAAAAAAAGAAGGGAAATCCAAAGAGAAAATACACTTTAAAGGATTTCCCTTCCCCCACAATGCTCACCTGGCATGACGTCATGCCGTAACTTCTCCACTAGTGATAAGTGAGCAGAGTGAACAGCACACATCGAAGTGCCTGCTGTCACTGCAGTGCGGGAAAAAACGGACCGCCTGCGCCAGGGCACAAAACACAGCCTGATAGAGACCCGTTTCGAGCCCCCCCTTTAAACAAGCATTTACAATGCAATGGTCTCGGCAATATTATAGGTAGAGCTATTGGTATTGCTTTTTTTTCCCCCTACTTAAATGTCATTGTTATTTCTGTTGGCATTAGCGTAATATTTTGCATATGTGATTCCTATTGCATTAGCAGAGAGAGAGTGAGGTAGTGAGATATAGAGAGAGAGTGAGGTAGTGAGAGAGCGTGAGGTAGTGAGAGAGAGTGAGGTAGTGAGATAGAGTGAGTGAGGTATTGAAACAGTGATGTAGTGAGGGAGAGGGATGTTGTGAGGTATTGAAACAGTGATGTAGTGAGGGAGAGGGATGTTGTGAGGTAGTCAGATGTAAGCAGAGAGTGATGTTGTGATGTAGTGAGATAGAGAGGTAGTGAACGAGTCAGTGAAAGTGAGTTAGTGAGATAGAAAGAGTGAGGTAGAGAGTGAGTGATGTAGTGAGTTAGAGAGAGAGAGAGAGAGTGAAGTTGTGAGATAGAGAGTGAGGTAGTGAGAGAGTGAGGTAGTGATGTTTTTAGAGAGAAGTTGTGAGATAGTGAGGTAGTGATATAGATAGAGGGGAGTAATGATGTATAGAGAGTTATGTAGTGAGAGAGAGTGAGGTAGATAGAGAGTGAGGTAGTGAGAGACAGAGAGAGTGAGGTAGTGAAAGAGTGAGTTAGTGAGGGAGAGGGATTTTGTGAGGTAGTGAGATAGAAACAGTGAGTGATGTGACGTAGTGAGATAGAGAAAGATTGAGGTAGTGAAAGAGAGTGAAAGTGACTTAGTGAGATAGAGAGAGAGTGAGTTAGTGAGATAGAGAGTGACGTAGTGAGTTGGAGAGAGAGAGTGAAGTTGTGAGTAAGCATGAGCGAATTTTGCGGATCTCGCGTTCGCGAATTTTGCGGATTTGCGGATTCGCAATCCGCAAAATCCGCGAATTCCCGCGAATTTGCGGATTTTTTTTTTTGTGTTCGCCCGTGTTTCTGCCAGTTCGCGAGGGTTTTGTACACTTTCGCAAATTGCGAACTTACCTGTCGGGTCGCAAGTTTCGCGAACTTGTTGTTTCTACGTGTCCAGCCTGTTTGGGACACTCTTCTTCATCACTGCCACTCTCTGTCACCACTGCCACTCTCTGACTACTCATGCCACCCTCTGGCCCACCCATGCCACCCTCTGTTTCATCACCACACCCTCTGGTTGTCCAGTGTACATTATTTTCGGCAAAGCAAAGCACACCTTCCCTGCCTCAAGTGACCTGAATTAATTTGGGGCTGATTAATGTGTCACAGAATATTTTTTTAGCTGGCACCTGCTTCCTTAGTGCGCCCTGATTAGTGATCTTTTGCACTTGCTAAGTGCTTTCATTATTGCAAAATTAGTTACAACACCTGCCCTGCCCCAACTGACAATAATGAATTAGGGGCTGATTAATGGATTTTAACTTCCAGCCTGGCTCCTGCTTGTCTCCCTTAGCTGTAATTCAGGACCTTTGTGGCATATGTGTAACTATTCTGAGGTTCAGAGCAGGGTCACATAATAGTTTCAACTGGCAACTGAACTCTGGAAGGGCCCCTCAGGAAGCACTACAGGAAATGGCTACTAATGATGAGCCTGAACTTTTGAACCTGGTAAGTAGTTACTTTCAGTTTTGCTAAGATCGTATTTCTGCAATTTTGCACTTATTCGCGGGGCGCGAACTCACGCGAACTCACGCGAACAGTGCGAGCAGTGCGAGCAAAATCCGCTGCTCGCGGATTTGCGGATTTTGCGGGAGATTCGCAAATCTCGCGGATTGCGGATTTCCCGAAAATCCGCAAAATCCGCGAGCGGAACGGATTTTCCGCCCACCCCTAGTTGTGAGGTAGTGAGATAGAGAGTGAGTTAGCGAGAGAGTGATGTAGTGATCTTTTGAGGGAGTGAGTTGTGTTATAGTGAGGTAGTGAGAGTGATATCGAAATAGATAGAGTGATGTTAGGGAGAGAGAGAGTGAGATAGTGTTATAGATATATTTTGAGTAGTGATGTAGTGAGAGTTTTTTGTGAGAGAGTGAAGTAGATAGAGAGTGAGGTAGTGAGAGATAGAGAGTGAGGTAGTGAGAGATAGAGAGTGAGGTAGTGAAAGAATGAGGTAGTGAGGGTGAGAGTTGTTGTGATGTATTGAGATAGAAAAAGAGAGTGATGTTGTGAAGTAGTGAGCTAGAGAGAGAGTGAGGTAGTGAATGAGAGAGTGAAAGTGAGTTAGTGTATTTGAGAGAGAGAGAGTGAGATAGAGAGAGAGTGAAGTAGTGAGTCAGAGAGAGAGTGAAGTTGTGAGGTAGTGAGAGAGTGATGTAGTGAACTTTAGAGAGAGTGTGTCGTGATATAGTGAGGTAGTGAGAGAGAGATAGTGAGTAGTGAGCGAGCCAACCCCACACACATACAGACCCACCCACACAGAGCCACACACATACAAAGTGTATCACGCAGACATACATACAGAGCCACACATACAGAGTCAGCTAGACACACAGAGAGCTATGCACACAAATATACAGAGCTACAGACATCCACATACACAGCCACTGCCTTACACATACAGAGCTAGCCACAGACATAGAGTCACCTAACACACACAGTGAGCCAGCCACATAAAGATACTGAGCCATCTATACACACACATAGAGGCAACTATGCACTTATTGAGCTACACATACACTGAGCTACACACACGCACAGCTACACACATAGAACCACACAGACATACATGGACCCACACATACTGAGCAACACACACACAGAGCCACGCACACATACAGAGCCACACACACAGAGCGCCACACACACAGAGTTACACACACATATATCCAGCCTAAACTTAGGTACACACAGACAGAGCTACTTGTAAATAGAGACACTTAGCCATAAAGCAATCTACACAGACACATGTAGACAGACAGATCTACACACATTCACACAGTGCAATATAGAGTGACAAATATAAAGCTACACTTTTACATACACACAGATTATAGACACACATACAGAGCTACTCATACACCCAGAGCTAAGCAGAAAGAAGTAGATAGTTAGCAGTAGTGTGTAATAGTTTTTAGTTTGATCCTGCCTTAGGCAGGCACGACATTTCCGACATATGACTGACTATGCCCCAGCTCTACCGGCCTTGCGTTGCGGATTTTTTTACTGTCCAGATTTATATAGCGTCAACTCGACTCGAAGGTATTGGAGCACTACATGAGCACCAGCTATGTTACACAAGGACACATTCATTATTGGTAGGCATGGGTAGGTGAAGTGATCTGCCCAGAATCACAGGATGTAGAGCCGACTCAGAGGCTCGAACCTAGGTCCCCAGCTCCAAAGTCGGCAGCTCTGGCCGTAAAGCCACATCTTCCAGAGGAAGTGTAATAAATGTTTAACATTGACGGCCACCAGAGCCTCTACCTTGTGCGAGCATTTATAAACAGCGTCCAGGCCTGCTCCGAAGACAACAACAACTAAAAGTAAAATGGCGGCCGAAATTTTAGGAATTGGGGGCGTGTTCTGTGTTTGAGTCACACACAACGTCACTGTCTCAAAAACAGCAAAACTTACGCCCCCAAATCCGAAAAAGACGGGGCTAAATTGGAGTGACGCATCTCTCCTCCAATGGCTGGCCTCCGTTTGCGGAAGCCAGCCAATGGAGGAGAGAAGGGGCAGAGAGGCGGGTTAAAATGCCCTACCTAAAGACGCAAGTGCAGCCTTTAGGTCCTCGACCTAAAAACTGCCTGTGCTCAGACCCGGCCCACATAAAGCCCTGCCCACATCCAAAAGAATGGGTGCACAGACAGAGCATGATGTAACACCCTCAGCTGTGGGGAGTGGCTTTGACGGCTGCTCGTCAACAGAATTGTTTAGAAAACTACTGTATCTTATACACATTAAGTTACATTTGAGAAACCTGAATTAGAGTTTCAAACGGTATGTGCACAGATACACATTGTTATATTTTAGATACACAGCACCGATTTGGGATGGTTTCCTCTTCAAGTGCCTCTCCAGACGGGTCTGCAGACACAGCCTTTGCGCATAGTGAGGCTCCTCACAGTAGGTTTGTATCCGGCCTGGAACACCCACGATAGAGACTAAAAGGTGTGACCTGTCCACACCTGGATATCAACAGTCACACTGATACTGATCAAGAATAGAGACATATGCCAGGCTTTAACTGAAGGACCCTCCTCACACTGAAGAATAAAGACTGCAGTCCCACATTTTACCCCTACCAAGTACAATTTTACTGCTTTGAGAAATGTTTATGTAACCAATCTACATTAGAGGATGTGAATTAAAAACATCTCTCTGTAAATACAGTGCTGAAATTTGTGATTTATTTTTTCAAAAATGTTTTTCCCTGTGTATTAGAATTTGTTCCAACTGGGACCCCTATATATGCATTGAACAGTCGGGCTGGAGAAACCCACACAGACTCCCTCGCCGTAGAGGAGCATCTTTCTAGCCTGCTCAAGCAGTCCTGCTTTAATTTCCAGGATGGTGGAAGAAGCATTTCAATACAATTGGTCTGGCCATTGGGGCCTTATAAGTATTGAGCCATAAAGCATATTGTCTGCAGCTGGGGATCGGTAATGGTTCCACTGTGATGTAAGTAAATAAGAAATGAAAATAATACAAGTAAATTGTTTTGCCGGTGTCTTCCAGGACAGGCGGTGTTCAAATTTAGACCTAACTGTACTTGGTATTGTAAGCTAGCTTCCATCATGAACATGTATAATTGATAACACTTTAAAGCCGTTCCAGCGACATAAATGGATCCGTCAGATGTGGCTTTTGTATATCTGCTTAACATTTCTAGTACTGTCAGGGTGTAGGGGGCATTCCAAAAGCAACATTAGAGAAACCTTTGCACTCTGTAGCCAGGTTTCTTTATCAGAAGAGCTATTACTTCTGTAAGCTATGTTGAAACTATTATTATTATTGTAAGTTATCAAAAAGAATGATATTGCTGCAGTGGGCACGTTTTGATACTGGACTCGGAGTTGCAACTCAGATATGAAAAGTGTTCTCATTACCTGTAGTGAGCACTGCAAGTAACCCAGTGTCAGACAGAATGCCACGTGATCTTGCTTACAAATGGGTTTGTTTTGAGCTTGACTGTGCATGAGCCGGGCCTCCCGAGGGAAGTGGTGTGTGTTGTACAGTATGTTTGTTTTAACTTGTCATGTTCGTTCCCTGCCGGCATGCAGATTTTTTACTCACAGCCTACATATTGCATGTCTCATGCAGCTCCGGGTGCACCTGCATGCAAGTTAGGTATTTGTACGAAAAAACAGCAGCGGACCTTAAAAAGTGCCGCACATAACCTCCAGTGCCAATGAGTCTATAATCAAGTCAATTTGATATTGTGCTGCCAACCCCGACACCAGCTGCTGTTTGGCGTCGCTGTACTCTCCAGATCAGTTAAACAGTTTAGATACTCATGGGGGCGCACCAAAATGAGAGTCCAAAAAAATAAGTAGAGAAATGTTCTTTATTTATCTTTGTTCAGCAAAAAAAAGGGCACACCAATAAAATATATGGTGAGATCAGCCAACGCGTTTCACTCCCTACCAAGGAGTTTCTTCAGGGCGCTGTGAATATTTTCAGTAAGTTGTCCTTAGTAGGATCCCTCTCTGACCACACTGATATTTTCTCAGTCGGTATTCCAGCCTATTTCTTTAAAAAAACCTTTTGGAGTATCTATCTTCCCTTCTCTTTCCTTGTTGTAGTGGACTTTGTAGGTCTTGTCCAAAAAAGTAGTTCTGGTACTTCAAAGGGTAACCCGTCCCTGGTTGTGTTTGTTCTAGGTGGGTAAAGTGCTGTAAAGACCGTCGTCAGTTTCGGCGTCTCGGCATGGCTGGTTCCACTACAACAAGGAAAGAGAAGGGAAGATAGATACTCCAAAAGGTTTTTTTAAAGAAATAGGCTGGAATACCGACCGAGAAAATATCAGTGTGGTCAGAGAGGGATCCTACTAAGGACAACTTACTGAAAATATTCACAGCGCCCTGAAGAAACTCCTTGGTAGGGAGTGAAACACGTTGGCTGATCTCACCATATATTTTATTGATGTGCCCTTTTTTTTTTTTTTTTTGCTGAACAAAGATAAATAAAGAACATTTCTCTACTTATTTTTTTGGACTCTCATTTTGGTGCGCCCCCATGAGTATCTAAACTGCACCTGCATGCAAGGACGTTGCCGGGCTTGAGTATGGTTCACAAGGTGTGTAAGCATTTGGTGCAGAAGATATTCTTGTACCTTTAACACAAAGCGCATAGAAATACCACATTCAGGTTTCTTATACAGTTCATGAACAATTATCCTGCTGTAGATGATGCCTGGCTGGATTGGCTGTGGCATTTGGTTAATGATCGCTTTCAGGCTTACGAGTGGCTGTCTGATAATGATATATTCTCTTTGTGTGATTGGTACAGCCCTTGCATGGTACCCTTTGAGTGAACTGTCTGAGCTGGAATCAGCTAATGGCATGCATTACTGCTTACCGCAAACACCAACTGTAAAAACAACGGGCAGTAAGAGGAGCTGCAATGGCTCCTGCGCTCGGTAGCACTGTGTTCGACATAGAAAATGTAACTCGGCCACTCCCACCAAAACACACTGACCTATCCCAGCAATAGGTGCAGAGAGGACATGGTGTAAGATCCAGAGGTGCCGACTTTGACACAGGGGAACCGGGTTTGAGTCTCAGTGTTTGTTCTCCCTGTGCCTAGAAAAACAAAAAATAATAGGAGGATAATTTATTAAGAACGTGAAACAATGGTGAAAGGGATGACACATATAGAATTTGGCATTGTACCTGAGTTGGGAGCTGTTGGGGAGCTGCACACTCAGAGCTCGCAGGGCTTGGCTCCTAAAATGCAGGTTAGTTGTGGCAGCGTCAGGTGCCTCGCACACGGGCCGCATTGAAAATAGAATAGCAATTAGTCCCACTGCAGTTCGGCGCACGGGCGCTGTGTATAATTTTTTTTAAAGGCACGCACGTCAATCACATATGTGAAGAGCCGTTCAAAATCTATAAGGATTGTGAGAGGGGTGACGGGGAGATTAAGCGACGGAAAGTGGACGAGGTGTACAATGAGGGGAGAGGATATGGCCAAACGGCTATGGTGGTCAACATCAAATCTGGGGAATCGGGTTCAAGTCTGAGCAAGGACGCCCAACATCCTGTGATTCTGGGCACATCACTTAATCTCCTGTGCCTAACAAAACAAAAATGAATGTGTCCTCATGTAACGTAACTGGTGCTCATGTAAAACGCTCGGATACCTGATACCTTCTGGTCAAGTTCACGCTATATAAAACTCCGTAAAAAAAAAAAAGTTAACATAGCACTTAACGAGCAGAGGCAGGCCAACCAGAAAATAAAAGAGTGCTCTCAAAGTATAACTAACATGAAGAGTAAGAACACATGTAACAGCCATCATGGGAGGATACAAAATTCCAAAAAGAGGGACTACTAAGTGAATTCAATAATGAAAAGGCGGCATTCTAAAGGACAATAAGAGGAAGCAATGAAAAAGATGGGCGTTTTTGAAGCCCATATCCTAACTACATTATGTCTCTTAGAGACAGCACATACGCTTCCTAGGCAAGACCTAAAACAGCAGAACTATAATAACAGTCCGGTAGCAAGATTGCCTTATTTATAGTTGTGCTTCTATTTGTTTGTGATAAAAAGATTGGATGGCAAGGAAGCTGAGTCTAGTGGTGTTTCTACATTGGCAATGTTAGACTTATCCAACTTAAAAATATGTTTAGTACTTTACCAACATAGTCTGTTTACATTTTGAAAAAATTAAAACAATCCCACGTGGAATATCTCTTTGGAAGGAAAAAAACTGCAGAACCAACTTTTTTGCAGATGTATTCTCTGAGGAAAATCCCAGACAAAAACATTTTTTGCATACATTTCAGCATCCGTTCACGATTTGAGAAGGTGCAAAACTTTTCCCGTCTGGGAATTTCACAGGTAGAATTGTTGCTCCTACTACACTCTTGATAAAAATACATCCTCTCTGCGTCTCTTGATCTCGCCATGAATTACTTTAGTGGTGCAGCCGCCTGCAAAAGAGAAGTTGCATACTTTGCAATATCAGTCTGAGCTACCCTAACATACCCTATCATACGCTATCAGCATTAAAATAGTGAATGTATACGATTAAACAACAGAGTAGACTCAACACTGGGCTACTTGCAAAAGAAAGTAGATCGTAAAAGGAGAAGTAAAACATTAATATTGATTAACGAAGCTGCAAAATCACAATGGAAGAATGAAGAGTGGCAAAAATCAGCTTAGAACCCATAAAACTGATACTAATTTATTCTACCGCTTAGAAACTGGAGTTAATTCGTGGAATTATTTCACGGCAAGCTCTATACTAATCCGAAAAACCAACAGCACTCGACTAACCACTAACTTTGGTTGGCGAAGTAGACTGCTATCTGCTGTAAAGTGCTAAGGCACCTCGACAGGGGTAGCAAGCACTATAAAAAGACAATTACAATAGACATATAATAATCTACCACAATGCAGGAAAGGACTTTAACATACACAATGTCAACAGTTGAGCAACCGTAGAGTGAATGAAAAACACCTGCTTGGTATTCACACTGGTTCACAAAACATAAGAATGGGTTTGTTTTTTAAAGAGCGAAACAAGAGAGAATCACTGTAACTAAATAAAATCAGTCTGGTTTTGTATGAAATTTTTTCAGATTACAAAATTGATATGATCATATCGCAGTTTGGTTCATAAATCAGTAGTAGACAGTGTTTTCACCCAACAAAATATGTGGGGTATCGGGACTGGTAATTTGTTCAAAAAGCCCAAAGAAAATTAAAGAATAAAGTATCAGACGAATCCTGAACGCAGTACAATATTGAAAGTAATTGGGTACCGCTTGTATTACACTTACACATGGGGCTGGCCATAGGTCCCAGTTCCAGAGAGAACAGGAGGATAAACGTACTTTATGATGAAAATCGAGGTCACTCGTGCGGTCGTTGGCATTCTCACAGCAGGTAATGCTAAAGATTGTCTAAAAGGACCTACACAAATTGCTTGGCTGCATTAAGTCACTTTAGCAGCGAATGCCCTTACTAGCAGCAATTTTTAATTAGAGCTAGTGAGCCCTATCCCCCCATCTGTATGGCACTGGAGCTCTACGATGCCAAGAGAATGTGTCACTAAAGGTCGAAAAAAGCAGAAATTCAAGTTAAGGTTCGCTTTTTGTTAGGCTTTCCAATCAGTTCAGTACACATATTGTTACTGGATTTGTCTAATATTCTCTCCATTTGTTCCCGCGTTCATTTCTTGGTAAATTACTATCTTCACTTCTGACGTCATTTTACCCAACATGCATCTTGCCTCGTTCTATTTTTCCAGCGTTTCAATGAACTGTGCACACCCAGCGGTATTTCCTCAAAAAGGGTAGAGCGGCATAGGCGGGGGTGATATTTAGAGTTAATGGCTCTTCTCCTACAGTGAAAGCCCATCGCAGATCAAAGCTGTGGACCTGGAAGGGGGTCGTGTGAACCCCTCCCTTCAGATCTATTGTTTGCACAACGATCCATTTGACGACGTGGGTGTCCACGTATGTTATTATACACTACATACTTATCAATATTTCATGTCACTCCTAAAGAGTGTATAAAGAGCTTCATTATCTCGCGCACTTAGCACATTTACTCCTCACAAAGGACTCCACTGTACTGGTCGCCATGTTTATTGCCCTGCAGTATATCTTACTGGAGATTTTTTTTTGCAAGAAATAAACTTTACAAAGCTGAGCTAAAATGCTCTTTTTCTTATTGAACAAGCGGGTACTGTAACCCAGGGCAATTTTTCTCCAATTTGGCAGATGCCAAGTTTAACTGTGAGAGGGGCGGTTTATTAAAAAAAACGGTGCTAGAAACTGCTGAATGAGCACCTAGACGGAATACGCGCGTGGTAGAGACTCTGCCTTCATCATCTGACTTCTCTTAAGTTCCCTAAAACATATTAAATTAGGTGCATTTAGCTTTTCAGGTCAATGTTTTCTTGCGAGGGAGTGTCATCAGGCATGTCCATTGAAAAATCTGCAGTTACTCTACTAAAGCACTGCTAGATATAGGGATTTGTCCAAGATCACACAGTGGCCCAGTGCAGACGACCTCCCTGATTAGCTCTAACCTTGCCTCAGAAAGAGGCATGAAAAAACAAAAACAATCTGTTTCAGAGATTGAAACAACCATTGACAAATCCAATAGGTCTTGTCTTTGGGTCCTCCTAGCTTTGCAAGTGTTTTTGAGCCATGATGTGGCACATGGTTAAACAAAGGAACTATATATACTATGCATGTACCCCCCACCGGGGTGGGGGAAGCAACAAGAAGGGTGTGGGTGGAACGGAAAAATGGAGGGTGGGGCTAGGGAGGAGAAGCAACAGGTGAGAGAGGAGAGCACGAGTGGTAGGAAGCAGCAGGGAGGGTGAGGAGGAGAGAAGGAACAGGCAAGAGATAGGGTGTAGTGGGCAGGGGAGATGCGAGGGGCAAGGAGACACAAGATTGAGTGCAGCATGCAAGGGGATGGTGAGGAGTATGCAGGAACAGAAAGCAACATGGAGTGCAGGGGGAGAGAAGTCCATAAGAGAGACAGCAGGAAAACACATGCACTCCAGTGGACTGCTTATCCAAAAAATAAAAAAGCAGTACTTGAAAATCGAGTGATGGAAGAATCGAAGCCAGCTAGTCAATAGAGATGATAAAGAAGCTATGCTTTATAGAAAGGACAAACACAATAATGAACACGAATAGGAAGCAGGCAAATAAGAGTGACAGGAAATCCATCCCATGGAAAGCAATGGGTGGGCTCCAAGCGCTGTATGTTCTTGATAAGTCCACAATATGTCCGACAAGAGACAGTGCCAGCCCTGTCTAGTAAGCACTACCCAAAAAATTGAGGAGAAGTAAAGTCCTCCCAGATGACTCGTTGGCCCACCTATAAGGGGGGTAAAAAAGTTGGCCAGAACTCCCATAATGGCGAATGCATACGACATTGGCATGTGAAGGCACTGCAGAACTTGGATTCCTAGAACATGCCATAAGTAAAAAGGAATAAAGTAAACATGCCAACAAGGGATTTTTTTTACATAATAATTTTTTGGGTGGCTTTAAAGAACTTTATCTGTAGAGCCCTAATTAGTGACTCCAAAAGAAACAAATTATTAAAGTCAATGATATTCATTCAAAACAAGTGTATCAACAAAAACAAACCGGGTGTATACTTTATTTTTTTTAACCCGTTAACCGCAGCGGTAATTCCGCCGCGGTGCGGGCGTTTCCGTGCGCGGGTGGGGCCGCGTCGGCCATTGGCCGACGGCAGCACTGGGGAGGTAGTGCTGCCGTCGGCCAATGGCCGACGGCAGCAAGGAAAGGGTTAAAAAAAAGCACATTTATGTAGAAAAAAAAATTGGTTTATAAACAAGGGTACAGAATGCAAATCACAAATACAAAAGTGATTGAGATAGATTGTTTATACAGCAACTCATTTTTCATCAACACTCTGTTAATGACCCATTTCAAACATTTTCAATTAGGAGAACAACTTTGGTTAGACAATGAACATTTCCAGAGAGTTTCTTTATACATGAAAATGGGTGAAATTGCTGACATGTTGGTCTTGTTTCGTGCTATCATCTATAAGACCATCTTCAGGACGAAATGATCATATGTAGACTGAAGACCCTGGATCAATAAATTAAAAACATCAAAACTGATTCAGCAGGTGCACTTGCACCAGTGTTTGGGGCCCTCTATTCCCCAATTATGGCCGTATGGCCTAAACCAGATGACAGGGGTCTCATTTTTTAGGTCGAGCCTATAGGCAGCGTGCACGTCCGGCTCTGTGAGGCATGCAGTATTAGAGTATGCACTTGAAGCCCCGCCCACTCTCCTCCCTTATTTGTCATTGGCTTGTGTCATTGTCCTTCGTAAATGCTGGCTTCTGATTCGTAAATAGGCTTGTTAGTCCCTCCTTGCCTGCATTTGTTACCTCCCATAACGACTGGACCATAACGACTGGACCTTTTACTTGGCTTGTTACACGGTCTGCGTTATAAGTTGGTGAGCACTATTTTGTTTATTGACTAATGGGGACAATGGCGGCTGCTTCTTGTATTTGCAACGCGCCCACATAGGACAATGGCAGACGCTTTTCGTATGGAGCGCTATGCCGCTCTAACTTTAAAAGGGGCTGTCCCCTGCCCCCACAGCACTCATGGTACAATGGTGATGACTTTTAAGATGAACGCTGCGTCCACTTCAGGGACACCGTACTTTCTTTCAGCTTTTATTTATTAATTTTTTTACTTTAATATTGAGCGCTGAGCTTTCTTCAGGGACACCACGCTCCGTATTTTTTTTGTTTTACTTTAATGGTGACTGTGGCACCCGCTTCAGGGACACAGATATCTGTTTTTTTTTTAACTTTAAGGAGAACGAGGCACACGCTTCACGGACACCGCGCTCTGCAAAACAATAGGTCTTGTTTTTACCAAACTTTGACCTAATCGTATTGTAAATGACAATGCCTTTTAATATTATAAAAGGCATTGCCATTTACAAAGCCAATAGGTCCAAATGTCGCAATTGTGAGACCTATTGCATTGTAAATGCTTGTCATGCTTGCATTTGGGGCTAACGGCAAACTTGCCACAGCTCTGGCAGCAGGCGCGCAATGCAAATAGTAGTATTAGTAGCCTTTGAAAGAACAAATAGTTCACTTACCGGATTGTGGCAACTTATAAAAACATCCATTACTACACGAGGGCGCCCCACATTGTTATTCTTCCTGACCATATACAAGAAATTGCCGGAATTCACCCTGCTGACAACATCTCAGGCCAGGGATTTTTTTTTTCAGGAATATTACCTCACTGTTAACTGCTGTATTTGACTAGAAGATATGAGCGTTATAAAGACGTTTACACGCTGCAACGAGTATTGTGCGCGTTCGCACGTGCGTCGGCTGGCGACGCCGGTGATAGGCTGGCAGAGCGCCACGCGCTGGGCCGCACGAGCCACTTCATCTGGCCACCTGGGGCTGTTTTAGAACTGGAATCCACTGCCAGTCCAAACTGATTTCTCACCGAGACACCACGTGGCTCCTCGAGCAGTTTGAGGGCTGCGGAGTTGCATGTTTCATGTAAGTTGCTAATATAATTTCCAGTAATGTCAACAAGGCGCAGCGCAGGAACCCCCTCTCAGAGTCCATTATACAGTCAGCCTCTCAGCAGATCCAGATGTGCCCATAATACGCGGCACGGGACGCATTATTCATGAGTACACTGAAGGGGCATATTTTAAAGAAAAATAAATATACCATGTCGACTTAATCATTGCACTTCTTACCTTACAGCGGGCGCATTGATTTGCATGAATTTTTGGGATGCGTAGCAGCCTCTGCTGAGTTCAGCCGCTTTGGGAGATCGAGGCTGCTTGGTTGCACTTTTGCTGGGCCCGAGTTGAGTGAGCTGGATACATTTCTGGTGTGAGGGGGCCTGCCGTAAGAGCACCATCACATCAAGGTGGAAAGACTGGCACCTCGAGGACCCAACACTGGAAGTGGGTTTAGTTGAAGTAAAACGTATTTTAAATCATTCACCTGCACAAATAATTTCAGCATGATGCTAGAAATTGACTATTTCCGTCTGATGTTCAATGAAATGATTTGGATTGCGACAGGCAAAATACTATTTTGCATTTGGAGTGCTCCCCATGTACAAAATATTGAAATGTATTTCTAGCCTTTGCCTGTTATTTAGGACCACCATGAAATGCTGGACTACGGTTGCCCATGGCTCAGCCTTATGAAAGATCTGGTCCTGGTTTTAGATAAGACTGAATTAGCTTTCATGCCCTCACTGTCCGCTTGTGTGCAGCTCATCCCCTGAAATCTTCAAGTCACTAATCCATGGCCCGCTCTTCTAACCATAAAGTGTCTTCTCAAACATTCTGGCTTTTATCTGGTTGAACTTCCCAAATTGTGGTATGAGAACACACGTGGTATGGGACGCCATCCTACAGAATGTTCTGCCAATGCCATCCAAAAATCATGTGCAGCTTATTACATTTTTTAAAAACCCGCCTGCTTCAGAAATCATTGTATCTCTGACTCTTGAGTCTTAAAAATGAATGCAGGCGTTTCCAAACTTTTTAGAACCACAACCCAATTTTTAAAACGACAAATGTTCTTGATCGACCTAGCTTTAGTGGACATGAGGCAAAATTTAAAAAAAAATATATATAATTAAAGCATCATTGGTAGTTCGCTGTCGTTTACAGACAGCACATTTTCCATTGAAATGGTTACTAAATGTGCCTAGACATACAGTTTCACCTATTAAACTATATTGCAGACAAATGATAATGTCTGGAAATCAGGTTCCAGTGCATGTTTCTCATTTATACATCACCAAGTAAAGTGCCTTGATTTGCTTACAGTCAATTTACAGGTATTTACATGTTGTTCTGTTACAAAAAAATACACCCTACAGCCTTTCCTTTCACACTCCTATCTCAGCAAGAGAGTATCATAATTCATTTTATTTTTCTTTCTCTGACTGCAAAGTGAGAGGAATTTGTAAACACCAATCCTCTTTCTAAAAAAATAAGCAGCAATTTTCAGACAACACAGCCTGATATTTGAGCTTGGTCTTTGAAGTTGTAAATGTGACAAGATAAGCACAAAATTTAAAGGCATCGTTATTAATTGCTTGGACTTTTCTGACCCACCAAAAGGGCTTGTGATCCCCATAGTTTGGAAATCACTGCATTAATGCATTATTTACATCAGACTGAATCATAGTCCAACATGCAACACCCAACATGTGCTTCAATGAGGCTTTAGCAGCAGTGTGCACAACAGAAATCACAGACAACATAAGCAAACATATTCACAGACAGGGGTGGCTCATCTGTTAAGGCGGAGTAGCGTTGCCCAACTAACAATATTGCCCCTAGTGATGGAGAAATAAAATGGTAATAAAGTTAATTTATTACCATTTTATTTTTCAAAACCCTGTCGCGAGCTAAGCGTCTTCACGGAGGGCGGGGCTTTCTGCTGCTGACAGTCAGGCAGCAGCAGAAAGCAGTGAAGGGCAGGTAACTAAGTTTAAAGTGTGCATGTATCTTTGACCGGCCGCCGGAAGATGGCCAGCCAAACATGCACATTTTAAACCTCCCTAACCCAGCTGGTTGGAGACCGCATAGGGCTCAAGTGTCCTCTGGAGCGCAGAAAGAGGCGGCTCCCTCCAATCCTGGTGCTTCTTTCATGCTGCATGAGAGCAGCACCAGGATTGGTTACTGCATTTTTGTGGGTTCCGTGTTGTAGCCTACCAGCCTGGAGAAGACCAGAGCGAGGACTTTTTTTCGCACCCACTCACCACCCTCCGTACTTGCCAGCCGCCACTGTTCACAGACCTCTTATTAATCCACACTTGCCACATACCTCCTCACCATCACTCGCCTACACAGAACAATTTTTGTCATTGCTCAGCCGCATAGATATCTGCTCGGGGCACACATAAGGGTGGACAAATTCACCCGCTATTCTGTAGAAAGGTAAGTCCATTCTTCTTAGCCCAAGAGGTGTCACCTTGTGGCCCAGCACTGCAGCTGCGTGTATTTGTAAACACTTTAAAACTGTAACCTGACCTAGGATGTCTATAAACCTCCATCCCACTGGCAGCATCCCCTTTATTTGTGAGAATGACCAATTTGGTTGTACTTTTAGTGCTTGTTTTAGATGTTTACAGTCAGTCATCCATGATGTCTATAATGGTCATCAATGCTGGCCCAATCGATCATCTGGCTCCCTTCGCATCCCACACACACTCACATTACTCATCCAAACAGTCTCACAATCCATCACTTATTGCCCAGTCATGCTGTAATAATCACTCAGCCACTCTTTGGTGATCACTCATTCACCCTCCTACTATCCCAGACCTGCCAACTCTGAGTGCCACCGTGTGTCATTTAATATTGACTCCCTTGTCAGGTACCCCTAGTGAAGAACCAATACACACGGTCGAAGACCAGGTGAGCATGATTGTGTTTACAGCTCATGGGTGGAGGCCCTGCACAGCCAATGTCTGATACAGATTTCGAAACCTCCCAAGGGGGTGGTAAGAGTGGTTCTAGAGCAATGCTTGGCACAAATACCAAACACATTTCCATGGCCACTGTTCAACGGTTGGACGATGCTACCTATACATTTGCCTCAGGAAAACTAAGTCCTCAATCATCTAAAATCTGTGATTCCCCGAAAGGGTCTGAAAAACTGGAAAATACTGACTACAAAAAAAGGCCATCAGGGGAAAAAAGAGGCACAATTACATCAGCAATAGTACACTCTGCCTTCGATGAGGCTAAATTCATAACCACACAGCCACAGTCTCCAATAAATTCAATACATCAAATTCCAAGCTCAGAAACATCATTAAAATTCCAACTTGACCATATGCTAGCATCGGATTCGAGCCTTGATGAGTTTTCCCTCTTTCGGCCTAACCAAAGCCATTTACCAGACAAAAGTAAAGGGAATGATGTATTGGCTGTTTTAAATTCCATCCACGAAGAGTCAGTTATTGTAGCTGAAAAGGGGAGTAATGAAGAGGTCAAGCCACTGGCCAGCAAACGTCAACAACGACTCTGATAATGCAATCTGACAAGTTGGACATTCAAATTGATTTGATGAATATTATGGCTTCTTATATTGCTGGGATTAATACGAAATTAGATAATCTAAACAGCCTAATAAATAGAGCACAAGCAAAAACATACCAACTTCAATCCACCTGTTCTTGCGGACCAGTTCTTGAAAAATTTAGCTCACTACCGATTATTCTAGCACAAATACTCACTCTAAACCAAAGAGTTATCAATTCTGATACGGAGTCCGATAGACTGTATATTCCTAAAAACAACCATTATTCACCAGTCGAAAAAAATCCAGTATCAGAGTTACTCAACAAACAAGATAGCCGTGGACCTGGAAACATTAAAACGAGTAAAGACCTAAATGTATTAGCCATTACTGAGGTAATTTTTGCAGAGCCAACAAAGCAGAACCTAACAGAGACAGAGGAAAAAAGAGCGGAAAGCTAAAAATAAGAAATGCGAAGCAGACTCTCAGTTAGGCAACAGTATATACCCCATCTTCTCAAATCTAAATCCAGGATTAACAAAAGAGGATTGTGCTAGTGAAAGTTGCTCTGAGGTGATAGATAGAGATGATACATCTAATAGAGGCATGCCGATGGCCAATAAAGAACCTAACGGCTCCCAATTACCAGGCAGTGTGATTAGTCCCTTGCAAACTGCAAAAAATGAGCAGAATGAGATGCCAAGAGGGAATCATTTGTCCATCCCAACTTTTGACAAAAATTACATTAAAAATAGTGATATTGGTTCCACAGAGCTCCCGCAGTCTAAAGTTATTCGGAAGAGTATGTCTCCTCAAGAGTCAACCACAGTCCGGGAAAATTACAACAAAGAGGGGAGTTTACAATTAACCGGTACTATACCAAAATCAATACCACTAATATTGCAAGTTTCTAATCACCAAGCAGGTAAAAACAGGTCTCCTGATTGCATAACCAGTCATGCCCAAATGCACCTGGGTACTGAAGTCGGGGCAAAGGTATTGTCTGTCTTTTCTACGCAAACAGTGTCCGAATCAGATATTCCAGTCATCACTGATAATCCTCGCAGTGAGCTTCAAAGATCATTGTCAGAAATCCAGAACAATCTGATTCAGGGAAAATTAAATTTTTGTGTAAGGAACAAAGAAACTATACAAGTAAAGTAGGCGGACGGCATCAAATTAAGGATGGATTCTTCCAACTCTGGTAAAGAGTGTCATCAAATTATTTGGTCTCCAGAGTACAAATCACAGGGCCGTCTCGATATATTGAACAGGGGCAACATTCTGAAACTCATGGCTCAAATTGAGGATCTCAGAGATATTAAATAAACAGAACTTGAACAGGTTCAATTTCTTAATGGGTCCAATAATTTAACAAATGAAAAAACATTGACTACATGGAAAACTCTAGGAATAGTGCAAGCAATCCTGGGGAGATCAGACCTATTTCAAACATGGGGCATTCAATTATCACAGCCCACTTCCCCACGTTATCCGTTTCCATTGAAGAAACCTAGCGGTGTGCAAGTCACCAGGAAAATCTCAGAATTTCGTGCACATAAGCCAGTCTTTTCAATTTTACACAACGCCAAAGGTAGAAGCGATACAGTACAAACTTGGGAAGGATTGGACGCCTATAAAGTTGGGGAATTACAATTATCCAAAGATAACTGGAACTGGCTCCCGAGTACGTTAAATGAAAAACGGAAGATCTGACCGATTAAAGATAAGTCGAATCAAACAGCATATCATAATATACATGTTTTATCATGGAACATAGCTGGCGCAAAAAGATTATTGGAGGAAGGATTCGCACTGGATGAATGGGCGGAGTGCGATATAATCGCGTTACAAGAAACATGGTTACAAGAAGAAATTGCTCTGGTTGGTTTTAAACACTACACTGTTGCTGCGGAAAAATGTAAGATCTATGGTCGTGCCATTGGAGGTCTTTCTGTATATGTATCAACATCATTAAAAATGAACTCTGAACAACTAATATCTCCTGATCCAAGTATCCAACTAATTAAATTAACAGGACAAAATGCAAGCAATATCAAGTCGACTATCCTGATTAATTATTACACACAACCTAAATCTCAAGTGAAAAAGATAAAGAATGAGATACTGTGTAATATAATAATGGGATTTCGTACCACTGAGCCACTGACTAACATTATAATAACTGGCTATTTTAATTCTAACCTTATATATTCCCCTGAAGCAGATGATATATTAACAGCTGATAACATGCATTGGTGTGTTCCACAACAGATTCAAGGTGGGGTAGGAACATAAAAGGATCATTTAGGGATCCAACTAGTAACAGAACTAGAGTATTTAGGCATGCGTGTCCTGAATGGGAGGACAGAGGAAGATCAACCACCAAGTAAAACCTATTATGGTCCACGTGCCCAATCAACCTTGGACTTTACAATTGTAAGTCTCATTAATTCCTCTAGTAATCAGCTTCTATATTGAATATACCCCGATGAGCGATCATGCAATGCTACATTCTAAATTCAACTTCAACATGGAAAGAACGCAACCATCGTACATGTTAGAAGGTCATCTATATACAACTAATTTAAAACGCATAAATTGGTCTAATGCAAACAAAATCGAGTGGTTCTCGATAATAGAGGACACGTTGAATGACTTGGGTAATGCCCCAATGAATAAGATCCAAGCATGGTCTCTATTTCTGGAGAAACTAAAACCCAAAATGAAGATATCTGATATGAAAAGTAACAGAGATGGTTCACAGAAAAAACAACCGAAAGAACTACAAGACCTACGAAGGGATCTTCGAAGAACCCGCAAGAATTTGCAGTTGAACGACAAAGGTGCATGTTAATTGGCTACTTTTCTTGCACAAAGGAATTTATATAAAAAGAAGGTCTGGGAGTTTAAAAAGAGGATAAATGAGAATTTCTGGTCCAAACTGCTCTTTAGTTCAAAACTCCCTAATTCAAATACATTCTGGAAAACTATAATTCAATTAATTAGTCCTCGTAACGCTCTTACATCAAATGTGCAGGAAACCGAATGGGCGACATTCCTTTCGGCAAAATTTAAAGTAATTTCATTGAAAACCTCAGGTAATGAATCTGATTTAAAAAATCAAAACAAAATGATAACAGATAAAGAACAAGGGATTCAGCCATCATCCAGTAATTCATGCAATGTTTCCGGATCTGAAATCTCGTACGATCCTTACACTGCAGAGGAGATAATAAAAATAATTAAAAAGGGCAAATCCAACGGGGCACCAGGGCCTAATGGCATACCGCAAGCCGCTTACAAATATGCACCTGAATATTGGAGTTCACTCCTGGAGAAACTGTTTGCAGATGTGCAAATTTATAACCAAGTTCCTGAAAGCTGGCAAGGCTCTATAGTTATGCCAATATATAAAGGTGGAGAAAGAACTAACCCGATTAATTATCGATTAATAGCTTTGCAGGACGTGGAGGCAAAATATTTTGCATCACTTCTTTTAAATGATCTGGTTAATCGGACAAGTGAAAGAGAATTGATCCCTATTAATCAAACAGGGTTCAGAAAAGGGATCGGAACAATATCTAATATCTTATCGATCAACATGATAGCGGAAAAATGCTTACGCAGTAAACAGGAATTGAACTTGTGCTTTATAGACTTGCAAGCTGCTTTTGACAGTGTGGACCGAAATTTATTATGGAAGAAATTAAGAGCTTGGTCTATACCAGAGAGTCTCCTAAGGGGCCTGTTGCTATTCTACTCTAACACCTGGATTCAAGTGAAAGTGGAGGATGGCTCCCGTTTATCGAGAAAAGTGTTTACATCAATTGGTCTAAAAAAAGGGTGCGTCCTTGCTCCTCATTTATTCAATCTTTTTATTTCAGATCTTTCCGGGAAACTAAATATCTGCAATGCACACCCTCTGAAATGGGGCAATTTACAGCTCATTCATCTGGCATATGCTGATGATATCGTTCTTATGAGCCTAACGAAGGTTGGTTTATCCAGGTTACTAACAGAACTCTCGGTTTTCCTGTCTGCAAACAAGCTGGCCCTAAACGCAACTAAAACCAAAACAATGTTAATCACCAACCGCCGTTTAACACATCATAAGATCTGGCTAGAAGAAAAACAGTTGGAGAAGGTATCGAATTACAAATATCTGGGATTTTATATAGACGATAAGCTCGCCTTAATAGACCAGAAAAAATATCTGACCCAAAGAGCAGGAGCCTTAATATTTGGGCTAAGCACCCTGTCAAAGAAATTGGAAGGTCCATCCTTAAAACCACTATTAACAGTGATTGCGAATAAGGTCCTTCCCACTCTGACATATGCAAGTGTAGCTATGCATGGAAAGGATTCGGACCTCTTAAATAATTTAATAACCAAAATTTACAAAAGGGTCCTTCGACTTCCCAAATCCGCCTCTCCAGCGCAAATGCGCCTAGAATTTGGCTTAAAAAACGAATCATTGGGAAGACTATTCATATATCAAGGTGTGGTACCAGATCAGGAAGAAAGCAACTGATAATAATCTTAATACATTCCTATGGCAGGAGCTGGAAACTCATAAAAAATCAGAGGCAAATACATTTTTACTACGGGCTTTGGAGGTAACATGCTCTGTAAATCTTTGGGATAAAAATTTGCCATATGCTTCATTCAAACAGGCACTAAACAAAGCGGCCAAATTTCATTCATTGATTACGGATAAAGAAATTTTTTCCCATCGTTCCCACTCTTGGGCCGTGATCAATAGTTACAAGACACTCACCCCGGCAGCCTATTTGGACACAACTTATTCTATCTTTATCAAAAAAAAGCTGATGGCCCTGAGATTTGGTGAATTTCCAACCTTAGCAGATGAGTCCGCTTGGAAACAGTCCGAAGTGACAAGTGACAAGTGACAAACTTGTCGTCTCTGTGGTAGTATAAAAGAAGACTTAATTCATATAATTTGCCATTGTAAAATGTTGCCCAGGGATCGAACATTCTTCTTAAAAAATATTCTGCGGATCAAGAGACTACGTACCTGCAGAACTGCCATTATTGGGAGGCCTGGATTCCACGGCACCTCAAATTAACTGCAAGTTGGTAAAGTTCCTGCAGGCTTTTGAGAAACGCCTTAAAACTATTTGAGTCTATCCATGTTAATAGTCTAAGTCCTTGTCTCTCTTTCTTTTAATCTGATTTTAGAATTAGAAGGAAATTGTTAAGATTTTACTTCGTTTATACTTAATTATTATATGACTTTTTCTTCTTTTAATGAGTCCTTAAATTTTTAATATTGGTTGTGTACTGTTAACGAAATTGTTATGGTTTTAATTAACTAAACAAAGTTTAAATTCATAAAAATTCATACCATGGCCACTACCCCCTGTGAAGATCCTGTGCAACTAATTATTAGACCATAATGACTCAAGCCCCCTCCAAGTCCTGCTCTCTACATGACTCTTGCAAACACTTTTCAGACAGTAAAAAAGTGTTTAGAATTGGCATGTCCTATTTCCAAAGCACATCCATCAATCATCCAGATTCTCACCACAAGTTTTTGACAGTCTTGCCATCACTCACACCACCACTTTCTAGCACTTGCAACAATACTCAAATTATTTAATCATCAATGTTGCCAGCACATATTTGTACTCTCACCCTACCACTACCAGCGCCATCTTGTGGCATGTGCCACTGTGTATGGAGGAAATAGGGGTAGTGTAAATTGTGGTCCTTGCTCTCTTTACCCTTTCCATTTCTTGCCACCTGTTTCCAGACTTGTGTACGGCCTCAGTGCCATTCCCGGCGATGAATAGGTAAATAATCAAACTGAAAGAGGCTATATGCCCGTCAAAGATTATCTACCTAGCTGTAGGTTAAGTAAGACTGAATGTGCGCCATTATGCTCTATTTTGGGACTTTGTGAATTTCGAAAGTACTCAAAGCTTGCTCTGGATTCTTCACATTAGGGAAGGAGTTTCAAGGGGAAACACCTTGTGTAACCCTTGTATCATTTGCTTGGGTTTGGCTAAAAGGGACTTTTAAATAGTTCATAATGTCATAACTCTGCATATTTATGTACAGGAAACTACAACCATTGTTAATTAATACAAAACTGGCTAGTAAATAGTTCTGCATGTTTTTAAATGCCAAAATTCACATGGTTTTCAACTGCTAGTCCTATAAAATTACACGTAACAGAACCTACACACATTATGCTGTATTCACTCTTTAAACATCTGAATACAAGATCCAGTGCCGGTGCCATTCGAGCTGACTGGCATGAGATTTAGGAGCAAATGCGGCCTCCAGTCTCTCACTTGTACATCAGAGAAATCAAGTCTCCAAACAAAGTGTCAACATGATTAGATGCCTTTGCTGAAAGTTCCCAGACCTTGGCTTCCCTCACACAGATCAAGAGACCTTTGCTGTGTTGTTTGTACACATTGGCTATGCCAACACAATACAATAATTCAGAAATGGCAGTAAATTCAAAAGTCAGCCTCCAGACAGTGCCTTAAGAAGTCCATCTGGATGGACATCAAGCAAGGCATAGTTTTCTTACACCGGCTGCTGGGGCTCGTTGCATTACCTCCAAATCTATGTTCATCACAAATCATGCAATTCATACGCTGAACCACTCTTCCTACAACTCAAATATTGCATCTATTGCCAGACAAGACCATGACAGTCTTCTTTTAACCATTCAAAAGTTCAAAGAACTGTCTTAAGTTCCTTTTCTATCTACTTCCAATCACATGGAATTCAGGCAGCACTAAAAACTTGACTTTTCCATTCACATAATCACATGATGTAGATCGTATTATATAATAGATCATAATATAAAAAGAGAATAAGAAAGAAACTGGAAAAGTGGGGGCTCACTTTATCACAATCTGCAACACCTTATACGCAGGGATATATATACACTGTGCCAAACATACAGCAGGTCATTGAACCCAAGGAAAGACTATATCCAACATCCTTTGAACTACACACTCTAAAAGGAAGCACTGAATGCAAAGCAAATCAGAGCTCGTTATTACCTAACTAGGGGAGTAAAGCCATATAAACATGAAACACCACAAACTTTCAAAGGAGGTCTGCACATAAAATGCAGTTACATTACATTTATTTTCCTTCAGTTTTCCAAGCAGAAGAATATTGTGTGCTGTTGATAGGAGCATATGTGGTAGCAAGCAGCAACAAGGCAATTTTAATATATTACTTTCAGCGTGTTCCTCGGATTGTGGACAAGAACATGGATGCCGAAACTGGAAGGCGGGACCTGCTAAGTCTCTGCCCCTATTTATTGGATGAGTTTCTCTGCCATTTCAGCTTAGCGCTGATATAGGCAACCCTGCTCGTACACATGGTTCATAGCTACTTAGCAAAGAAGAAATTAAATAAATTGTATTGCAATTGCATTTATATAGCACTTACTACCCCTGATGAGGCATTGAATCACTTTTTCTGCGAGTAGCACGCTACTCCGGAAGCCATAAAGGATTACATTCAGCAGGATAGTGGAGGGATAAAAGAGGGAAAAAGGTTTGTATTGATATAGCGCTTGCTATCCCCGATGAGGTGTTTAACTCTTTTTGGCGAGCAGCAAGCTACTCCGGAACAATGCGATAGAGTTTTTGCAGATGTTTTCTGAAGAGCTCTGTATCTGGAGTATATTTCCACTAGTAATGATGTGCAGTTAGTTACACAGTCTATGCAGTAGTACTTGAAGGAGAAAGGGATAAAGCATGTAGGTTTAGCACTGCAGCACTCACATACTAATGAACAGGTGTAGTAATTAAACAGGGCAATAGAAGTGCAAACAGTGGGACAATCACTGTGGCATGTATGTAGAGTGGACCTACAGCCGGGTTCTCCAACAAGTAGCTCAGGAGCTACTAGTTGCTCTCCATGTACCTGTGAGTTGCTCCCATATGTGTAGCCCAACCTAGTGAATGAAA
Source organism: Lissotriton vulgaris (assembly GCF_964263255.1). NCBI lineage: Eukaryota > Metazoa > Chordata > Amphibia > Caudata > Salamandridae > Lissotriton > Lissotriton vulgaris. The sequence goes on along the minus strand of NC_141695.1, from coordinate 1,038,762,125 downwards.
AGCTTTTGTTTGGTTGAATTAGATGCAGTTCCAAAACTGAAAAGTATATATTCCATGTTGCAATTGTCTTGTAATCAGCGATCATTCCTGTTTTTACTCCTACTTGATGTAGATTTTGCATTCATGTCCTTCTTTCTTTCCTAATGTAAAGCACTCTGATATCCTTCGGGATCTTGTTCGCGCTATATTAAACTTTATAAATAAATAAATAAAGGATTAGTGGTGAATTAGTGTTGTGAAATATGAAATTAATTTGAGAGGTGGACATTTTAGTCTGTTTTTTTGGATTGAAAAGGATAGTGGAGGGAAAGAAAAGAAGGATTTAGAATGTTTTGTATCTGTTTCTTTTTTGTTTGTTTTGGAGGTAATAGCTGTAGGAGGAGGCTTGGGATGAGTAAAAGGGGTGTGGAGGGGGAGAGTCAGAGGGAAGGGTTTAGAGGCTTGTTTTTTGGGATTGGAATAGTAATTTTGGGGAGCATAGTAGTGGTATGGCGTTTGGGATGAATGAGAGAGCAGAGGTAGAGGTTAGACAAGGCATGAATTGGTTGTAAAACAGTTTGCTACAGGTTTATTTCAATTAATTCATAAGTGAAATATGCTAACGTGGGCTGGTATAAATGCCTGGCCCCAGTCCCTCAGGTGTCGGAAATGCAGAAGAGGGGGGCTCCCTTGGGGGCCCAAAAGGTTAAAGCACAGGTGTTAGTGCTGAATGCGGCTCTAAGGGCTGCCCTATTAGGAGGGCGCCTTGCATGCACCGCGGACAGCTGCATTTGGAGGGAAATGGGAGGCCTCGTTGTGCCACCCGGTTCATGGGTGCCCATGCTCCAAGCCCAATCAGCTGTGAGAATCTTCGAAGAGGCTTTGATGTAGCAAGTGCACCAGCAGCTGATCCAACAATGCAATTAGAGGGTTGGGAGTGGGCAGCAGCTGCAGTCCCCATGCCACGGGCTTGCGGCAATCTGAGATCGAGATTAAAGGTTGGAGGACAAGTGCGTCACTGGACAGAGGCTCTACTGGCCGTGCCGAGACCGCGCCAGAACCTGCGCTCTGCACACTTTCCCACATATTCATGCCGTGCATGGGAAGATATCAAGTGGAAAACCCAAACTGACCCCAGACTCACATTCCCTTCATGTTTGAGTGGAGAAGTTCTCACTGAACAGCCGGACGCACTTGAACAAGGCTTCTACCAATGGAGCAAGCCGCAGAGAGCCAGTTGACGTCAGCAGTGTGTGTCCATGCACAGCTGAAGGCAGAATAAAGGGCCATTTGCACAAGCAATATCCAGTACTAGCAAAACATGCCTGTTTAAAATCCGTCTCCCATGAGCAACAAGATTGGCACCTACATGATCATGCCCGAGTCCAGCGAGTGTGTTCATGCATGTCTGGCAGACGTGTGCCCTGTGCCTCAGGAGCAGCCGAGCTTGGAGGCAAGACGAGGGCTGCTCGTGGTTAAGCCTACACTGTCAGATCAAATGTTCCCACAAAGTGTCCAAAGATGTTCTTTATCAGCTGTCTGCTTGTTTACTAAGATCTTTCCAACGTAAGTATGTTTGGATAGCGTTATTAATGAGCGTAAAGCTGCACGCTCTATTTATAAGACTTGGCCCCCGTACAGAACGCCCCCCCCCCCCCTTCCTCATTGGCACCCCTCGATCATTCAAAAGAGGCTCCCGCTGGGGGAGACAGATGTCTCCTTTGCAGCACATACTTCTAACTGAGGCGTATACTAGAAAGCACAATATACTGGAGGTTGGAAGCTCGCGCGCAGGGATAGTGTAGAAGGGACTGCAGAGGTGGGAGCTTATGCATTTGCACGGCTGCCAAAGCCCGGAACCAGAGGACATTATTCCCCCCGGCCCCTAAACGTTTACCGAGTTTAGGCTCGTGCTGCACCTTTTATTTATACATTTAAAGTAACCTGCCTTATGTATTCCTAGCTAATGAGAGCATCTGATGCGTGATCTGCTTATTTTGTTTCTCCCTGCAAGACATTTTATTTCAGATTTGAATCAGGCCCTGAAGGGCCCCAGCAGAGTTTGACTCGGCCTCGCAAAATATCTGACATGACTATGAAAGAAGGCATCAATAACAAATATCAATATGTTCCTTAATTGTAGTTCCAAAGTAGCTGTGATGAAGCCCCAGGAGCACACAAGCCAATGCCAGCATGAGCTCCAACGTGACTTTTTAAGTTCTAAAGCATATTAACAAACAGATCGCCTTTACAAAAGATGGACACACACACACACCATCAAAGCCTCCATAATGAGCAAACATGCCTGAAAATATAACTTCTTTAAGGCAAGCAATGAACAAACACGAGAGTAGAATGAAATAAACAGTAAGGTCTTTCAGCTCTCCCAACCATACACACAATGCTCGACGCAGTTCTATAACAAGGTTTAGCCTTCTAGTATTCAGTAGTATCAATTAAATAATTCTATAACATACTCTAAGCCGTCCAATAGGACTTACCTCGAAACATGATTAAACAATCCGGTACAATAGTCACAGACTTCTTTCACTTTGGTCAGTCAGAATCAGACCTGCCAACTCACACAGTGCCACTGCGTGACAAACGATATCGGCTCTAATCACACGGTCACCCAGTGAGGAGCCGACATTACATGGTGGCAGGGAAGATTCGCTGAAAACCACTGTAAATGGTGGATTTCCAGCTCGTTTTCCGAGGCTTTGAACTACCAAAGTCCATTATGGGGTGCACAAACACCACAGAACAACAGAACCAGCCATAGCAAGCTTTTTTGTTTGTTTTTGGAGGTGGGAGTTTGAGAACAAGGTGGGGGCAAAAGGGCCTCTTTGGTACTTCTTGGCACGAGGCCCTTCACACAGTGAGATTTTTGTTCAAGTTGGCAGCCATGCAGAATCCTAGGATAGTAAAGGCTGTCGGGAACATAGAAATGCAGAAATATGCTACACACATGCAAGTAACATCACTGAACACCACATAACACTTAATGAGAGATGTTTTAAGGCATGGGCAAAGTGGACTCTGGCCCAGGCCCCAGCCTCACATGAGGGCCCCTGATAGAGCCTGCTCTATCACGCAGAGAGTCTTTCCCTGATGACCTTGAATAATTCTGAACAGATTGTTTTATATCGTTTTCCGTAAAAACATTTTTTAACATGGGTGATTTATGAGAGTCTGTTAGACATTTTGTAGATAAATGCTGTGTTTATGTTTCATGCACATCCATAAAAAAAAATTCTTTTACATCAAAACACAACCTCACATGTGCAAAATGGGAGGGAGCCACAGAGTATTTGCAGCAATATGTGTTACGATACTGAAAGCACACATCACTATCCCTGAGGATTAGAAAGCACATTTAGAATTTGCACCATTGTGCCTGCGCACTGCAAGTGACCTGGCTAAAGAGAGCATAAAAAAGCTGAAACAATCAGATTCAAAGATGTTCTAAACAGGGCCACCCAAAATACGTTTGGCCCAGGGCCCCGAAAGCCCTTAAAACGTCCCTGTCGTCATCATTGTGGTGCACCCAGCAGTTGCAGGAGCTCTATGGCTCCCTGAAAAACCCACAAAGATCATCAAATGCCTACTCAGGAGCCACAAGGCATATTTTAGGAGCTACTCATATGGAGGTGATGGTTTCATCCCAGCTGGGGAGACACAGCAAGGATGAAGAATCCTTTCATTTCAATCTGTGACAGTTATACACTCCGTCTGGATTAAAATGCAAATTACAGTGCAGAGCAGAGAAAAGACAATATGTGGCAGGCGACTGACAATGCTCTTAGACCACACAACTGATAAAAAGCACTCAAAATAATAATAGAGGACCCCAATACCAATAAAAATGTGATAGGGCTACAGGTGTCTACACATCAGTTTATAAATAACTGACACTGCTATTAAGGCATGGGTACTCACAAGCATTTCCCAGGGGGCCGCAAAGTTTGGTCTATGGTGTGACCGAAGGCTGCACTGATGCCAGCAGGGGTGTAAAGTGGGTGTAGGGGAAGCAAACTGTTGTAATGAAAACGAGGATCCGGGTTACAGGTAAATTAAGATGGTATTTATTATGGTAGACGGTTACAAGTACAGAGTCCCACCATGAGCAGCCTTCTGCTGCTCAGCCCATGCTCCCAACTGACAAACTCACTCACCCAACATTCCAAGGCATCATCCACGCCGACATTCCAAACCACACCCCCACTGGCTGAGCAGCAGGTACAACACAAAGCATGTATAATCCAGTGGCTGTCTTTAAAAATAAAGGTGTTCCTAAAGTTAATGGCCTAGGTACTTTCTTTCACTAACTGCAATTAACCTTAAAATAAGAGTTTGCTGTACCTTTAACTATTTTTTTCATGTTCGTGCTGAGTCAAGTAAAGGGCAGCCCAGTGCTGCTGCTGCCCAGGGGACCGCATGTAAAGGTCATGAGGGCTGTACTTTGAGTATCACTGTATTAAGGTACAATGGGCAGGATAACAGGTGGCAATTGCCAGGTGCACCTCATCTTTGTCACGTAATGCTTGCTTTGCAAGTCCATCACAAACTAAAGATGTTTCTTGAAACGCGATTGGTTGTCACGTGGGTATGCGCTGTTCTTGTTATTTGATGATCACAGCGCATGCCCTGGCACTATGGCTTGAGGATCACAGCGCATGCCCTGGCACTATGGCCCATTTCAAATGAAACTGAACAAAAAGGGATTTCTAGGAAGCATTGGCTTACATGACGTGGACACCGGTTAAGGTGTGCTGACACCAACATTATGCATATCCATGAGGGAATAGCATACTGACTGAGCAGCAGCTGACACCACCTGCCTACTGGTGCAATGCACCTGTCTACACCCGCTTTATGGCACAGTGCAAAGAACACTGCGAGTTTATACATTTCTTCTGAAAATAAGATTGAACTCATTTGAATTGTAAACCGCCTTCCAAGGAACTAAAGCGTAAACCGTTGAGCGCAAGGCACAACATGCATGGCAAAACTGCTGTTGCTTATTACAGGAAATCTTTAAACACCTGTAAGCTTCTGGTTCTGAAATCAGTATTTTAAGATTCAGATTTATTTATACTGTTCTTCAAAAACATTTCGAGGAAAACTAACAAAACTTGAACTAAATTAACTTTAGGAAACAACAGAACTATATAATTAGACAGCGCAGTAATGGTGAACAAAATGAAGCTGTTTAAAAAATTTCTGGCAAGAACGACAACAGCACATCAAATAATGTTTTACAAATGTCTAATTCATAAAACAATCATTCACGGTTTGTGGCAGAGCCAGTATTTCTAGAACCTCTTTAAGGGTTCTCTTTTTCCTATATTCAACATATGGCAGAAATAGGTCCAGAGCAGGAGGCAGGTCCTTCACGCTCAACGCTGCTAGACTATGGAACTCTCTTCCCTTCTCACTAAGGTCCAACCCTACTCTCTCGTCCTTCCGCAAAGAGCTGAAAACATTCCTCTTCAGAAATTAGCTCCCCCCCATGGTCTTTTTCCCCTGTCCCTTAGAGTTTCATTTCCTCTACTTAGCACTTGGACGCCCCCGGGCAGCAGTCGCGCTCTACAAAACCCTTCACTTCACTTCACACTTCAAATATCAGTAGCAGCGACTTCCAGGACATGTTTAACGTCATGGACAAGGAATCGCATAGACTGAGTATTTCAAAGCATGGTTCTTACGTCATATATGCTCCACTGATTGCAATGATCCCGACAGCCCCTGCAACTCTCCCTGATGTGGCAATGATCTTTGCTGGGCTTTGTGACCAGTCAACGAGGGCAGTTTCAGTCTGTGTGAAAGGATGGAAACACCCTCGGTGCCTTCGTTCAGAGATGCAGACCCCCTCTGGGTCTCGTGAAAGGATGCAGACACCCTCAGCGTTTGTGTTATCATTCGCTCTCAGACAGTTCCGTAGGTGGCTGCTCTGTCAGGTCTTTCTTGTATTAACATTGTTTTATCAGTAGCACTGTATTTACAATTGGGTCTGCCCGTTTACATCGAAGGGGCCGTGTTTGCTTGTGTGTGAGTGGATCTGTTCAGCATTTGTTGTCAGCCCTGAAGATAACATCCCCTTCGCGTCCTTTCATCTTTCTCCCCTTCCTTCCTCCTCAGCTCCACTAGGGTGAACACATGAGGGATCCTGCGTCGGGGAGAACTTACCTTCTCCCTTGCCAGTCATCTTTGTGCAAAGTCACGGTGGGAGTTTTTGCTGGGAGAAGTTGAGGAGAATCTCCCTGTCATAGTGACCAGTCCCTCTGCTTATTCAACGTGTTTTCCATCAGTGGAAATGTGATTTCCCGATTGGTGCAGGGAAGGGCTGGGCGGTTGTGGGTTACCCTCTGGCTCCGAGAACAAGACGTTTTTTGCAGTCAGGATACGCCTCTTTCGATGGTGCGTCAACCTCTTCTGGGCATCTTGACTGACTGCAATGAAACAGGGTGGTGTGCTTTCCTAGAATCATTTGTCAAGTGTTTGACCAGTCCCCACAGCTCCTCCTGCCCTGGAGTTGCTGCGCTCAAGTGCTACAGTGGAAGTGAGTATCTCAAAAAACTGTTGGCTGGTGGCACTTCGCTGTATGAGTTCACAGGAGATCCTTATGGCAGCTGAGGTGGCTGCTAGCAACAAGATAACCGAGAGAGACTGGGATTGGTGCTTCTGTGGTCGCCATGGCAAAGAGGCGTCCCTGATTCCAAGCCCGAACAAAATGGCTCTTGGATGCAAACGCGATAATGAGTTGTGAGGGTAACGGAGCCCGTGGTATGGGGCTAGAGTGTTCTAACCCAATATCGATGTTTAAATATCAACCTTCACTTATGTTAAATTCACATATATTGACTGCCAGCATATTGTCAAGACAAGTAGATTGACATTAGGAATCGTACATCTATACTTCCCTATATAGGTTTACTCTACAATATGTTGGCAGTTGATATCATGCTGTCCATGTACGTGCAGAGCGATATTATTGACCTCTTTCTTGTGATATTCATCTCTTACTATTTACATCCAAAGGCACTGCCAGAATACGTTCATCCTCTTGGGTCCTCAAGCCCTCGCCCCAATCCCACTGCTCCAAAAATATTACTAAAAATAACAATGCCCTCTGCTCAGATACTGCAGACGTCATAGATCCCATGGCCAAAAGCAAGTTACCGGTCACTATATAAGGCTCTTGTAATACATACAAAATCATGAAGTAGTTATACAATTCTGTAGCTCATTTTCGTTTTACAGGCACACTCTGATGATAGAACAATGTGGTATTAAGACATTTATATTAATACTTGATAAAAGTAATTTATTGGGAGCAGCAAGGTCATGACACCCTCATCCTGAGTGGTGACATCCCATCAAGAGCTGCTAGACAGCCTGATGCGAGGCTGCCCGAGCACAGCCACAGTGAGCTAGAAGCAGGCAGAATAACATGAACCAGAGCTCTTACCGTGCACAGGCACTGATTCCAATGAAGCATGTAGCACTCCAGCCACAATCTCTGGGAGAAGCCATGTGCCTGTCACTTACCTAAGGTCCTTGGAACTTGTTCCTCTTCGTGTGCAGTTGGCGCTTCTCTGAAACACTGCGCATGCCCGGCTACCTCTCGCACGCCAACATGAGCCTAGTCTGTAAGTCAGATGTTATTTGTGTGCATGCCTCTAGTAATGAAAGGAAGTGATGCCTTTCTCTAGATGTTATACACATCCAGTTATCGAGAGCATCATATGAAAACTCAAAGTCCACACGCGGGCCTAAAAACACAGACACATCATCTTGTACCATGTACTGGGTCCGCTGACTAACACAATATTTTTGTACTAAGGTCTTGCTGGTTGTGGTTATTTTACAATATTTGTTAAAACCTAATAGTACTGTATTGTTTTCACATGGTGGTTTATCCGTCTCATACAATATGCTTTGCTTAAGTAGCTTAGTAAGTACTACTAATGTTGTTAAAGATAAATTGATTATTTGAGAATAATATTAATCGGTCTGGTGACAGGTTCACGGAAAAGGTAATTTTTAAAGGCATTGTACATGGTTTTGTGGGAGATCAGCAAGATATACTGCTGACTGATTAATAAAACCATCAGCATTGCAGCACGTCATTAGATGGATCCTTTCCCTAAAAGGTACTTTGAATGCATAATTTCCTCAGGCCCATTGACCTAGCTTGTAGCTGGAGTTATAAAAACTGCTGTTTTAAAAGCACTTTTGAGGACACTTTCATTTTCAGGAAAGAGCGTACATGTCTCTATTTAACAGCAGATCATGTCGCTTTTAAGAATGAATCTTTAACATGGAATTGTGCCAAAGTCGTTTTTTTTCTCGGAATGTGATACAAAAGAATATTGGAAGTACTATAGGTTCGTGTCCTATGGAAATGATTGACGACGGTGAACCTTGGCATAAGAACTGGTTAATATTCTCACATAGAGTGAGGTAGAGCAGGGATCTTTCTTTTATTTTATCGTAAAATTGTTTGCCTGCTTAATTACATTAAGAATATTTAGATGATATTAATAATTGGTTCTGTCATCATTGTATCAATGTCCCAATGCATGCAATTACAGTTAAAAACATGTAGGGTGAGTTTACTCAGTATTTACACTTACCAAAGTCTTCCCTTCATTAGGTGCGCTTCCTCTTTTGGGGGCAAGCCTTGAATACAATCTATCTTTCTAATCGTTTTATCTACTTCATTCCATTTTTGTTTTTAGGGAAAATATATCAGTTTTTCTAGTAAGCTTAGCCTATCTCACCTGAGGACATGATGGCTTCTGTGGAGGTCTATAGACTATTTATCCTGCCTGATGGACAGTTCCAAACATCTTAATACATAGCTTTCTATTGACTTTTTCCACATCTTCCGAAACTCTTATCTATTTTTATATTCTTTTCTTTCTCTTAATTAATATTCATCAAACTAATCTGTGTGAGTTTTTGGTTTCATCACAGTTTTTGGACGGCTTCTTTGGTAGACTTCCAGATGACAGACCAGAAGAGGTCGCTGTGTCATTCTATGATCAATGGCAAGCTTCATCTCCATGAGGAATCCTGGCTTCCTTTTAAGTAGACAAAGCAGTCTCTTGGTCTCCGACATGTTAAACAAAGGTTGCCCTCAAAGAGTGAGGCACAGAGAGTGTGTTGAAGTTGGCGCTGCACTGTGCGCATGATGCAGAGCGTTGACAATGCTTTGGTCAAATTACTGACTTTTTTTCCTTTTTTTTTAGGACAGAGAACTTCCTCCTCACGCGGAAACGTTAAATGCCCTTAGTCGAATAATATTCAATGATAGGCTTCTAAAGATAATTCATTGTCAAGTGAGCAATTTTTTATCGGAACGTCAGTTGCTGTGTTTTTGTGCAGCTGTTTTGAGGGTGTTCCAGTTTCACCTATTCTTGATTACCTAAAATCATCTTTTGTGCCCCTATAGTTTATTTAGAAAAAGTTTACTTCTTACCTGTGGCCTCTTCAGAGATGCCACCTTGTCAGTGATCCCAGAGACCAACTGGTTACTCTGTCTAACGGGGGTATTGCATGATCACTCTAAGGTCATTACTTGCATTCACTTAGTAGTATGAATGTTTAACCACATGGCTGCTGGGCGTTTTCCCCCCCCTGTGCTGGAAAATGCCATTTTAGTGGCACCATGACGAGCTCAGCTCGTCATCAGCACAGGACACCCGTGGGTGATGACGAGCTGAGCTCGTCATCAGCATCGAAAGGGTTAACAAGGTGAAAGGCGCTGTTGGTGTGGATTCATTTACTTTGGGGGTGCCATCTCTTTCTACAGGGTGTCTACAAGTTGGGCATAGTTTGAACATGCATGCAAAGATGAGCATTAACCTTCTTTTTCAGACAGGGTATACACGGATAATCTTCTGGGCTTCAGGTAGCAGGCAGGTCATTAAAATCGTTTCCAGTTCCAATGTCCTGAGCATATACATTTGTCTTTAGTCTTTAATCTTTGGCTGCTGCCAAGGGACCATCCACATTCACAATGGACTAACACCACAGTAGGGATGATACTAATTTTAAATGTTGGCACTTTTGCCACACTTTAACCAAACCACGGGCCAGAGTTGGAGGACAGCATCTTTACTGTGCTCAGTGTGGTGCACTTGTGGGTTTGCCTTGCTGAGATTTAGTACAGATCTTGAACACAAAGTCCATCCAGACCTGCAACTTGATGCTTTAGTTATCTCCTGTCTCTGTTTGGTTAATTTCACATTTGTTTGGATACACAGGATGACAGACCTGCCAGCACTCTGACCACCATGGGGGTTATTGCACAATATTTCCTACTTAATGGCTAGCATTACTCCGATTGGTTGGCGTGTAGTGCCACCAGCTGTATGTACGACAGATTCCAAGCAGGTGGGACCAACAGCATTGTTAACAAGCATTTGCAATGCAATGATCTCGGCAGCATTAAAGGTAGAGCTATTGGCATTGCTTATGATTTTTTTTTAAATCGTAAATAAATGGCATTGTCATTTACATTGCCAATAGCTTCATCGCTTGCATATGCGAGACCTATTGCATTAGCACCCACACACAGAGTAAGTAGTAGAGTGAGAAGTTGATAGGGAGTAGGAGAGAGTTATTAGTAAAGAGTATTAGAGAGCGCATCAGAGCTGTGTGAATAATAACAGCTGTGAGCCCGTGCCTGAGGTGCATCATCAGAGCTGTGTGAATAATAACAGCTGTGAGCCCGTACCTGAGGTGCATCAGAGCTGTGTGAATAATAACAGCTGTGAGCCCGTGCCTGAGGTGCATCATCAGAGCTGTGTGAATAATAACTGGGTTTACCATCACTAATCACATTTGAATATGTCAAGAATCAAACGACTCAGCACAGCTACCCGTCACAGCCACCCGTCTTAACCACTTGCTTCCAACTTATCATTGAGCAGACTGCTATGCACATCCAATATTAACAACAGTAACGTTTACAGCTGTAATACATTGACCACTCCTGCTAAAAGCAATTATAACGCTTTCTGTTTCCCACAACTGCTTTTATTTTATTTTTTGCATATGTATATAGCACAAACTCGACTTACAAGTATTGGTGCGCTGTACATGAGCACCGTATTTACATTACACACTCAGTTACGGGAGTTTAAGTGATTTGCCCAGAATCACAGGATGTGGACGTGAGGCTCTAACCCTGCTTTTTCCAACACCAAACTCGGCAGTCTAGCCGACGGACCACATCCTCTCTTCTTAAGGTAGTTGAAGCCATGACCCTACCTAAGACGGACGGGCCCCTGCACAGCATGGCAGCCTCACTGTTGTGCCGCAGTCCGCCGCGGCCCCCCACCACCTTATTTATCGTGCCGCCTGAAATGGGAGCATCTCCTGAGCACCTTGCTAAAAGCACATATCTCGCTTTCAGTTTCCCTCAACTGTTTTTTGTTTTTTTGTTTTGCATATTTATATAGCCCGAACTCGACTTACAAGTATTGGTGCGCTTTATATGAGCACCGTATTTACATTACACATTCAGTTACGGGAGTTTAAGTGATTTGCCCAGAATCACAGGATGTGGGCGTGAGGCTCGAACCTTGCTTTTAATGTCGCAGCCCGCAGTGAAAAAAAAAGTGCTGGGGGAAGAGAACAAGTCTGCCGGGATCCCTCTGTTCTCCCCGTGAACCCCAGCGCCTGTGAGCTCCGTGCCTGCCCGACATTCCGACGCGCGCCTCGGGATTAGGTCGCGCGCGTGAGCGGTCTACGTTACAAGCTCACGCGTGCGACCCAATCCCAAGGCGCGCGTCGGAATCCGCCTCCGCCATAGACAATGCTGCGCGTGTGCCCAGCTTCTTGTCTCCACTCCTTGTCGGGTCTTGTCGGCTGAGCCGACGACTATGGTTCTCTGGCGAGAACGCGCTTCTAGCCAAGACCCAATAAAGGGAATGTGTGAACTATAGGATATTCTTATTAGAAGTATGTTTTGATTCCACAACAAGTCCCAAGATCAGCAAACAAAGGTGTAATAAGCACCTGGGAATGCAGAATGAAAGGGATGCACACATTATAGTTGTGCCTAAAGTGAGAAGTCTAATGTTTTCTTTTGCTAATGGGGTTGATGGGCATTGCATTTTCTTGGAGGAGCCATCATGTCTCTTGCTTTGCTATTTAGTTAGTGCAAGTTTGTAATTTGGACGCACCTAGTGAACAGCAGACCGAAACGGTTGCAATTATTTTCCCATGAACGATATGAAGCTGAGCTCTCGGTAGTCATTTTTGCTAGTTTTGTTTTACGTGTGATTTGCAGCTACTGGTACAGTCCACTGGACTGTGCTCGTTAGGAGATACCACTCTGCACCTGATCTATTTTGACATTCCAGTATGGGCCAGGATGAAGTTATTCAACCCTCAGGAATGTTGTTCCGTATAAAATGAAGAGCGTGCAGACGCTATTGGATATTTGTACCATATACACACACTATTTTCGGAGCGGTCCTCATAACAAGAATATCTCACTCTGATGGAATTCTAAGCACCCACTCTTGCAAGGTCTCAGAGACATGCTAGGTTTAGAGTGATTCCTACTATGCTGTGGAGAGCTCCTAGATAAATGTATTGGCGAGGACACCACAGAGGGTCAGAGCAGGGCATTTACATTCCCCGCTATCGTTCAGGTTTATCCTTAGCCCTGAGAGGCCGTAGATAAACAGCTGTCACACTTCACCTGCACACCACAGACTTCCAGTCATCGGAGATTCCACACCTTTGATGGTGGGACTTCAGCGGCGGGGAATCGCAGAGGATGGAAGTCGAGCCACTGGACAACCCGCAGCTGCTCGCTTAACTACCTGAAGAAGGACATGACAGCATTGGCCTGGATCCTGGCACGTACTTAATTTGTTTCCAACTGATACATGGGTTTGAATGGGGGAGTATAGGGCAATAGTACAGTCAAGGAGAACGCTGAAGATAGCCATGTGCAAATTCTGCAAGAGCATGCACTGGGAATTTGTAAGGCACAGTCTAATAAGCGTAAGGATGCCAGCACACTAATACAAAAACAGGGTGAAGCTATCCAGGGCCATCATGGGCAAATTCTTACTGAACATAACAGATCGGCTAGAGCTAGTGGGTTGTTCTTAGACAAGATGAACTGATGGCATCTGATAAATAGACAGGAAAATGTAGGCAAGGGGGAATCCACTAAATGCCAACAACTTTTTAGTGGCATGGCAGGGCTAAAACAAAGATCAATAAGTCAGTTGCAAGTCCTCTGTTCATGAAAATGATCACAAGAGAGAGGTAATCTTTCAACCAGCGATCCTTGGAATGACAGGAAACAGGACCAATGTGGGTGAGGGGTTTTAAGAGTTGCGGCTGGGGTCGTTGGCAGGACAATGGGTAGAAATCCCACTTGCAGTCAGTTTTTAATTTGTAAAATAATGAGTACCAGTGCCAGTGTTTTTAGTTGAAGCCCACAGATTGTGCTGATGAATGTCGGGATTGCTGAATACCAGGGCTGTGCAATTTTTATTTAATCTACGGTTTCTTTCATCCACCCCCAGACATGCCATGCATCTTTAGTTCTTCTTTCTTGCACGTTTTTTCTTCATATCTGCTTTGTCCCCTTGGCACGGTTATTCCGTCATTATTTTCTTACTTATTTACCCTTTTGTGTTTTTCTCTCTCTTGTTCTGGGTCACAGTCTAATGAGGAAAAATAAGTGCTGGTCCCCTAAAATGAGTGTTGGTGTGCCCCTCCTGCAACAACTGGCTCAAATTAAGCACTGCTTACAGCCCTGGTCTGGCTTTACACATCAGGTAGTGAACATGACGAGGTATCAAGTTAAACATGGACATTGGAAATGGGTCAACCACGAATTAACCTATTGCAGACAACTGTTTATTCCCTACTGAGCATTGAGAAAAATGTTGCTCCTTCATCTTCATGTGTATGATTTACTTATACATAGGGGTATGGCGCACCTGTGTACGAAGACATTCAAAATAGAATGTTAAACTACGGCCTTTTTAGGTCTCGTAGAGAGACCTATTGGGGTGAAACCAAAAAGCTAAACCAGCGGATTTCTGGAAGTGCATGCCCTCGTGCACGAGCTTGCCCGGGCCTTCCAGCAGCATTTCTCCTCCCCTTACCATTTGCTCCTGCCTCAGGGAGCTTCAAAGGGATCTGCTTCCCCGCCCACTGCTTCACACTTCACGGCCGTCAGGCCGTGACTCGCATTTCTTCTTCCTTCGTGCCCCGCCCCCCTCCCAGCGCTGCCTGGCATCCATATCAAAGCCTGCTGCTCCCCTAATTATTCACTGCCCACGGATGTCCCTGTAACTCGCATGAATACTTTCTAGCACGCTCTCCTTTCCTCCTGTTTTCTATCTCATTCATTTTGCTTTTTTTATTAAGAAACTTTTGTAAAGTATTCTATCGTTTTCTGCAGTTACTTCAGAACGGTAATGTTGGCTAAGAGAAAGTACAAAAGAAGTGTTGGGAAGTTAGTCTAATAAGTGAAAAAGGAGACCCTTATCTGATAATCTCCACCGTAAGCCTAGTACTCGAGATCCCTTAGGTCACACTGTTTTCGCCCTAGGGTTCTTTTATCCCCCTTCCTCCCTCCTGATACCAATCCCAGGCAGCCTCTTTACTTTTCCACCAATATACTCTGCTTCTTTGAGCCCTGTTCACCTTCCAGTCCTTTAGCCTAAAATTATAATTGACTTATAAAGCAAATTTCGAGTTTTGCACCTCATAATGGATGAAAACATTCAATAGTACTACATTATATTACTGATTTTTTACGCAGTCAGTCGGATCTCGATTTTACAGTACCACTAGGAACGAGGCTTTAATTCTTGGCCGCAGCTTGTACTTCATTCACCCTTTTTGGACGTCTGTATCTGTTATTGTGTCTCTGCCTCTCTCCACCTCTGCCTGCGCCCCTGTCCATTGGATTGCATTCCTCACAATCTCCATTGACCCACTTTTCACTCTGGGAGCTCAGGCTGCCTCGGCAGCAGTAATCTGAGAGAGATGCAAATTACTTTCCCTTCGGCAAGCAGAGTCCGCTTTCATGTGCCTCTTCTCCCCTGTCCTTCTCTGGGGACCCTCCCCGTCCTCCTCTTCGTCACTTTAATGTATATTTCTGCGTTTCCTGTACATCCTGCCTTATGTGCTTGCACCTTACATTTATTCATAGCTTTTTTTTATTGCCCTTCTGCCCCTATTAGACTCGTTTTTTGTGCCCTTCTGCCCCTGTCAGACTCGTTTTTGTGCCCTACTGCCCTGTTAGACTCGTTTTTCACTTGTTTTTCTGCCCTCTGTTAGACTTGTTTTTCCCTTGCAACCCCAGCATCACTCAGCGTAACCCCGGCATCACTCAGCGCAACCCCGGCATCACTCAGCGCAACCCCGGCATCACTCAGCGCAACCCCGGCATCACTCAGCGCAACCCCTGCATCACTCAGCGCAACCCCAGCATCACTCAGCGTAACCCCAGCACCACTCAGCACCACCACAGCATCACTCAACGCCACCCCAGCATCACTCAGCGCCACCCCAGCACAACTCAGCACCACCACAGCACCACTCGGCATCACCACATCATCCCTTAGAGCTACCCCAGCATCACTCAGCACCACCACATTATAACTCAGCACCACCACATTATCACTTAGCACCACCATAACACCACTCAGCACCACCACAGCATCACTCAGCACCACTCAGCACCAACACAGCACCACTCAGCACCACCACATTATCAATCAGCACCACCACATTATCACTCAGCACCACCAAAGCACCACTCAGCACCACCACAGCTTCACTCAACACCACTCAGCACCACCACAGCACCACTCAGCACCACCACAGCACCACTCAGCACCACCACATTATCACTCAGCACCACCACATTATCACTCAGCACCACCACATTATCACTCAGCACCACCACATTATCACTCAGCACCACCACATTATCACTCAGCACCACCACATTATCACTCAGCACCACCCCATTATCACTCAGCACCACCACCACAGCACCACTCAGCACCACCACAGCATCACTCAGCACCACCCCAGCATCACTCAGCACCACCCCAGCATCACTTAGCACCACCACAGCATCACTCAGCACCACCACAGCACCACTCAGCACCACCACACAGCTCTACCCCAGCATCACTCAGCACCACCACAGCACAACTCAGCACCAACACACCACCACTCTGCACCACCACCGCACCACCACATTATCACTCAGCACCACCCCATTATCACTCAGCACCACCACATTATCACTCAGCACCACCCCATTATCACTCAGCACCACCACATTATCACTCAGCACCACCACATTATCACTCAGCACCACCACAGCACCACTCAGCACCACCACAGCACCACTCAGCACCACCACAGCATCACTCAGCACCACCACAGCACCACTCAGCACCACCACAGCACCACTCAGCACCACCACAGCATCACTCAGCACTACCACAGCACCACTCAGCACCACCACAGCATCCCTCAGCACCACCACAGCACCACTCAGCACCACCACAGCACCACTCAGCACCACCACAGCACCACTCAGCACCACCACAGCACCACTCAGCACCACCACAGCACCACTCAGCTCAACCACAGCATCACTCAGCTCAACCACAGCATCACTCAGCACAACCACAGCATCACTCAGCACAACCACAGCATCACTCAGCACAACCACAGCATCACTCAGCATAACCACAGCATCACTCAGCACCACCACAGCATCACTGGTTCAAATATGTTCTGTCAATGTTTCCAGCTTTATTACAAATGTCACAAAAAGATGTTAATATTTCACTTCTGTTCTTGGATTTTCGTCACTGAACATAATCTTCACAAAAGTTATTTACAAAAGTTTAAGCTATTGCCATTATAAATTACAATCACTTTTACTTAAATATTAATTATTTAAAAAAATTAAAAGCCATTGTTATTTGTAATATCAATACATCTAAGTCACGTAAATACAAAACATGTTGCATTACAAATGCTATAGGTGTCACATTTGCAAAAGTTATAACTATTGACATTGTAAATGACAAAGCTATTAACCCCTTGTCTGCTGATGACAGAACTGCTCCGTCATCAGCTGCGGTGGCGCTGTGCTGATGACGGAGCGGTTCCGTCATGGCCCGCTCGCTGCTCATGCGCGGCGCGAATTCCGCGCCTGCGCTGAGCGTTCTATTGAGCGGGTGGGCCATGACGGAACCGCTCCGTCATAAGCACAGCCCCACCGACGCTGGTGACGGAGCGGTTCCGTCACCAGCATGCGGCCGCCCCGCCCCCTTAGCAGTGCGGCAAAATAGCCGCCGCAGTGAAGGGGTTAATTTAGCTATTTACAAAAACAACACATAAATAAAAAAATTGTCATTTACAAAACCAATAGCTCAAACTTTCCTAATACGAGACCTATTGCATTGCAAATGCTTGTTGACTCTAGAGAGTGAATAGACAAAATTACAGTATTGGGGCTCAAGGGAGGGCCAGTGGTGCGAGGGCCTAGGTTATGGAATTTCAAAGGGCGTTTTGTTTGGGGTACTGAAAAGCATGTTTTCTGTGTTAACCAGCATTTCATTTTTACAAGTATAAAAGCCAAGTCCTAAAGTTTTGCTCGGAGGCCCGTGGTCTGTGCTATTGTAAGTCAGAATGTCGAATACCAAGGCTGCCTAGTCTTACTTCCACCTCCTGCTTGTTTTATCCTTCACCAGACACTCGCTCCCCTTTATCTAACTCTTTCACGTTCCTGCATTCTGCCTTTGCCACTGCTTTTCCACCTGTCATCCTCCTATCCACCTTGTGGGTTTGGCCCTGTCTTCCTCTAGGTCAAAGTCTGATGTGGAAAAATAAGAGTCGGTCCCCAAAAATGAGTGCTGGTGGCCCCAAAAATGAGTGCTGGTGGGCCCCACCCCCAACTTCCTCTTTATTCGGACCTTTTTTTTTTTTACTGAGCTACATAAATGAGGCATAATTCAGATCTAAAGCAATTTCATCTTTCAATCATTAACCCTTTACTTTGGAACAGCTGCTTTGTAACACTGGCCTCCCTGTGCAGTAACAGACCACCCCAGGCCAATGTGTTACCAGAGATGGCTCCGAGGAGTGGCCCTGTATGTACATACTTGAGTTACCAGCAGCATTCCCATTCAGTTCATGAGCTGCACATTTCCTTTCTTGTGGTGGCAAAGAGGCTGCCCTGGAACACTTTGTTCACACATTCTGGGCCCAGCCAGTAAGACATCGCCGGCCAGCCACATGACGCGGTATGTGCAGACTTCAAGCAGCGCCATCAGATGGTCCCGTCCACTCTGAGCCGCGCGCCAGCAGCAGCTGCCCCGGATTGCGTTTCACGCGGCCGCTCGCGACGTGAGGTCACGGCTGGCGTCCGCCCAGACCCATTGTCTTTCTTAAAGACATGCGCCCGAAATAGGATTTCAAGAAGAAGCTGCCCTGGGACCTTGCAACAGTGAATGAAACTCGCCGCACATTTTGCAGCTATAACTCTGAAAACATGGCGCCGTCATTAAAGACGGCAGCCTTAATAGTTTTTAAAACGTGTTTCAAACGTGTCCTTTAAGAAAGTGAATACAGTGCTTATCAGGCGCAGGGGCGGCTGGTCCATAGGGGCGCGGGGCAGCGCCTCACAAAAGAAACTGCTCACTGCAGTTTGGGTAACAGGAATGTAAGCAGACGAATTGACAGCTTTCACAATTCGTCTGTTTACATTTCCGGCCGGCCGGTGCTTAAGGGTTAAAGTGCGCATGTCTCCTGCTCTCGCCTGCGCACGCAGGTGAGAGCAGGCTTCCAGAAGATGGTCTAACTGCGCATGTGAGTGAGGAGCGTTGCCCCTCACTCACATTCACACACCATTAGGATGCTGCGCATGCCCAGTATAGTGCATGCGTCTGTAGATAGGTTCCTGCCCGGGCGGTGATGCGTTTTGCCCAAAGTCGCCCCATGCCCTATCAAATGCCAGGATACCAGGAAACAAGGGTCCGCCCCCCGCCCCACCCCCGTCGCATTCGGTCTCCTGATTTGGCGCCGTAAGTATTTCCTGTTTAGCGTTGCAAAGGAGACGTGGGACCGAAGAAGATGCCTCATGCCTGGTAAGTTTAATTCATTGCATTAAAATGTAACCCACCCCTCTCCGCGCGGTTACCCCCCTTTGCCCCAGCCCCCTGATTCATGCCGGCCGTGACTGGAGTTGTTCCACCGGCCGCGACTGCCCCATATAACAATTGTGGCCTTATATTACTGTGTAGAAAACCCGCCCGCACTTCCCAGAACACAGAGATAAGAAGCCCCAGGCAGATGACAAAAAGATTTCACTTAGAACAGCGGAAGACAGTCTGTAAAAGTATGAAAACTGAAATAAACATACATTTTCCTGTGCAGAAAACGTTTTTCACTAAACTCTTAAACACACTGAATGAAGTAACAATGCAGTCATTTGACAGGTGTAATGATAACATAAGATCCCCTCTACTAATTCTAATTCCAATATTGTTGTTTATTAAGCAATTTAATACCCACAACATATTGGTTTGCCCTCATGCATGAATGAATGATGGATGCAGGATGGATGGGTGGGTGGATGCATGAATGAATGATGGATGCAGGATGGATGGGTGGGTGGATGGATGGGTGGATGCATGAATGAATGATGGATGCAGGATGGATGGGTGGATGGATGGGTGCATGAATGAATGATGGATGCAGGATGGATGGGTGGATGGGTGGATGGATGAATGGGTGGATGGGTGGATGGGTGGATGGGTGGATGGATGCATGAATGAATGATGGATGCAGGATGGATGCAGGATGGATGGGTGGGTGGATGGGTGGATGCATGAATGAATGATGGAGGCAGGATGGATGCAGGATTGATGGGTGGGTGGATGGATGGATGGGTGGGTGGATGCATGAATGAATGATGGATGCAGGATGGATGGATGGATGGGTGGATGCATGAATGGATGCAGGATGGATGGGTGGATGCATGAATGAATGATGTATGGATGCAGGATGGGTGGGTGGGTGGATGGATGGGTGGATGCATGAATGAATGATGTATGGATGCAAGGGGATGTATGACGTTACAACGCATACTTTTACCACGCATACCATTACAACGTGGTATTTACAACAAATACCGTTACAACGCATAGCGCTTAGAGGTGCTGGATAGTGGCAAGTATAATTTTATATTCCAACTCCAGTCCCCGTGGACACTAGGGAAGGTGTTAGATATAAAATTATACTTATTCCCTATCCTAGAGCGCCCCCCAGCGCAATGCGTTGTAATGGTATGCATGGTAATGCCTGCGTTGTAATGGTAGTGCGTTGTAAAAACTTCGTTGTAACAGTTGTATACCGATGCAAGGTGGTTCGGGCTCGCTCGCTCGCTGCGGTGCAATATGCAAATTAATTTACGCCTCACCACTTTCAAAAGTCACCAGCCGCCCCTGACACTAGGATGTATGGAATGGGGCAGACGACGGTTTGGGTGTATGTACCTTTAATTAAAGGCAGGCCGGTATTAATGGCATGTAAAGGAACACTGACAATGCTGGTCAATAGAATGTCAAGGAGACATTCAAATGCACGTTTGGTTGAGTTTGTGAACGTTAATATCTGCATTTGTTTAATCGTTGTCATGCAAGCCAGGTCTTTGTTCAGTCGTGCTCAATGTTTCGTGCAGTTGTCTCAGCTAAAAAGCAGCACCATAACAGCCAATGAAGCACACTCACCCATTGAGACGGACTTACATAACAGGACTGGATGAGGTTCAACACCGTCTCCAAAGTCCGGTGAAGTCGAGAAATACTACCCTTTGTAAAGGCGATCGAAGTTTAGGGGACTTAGCCCACACCACAGGTGCAGCAAGATGTTCCGCCACCCCCGCCACAAATGGCGGGAAACAATTTTTTTGTGGAATCATTCAGTGCTGAGACTTAGCTGTGGAGAGCTCCTAGATTAATGCATTTGAGGGGACACACAGTGCTACAGAGCAGGGGCATTTACCTTACCTGCTACCGTTTAATGTTGTCCTTATCACTGAGAGGCAGTGGATAAACAACTGGCATACATCACCTGCACACCACAGACCCCCAGTCACCAGAGATCCCATACCTTTGATGGTGGGACTTCATAAGTGGGGAGACACAGAGCATTGAAGTCAATCTACTAGGCAACATACATCTGCACACATACCTGAGCATCAGTAGAAAGGCTTGCTGCCAAAACAGAGATACTAAAGCGGCAATTTTGTTTTGTAATTAAACTTCGAGAGGTTCACAGTTTGCACAGTTTTCCAAGGCAGTGGAGTCTCCCATTTCAATTGCTTGACCAATGACTACTTGCCCTCCACACTTTCATCCTACTATAGATGGTGACAACTATGTGCAAAGGTGGGGAAAGTAGCAAAGCCAGAGTATGTTTTAGAGGGAGTTAAAACAACCATTACCTAGATGATTCTTAACCAAGGAACAATTCAGCCACTTTAACTTGTCGCAGAAGCTGGTCTGGTCTCATGACTCTTGATACCTCGAAGTCAGTGTGGCCTGCGCTACTGGACTTGTGTCATGTATGTGCACGCCAGGGAGCTCCAATGAAGTCATCCTAGAATGGGGTAATAGTTGGGAAACCTCCTCCACGCAGCCAGTTTGCTGTACTATTTATTCAAACACGGTCTCTCAGATTGTCATCTTGTCAAGGATCTCATCATGACATAGAATCTTCTAATTCATATTTTCTCCTTTTCTGCAGTAGGGCCTGGTGATTGGGGATCAAGGGTTGGTGGACGTTTAATGTACTCCCAATAATCTTAACATGAGAATGCCTTTTTACCTCTAACATGGTCATACCCTCTAAAGTGCTTCAGCGCTCGTTTTGCAGTACAAGGAGCTGTACAGTTGTTGGCATTACTGCGGTCTGCTGCTGTACTTTCTAACTTTTGAGGTTTTGAGAAGGTACAACTACCAAAACTTTCAACTTAATCCGGGTGAATGTTGCGCTTTTTTAAATTCTCACTAACTTAACATTAGTCATATGACCCATAACTACTATCATGCACAAATGGGTTTTAAACAATATTGGTGTAAGATACAGTTTCTGGGTGAACAACATTAGTAGCTAAACCAGCTTTAAGAGCTGGGCTTTCACAACCACAATCCCATGAAATGTATTGTCAGATTTCTATTATTTTAATTTTACGAGGCAATATTTAACATGTAATTTCTATTTCTACGATTTGTAAATGATAACTGCTATAGGTTTCACAAGGCATGCACCTGTAACTAAGTACAGCCAAGCATGCGCTGTCAAAGATAAGCTGTTCAGCCAAAGTTAAAGATTAAAATTTGTAATTTGCATTGTCGTATCCATTTACACTTACTGTAATTCTACTGTAGGTGAAATCAGTGCCTTAATCTTGCTGAACGAACACTTAACCCCAGTAAAGGCCTTAGAAACTTATCAAGTTATACAGTTTCTTCAATGCAAGACTAAAGATCACCCCCATCAGACCTATTCCAAAGGATATTAGATGGGTGATTTTACGTTGTAGAGTTGTATGGCATTAAGTCTTAAGATTGATTTAATCTTTCAAAAAGGTGTTCCAAAGGTTGATAAATAAAAAGCAGAGACATCACCCGAAACTATTCAAGGTAGACTGTTCAAATCTTTCTCAAATTCTAGTACAATATTAGTTCACATGTTAACGTGACCTATCTAGTTATTGTAGACACCATCAAAAACATGATCTGGATCATAGACATACTACTAGCAAGTTACACAGCATTGCTTTATGTAAAAATCTTACACTTGAATAGTTTTAAAAGCGTTGACGATGTAAATGCATGAGCTATGGGCATGTAGAATAAAATTACAGGTATGTTCCACATAGCACATGAAGAGAAACAGCTCCCCTTACCCTTACATAAATCTGCCATACTTCACCAACAAACTTCTATTTTATTAAAGATATGTTTTACTCCCACAGCGTTAAAAAGACATCATATTAGAGTCATCTACAGGACCAATAGCCTGCTACAATCCTATGCTAATTTCAATAATTATGTCTTTGGAGTTGATTTCTAAGCAAAAAGACTAAAGGCAAGATGTAGAAAACATATTATTGATCAAATGGGAGAGGCTTGTTTTAGGTTCCCCCCCACCCCCAAAGACCAATTCGTTATCTCATGTTTTAGTGTTTTCTGACCAAAACCCAGTCCTTCCAAGTATCACGCATCAGGCGTGACACTACCGCATTTCAGTGTGGTGCTCCGCATCACTGCACTCAAATGCAGTGTGACGCATGATGCTGTAGTCTCAGCTGTTACAGAAGGCAGGCTGCAAACAACAGCGTATGGCAGCACGCTCCAGTGCCTGCGCAGGCTTGTCCCGTAGGCTTGGGTCACGTTCCGCAGCCGAGCAGGCTCCCTCAGCCTCACAGTGGCAGCCAGTCAGTGCTGCTACAATGTGTTCAAAGTGTGATTTCCGTGGCGCCGCAGGGCTGAGTAGCACAGTCTCAGACTGCTGGTAGGTACGCAGGAGTACGTGAGGTCACGTCCTGCTAACAGAGCGGGAAGTTATATTTGGTGAGGACTCTGCTGCAAACTGGCTCACCTGCTTGCTCAGCCTCAATAGTTTGTGGGCCCGGCCGTTGACTCGCACTGCTGTTCGCACCTCAGACCTGTCCTGGCCTGCAGGGCCGGCAAGACAGGCCCAGGAGCTAAATTATTGGCCACGTCGACTGCTGGCAAATTATTTCAGAGCAGCCCGGGCCGGCAGGCTCATGGCCACTCGGTGAGGAGGAGAGTACACTGCTGTATCATGCATGCATGCATGCAGGAGACTGCGGTGAGAGGGCCGGGCCTCACCGTTGGAGAGTCACGCTGCCTCAGTCAGCCTGGGGGCAGAAGAGGAACAGAACAAACCCAATGGATTGTGGCGGGCTGCCAGGAGTTGTCTTCCAAGGGATTGATTCTAGGAGGAGAGACGATAAATAAGTCATCATGTAATGGAACAGGGCGGCATTTTCCAGTAAGGGGACATCAGTGCCACACACAGTGAAATGCTATTGCTGTATTTGTGGCAACCATTGCAGAAGGGTCACCATCACCAGTAGTGAGGGTTTTGTTTGTGGTAGTACCAGTGGTATATGACTGTCGGCTGCTCCATCAGGCTTTTGCCCTCAGCGATGTCTGCTGTTGAGGTTATGTCACTGTCTGTGCCGACCCTGATCCTTACGTGACCTTTAGAGTGATCCCTGCCAGACCGGGTGGCTTTTGATTGTTCGGCGCACGTCGGTAATCTATCTCAAAATGGATACCTTCATAGTGTGACCATCTGTACAAAGTGAGAACGTTGTTACTATCAGGGTCAACACTAGGATGCTGTCACAATTGGAGGTTGTGTGCTCACACGTGCAACCCAAGGTTTTTGAGTTCATCAGTTTCAGCTGTGTGCTGATGTCCTCGGTGTCTGTGACTACATGTGCAAACATTGGGGAGAGAAGGGTCTAGTACTGGGTACATCGGTGTCTGACCACCATTGAATGATATAGGGATTAGGGGGGTTGTCGCTGTTGGTGTCTGCTGTGAAGGTATGTGGAGCGGTCAGTGCCAGGTGGAGGAAGGTGCGCTGGGTACACCAGGAAAGGTTGCTTCACTAATCTTTGGCGGATACGGGTCAATGGTGCATCGCTGTAGGGTTTCCTCTTCTGTAGTGCGACCTGTCACTGACAGCACCAGGCTTGCACTGGTCCTCCTGTGTACCAGAAAGCAACTGGTGTGCGCATCGCCCTTTTCAGGTCCACATCTGCACGCCTCCAAAACGTGAACGATTTACATAGCACCTCTGCAGATGGGGCGCGTGTCTATGGGGCACCTTTCAGCACATGTGCTACCTCTGTACATAGCATGCGCTCCGTACCCGGTGGCGAACACCATGGGTCATACAGACTGTCTTCGGATTATCGCCCTGTGTATGGAGCATCCTTCCTCATCTGCACACCCTGTGCACATAATGCCAATATTCACATTCACATATTTACTGTCAAATGCGGGCTGGCAGCAAAACTGTCCGAAACATAATTCGGATAGCCTGTAATACACATTTATGCTTTATTTGAGGTGGCTAGGCCAAGCAGACACCGACAAGGTCCTCTCTAATGGCCCTATTTCCTGGTAGGGGTGAGCTGTGCGCGTCATGTGGCCATGCACTTCTCTGCAGGGGGGCATTATATATCCAAAGGTGGCCCGTGTGCACCTTTGGAGGTGAGCAGTTGGGCTCTGCACTCATCGCCTCTGTATACATGGATTGTTTTCAGGTTGACACCTTGTGTATAGACAATTCTCCTCTGTTGATGGACACTGTGTGTCCACAACATTCCCTTCAAAGAGAATGTGAGGAGCCTCCTGCTGCTAACCAGTTCCATCTGCAGTTGAGCATGCTGTGTACCCAGCACTTCTTCACAGGTGGCGCACCATCTGTGCACAGCTCCTCTCTACAGGCAGGGCACTGTGTGCAAAGCAGCTCTACTACAGAAGGTGCGTCCTGTGTGAACAGCCGCTCTCCACTGAACAAAACCTGCACCGAGAGGGCTCTCGAAAGATAGAGGGCACTGTAGACAGCTCTTCACTGACCCGGAAAACATTCACATCGAAGGAAGGCCATATAACGGATGGGCTCTCGAGGTGCCAAGGAGGGGAGAATAGAGAGTGAGAGGGGGTGAACCAAGGGAGGGACGGTAGCTATAATCAGCCGATCAGCAGGTTGTGGGGCTTCCCTCCTATGGTGGCACCTACACAGGCCTGGAGGAGAGCGCCGGAGGAGAGGTATCCCGGAAATCCATACGGGGAGGGCACATACACTGGGATAGTATAGGAGGTCGGACATCCAGTCCGGGGGTGGGGAAGCGGCACAGGCGAGGAATGGGAGGCCTAGGCCATGCGTGCAGGATGGAGGGTAAGCCATGCTGAAATGAATGCAGGCAGGGTCAGTGCATAGTGACGGCGCCAGACCCTGCCAGCAAGGAGCTTCGAAACGTACAAACGTAAAAAGTGATGGGTAAAAAAAAAACCACGGAATTTTGTAACGCATGAAACTCTTAAAAAACAATATGAGGTGGGGTAGTGTCGGTAAAGACGGCGACTAATGAGGGTCTGTTTGTGCTACGTAAGTAGGGACACGTGACATTCGCAGACCCGGTGGTCTTTTTAGTTTGCAATGGACGTTTGACATGCCTGTTTGAATTAACAGCTCAGTTTATAAGCTAACAGTGGTACCCAGAAATGATGTGCAGCTCTCCAATAAAATATACTTAATTTATCAGATGTCTGTAGTGGGAGAAACGGTGCATGAGAGACCACTATTTGTTCATTGTGAGGTAATGAGTTTTTCACCCAGGCTTGGAATTTTCTTTGCATTCTGATGTATGTGGTCATTAATCGTACCAAAATGCAAAAAGGAAAAAAAAACACAGACCAAGGCTAGACAGTGAATTAGTAGAAAAAACGTTACCCTGACCCATTACAAGGACACTAGGGTTGTGCCCTTCAATTTCTGGTGCTTTGTAGATGTTTTAAGATCTTAGAGTTTCTTATTGCTCAAATGGGTGTAGTTTCTGATATTTATGCTTCACTCGTCTTCATTGTTTGATTTTGCTTGAGAGAAAGTGTCACTCAGAGTTGTTGAAATGTCACCCATTATTACACTGACATTATGAAAATGTCACATGACACACAGCAATCTGAAACCTTGGCAGCTATGAAAACCCTGCTATAAAACATTGATATTTTACTGACTCCTCAAAGAAGATATTAATGCATTCACAAAAGGGAATGAGTCCCAAGCAGACCCTTCCCCTTTGTTAATGTAAAAAGAAGTTTGTTGAAGAATAGGCAGTGGCTCAAGGGAAACTGCTGATGCTTAAACAAACAAAAAGAAAAGTAAACTTTTCTGTTTTAACCCCTTGCATGCTGATGACGGAGCGGTTCCGTCATCAGCTACGGGTGAGCTGTGCTGATGACGGAACCGTTCCGTCATGACTCCGCCCGCGCAAGGCGGAGTCAGCATGGGCGGGGAATTCCCGCCGCACGCAAGGGGTTAAATAAAGTCCTGTTTCCTTTAAAGAGGATGGGCTGCATTAAAAATAAACACAGACGTTTTGCTTTAATAAAAAGCAATCACAGGCATGGTGGACTGCTCACCCCAACAGCCCACCATCCCAGTGATTTCCTCCAATCGTAGTGAGTCGCAAATTAGGAACAAACTCATTAATATTCACAATGTAGGTCAGTGTCCATTCCGTTATGATTCGGATTTTTAGGAACATAACTATTAGTACATAGGTTGGTTCCTAAAAATATTTACTGGCCACAAAAATACTGGTCTCAGTTTGCGACCAGGATTTTGTGAGTAAATATTCGTACACCTGATCCTAGATTCATTTGCATTGGGGTGCTCTGTTTTTTCAGAAACTTATTTTTAATGTATTTTTATATATAAAAGTGACAGTACACTAGAGATGAGAAAGGTGGGTATGAACAACTGTTTAATTAAGCATTAATTATAACACAGTAGGGTTGCTGAAGCATATACACAGAGGGAGCACTCCTGGACTAATAAACCATCTATCTTTATAATGAAAATCAATGCAAAGGCCTACAACTTCCAAGCATACGTAAATGTACATATTTCAACCAAACAACTATTCTTAAGAGTTTTTATATAACATTCCATTACAATGTTTACACTCATTTGCCAACATAAGAACTGTATTTTGTTTGCTATCCTTTGCATTGTTGGTCAGTCAGTGTGTTGATATTTATTCAAACTCTCTAGTCATGCCATGACTTGCTTACATTTACATTATTAGTTGCTTATCAAGGAACTCTTTTTAGCATGCAATTATGATGTATTTTGCAGAAGAATCATATGAAATGTGTTCATTAGTACAGTTGCTCCAAACAACATGTGTTATTGGACCACTAATATATTATGCCACAGCAGGGAAAATAAATGTGGACCAGTAATAAACGTTATTTAGAACAACTGTACTAATAAACACACGTTCACACATTTATTACAACAGTGCAAAGGTCAAATTCCAGTATATTACCAAAGTAGGGTGAACTTTTTACATGAAAATAATTCACGGTTTAGTAACTCGCATATGACACATTTTTTACACATTCAAACGCCTCTCCTAATGGTCACAAGTCTACATCGGATTTTTACCTTACTGCACGAATTTAACTCATTGCATCCTGGTTTTTGGTCAAGTATCTTATCTTAAAAAAATACACATACATGGAGAAATGTCATGGCTTAACCATGTATGCAGATGCGTATCCTATTTATCACCAATGTTGAAGGAGGGGAGGGGTATCTTGGCCCACTTGAGGCTTCGCCTCATCAGTCATGGCGACACCCCACACCCAACACTGGTAATAAATAGCATATTACACTGTACACATGTGCATATATACTATCTGTGACAAATATATCAAATACATAATAAATATAGCAATTTAACATGTACAATTATCAATACCAAAACGGGAAGACATGGAAAGTTAGATTTTATTTGCAGATTATTAGGCTTAACGTTTTAAACTAAAGTTTAAGCACTCCATCTCCTAAAAAAAACATACCGGGAAGAAATGCACAAATTCGAGACATGCAGTGAGACACAAACACAGCTGCTGGGTGTCAGAGGTTCACTGGGGCAGGCCTGAATGCAATCGCAGATGGGCGCAGGCTTTTCACACCACTGCGCCGCCCTCCAAGGTTGCCAAAGCATATTCTGGAACGCAATCAAAGAATAGCCGTCCAGTGGTTAAAGGTCCACAAACCATTCCTGAAGTTGTTTTGAGTGCAGGATGTTATGGAATTCGGTCCCTCCAGCTCGGACGCCTCTGCTACAGCGTGTGTGAGGCCTGCCGCCTTTGAAGCTGCAAGATAGCAGCCAGGCACAAAGCAAAGGGGGCTCATTAGACCGAGAATCAGTTCAAGTTCACTGGGCTGAGCCCCAAACCTGCCCCAGGCAAACTTTGAACCTGAAAACCACCTGCAGAACTTAGCACAACATGTTCGTATAACATGGCAAAAGGGAGGCAATTTAGGGCTTCAACACAATCGAGGAATTTCAAACATATTGCAAACAAAATGCCTAGGACCCCAAATGCCAAATAAAAGTCTACAAGTGAAGTGCTACAAACCACCCCAAATAACTAAATAAAGACCTCTATGTAATGGAACATGGATATCAAAACAAGCTCAAGAGATTTTGCTGTTGTACATCGAAGTCGTACAAGCATCTTCAAATCCACTGACACACAATTGCCAGTTAAAATTTGCTAATTATAAACGGTCCCACTTAATTATTTATTGCAACAGCGAAAGCATTACACAAAATGCACTGTGCATATCAGTAGTTACACACTACAAAATCATTTTTCCGTTAGAATCAGGATGTGCGAAAACACATCATTTGCAGTTGAGTAATTATGTGACATTTTGGTAAAATTATAAAAATTACCTGTTTTAATACAAAATGCAAATCTGGCATTTGACGCTATCATTTCGAATGAAATGCATCCTTTTGTCCATTTTGCCACCCACGTTCTAGTCGCTCGCGATGTTCCAGTGTACTCATGCTAAGATTTTGCAGCCAATGGCACAGACGGAGTGGGAGAATTTGGGAATACTTCCTAACAAGAATATTGGGATATAACCAAATAAAATGGATTACGCTGGCATTACAGAATTTTCCCGGGTGTAGGTAGGATGTGAACATACAAAGGAGGTTATGTAACTAATGGCTTGGGGATGTTTTAGAAACATGACAGGAAAAACAATGTCATTCAAACATATTTACAGTGCCAGAATTCGGGTGAAAGTTAGGATAAACTGTGGCTAATAAAATTCATATAATTTGAGGTCCTTCTTCAGAAGCAGTGCTGAAGAAGGTAAGCAGAAAGATGGAGCGCCTCTCCGCCAGGAACGAGTTCCAGTGCCAGTGACCTAGTAAACAGAAGAAATTAAATCTGTATGGCGACACATGAAGGTTTGGGAGTGACTAGGAGACTATAGGTGACTGAGTGTAAATTACAATCTATATAGGATGGAAGTGACGTAGTTTGATAAAAGAGTAGGCATTTATGGCCTTAAAACCAGGTCTGATAACTTGGAAAAAGCGTATTATATCGGACAGCCGTACCACAGCGTTAGTGTGATCCAAGGTAGTAGTGTGTTTGTGAGGACTGCAAGGGCTCTCGTGTCCAAGTTTAGTACTTTTTTCCACGGGGTAAAGGAGTGAGGCCGAGTGCCACTAGAAGAATTTACAATGGACAGGTTTACTTAGCACAGGTGAAGATATTTTTGTATTGGCATTGTAAGAGGAAACGCCTGAACAGATTTTTCATTTTTTAAATAATTGAAATATGGCTGCTATAGCTGTGTTGCTTGCAAATGGTTCTATGTTTGTAGAAGTGTTGGGGTGCACTGACTGATGGCGTGGGAGGTAGGATGTTTGTGGGACGCGGACAGAGGAGCAGGGCAAGAGAAGCAAGTGTTTAAGTGGTATAAAAATAAATGCATATTTTGCATGAGTTCTGCATATTGTAAGTGTTCTGACATCCCTCAGTGACAGATGGATATGGGGCTGTTAGAGATATGTGTTTGTACGTAGGGAGAAGTGCTTAATTTGAGCTGGTGGCTTCCGGTGCTCGACTCCAGCACTTAATTGTCAACACCAGCGCTTATGACAGTCTGCCACATGGTGGCACTGTCTGTTTAATTTAGAGATGAGCGCAACAACAGTTGTTTATTCATTCAGTATACATAAAAAATGACAAATACCTGGCACCCAAGCCATTCTTATAGCTTTAGGGGTGTGGAATAGTCTGAATTGTCACACTTGTAGGAGTGTGATGGTCAGTAGTTGCGTTGGTTCTGTCATTGGCAGTGTTGGCAGGGGCCATGGGTAGAGGAAGCGGACTGGCCTCGTGACTTGGACCCTGGCACTTATTCTGGTGCAGATTAAGCACTGGTAATGAGTGAGTGTAGGGAAGGGAAAAGTGAGAAATATCTGAATCTCATCAGCTTAGAGAGGACTAGAAAACCCACAGAAAGTGATGATTTGACAGGGCTATAAGCTGCTGTAGTGGGAGGAAGAATGATAGCACAGAGCATAGCCTTGTGGGACACTTACTGGCATAGGTGAGAGGGTGAAAAGCAAGGAGTAACGGGATACTGAGAAAGATTAACCAGAGAGATAGCTTGAAACCTTTGCAGCAAAGTACATATAAAATGAGCAGCAAGCAAGGGGCCCATTCTGTCTGTCTGGGAAGCTACTAGGGGCATTACAAAACACATTTCAAAATGGAGAACAAAGAAACTAAAGGTGACCTATAAAAGAGGAAAAATGAAAAACAAAGGGTTGTTTTGTTTAACATGTTATGCACATTAAATCAGCCAGGCCTTTGTCTCACATTTTCACAATAAACAGAATCATGCCATTAAACATAACTTTTCATAATAAATCAATCAGTTCTATAGTCTTAACCATTCCCTGGATACCATTACCATATAAGGCTTACTATATTGAACATAATAATCTTTCACACAAGCAGACTATAGTCACTCTTTTTCAGCAGAAGGACACACCTTTTGCCTTAACAAAAGTTTTTTTCAGAAGAAGCTCAACGTAAGTACAGAGCTTAACCCCCTCTCTCAATATTGCTTCTGAAAGCTCTTTTTCTGCATCACATACGTTTTGATGACATCTGCAATATCGAGTTAGTCCTAAAAATAAAGGTAACAGCCAGAAAAATAAAACAAGCATTTGCAATGCAATAGGTCTCTCATTAGTGAAAGTGTGACCTATTGGCGTTGCAAATTATAATGCAACGCCAATCGCTTAAACTTTCAGTAATGCAAAGTCTATTGCATTGGAAATAAACGTTTTAGTGCGGTACAAAGACAGCAATTCCATGGCCTCTAAGCAGTGGCACCCTTCCAGATCCAGTAGTAGATTCTGAAAAGCAACAGTTACCTAGCCTCCCACAGTGAAAAATCTTTAGTAGATACATGCGTGTAACTCTGCCTCGCTTCCGGCAGTAAGTAACTTTGAACACCGATGGTAGGGAAAGCTGAAACAGAGAGCGTAGTGTCCCTGAAGTGGGCGCCCGCTCAGCATTAAAGTTAAAAAATAAAAAATAAAAAAGCTGAAACAGAAAGCGGGTGTCCCTGAAGTGGGCGTCATGCTGAGCATTAAAATAAAAAAAAAAAAAGAATGTTGAAACAAAGCGCGGTGTCCCTGAAGTGGGTGCTGGGCTCAGCATTAAAGTAAAAAAAAAAAAAGCTGAAACGGAAGCGTTGTATTTCTAAAGTGGGCGCTGTGCTCATCTTTAAAGTTAAAAAAACAAGAAGCGCCCTCCATTGTCCCACGAGTGCTGTGTGGGGCCAGTCACTATTAAAGTTAAAGAATGCATAGTGTTCTGTATATTCAAGAATCAGCCGCCATTGTCCCCAGCATGCTGTGTTTGCGTATTGCAAATACAAGAAGCCTCCACCATTGTCCCGCATTATTCATTAAAGAAAATAGACATAGTGCTCACCGACTTACAAAGCAGACCATGTAACAACACAAGTAAAAAGTCCAGTCTTTATGGTAGGTTACAAATGCAGACAAGGAGGTACCAAGGAGGGACTACTAAGCCTATACACGAATGAAAAGCAACAATTTCGCAAGGACAGTAACAGGATCCAATTGAAAAGATGGGCAGAAAATGGGCGGAGCTTGTATGCCATGCCTCAATACAGCATGCCTTGCACAGCAGCGCATGCGCTGCCCAGGCTCGACCTAAAAAGGAAGTATGAAGTTTTCATTAGGGTGTCTGTTGTGAGATTTGTTATTGTCAATTCCACTGCTATATCAACAGATTAAAAGATTTAAATTGTACAAATCTTGTTAAGTGTCCATGATTTCTGCTCTCTTGTTTAGAGTATCTCAAAGAAGCAGCTCTATTGAGCTGAATGTTGTAAATAAATTGGGTTCAAAATGTTTGAATGAGTATATGACCACACATGTAATATGTTGACTATTCTGAAACACTGTATGAACATCCATCAACTTCTGCTTTTATTCAAACCATGATAAATATGATTATCGGCTGTTTTAGATCCAGTTTGCATGTCTTTGTTGATGAATATTTCATGTCTTGCAAGTTGCATTCCACCTACTGTGAGACATGTTTTCCTCATTGTATTTACTGCATACCACTTATTGGATCAAGATTTTTGCTGACTTGCAAATCCCCAACCTCAAGACCCCAAAACATTTGCAGTCCTCTGCGATCACTTTTAATTTGCATGGACGAAGCAGATCAGATACGGACATCAGTTGCCTAATAACGCCACCATAACAAACCTCATGTGGTCTGGGCGCGACTGTATGGAAAAGATGGCTAGTAAAGATGCCAACATTATGGCCTACCCGAAAGGCCTGTGGGTCAAGTAGTGATAGCCCAGGGTATGGCTTGGCAATCAGAGCGCAGCTGAGTTGGGTTGGATAAATTGGCATGATAGCCTGGCGGTGTACAAATGATATGTAGCACCAACGA
The DNA here is from genome assembly GCF_964263255.1 of Lissotriton vulgaris. NCBI lineage: Eukaryota > Metazoa > Chordata > Amphibia > Caudata > Salamandridae > Lissotriton > Lissotriton vulgaris. Next base: position 1,038,728,442 of record NC_141695.1, on the reverse strand, counting down.
TAAGTTTTAAATAGTTATTTGTAAACTTTTTATTAGGTTCGGCTAGAACTTAACTCACCTTTCTTCCTTACACTGATGCATCTTATAGTGTAAGAGTCAAGTGAATTAATTTATCGCTAAACTAAATGCATTATCGAGAAACTCAATACAAGTTATTTCATTTCTGTAATTTCTCACTGCTTGAAGAACAGTTTAAACGGGATTCCTTGATGTGACTTTAAACCACTAATTAGACTACAGTACGAAGCATAACCTTATGCTAGCTAGCTAGCTTTGAGATGAATTTGAACAAACAGACATGCAGATTAAAAGAACTGACTGATTGCTAGGTAATTACCACCAGACTCCTACAGTACATCTACATCCCTGCCTGTGGAAACCCTTGTTGGAAGCTCCATCTTTGTTACACCACCAACCATGTGTCTGCCATTTTGTGGCCTTTCCTTCTGGAGTCATTGAAGTTCCTTAAGAATGTATTGGCTACCCCTAAGGCCCGCTTCATCAAGATCAGGGTCATACTTATCAATGGGGCAGTGGGTTCATTGGTACCAGGGCCCAGAGGCATGAGGGGACCACTGAACCTTGATTATTTTACTTCACAACCAGCTTTCACAGGGTTTCACTAGGGCCTGTGAAACCCTTTCTGTGCCACTGAACAAGACACTGTATTTTCAGAAAAGGGACTAGGGACAGATGAAAAGGGGTGAACAGCAGTGTAACATTACTTGTTAATGTTTGCCAATATGACTTCAGCATACATCTTCAAACTCTTATGAATAAAGAATCATTTAATAACATAGGGGTCAGATGTACTAACAACTAGTGATTCAAAGACCAGTCGCAAAGTTTCCAAAAGCTAAATGTGTACATTGGTAAGTACTATGGACTTCCAAAAGTTCATTTCTTATGTTTGGACAACAAATTGTAATTTTAAGTAACCACTGTGTCTGCCACTCATAATTTTGATTACCTATTTCGAAGATGGAGAATCACCAATTCTTATATATTATTTAAACCAGTCACAAATAGCAAACAGTCACAAACTAGTTGTTTTGCATATTCTGATTTAGACCAAGTAAGAGCAGGTGTTGTAATTTGCAAACTATGAAGGAAAGGATGAGGGTTTCACTCAAAATTGCTGTACCATATTCTGCTTTTGTAAAATGTATATGTGCAGTAGGGAAAAAGTTGGAGGCTCTTATCTGATTTATTAACGGTTTGTGCTAATACATATTATATAATCATGTTTTTGTAAATATACATTTTTTATGATTGATTGTTTTAGAACTTTTTTAATTTGATGATATTTTAGCAAGTTTTTTTATGATTTTAATTAATCAAACAAAATAAATAAACTTGAAACTATATTCAATGATAACAAGGGTGAGCCTACTGGTAATGCAGCAGAGAAGATGTAGGCACAAAGAAAGGGTTTGTGGAGTCTGAATCACTATATTTGACAAACAGAGGGGGAAATATATGATAACTATAGGCTCGTTTGCCGGGTTCTGCTAGGCCTCATTGATCAGCTCCATCCATTTACAGGTCCAAACACTCAAATGTGTAACTATCACCACATATGCCTCAATAGACTCATCAGGCGCCTGATCCCAGTTGTGTAAAATTGTGGCTGCATATGTTTTATCGCATCAATGAAAGCGCCCCATTCCCCTTCGCGTTCCTCCTTTTATATTGGTGCTATATGATCCAATGATTTCCTCCCCTCCATGCCCAAGAAGTGGCACAGTAATGCCTGTTCCCCAGCTGGTCTGACAATTGTGCCATCTATGGCTTCTAAATGTTTCTCAAAACCCTTGATTCATTGGGACCAGCCTTTTGTTAACACTCAGGCACATCTAGGCAGGTGCTGGGCATAGAAACAGCATTCATAATACCAACCATATTTATGTGAGATTGTTTGAAGTTTCAAATACGCTGCTGATGGAGGAAAAGAAGGGTGGAACTGGTCAGAAGGAAGAGAAGGGAACAAGAAAAGATGCATAATACAAATCAAGCATTTGCAAAGCCAATAGGATTTGCCTACGAGAGATCTAAAGGCTTTCTCAATATTTTTATTTCCGTGCTGCTCAGCAGCCCAAGCTGCTGTACAGCACGGCTTAAAGTTAAATGAAAGCGGCAAGGTTGGGCTATAGTTGACTGCGTCATATCGCTTGTTACCCCCCATTAATCCATATTGCACAGCAACCTGCTCTGCTTAGCAACATGTAAAAACAAAAAACAAAAATAGCACAGGTTTAAGGGCAAGCAACACACAAGAGAAGTGCGGAGTGGGTTAAGAAACGAAGGGTAGCGAAAGGAGGATGGGATGGGTAAAGAAACGAAGGACAGTAGGTGGAGGGCAGGGGATGGTGAACAACAGCAGCAGGAGGAGGGAGCAACACAAGGGAGCAGTAACAGCGGGAGGAGGGAGGGGGAAGGGGACAGACTGCAGAGACTTGCACTCTTAAGGAGTGCATGTTAAAACGTGGGGAAAAAGAGTACCTGCACAAGGCTACTGGCAGTAGAAGGAAACTAACCTCAGACAGGAAGTTCTTCTTGGTCCATGCTCCATGAAAGAGACACACAAAAAGCACCTGGAGGAAGCCATGGAGGAGGCTCTGGCCAATAAGAAGCAAGGAAACTGGAGTAACAGGGGAGCCAACCAATAGTAAGTAATGGGCAGGCTCTTAACCCATTTTAAGCTTTTTATTTACAAGAGATTTCTCAAGCGCTGTGCAGGCAAAACCTAAAACCGGTGCTGGGAAGATGACTCAGAAGTGCAGAAGAGCCACACTGTAACTCGGGCACAAGGAACACAACATGCCAAGTTAATTTCCTGTTGAACAGTTCAAATTTTTTCCTGGGAAGCAGTTTAAATTTATATATTTTTTAATGGGGGTAAACTAAAGTCTGTAGTTTCACCATGTGCAAGGTAGTAGGCAGTGAGACTAGCAGTATTCCCAATAATCTTGCTCTGCCCTGAGTGGAAGCGAGAGGCCAAGAAGGTAGTTAAGGGAAAGGGTTGACCAGGAATCATAATGACACAGAATGTCATGTCGGACGTAGGTGCTCCCACCCATCCATCAGCCACCAAGCCCATGGGACGTGCTGCCTGGAGTAACAGGTGTAAACTGCAGTATGCAGTTCTGGGTTAACGCTTGACCTCTTCCTCTGTGAGTCAGCAGCAAGGCTCGCAGTGTTTTGGACTCTGCACAAGCGCCAACACCCACAGAACACGGCACTGGATGGCAGTGTTTGGTTATGGCCCATCTACATCGCCAGCTAAGACCGTGCCGTGTAGTAACAAAGCAGGTCGTAAGAAGGATATTCTGTTCTCATAGAAGAAGTGCCAACAACTGCCACTCCAACAGCCATGGAATGTTGATAACCAACATGACACAGCATTCCGGAGGGGCACACCTACTCATTCAAATGGAAAGCGGACCAGTGATGGATGACAAGGGAGACAACACAGCATACTATAGCCTGGCTTTACCATAGTAACCAGTGTCTGATACAATGACAGTATATACACCATTTTATTAGGTTTAACTAATTGTGTGTTTCATGGGACAAAGTCAGCCATGGCCGGTGCAGGCAAGAGCGGTGAGGCGGGAGTCAACAGATGACGACGAGGTAAAATACACAAAAATTTAAAAACATTAAAAAGGAACCACTATGCGGCGAGAGCAAAGTAAGTGGTTTCCTGTTTTTTTACATTTTATTTTACTTCGTCATCTGTCGACTCCCCTCCCACCCCACCACTCTTACCTGCACCATCCGCACCTGGAAAAAGTGTTCATCTACACTGTCTACAATTTCACGTGAACTAACTGGATTTGCCACTCACACTTGAATGGCTATTTACTCGAAACGTGTTTGTGCGCACTCAGTATAAAAAGTGATTTATTGAATTCCACATTTTATTGTGAGGAAAACTTCAAGATATTGCAAGAATCTATACTATGTAAGCAACAATGCAGCATGGAGCCTAGGAAAGGAATATTCATTCTTTGATACCGAAAAGAGGAAATAGGAGGCTACCCTATCGGAAAACACAAGCAAACACGGAATTCAGCCTCGGCTGCACTCTTCCTACAAAGCTACGTTCCCAATGTCCATGAATGCGGACATCTTTTTCACACAGCCCTGCGTGAAGAGTCGGTGGACAGACGCTGGAGTTCAGCCAATGGCGTCAGATGCCATCTGATAGCACAGCAGAGGCCCCCAAGGCATGTTTATCATCACAGTTCTCCAGACTGTCATTGGTGGGCCTTCTCTCACAGCAAGGACTATGATAACACTTCTCGACCACCGCACGCATGGCAGTCTCAAGCATTCCTTTGGCCACAAAGCGCGGCTCCTTTCACGACAGGAAGACTGGTGTCGCTTCAATACATGCTCAATAGGGCTCTGTTTACTTACACATTTAAACTTGAATACGTTTAAAATGTAACTGGAATGCCTTCTTAGGAAACAATAGGTTTCACTTTGCTGTAACAAGCATTTGCAATGCAATAGGTAGCACATTTGCGAGAGTTTGAGCTATTGGCATTGTAAATGACAATGCCTTTTATTCATGTGTTTTGAAAACCTGCATGTAGTACTTAAACACATACTTTGCACTTATAGTCCTTGCTTCCGAGAAGCAAGGCTGGCAGTAACTGTGCCCCTTTTACTGGCAACCTTGCTTTTCATAAGCAAGGACTATATGTACAAAGTGCGTGTGTAATTACTACTTACAGATTTTCTAAATACATAAATAACAGGCATTGTCATTTACAATGCCAATAGCTCAGACTGTTGCAAATGCGAGACCTATTGCATTGCAAATGCTTGTTAAATATGTGCCTGCTCTTGCATCTGAGTCTAAGCGACAAACCCTAATAATATTTATATTTGGCAAGCTATTGCATCACAATCTAAGTGATATTACCCAATTATCTCCATATCACACCATGGTTTAGATACACTGCTTAATTTGTGCTGGTGTTTGAGGGGTGGTGGGCATGCTCATTTTTAGAGATTGGGACAATTATCATGGCTAGAGTTTGAACCAGAGTAAGATAGACCATAGTAAGAGAGAGCAAAACACTGAGAAGGGAGATCATGGGAGGTAGAGAAAAGAGGAAAACTGTGACAAAGATAAAGAAGGGATAAAAAAGTGCAAGGGTGAGACAAAGACAGAAAGTTAATGGTGTGGACGAAAGAAGCATGGGATAGAATCAAGGCTATACAGGTAAACTTTGTATTTTAAATCTTGGCATTCCGCAACACTGGTATACTCTCTACAAATACCTATCCATACATACACAGGACAGACCTATTAAAAAGAACACTTCAGAAAGACTACCCTCATAGGGACAGAGTATAGGGCGGCATTCTACAAGAGATAATTATAGTTAGGAGGCTATAAAGAAACTTCCTAAAAAGAGAGGGCATAGAATAGGCATTTACCAAGAGATCACTGCAACTGCAGAGAAGATGTGGCGTAACTGCAAGAGTTGCCAACCTTGGAGCTGGGGAACCAGGTTCGAGTTTTGGTGTCGGCTCAACATCCTGTGATTTTGGGCAAATCACTTCATCGCCCCGTGCCTAACAAAAATGAATGTGTCCTTGTGTAATGTAACTGGTGCTCATGTAAAGTGCTCCAATACCTTCAGGTCTAGTTTGCGTTATATAAAACCACAACTTTTTTCAAAAATCTTTTAAAAACTAGACCACACTGTGGTGGACAGCACTGCAAAGAGAGCACCTAGAGGAGACAGCACAAATAAGATGAAATACAATCACAAACAATTTGCTGTAAAGAGACTGGGCCAAGAGAATAAGACCCCTACCAAGAGACCATCGCAACGAGGATGCTCTAATGAGGATGATGTATTAGGGAAAGAGTGTAGTGTAGAGGTCTACAAAGAGATCGTTTCAAAGAAAGCAATGCAAAGAGACCGTCCTTTGAGAGACAGATCATAGGATAACTCTTATACTTCTGCAAAGAGACTATCCTGCGATGGAGATCCCTGTGAACAAAGTGACCACTCCCCGCAGAAGAGAGCGCAGACGTATGAGCAAATAAGAGACCTCAGCAGAGACAATTCTAACAGGGAGAGAAGATAGGCAAGACCTCTACAAAGAAACTAATGCAAAGAGACAGTCCTTAGGAGGATAGATCATAGGGTAGACCGCTTTCTAGAAACCACCGTCAAGAGACCAACCTCAGATGGCGATGTTGCAGGAGAGACATCTGCAAAGACAGTGGCACTGATGCAAAGAGATTGTCCTGAGTGAGTAGACCGCTGTCAGGTGACTGCTGTGAGGTGTAGTGAGCACAGAACAGGACTTTGTAGATTGACCATCGCTAAGAGACCACAACAAGACAACTCTGCAAGGAGACATCTGCATGGACACCCCTCTAAAGATACCAGTTTTAGGTGAAAAGAGCACAGGAGCGAGGGGGAAGAAAGAATGGAGCAGGTTGAGAGACGTAGGCGTGGAGATGGGGACAGGGAAGTGCTGGAAACAAGATAAGAAGAAACAATGGCAGAAAGGATGGGGAGAAGGGAAAGTAAGGGAGAGAAAGAAGGAAAAGGAGGAAAATAAGGAAAAGGAGTTAGCAGCGAAAAAGGACTTTGAGGGAGTTACATCAGCCCAAGAAACAAGAGGTGGTGAGGGGAAAATTGAATGAGAAGGGATGGGAGCGGAAGAAGGGAGAGGAGACAAAGTGTGGAGATGTTAGAGAGACAGAAAAGAGACACCAATGAGAAGAAGGGGTGAGGCGGGAGAAGGGAGGGACTGAAGCTGGAAGGAGAGCGCCTGGGGAAGGGTAATTTATGTTGGAAGAAAAGAAATGAGGTGGACAAGAGAGTATGAGGGGCTTAGATAAAGAAAGAGGAGAGGAGAGGAGGGTAGGAAGGGAAACTCGGGTAAGGAACAGTCGACGGAGGAGAAAGAACCATCATGGGTAGAGGAAGAAAGAGAGATGCAAGTGACTGCAGAGGAAAGAGAGGGATGAAAGTGCGACAATGTAGCCGGGGAGCAGCGCTGCCAGGCTGAAGGGATTAGGGGAGATGCTGATGGAGCAAGGTTGCGTATGTAAAGTGACTTGCTCGTAATTAACCCTCTCTAATTACTCGTAATAAACTAATCAACATGTTTGTCTTATTAATATTGCATTACACGACATCTAAGAGAAGCTTGCAAAAGTGCTTTTACTAACGATAATCTGCTTGCACTAAAATGGACGCTGCTACGCGGAATTTCTTATTGCGCATTTGTCTACCACACTCATGTGACATGACGTACTTTCTGCTTTGGAGGGAATCTTTTGCTTCTGCGCACTAGAACTAAGATGGCTGCTCTATGTCCTCACATGCAAGAAGCTTGCATCGCTGCTTTTGCCAAGCTGTTCGTACTGCCTAGCTTCTTATGCAATAGTTAAAATAAAGTAATGGGAATAGAGTAGAGATAAGTGGTATACAGTGCATTCATTTATTTTTTGTTCTAAAACCGTTTCTTTTTCTACTTTACTATTAGCTCATGTTTGGGCCTGAGATGTAACCGTGACTCCATTTTGAAAATCCACCCTGCACATGAGCACCAGTTTGCAGAAACGGTTGAATCATGGCATTGAATTAATGCAAAGGACAGCCTTGACTGAGATGCACCTGGGAAGATGTCCTGCTGAACTTCCAAGAGAACGATATTGTTTAAATGTTATAACAATGTATTTACTATTAGGACATTCATTGTCGGGTGGATTAAAAATGCATGGGAAAATAAATTGATGGGCGGGAACGCAAACATTAATATTCATTCTAAAAGTTACTTTTTGGTATGGTGTGATGACCTCTCCTCATTCTTTTGTCCAATCAAAATTTGGGATCCTTATACTTGCAACATTTGGAGGTGGTACACTGACCTGGAAAATAGTATAACTAGAGTAGGCTTAGTTAGCTGATTTGTCTGACTTGTCCGAATAGCTGACCTGCCACTGACCCAACGCACTCAATAGGTGACCGTGAGCAGAGGTGCAGGCGGAGCACTCGGTCAGAAGATTCGATAACCCAATCGGGGTTCGGGAGTAAGGATGCTGGCGGAGCACTCTGTCGGAGAATTCGATAACCCAATTGGGGTTCTGGCTGTGAGCTGAAGAGAGGGTTGTAGCGCTGGTGTAGCAACTTTAACTGTGGGTGCCGGTATTAGCCTATGGTGGTCCTGTCCTGATCCAAATCTGGTTGCACCTGTCCTGATTTCTGGTCAGCACCTGTTATCTCGCTGGCACATGCACTTTGGGCTCTATCTTTTGCCTGATCCGTGGCCAGGGTTGGTCTCCACACCATTCTAGGTAATTATACTGTGTGGGTAAATGGCATTATACTGCTTCCTTTTCTTTACCCTCCCTGATATCAAATGCTTAATGACTGCTTTATAAAAGCGTTGCATAGCTTCATCTTAATCGTTATCTCTCTAATAGAAAAATATTTGATGTTTAATATTTGGATTAAGACGTTTAAGAAAATCTAGATAAAGAGTTTAAACCTTTCCAGCGTTTGTGGTTATTTTATAAGTACAAATGTAATTTTTTTCTCCCAATTATTCTAACTCCTGTAAGACAATGGTATAGGTCCTAAATTTTTTTTATAAATCACTGATTAGAGTAAGTGCACAGGTTACCTGATTAAACTCACAATAAGTTGTGTTGTTTTATGGGCCCAGGTGAGTATGGTAATCTGAGTCGGGTGATCTGCGCGCTCTAACAATGCATTCCAGTGATGGAGGGTGCACAGACAGCTGTGAATGTCAGAGCCGCAGATACAGGCCCGGTATCTCCGCCGCCATCAGGCGTCTTCAAATGCCCAGGTGTCCTTCTAGTCGAGCCTGTCTTTGGCGGGCACGAGACTTAGCTTAGAGACCCGTGATGGGGCAGAGAGGGGGGTGGGAGAAGAGTGATGGGAAGTGACGGCCATGGTGAGACAGAGGCCGACAGAAGCAAAGATACCCAGGCAGGGCCCCACACTAAAAGAACTAAGGGACAGAGGCAGGCGGAGACAGGAAGGTTGTAACAGAGGAAGACAGAGTCAGAGAGTGACAAACACGCAGAAACAGAGGCAAAGATAGACAGAGTGACAAGAGATGATTTGCAGAGAGATGGTGACAGACAGAGGCAAAGAAAGAGCCAGACAAAGGCCGACAGAGATATGCAGAGTCAGACAAATGCGTAAGACGGAGGGAGGCAGGCAAAGTGAAAGCGCGCAATGCGCACGCTGTGTTCACCTGGGCACAGGAGATGTGCACGCGTACAGAGTGCACATCTCCTGTCCGTACGCGTGCACATCTCCTGTCCCCATTCGGCATAGAAACCGACGACTATAGGTCTTGCCAAGTCGAGCAGCGCATGAGATGCATCACTAGGCGAGACCTAAAAACTAATTTAGTCATTACCAGTTTTGGAGCAAGACCAGCAGACAATCTTAAATCGACAAACCTCTTTATTTATAGAAAGATGACTTAGGTTGCTCATGGGGTAATTGGGTGTTACAGAACACTAACAAAAAAAAGTGCTTTGGCGTTACACCTGTATACACTGGACACAAATATTCCTCTGAATGAGAGTGAACCACGGGTCAGCAGGAGTTGCATTTTTTAAACTGTACCATCATGATACTTTACTAGAATTAGACTTATGATTAAAATCGCCATAGTGCAACTGGAGTTAAAAAATTCAGATATACTAAACCAATGACTTACCAGAGGTGTACACCTGACACATATTTGTAAATGTCAACTAAAACAAAAAAGATGAGATAAAACATAGTAAAGTCAGGAATGGCTTTTCCTTTCAGTGCTTTTCTGACGCTTTGAGGTCTGGAGATACACAGGAATCGGAGGATTTTAAAAAATGCATAAGGAAGGATTGCACTTCTGTGGAATGAGCTCAGGGAGAGAATATTAGGCATGACTGGGGTCCTCTAAATAGGCTATATAACCAATGTAGACCCTTCCTGTCCCAGTTATGAACGTGACACTACCATCTCGGCCCTGAATCCTTTTTAGATTATGTTGAATGACTAGAATGGCTAGAATGCTCTATATCCCAAGTCCTTGGAACAGTACATTCTGAAAGAAGAAGAATCTCATATTGCATTGAGCTACATTCTATGCCTGTGGCAAAGGAACATTCTGTTAGAATTTATATGTTGGTGGGGTGTGGGCAATAGGTCAATGCTTTTCCCTTCCTCCTTGAAAGATAGAGGGCACCAAATAAAATAGAGCGACTAACTGGATTTTTCAGTTTTCTCCCCCTTTCACCCCACCTGATCCATTTTGCTCTCTTCATCTTTAGCCTCCCCCTGAAATAACATTCCACCTCCTCTGATGCTCCATATTGCTCTCTCGCTCGATTGCTTCCCCCACCAAACTCTGTGCCTCCAATAATATTGGCAAAGTCAATAGGTCCAAAAGGCAATGCCTCTTGAATTGGCCAATGCGTGTTAGTTAGTACAGCCACAATATGAAGAGACTGTTAATGACGTCCTCCTGGTTGGAGTCCATTTTTAAGCTTTTCTCAAGAGGGAGTGTTAAGTTCTTGGCAGACCAGAGACTGCAACTCTGTCTAGTCATATCATTATTATATAAAGTGTACTGTACCTGGTGCCTAGAGACTACAGTGTTGTGGCATTCTTGTTTTGCTCAAAGAAGAAGAAAATATTTGCCTAACTTTACAATGTTCAGTAATTTGCACAGTTTGAAGAGGGCATGACAACAATGTAGTGTAGCGGAATTAGGAGCGGTCATGACGCATACCAATAGAGATCTGTGGCAACTATTTTAATGAAAGCCACCCCTTTTGAAAAGTGCTGCAAGAGGTTCCGTGCCTGCGTGACATATCTGTTCTCACATTTTCCTCAGCATTGGTATATGCGCATCCTTATAAATGTGGAGGTTGAACATGATTTCATAGAAAAACGATTTCATTAAATACCATTACTGAGAAAGCATGTTATCTTTTCGGTTTCATGCAAATTTTTCAGAATGAATGGCATTTACCTTTTTATAGAAACCAATTCATAGAATGTCTTTTGGTCAAAATAGGCTTTTGGATACTTATTTTTTAAGTGTAAATGTAATGGTTGAAGGTCTTGCTTTCAGATACAGTTTTGTCGCTGATATTTATTTCAGTGTTTTACTTCAGGAGACATTATTTCATATGTATATCTCTTACATTGTCAAACAAGTCATTTAGATGCTTTTAATTCAGACCCTTTACAACCTATAAACATGATCCATCGCTGACCATGCCCAACCCCTAAACACCATTACAACCTGCCCCCCAAAGCCCCTCATCACACCTAAACTACACTCATCCCTGAAGCCTAAAATATTTCTACCACAAAATGACCACCATCCCTGAACCATACAATCACTCACTACCCCCAACTCCACCCATTCCTGAACCCTAAAAACCTTTTTCTATGCCTAAACCCCGCCCATCCCTCATCCCTTAAAATACCGCAGCACATCCAAAAACTCCACCCAAAATCCCTGAACCCTTCTAAATCCCTCACCTCCCTTAAACATCAGCCATCCATAGGAACTTCTCATAACCCTAAACCTCTCCTCCCTGAATCCTAAACTCCCCTTCTACATAAAAACTACACCCATCCCGCATTCCTAAAAACTCACCAGCCTAAACTAAACCACATGCAGAACCCAAAAAAACTCTTCAACACCCTAGCCACTACCCATAATTGAACCTTAAAAATCCTCCCCAGCCCTAAACTCTGCCCAGCCATAAACTCTAAATTACCTCAACACCCTTATACTCCACTCATCCCTGAAACTTAAAAACACCTCACATACCAAAATAGCACTCATCAGTGAACCTTAAAAATCCCTCACCACCACGACACTTCACCCATCCCTGAAGCCTTAAAAACCCTGTCTATATCCGAACAGCAATTAATCCTGACCCCAAAAAATCCGCTCAATCCTAAACATTACTCATCCCTGAGCTCAAAAACCCCCAGTAGTCCTAAACTCCACCAAATGTTTGAATTTTCCTTGAAATTATCTTTCCTTTAAAATGTTTCCTTTATTTTTTATTTTTCCTTAAAACGGTCTTTCCTTCAAATTGTTTTTCCATGATTTGGTTTCCTCCAAGGTGGTTTCTCAGTTTTTGTTTTCTATCAATTCACACACATCAACAGGTGGCACCATGGTTTGAGTATTTCCTGCCATAGATGCACAGTATGAACTTTTCAAGTGGTATGAACTGCAATGCATTCACACACACACTTGACCTATCAGTACATGTGATCTATGAATATTTGCAATGACAAGAACACATTAAGAGCACCTCTCTGGTCCTCACGAATGGCATGGTAGCATTAGTGCTATACGACAGAGAAACCCTCTTCCATGTACAGCTCTCCAATGGAGTACTGTGGTACTAGTCTGCAACAATGTGCTTTGGCACCTCGCCAGGATTATGAAGTGCTATATAAATGTGAAAAAATAATACAGTACAATTGGTCAGGTCTTTTAAAGACTTTTATAGTGTATTATTTTTATAAAGTAATATTAAATGCAGTGTCTATAGTTTTTTTTACACTGTGGGGTACACAAATACCAAGGATTCACACGACTGATTTACTTTGTTTTTCATGGTTTCATACACATGAATGCTATGGATTGATAGAGTCCCTTTGGTTTGCTTCTTTGACTAAGTAACGTGTTCAGAGTTAGTCAGATTCCAGTGGCGGGTGGCACGGATCGGGGTTGGAGGGGCAGGAGGTCAGAAGGAATGAGTGTAAAAAAAGAACAACAAAAACATACCTCAATCTTCTTGTTGTGTCTCTCCCAGCCGGGAACAGGAAGCACCCAGGAAATTAACTCAGGCAATGCAGCATTGTGATTGGTCTGAGCGCCGTGGTTCGGCGCTCAGCCAGGGAATGGGAGCCTGGGCATGTTCTCCAGCCAGGCTGTAATGCAGCCTGGCTGGAGAACATGCAGAGTGCGCATGACCAAACAGTCATGTGCACTTACACAATGCCCACCACTCCTCTCTCTGCTCCTCTGTGAGCTGAGAAGCCCCGCCCGAAAAACTACAGCAGCAGGAACAAATAAAATGATAATAACATCAAGTTATTATCATTTTATTTTTCCTTCATTTCACTGCTGCAAAGTGTAGTGGGGCAACGTTCCTCCTCCTTAGTGGAGGAGCCACCACTGTGGCAGATTCTTGCCTTGAGTTGAAACAAGCAGATAACTGAACTATCCCATGTATCACATTGTAAGTTAAATTTTTTCAGAAAATTCTGACAGAAGCTTCAAGGGCAAATGAAAGGCAGACCCAGGTTCTCTTCTGAGCGGAGACCTGAAATCAGACCCTCTCTGTGAGTATTTGAGGCTGTGAGTGAAAACACAGGCTATTCCCAGGCCAGCGACAAGCCACAAGGCATCCCCACAACGAATGAAATGTAGAGATTCCTACATAATTACAAATGTGGATATCCTAGCCTCAAAAAATACAAGCAGCTGTCCAACCAGATCATTAGCAAGCCCCAGAGTGCAGCAAGTTTAGGCGGGAGAGCTGAGCTGACCTCAATTAACAGCCTGTATTTGCATTCGTCCAGCCAGAAACAACAAAACACAGTTATCCAACCCCCTTCCTCACAAAGTTACATTGTTTGTACAGCATCGCACGCTATTTTAGTTTAAAAGGTTAATTTCCAAAATGAGGGGAAACAGCAAAAACCGCACATTAGCGATATATCAGTCCCTCCTCACAAGGAAGCATTTGTTCTTGCACTTTGGACACAGTGGCACCTTACCTTCGATTCAACAGAAAAGATGGAGCTCAACCAAACACAAACTTGTGCAAGCACTTGACTTTTTTCGACAGCCGCAACAAAACAATAACTGTTATTGTCGTTTTTCACCAGCTAGGTAAAGTATTCTAACGACTCTACGTGCCGCATCAGTACACCTCCGTTGAATCATGTCCGTGAGTGAGATCCAGTGACATCTTAAGGCTGGTATGTTCTAAACTTGGCACATCAGCGCTTCTTGAAACCCCACTGGTAGGACCATGAGGTGGCAGGGCGGTCCTCCATATAAAATTTTAAAAATCCTAAGAAGTAAAGTCATACTGCCAGGTGAATCCAATGATGTCCATCTGTCACTGAGATATATTGGGTACCACAGCAGCTGTGGTATTTGTGTATTTGTGGGGGGAGTTGTAGGGGTGTGCCCTAAGAGAGGAGCAGACTTGTGACCGGATCTTATCACACAGAAGTTGCTAATCTATTCTATTCACCTGGATTTGTAAAGCGTGTGGCTACCCAAAATGACCTCCAAGTGCTAAGACAGCAATCAGGTCCCCTGTCCTGGCCGAACAGTTAGCTGAAAAGAATAGGTTTGACCAATTTTCAGATTTTTTGTTCCAACTCAATTTTCTTTATCTGCAGTGGGCGAGCATTCCAGAGGTTGGGAGCAAGAAAAGCAAAGGAGGGACCACCCATTCTTCCTTTCTATATCCGGGGTCTGCCAGCAGTTGCCAATGGACTAGAGATGTTGATGTCACAAACAGATGTTTTATAAACTATAGGAGTCGCTCCTTAAATAGTCTGAGGAGCTCTTGGGGGTTGCACATTTGTGCTGCTGTTAAGAAATCAGCACAAATGAGCAGCTAAGTTTGTACGGGCAGAGTCAGGTCACCGCAGTGTTTTGTCACCTGGAATAAACCTAGGAGGGGCTCAGAGAATGACCTGATCCTTGAGATGATGGGGATTTCAGGGCTACCCTAAGCACCAGTTTCAGCATCTGACTAGACCCAATATCCCCGTACCCCATGGTGGAACGCCAAGCTGGTCTTACATCATCAAAGGAGCCGGAAGGGAATAAAGAGCACAAGGGTGAGGGGAAATCGGTTCTGGGATGGCTAGCGTGGGAGCAATAAGTAGATTCACAAGTAGTGGAGGAGACTATGAGTAGAGTGGTGAAGCAGTTTAAGCATCTGCCACAGGGACTAGGTGTGTGGTCTCAGGGTCCTTGCTGCCGTCCTGCACATTCTTAAAAGGGAACAGATGACATTCATGAGGGACTAAAGGATCAACAATGCTTCTTATGGGCTTCGGACGAAGAACTTGATCTGAGTTTTAGACCTATTGGTAGACAAAGTCGTATCACCCGAATAAAAGCGCAAGCCTTGCAAGACATTTTTTCTGCCACAATTTCTAAAGTGGCATGTGTTGTGTAACAGTTGAAAAGAATGATGTGTCACCTGCTCGTGTATCAAGCAGTGCATTTGTTTGATTGCATCTCGTAATTAATGTAGATACGTCCATCTAAATATGCATCGACAAATTCTTTCAAGGCATTTGCCAATTTACTAATAAACAGGAACGGCTACTCCGCAAGGCGGAGGGTGTCGCCCCACTGCTCTCAGAGCAGGAAAAAGTTGAAGATGAAAACATCGGTATTATCATTTTCTTTTTCTTCGCTATGTGGTTAAGTTAGGGCAGGGCTGAGGTCACAGGGGGAGGAGTGATGGGAACACGAAGTGCACATGACGGTTTGGCCGGCGGTCTTGAGCCGGCCAAACAGTCATGCACACTTTGCATGTTCCCCAATAGGCTGTAATACACAGCTTGGTGGGGAACATGCACAGGCTCTCAGCCCCTGTCTGAACGGCAAACCACAGCGCTCAGTCCAATCACAATGCTACATTGCAGTATTGGGATTGGCTTAGGGGAGCTTTTGTGCTTCCTGATTACAGGACCGCAGCAGAGGAGAGACGGTGGTCGTGGAAAAGTATGTTTTTTTCTTTTATCCCCCCCCCCCTCATTCCCCGGCTAGCCACCACTGCTGATAAAGCTATTAAATTCACAAATTTACCAATCGCAGCACCTCAGGCCGGTAGACGAAACCTAATTGAAGGGACAATATAGATGAAGACTTGCTGGCTTTAGACAAACCCATAGAAGCCAAAATATGAGCTGCCACTCCGGGCAT
Organism: Lissotriton vulgaris; assembly: GCF_964263255.1. Classification (NCBI taxonomy): domain Eukaryota; kingdom Metazoa; phylum Chordata; class Amphibia; order Caudata; family Salamandridae; genus Lissotriton; species Lissotriton vulgaris. The sequence goes on along the minus strand of NC_141695.1, from coordinate 1,038,712,428 downwards.
GTTAAAGTTTATCACAACACAATTGGCTGCAATTTATTTTGTGTCATTCCCAATCCAGCCTACCCTTCTAACCATGTTCATTTGATCATAAATGCTGGACCCTAAAGTGGAATGCTTCCCTAACCTATGGGCAACCTTGTTTTTTAGTTGCATATAACTAAGGCTCCCAGTTTTCCGTTTTTACTCATTTTTACAGAAGACAGTAAACAATGTTTCCGGTCTCTATTTATTTTTAAAATCGGAAAAATACTGAACATTTTGATTCTTGCGAGTTACTCTCCATGCTGTCTTTCATGCATTCCATGACAACAGCTGAGCTGATAGACAGCATGGGGAGTTTAAAAACTGGATGCGTTTTCACTAAATACAGCCATATGCTAACATTTATTGTACTATAATGTTGATATTTACCTGTTGGTGTAGTGGTTGGCTCTATTTGGCGGTTTACTTTGCTAAAATGTGACCAGCATTAAAAATATGAGCGCATGTTTATCAGTTAAATAAATGTGGAAATCTACCATTTTACATCTCCATTTATTCTCGAAACACAAAATATATATGGGCATATACCAATAAGATGACACAAAAATAAATCTGACTAAATACAAAGGGAAATAAAAAAAAACCTAAAATTGGGATCCCTACATATAACTTTGACTTGTATTTGGCTTGAACAGATGGACCGCTCTTGACCCTGTCTTTGCCTGGGCACCCAGTACGGGCACATTCTGTGCAGCGGGGCCCGCAGCGTCCGAAATGCACCTGCACCTCACAGTAATCTGCAACCCCCACCTCCTGGTGTTCAGGCATCCTGGGACTTGAAGTCCACTCCCAGGCAAAGGAAAGGCAAGTCAAGCTCGATTACTACCATTTAGAAATCAGCGTAACCCAACATTGAATGTGTGCATTGAAAGCTACTCCAGATCCTGGCAGTTAAGGACCTGTTGAATTGTTTCTTTTACAAAGTGAAGCTGGGACGAAGGCCTTGGCTCATAATCGAACCTGCGAAAGCCAAGGAAATCACTGCATGCAGCCCATCCCTCCAGGGCCTTCATAATTACTTAATTCCCTCGCTAATCTCCAATGTTGGGCCACTTTGGGGAAGATTGTTTTCAGATAATCAGAGAAGCATGTTCACAGGGCCTCCCTGCAATCTGTTAGCTGTGTCAGCAAAGCCATGGATTAGCTTCTCTTCTACAGCCGTCTACTCTAGGGCCAGTGGCACTGAGAGTCACCCCTTCCCCAGGTACACCGCACAGGTAGGTCACTTGCAAGTGAAATGCTACACGTATATGATGGTAAAGCACCTTATTGCCTCCTGAAACGCCTCTTATGCTCCATTTCTGGCACATTGTCCACTCCACTTACTATACTTGCCACTGTTGATCACTCAAGAACCCTCCAAACCTAACAGAGCTATCACCGAATCAGGGGGGGGGGTGGCTGCAGCTCTACTTGTAAGCACTTGATGTACTGTGAGTGAAGGGCTGCCACAACTAGCTTCAACACTACAGTAATTATGAGGCACTGGGGGACCACATTATGCAGCAGGATTGAAGAGATCATGTGGAAAGAAGAAAAGGCAAATAATGTGGCATAATCCAACACATTCGGCAGTAGCAATTATTTTACTCTTTTAGCGCAGATTAATGCAGTTTGTCACCTCATCAGTACCACATTAACAGCTGAATACAGCCATCAGCAGCTAGCAGGTGGCAGTGAACCTTTGCGCAGAGTATGCAACACCGCAGCACGTGAGGTTCATTTTTCAGTAACTTTTGATCTGTTTGAGGTGGAAACGATACTTTTCGTTTCATTTTGCAGCCGACGGTGGATTATTGGTAGATGCATAATTATGTGAGAAACACAGCAGCTATTTACTCACATAATTCCAGTGGCCCTCACTACAATACAACGCGCCTAATGATACCAAATTAGACAAAAATTTGAAATAAGCCTGAATTGATTTTCAACTTGATGTTGTGATTTGAAATACATCACTTCTTAACCGAACGCAGGAGTTTCGTATGCTTTTTACATTCTGATAATTTAAGGTGAACACGGCCTTTCACATCCTAAAGGAATAAGCATTACATTCTCTATTGCATGAATGATGATTTTAAAGTAATTCCAAGAAAGATAAAACCTTAAAAATGTGCCTCACTTACAATCTAAATGGGGCCTGATTGTCTTTCCCTTAAGACTTACCAGTGACTACCACAATAATACGCAGTTGTCAATGTGTTTTTCTCGTACTCACAACAGGTAGGACGTCATCGCAGACTATTAATAGTGGCGGCTTTTCTAATCTTCAGTGACTACATAACAGGGGTCTCCAACCTTTTGTATAGTAAGAGCTACTGTGCTCTGTAAAAGTCACACCGACCTGCTATTATTTTTAGTCTTAATGCTGACCACATCAGAGAAGATTAAATTAGTAGCCATCATATGCAATATCATCATCCGCAATCACCTCCGTGCATGTGCAACGGTAGCCAGCAGAAATGTAAACAAGCATTTTCAATGCAATAGGTCTCGCACTTGCGAGAGTTTGAGCTATTGGCATTGTAAATGAAAATGCCTTTTATTTAATTGTTTTGAAATCCTGCAAGACTTATAGTCGTTGCTTATGAAAATCAAGGAGGCGCAGTTACTGCCAGCCTTGCTTCTCATAAGCAACGACTAGAAGTGCAAAGTGTGTGTTTACGCAGCGCTAGCAGGATTTCAAAACATATAAATAAAAGGCATTGTCATTTACAAAGCCAATAGCTCAAACTACGCAAATGCGAGACCTACTGCAGTGCAAATGCTTATTCTGTACTGAGACCTGCATGCCAGCATCTGCCACTCTGAAGAAGTCATGGTGTGTTTTAAATCATATACCATCACTACACTCAGAATGTGCCTTAATGTTTAACTTTCTCCCATGTCTTGCATTATCATAACAGAACTACAGGTAATGTGGGCTTCTGTTGCCCACTCATTTTATCAACCACGGACAGATAAACAAAGCTGATTGCTGCATCCAGACATCAGACACAATTATTTACCTGTAGCAGGTTCTTTTACCCACCCGCTCTCCAAGTATATGTTAAACATCACAGTAAGTTGCTCTTTTTTGATTGGTACTTTTTATAGATCACTTTTAATTGTGATTTTGTATTCTGCTTTTCCTACTGCAGTCTAACGGGTCCATGCTGCTGTAAATAACGAGTGTTGCTTTTACATAATTAACGGGACTCACGTTATCGGTTTTAGACACAAAGACCAAGAGTAGGTACTGGAAATGTATGATCAAACTTGCAGGTTACACACAGACTTGGCACTTTAAAGTTACCCAAAGATCCCAAAAGCAGGTGCAATAACAAATCAATACACTTCGCTTATGTGTGTGGCAAACAGGAATGAAAATATGGTAAGCACCGGGGCACACCAGTGGCGGACTGGCTATAGAGGGTGCCAGGCGTTTTGCGGGTGGGCTGGAATGCTGGGGCCGGTTTTGTACAAGGGGGGTGGGGGGATTGATACAGGGGGCCGGTTTTGCAGCAGTGCTGCAAATTTGACGTTCTGTACCAAAAGCTTCAGGAGTGTTTCCAATCGGATGCCCCACTAAGACAGACGCGTATGTCAAGTACACCATACAGAAACTTGAAAGAACTCCAGACTGAAAGGGCTGTGCAGTGAGCTGCTGCTCTGAGACATCCTTCCATTTTCAAATAGATGTCTTCCCACTATAGATATATACTGTTCCCTTGCACGCTTTGTGAAAATCTATTACTTCAGGTGTTATGTCAAACTTTGAACATGAATCAAATATACTGCATCAAATCAACACGATACTGCCATGCTAGCCACAGTGAGGTCAGCGGTCTATAGAGTAACCAGCCTCTCAGGAAGTGCATCTGATAGCCAGGAGAAAGGAGGCGACATAGACAGAGATGGGGCAATTGTGGACACGCATGTGTGGAGGACTAGCTCTTGCATTGGTAGGGCAAATGCTTGTAGTGTTAGGAGTCTCCAACAAAGCCAACCATGTCGCTGCCGGAGGCAGGAGCCACTGAGAAAAGTCAGAGTGTAGATAATTGTAATTGCATTAATATAGCGCTTTTACTACCCCTGATGAGGCGTCAAAGCGCTTTTTAGAGCGAGTAGCACGCTCCTTTGGAACCCAAAAAGGATTAGTAGTGAGTTAATACGGGTAAAAGAGGACTTCATGTTCTCAGGGAAACCATTTCCAGTCCTGGGCTTTCCTTCACCACCCTAATGCTTTCTGGGAGTTGTAGTCTTGGTTAATTGCAGCTGAAATGATTGTACAGACCCACACCTGAAAGCAAGGATTTTCTAATTCAACCCAGGGTTAGGGGCTGGTGTTCCCACTGACATGGAGTAATCTGGTAACCTACTCTTTAGATCCTAAACACATAAACAGAGGACCAGAAAAGTTATTTTCAGACTAAAGGGCTTTTGCGAACTGAAGTCAGCAGATCACCTGGTGATCCTAAGCGGACGTCATATTTGTCCGGAAGGGCATCATCAATAATGAAGAGCGGTGCATGATAAGGGGCAACGCAATGTGAATCCTGCTCCCAGCCCTCTGAACCCCACTCAAAGGGTTAACTTTACCTATCTGCTCTGCTGAGAGTAGAACCAGGTGTCAATGGAGGCCAGGCAACAAGCCAGGCTTCGACAGAGAGCTCAGAACATCAGTGCTAAAGATGGGCAGGTGCTAGCTGGTACTGAGCCCCCGTATTTTATTAAATTGAAAGCGAGAGTAGCTGCACTCCTCAGCACTGCTGCAATAGATTTAATGGGAGAGTACCAGTACTTCTCAGGAGCAAATAGGTACTCCGGTTAGTGAGTGCCAGAACTTCTCTACTTCCATTTAAAGCACTGCTACAAATACAACGCACTTCAATCTATAGGCTGGTCAGCATTCTTGGCCTCTGTGTATTCATCTGAACAAGCATAGACCATGTAAGAAACAGACTATAAATACAGAAATGAAAGCCAGAAGAGAAAGTTACCCATACTCCACAAGTCCGATTGGGTGCCCTTTAAGTTAACCGAGGCTAGGGTGACCATGTCCCTGGTGACATTGGGGCACCGTGGCTGCAATCCTGGAAGCTGCTGTCACAGTGCACTGCTATGTAGCAAACAAGCAGTACAACAACACTGCACTAGGACAACGGCTGGAAGGAAGCCCTCGTGTATTGGAAAACCCCAAGAGTGGAAACCATGATGCTCCGGGTGACAAGAGTTGATATTGAGTAATTTTATCCTAGACTCTACCTAGGCACAGCTCTACGGGGAATGTAGGGAGTTACAAATTGGCCGGTGGAACACGTTGTGTTATACATCTTTGGATGCTTTAGTTTAGAGAGTACACCGTGGAAGCAGCCTGTAGGGGACCAGCTTTTGTGCCCCACCGGTAGGGGGCGCCAGACTGCCACCACAATCAGCAAAATGACAGAGTACGTTCTACTTTTGACTATTATGAGCACGTCAAAATTACTCATTGACCTTAGCTGTCACATACTACAGAATAAAACGTGATTTTGCACACCTGTCTTCTCAATGCCTTTTTATTAGGATTACCCTGGGATGCTCTACTCGTGGCCCAACATGCCCGCCTCCCCCAAAGACAGAGTCTATACTCTAAATGAACGTGATGCCCCATATGAAGGGGCTTAAAAGTTGCCTCACTGAGCTCCCCACTGTCACTACAGAGCATGCCGCACCCTTGTGTAGCGCTTATATGACTATAAGGCTGTGTCAATATGCACAGGGAGAAACAGGAAAAGAAGAAAGCAGGTTGACCGAAAGCAAAAAATGTAAAATAATTTACTGGGGAGAAGGGAAAATATGATGTTATGTCACTCAGTGTTCTAGTATAGCGTGCATAAGTCCTAAATCTGACTCGGGCGCTAAATGACAACAAGACATGGACAAAAGTAAGGAAAATTGAAGAAAGGAACAATATAACTTGTTCCCATGTCTTATTGCATGCAGGTATCATGGTATACCTCCAGTGACGTAAAGCAAAATGATGAGGCCTCTGCAGAATATGATGAGGGGCCGACCCTTCCAGACCTCACTAGGGATCTGACAAAAACATACCATGGGAGTGGGCGGCGGGGGCGGTACGGGAAGCACAAACGGGTCTTATGAGAAACACTAGAATTTAAAGCAGTCCTATATTTTAAGAGCTTCAAATGTCTGAAGGCTGCCCTGGAGCGGTCAATGTGCGTATAATTCACCTCTAACAAAAAAAATCAACCTTTGGCAAAGCATTCGGTGCAGAAGAGACTCAAACTCCCACCAGTCTATGCATTTCCACTCCTAATATAGCGCCTAGAGGGCTACTTGTTCTCAGTCTTTACATCTGCTAAATCCATCGCTCAAGCTCTGTCGGAGTCCATGCAATTTGCTCTTGAAAAGCATTTACATCTGCTGCTTTCTGGGGTCTGACTTCGGATCTCTGATGAAAGGGGGCGCTGGGTCCCTTTCCTCATAGTCGCCCAAAACAGAAAACACTCCTTAACTGAACACAAGCACCAACACACAGAATCAAAAGGAAGGAATGTGTCTTGTGGGGAGAAGGGTGCTGGCAAAGAGTGTCACATTTGATCTTTTTTCAAATGAGTGGTGCTTTAAGTTCGGGTTTTTCCTTAAATAGGAAGATCCAGACCAGCATTTCACAGTCCTTAAAAGGCATAGGGTTGAATTTAGAATTTGGAGAATCACAGCTGGAAAACAGTCAATTGCTGATGAAACTTCAGTGAAAAATGCCAGATTTGACATTGAAATTGCGCTCTTTTTAAAAGAACAAATTACACTCCGTGCAAGCAACGACCCTCCAAAGTATTCCCTCAGTGCAAGAAAGATCGGTGAAAGGTTTGCGATGACAAAACCTCCTGGCCGATAAGAGGACCCTCTTTAAAGTGTTAGTGCTATGGAAAGGGCAGTGTGAGAGGTGGGCTAGAACACGGTTCTCCTGCCTGCTCAGACAAGTCTCCTTGAAGGAGCCAAGTGCCTGGAAGTGCCTCACTCGCAGGATGTGCTGACAGCGCTTCTTATGGGTGCAACTGATTTACACGTGGTAATGACAATCTTACTTTACTCATTTTAGCGGAGCTCCCTGTATAAGGGTGCATATATGATGTTTTTTAACTGACATGTAACACTTTCCCAGATGGTTCTGAGAATTACTCAACACACTAATTCGCATTTAGCTGCTTCCCCAAGTTTTCTGATCGTGTTTAGCCTTGTACGCCAAACGTGGAAAAATAAACAAGCATTGTTAAAGCCAGCGAATCGCACGTAAACATCAACAACATATGATGGCAAAATGAAGAACCATAGCATGAAAATACATGCTTTAGCAAAGAGGGCAGGGGAATAGGAGGGGTAAAAAAACATAGTACCTGTATCAACGAGGACGGACACTTATCAAGGGGAATAAATCTGTAGTTGAGTGGTGCTCCTCAGATAGAAACAAAGTGATCTATCGGGTGCGTGAACCAATTAGGAGGCAGGAAAGAGGAGCCTATGGTAAGCAGCAGGCGGGATTTCACTCGGTATAGTGATTACAGCAGGTCTTGCAGACAGCACATGCGCGCGGACTCTCGACCTAAAAATGACTTGTCAATGTGGAATGCCTATACATGGGTAATGCATAACAGCCATGGCTGCTTTTCCCCCGGCACCCAACTATTGGTAATAAGTCTCCCCAAACACCAGCTTAGGAGTTGTGAAAATAAACACATTTTTGTCTGAAATACACACTTACATTTTGATATACATACATCTATTCAACCAAGAAAAAGATTCTAATTTGTTAGGGTGGGCTGCACACAGGAGAGCTACCAGTAGCTCACAAGCTAATTGTTGGAGAAGCCTGATATATAACTTATCCAATAGCGTTCTTTCCTTCAACACGCAAATGAGTGAGCAGATGAAAGGTAACCACATGGGTGTGTATGTAGTTCACTTTGCCAATGCCTTTATATACATTAAATGCCTACGCGAGGTAACATTTTTATAGTGACTCATGAATCTTTAGAATACTAAATTGTAAATTTTTATTCAAAATTTGAAACACTATTTACAATTTATTGTGACTGGAGTACTTTAAAATGATTGGCAGGAGAGAAGTGTATACAAATATCAAAATAAGCCATGGACAATAGCCACTGACATGGACAGAAAAAAACAAGTTGTGCCATCCATGAAAGTAGCATGTTGGTTTTCTTGATGAACTTTTTACTGCTAATTGTTTCTTCCCCATCACAACAGAGAAGCCTGCTGAAACATCCTATTTATGAAACCTCCTTTACGACACCAAAAAAGTGCAAATTTATGATATTGTGTGAGTGCAAGTTGCACATTTAAAGGTCATTCAAATCACTGTGTGTTTGAATAATGTGTGTGTCGGATACTACTATTTTAAACATAGAATATAATTAAGGCTCCCTACTTTCTGGTTTTACTGATTTTTACAGATGAATACAGATAGAAAACATTCATTTTCTTGTCTGTATTTATTTTTAAATGTGGATAAAAACAGAAATTGGGTTGCTTTTTGAGTAATTCTAAATTCTGTCTGCCATGACTGCCAGGCCAATGGATGCACAAGGTTGATACTGAAATTTGCATATTTTCATATAAGTGCCCGGATTTATCTTTTGCCGGTGTCCACAGCACTGAAACCTGGCAGACATTCAAGCATGAGTGCATATTTATTGGATAAATAAAAGTGGAAATATACTCATTTCACCTTAATTTTCCACAAAACCCTAAATAAATCTGGATAAATACAGATGGAAATGGAAAACAAATACCATAAAACCAGGAGCCCTAAATATAATGCATTATGAACATGATTATGACCATTATTCTCAAATGTTACTCTTGGGTGTGTGGAAACGGAATAAGAGTTATTGCAAGAAACCATTTGCAGAACTATGTGGGACCAAAATACTGGTCCAACAGAATTCGTGTAGCATACAAATGATGTGCCAAGTAAACAAAGATGCCTAGCCAGCAGGCTAATAAACACAAACACTTTCCAGATCTCGTTTTCCAATAATTCTAACATTCCCGAACCATCTGGTTGTTCACCTTGATTACTCTTCCTGCTGCCCCTGCTTCCCCCCTGCAACCCCGACATAGTGTGTAATAAATACATCTGTGGGTCAATGGGAAAATGAGCCCAGAAGGAAAACCTATCCGGGGCCTCTGTTCGAACCTCGTTCGAGAGGAAAGTGATTGAAATAAAGTCAGTGACCTGAAAAAAACATATTTCTGTCTGGACATAAAAACGTCCGTTTCACTTTCCTACTCACATATGGTGTTGAGGGGTTCAGGCCTCAGAGAGGCATGAGAAAACGAACATAAAACGGGGAAATTAAAAACCAAAAACATGTGGATTCCAACAAACATGTTTTATGCAAAACCTGAAAAGCCAGGAAATGAAATGTTAAGGTTAAGTTTTGAGTTCAAGTGTTACCGGTAGGGCACACACCTCCAGCCACCCAGACACCAAAATGTCTGAGAATTGATTCATGGCGTTAGGCTTCAAAATGGTTTTGGGGTTTCAGTAGTTGTGGGATCATATCAGAGAGTGAGGCAAATACTGTCGGACTGCAGGTTTTGTGTGTGTGTGCGTGTATATATATATATATATATATATATATATATATATATATATATATATATATATATATATATATATATATATATATAGAGAGAGAGAGAGAGATAGATAGATAGATATAGATATAGAGAGAAAAACTTTTCATATCCGAAAATTGTTATCCCAGATGGAGTCAAATCGACTGCTCATGTTCATTTCATGAATCTAAAATGTAGCAAAATTGTTCAGAATCAGTTTGCTGTTCTGTTTCTTAGAAGCTGTTCAAAGAATATGATTTTAAAAAAATCTAAATGCACGTTCCAATTACATAAACACCATGTCTTGTAAGCAATATAATGTTACAAGTAGTTAGCAGTGATTATGCCAACTGTTTCCCTTTTAATCCTGTGCAAATACCTTTCTGCAATACTTTATGCAGGAAAATGTGTCTGCACCCTCTGGTATTACACAAGGGCAAAATGGATTTGACAAGTATGCTGCACCAGTACAAAGTTCCTATAGGACGGCATGGCCGTACCCTAAGCAGTATATTTCTGGATTTAGAATTGTGCGCAGCCCCAAAGTCCCTTTAAAGTAATTTCCTGCCGCGCACTCACAGCAATTAAGAATATTAAACTATATTGTTTCCTTACCAATGCTAGTCCACGCATTTTTAATCAATGCCACTTCCACGCTACAAAATAACAAGGTTTGGCAGCTGTACACCGGTTCGATTCAGAACCCACCAACACTGTCTTCCAATGGTCTGTAAAGACAAGGGCTCCCTCGGGTCACCCCAACATGGAGGCTGGCGTTCTGGATCCTGGCCTAAGATGCAGTCCTACCTCAGTCTGAGGATGCGCGGTTTTCTATGCGCCTCCTTTCTCTCTGTATTCTATGTGGGCCATGTCAACACCCCTCAACTGCACAGGCCTTACATATTCCCCCAAATATTACATAACTTAGTGTAAAAAGAAGTGCCAATATTGCATATCTTAGTGAAAAAGGAAGTGGCAATTTTGCATAACTTGGTGTAAAAGGAAGTAATTATGATGCATAACTTAGTGTAACAGGAAGTGCCAATAGTGCATAACTTAGTGTAAAAGGAAGTGCTTATATTATATAACTTAGTGTAAAAGAAGTCTTTATATTACATAACAGTGTAAAGGGAAGTGCTAATATTACATAACTTAGTATAAAAGGTAGTCCTTATATGACGTAACTAAGTGTAAAAGGAAGTGCTAATATTACATAACTGAGTGTAAAAGGAAATGTCAATATTGCATAACTTAGTGTAAAGGGTCATGCTTATGTTACATAACATAGTGTAAAGGGAAGTACTTACAGTACATAACTTGGTGTAAAAGGAAGTGCTAAGCGTGACGATACTAGAATATTGCTAAAGGAATGTTAAGAGGCAACCAATCGTGACAAGTGACTTGAGCACTCTTAAGCAGCCTTTGTGCATTCAAGTCTAAAAAAACGCTGAATCATGGCATACCTACAATACAGCCGCCATTGTTGACTATACAGGTACGCACAGCGTCATAGTTGAAATGGTGAGTACAAAATATAACGAGCCTCTCAATGGAAAGAAATATGAAATCAGGGGTAAAGAACAGACGTAGAAGTAATCATGCAGAGGTCGTATGGAGAAGCCTAGAACATATAAGATCTGTTTGTCACGAAATGGAAAGAATGCATATGTCTGGCCAGCAAATTGTCTGCTTCTGTCCCTTTGCCGATACGAAGGTTCAGAAGGGGTGCAGTATGGAGATGCTAGGCTCACCTTTTGTGCCAGGAGTAGGTTCACTCTAAAGACAGCACTAATGGTATACCTCCGTCACTTCCTGTCAGTCAAATATGTGCACTCCGGGTAACAAGTATAATTAAGGAAATGTTACCAAATCCTATTATTTATTTATCATGGTAACATATGAATGAAGAGGTAAGAACAATCATTCTTGTTCTTTGAAAAAAGATAAAGACTAAAGATGCTTCATAAATGTAGATACATGTTTACAGCACACATACCCACAATAAGATTAATTGCAACAGATCACTGAACCTGGCAGACAAGACGAAGGTCTCTGGTGGGCAATGGAATCAACAGGCTCAAGTACCAGATATAGATAAGAGCACAAGGCTCATCTGTCAAGAGCAGGTCTTCTTTCCAATGGGTGAAGGACCTCCTTTGCCTCTTATAAGGCCTCATCTCCAGCAGCAAGCTAAACTCCAGGATTTTACTGGTTAGTCTGAGATGACTTGTGAAACAATCTACAGCAAGAAGGGAAAAAAATTGAAGCCCAGAAAAATACCTACTACCCAGACTAAGCAACAATGCGAGAAGTGAAAAGAAGAATGCAGGAACACGAGGAAGTCGAGAAATTGCAAATGAAGCTAGTGAGTGAGCAATCTGGCATAGCACAATTGAGAAGCAACTAAACTCAAAATGGATTCCCTTACATAGTACTGGAACAGGATAGGTGCTAGAAGCAAAAACAGGAAGGAAAAAGACTATATTTTAGTTTATGAAACCTTCCATTCCAGAAGTAAAATATAAGTTTGCAAATAAAAGTACTAATATCTCTAAATTATTTGTAGAATAGTTCTAAATTTGACCAACGACGATACCCAGATGCTGTAGGCCAAAATACTGGATTTGCTTTGCATGTGATGTTACAGAGATGCTATGCTGCATGCAAGACAACCAGAGTCACCCCAGAATACACTGTGCAAGCTTTGGCCTAGATGCTGCACCGCATGGAAAGAAAGTAAGTTGAGGAGAGGGGATGCTGTGAGAAGAGCTTCCTGAAAGGAAGCTGGTGTTGCTTCGGACTCCGTCTCATTCCACGACTGCGGCCACAAGGAGATAAGGAGGAATTCCTTATATTGTTCTGCTTTGCACCAAAGAGCTGGAAAGATATCCTGACCAGGATCCATCAAGCCATCTTTCTCCTCCACTCCCAGAAGGAATTGAAAACTTACCTCTTCAGGGAACACCTCAGGAACAATTAAGTACAGCTATTGCTTCTCCTTCTGCTGGTACCCCTTTCTCTTCTGCCTTTCACTACCAAAATCACCAAGTGTGCGGTGGTCAACAACCAGCCATCTCTCAAACAAAAATCTAAAATCCACCATTGTCTTTGGAGCAGCGTGATGGAGTCAGGGCCTGAGGTTGTCCTTGTCTCTGCCTTGTATTATCTCCCAGTCTCTGTACTTAAGGGGGCATCTGCAGCCCCCATCATGCTTAATCTGTTCACAAATTTTGATACCCTTTCCCACTCCATTCTACTCGACCTTCTGAGAGATAAATAAGGCGCTGGAATGGGTACAGCCCCTCCATATGGACAGAACTCTAGCCATCAATACCTCCACTTTCAGGTCTTCTTTAAGGGTCTCGCTTGTTGAGTGCGGTGCCGTAAGGCTCAGTTGTGAGCGCAGTCTTTTTGATATCAATAGGGCTCCTCGTCTTCTGGCTGCACACTCACTAGCTCCATTGCGTTAACTTTTTTTTGCCTATGCAGGCAACATTGAGCTGCTCTCTCTCATAGAAAAGGACACCTCCACCCAATTGCAACTCTCATTCACAGCCAAGTGGATTAAAGGCAATTTACTGCATCTCAACTCATACAAAACAGATGTTCTCTTCTCTGGCAACCGCTCCATTCCCTGGTCCTGATTTTGAGATTCCTACTGCACCCCTGTGACTGCACTTATCTTAAACATAATTTAGACATTATATGGTCTTTTAATTTTCATATCAATACGATACATTCATTTTTTGCTGGTGAGTCTCCTTCAGAAGCTACTGGATAGCTCCCTCCCCCTCCCTTGACCTGCCTAAATATCTTCGGTCAAAAATACACATTCACATCTCTTCTCACTCACAATTCCTCCCCTCCATTCGCTGCCACTCGCCAAATGAGTCCTTTGTCTCTGCATTTCTGTCATTGGCAGTCTTAAACAGGGATTCCCGCTTCTTTTGACCTAAATTTACCAACTATGTTCCTGCTCGGGCTTGCGACTGTTGGTCTCTCCCCTCCCTCAAGCTTTGGCATTCGTTACAGCTAAGGCCATGCACTCACTTCCCCTCTGAGATCCACTGAAAATCATCTCTTTTGGCAGAGTGTTAAAGCCTGGCTATGTGCTAATTCCATCTTGTTAATGCGCTTTCTCTTGCTCTCGTCTATTAGCAGCAACAATTTAGCATCAATACATTCTCCCCTCGTCAACAGCATCCTCCTCTTCAAGAGTACATAACTGCATGTTTTCAATAGAGCTTATTCATATTATGGTAGTGAGGACCAATATCTGTCCCTTCAAACCCCTGTGTGACAGGTGCCACCTGCATTGGAGGTCAGAGTTTCCCCAGTGCAATTCGCCAATGCGTCCTTGTGTTATACTTGTGGGACTTTATAACCAATTATTGCAGTATTGTTCAACTATGACTCTTATGAATCCCCTTAAGTACCTCTTGTAAATGTTATCACATAACATGTAAAGCGCTCTGATGCCTTCGGGTCTAGCTAGCCTTATATAAAACCTCAAATAAATATGTACCAGGCAGTTGGAGGGTGACTCACACAGACCCCACCCTACTAGTGACCAGATATGGCCAGGCCCCACAGTTCCACCAACCGAGTCCTTTGGTTCTGGGCAGCAGGCTACAGCCTCCATGAAAAGTCAATGATTCTCCCTTTTAGGCTCGGATTTATAGAATATCTCCTATAACTTAATACAAGTCTCCATGTTTCACATAAACTAACATCATTAAATACAAGAAAAAAAATGAAGAAACCTACAATTTCGGGCTTGAACATGGTCTACAAAGGCCCCACAAGAGTGTTCTGTGCCCTTCTCTGCTGTTAAGTGTTCCTCATATGAAAAAACAACCAGTATTTTAGGGCTAGAGGGACGTTTAAAGACCAGTGCCTAAGTAATGTCCCCCAGAGGACTGAACTACACACAATAAACTTAGGGGTCTAAGAGCTGAAGCAAATATGTATTCGCTAATGTAAGTCCTATGTCTAACAAGTACTATAGGAATACAAAAAATGAATGACAGACCAAATCGGCAAAATATGAAACACCTGTAACCGTGAGTCACCCCAGTTGTTTTGGATTCCCATCAAAGTCTTGTAAGATCAATATTATCATTTGGTAGTCCTTAACGGGTATTGTGTCTCTTGATCATTGAGATCACATGCATACCCTCTCGGATGGTTCGGGGTAGCGACCACAATCACACAGATATCCCAAATGATGTAGATTCGATGGGAAAAGTGCAGTGCGAAAAGTAGAAAGTGGTGGTTTAAAATAGGATAGGGAACTAACAAAAACTTTTAATGGGCGTTGGCCCCTTCCTGGTTAAAAACAAGAACAGTTTGGCAAAATCGTCGCAGTGATAACAAATAACTGCGAAGAGACCAACATGTTTCAGCCACAGAGGAAGATGCCTCAGGCTTTCGTCAGGGTCTCTGTTCTTAGATAAGCTACTGCCTATATATGTGTATTAACGTGTGTGAAAAAATTATACAAAAAAACACACAAGTAGAAAACAACAGAAAAGGATATAGTGTTCCTTCATCTGTGCGGACTCCTCTTCGGAAGCTGGTACTTTGTTACTATAATCGGGGGACAAACATACAAGTGAGACACTTCCAGCTACTCTGGTCTGTATCATACAGTGCAAGGAGTCAAAAACGTTGTCGGCCTTCGATACTCACCCAGTGCTTCCGGGGAGTGGACCTCACCTCTTCCTGGACCTGGCTCAGGATATGTGAGACCCCGCTCTACAGGAACAGAAATCGACCTCATGATTATGATAACGGAGGGATCAAGGGTAGATCTACTCTCGTACATATTACATGAAGTCAGAAGGAATTCTGAACGTAGAATACACTGTCATACACCCTCAAGTTCCCACACCTGTGTCACCTGCCGTGCCAACTCAACTACGTTAGTGGATTCAATTATATTAGTCTAGAGTGACTAGAGGTATCATAAAGATCAGTATCGTACCCCTCCCACATGATAGACTAGTGAAACTAGCGTCCTACCTGTCCGTCGTTGTCTCGAGCTGTGACTGAGTCAGGGGGAGGCACAGACCTATGTGTGTCATTCTTATTTGAGTGGTTTGGAGAAAACTCCCAACCAATCAGCAGATCCTGCAGGGACGTAAACTCAGAGTAAAGCCTGAACTACTGGATGACGTCATGCTCATCGCTCGAGTAGTTCTATTGGTTTTCAAAGGACCCCGCTATCTTTCAGTGGCTGGTCAAGATTGCCTGTTGGGGTGTTCAAGATAGGCTGAACCACGGTATGTCGTCATTCAGTCCATACTGGTCAGTGCCCAGTTTGTACACCCATTTCTGCTCTTTACGAAACAGGAAGTTTGACACATCGCTAACATGGGGAGGAATGAAGGGTTTCTCCAGAACATGCCATTTAAAGTCAGTTTCACTATGATTGTGTGTGATAAAATGCTTAGTGAGTTTGGAAATGTCTTTTCTGCATCGGAAAGTGCTCTTATGTTCCTGCATTCTCACTCGTACTTTCCTAGTGGTCATGCCCACATATCGTTCATTACAAATACAGGTGAGGAGATAGATCAAATTGTTGCTGTTACAATTAGAAAATTGTCTCACACTCCCGAACAGAGACCCATGGAATCATCATGGCGGAGTATATGAGAGCAAGTTGTGCACCCCCAGGGCTCATAGTCACTAACGCCCCCCGTCTTTTTCTCAATGATAAGAAATTTCTCGGTGACTGGTCTATGATTGCCTGGCGCTGTACCCGTGACTGGCTCATTCTTATTATCAGCACAGCCAAACGGGTAGCAGACGCTATACTGGTTGAAATACAGGTTCTTGAAGGACAAATAAAAGCTTCAGTCACCTCCAATTTTAAGAAAAATAAAGACGAGTCCGACAAAGTCAATAAAGACGTTCAGAATTCCTTCTGACTTCATGTAATATGTACGAGAGTAGATCTACCCTTGATCCCTCCGTTATCATAATCATGAGGTCGATTTCTGTTCCTGTAGAGCGGGGTCTCACATATCCTGAGCCAGGTCCAGGAAGAGGTGAGGTGAGGTCCACTCCCCGGAAGCACTGGGTGAGTATCGAAGGCCGACAACGTTTTTGACTCCTTGCACTGTATGATACAGACCAGAGTAGCTGGAAGTGTCTCACTTGTATGCTTGTCCCCCGATTATAGTAACAAAGTACCAGCTTCCGAAGAGGAGTCCGCACAGATGAAGGAACACTATATCCTTTTCTGTTGTTTTCTACTTGTGTGTTTTTTTGTATAATTTTTTCACACACGTTAATACACATATATAGGCAGTAGCTTATCTAAGAACAGAGACCCTGACGAAAGCCTGAGGCATCTTCCTCTGTGGCTGAAACATGTTGGTCTCTTCGCAGTTATTTGTTATCACTGCGACGATTTTGCCAAACTGTTCTTGTTTTTAACCAGGAAGGGGCCAACGCCCATTAAAAGTTTTTTGTTAGTTCCCTATCCTATTTTAAACCACCACTTTTTACTTTTCGCACTGCACTTTTCCCATCGAATCTACATCATTTGGGATATCTGTGTGATTGTGGTCGCTACCCCGAACCATCCGAGAGGGTATGCATGTGATCTCAATGATCAAGAGACACAATACCCGTTAAGGACTACCAAATGATAATATTGATCTTACAAGACTTTGATGGGAATCCAAAACAACTGGGGGGACTCACGGTTACAGGTGTTTCATATTTTGCCGATTTGGTCTGTCATTCATTTTTAGGTCTCGGCTAGAAGCGAGCGAAGCTCGCTCTCGCCAGAGACCTTATTGTTAGGGACTCAGCTTCCCAGGAGGACAGTCCTGGCCGCGCGCAAGGCAATTTGCGCCGGCCACGCGCGCGCGAACGCGCTGTCCTCCTCGGAAGCTGAGACGCTAGCTATACCTCTCTAGGTTCATGCTTCGCTGGATTGATTGAAAAGGCAGCCTTTGTCCTAATACACTGCACACCCTCGCTTGTTGCGTGGGTGTCTAGATTCGGGATGTATTTCTTTTTTTCTTGTCTGTCTGGCTCGAGCTCAGCATCATGGTGAAGATTTCACGATCATGTCTAATATATTACATGTGCATGGCGAACGTCTGGTTAACGTTTACATTTACTTTTTTTGCCGTGACCTACGTGATTTAGTTAAGCAGAAAAAAAGACGTGTCATGATTGTAACTGGAAAAAAAATATTCCTTTGGCGGGTGAACGTTTTGTGGGCTGTGATGGAAAAGTGATCAGATAAACTCGGGGAAACCCAGCAATGCGCGAGAAGTACGATGACAGCTGCGCCGTTTGCACGTAGCTGAGATGAGTGGAATTGTTTAGCCTGTGTGTCACATCCGTTTTATATAGTGATTAGGCTAATCTCATTTATAGGTTTTTCATGTCAGTAATGTTGTATTTGTATTGTACTTCATATCAGCAGGCCATTTCCTTATCGATTAGTTCAACCTTAAAGCACTTGTGGTTTTCCCATCGTTAATTTAAGGCGTGTGATGTAAATGAATGCCAAATTCTAAATGACAGGACATTTTCCCCATTAGTCATCATGTGCAGCTCAATGTAGGCTTCGGTCTTAACTTCTTACATTTGTATACCCATCACTTGTCTAAATTACTGATTTATGGCCAATTCCAATTAACCCTGCAAACTAGATCGGCCTGGGAGTACATCGAGTTAGTCTGTTGACAACATATTTATTAGTAGTGAGTAGTGAGTGCAGAGTAGTGAGTGCAGAGTAGTGAGTGCAGAGTGCAGAGTAGTGAGTGCAGAGTGCAGAGTAGTGAGTAGTGAGTGCTGAGTAGTGAGTGCAGAGTAGTGAGTGCAGAGTAGTGAGTGCAGAGTAGTGAGTGCAGAGTGCAGAGTAGTGAGTGCAGAGTGCAGAGTAGTGAGTGCAGAGTGCAGAGTAGTGAGTAGTGAGTGCAGAGTAGTGAGTAGTGAGTGCAGAGTAGTGAGTGCAGAGTAGTGAGTGCAGAGTAGTGAGTGCAGAGTAGTGAGTGCAGAGTAGTGAGTGCAGAGTGCAGAGTAGTGAGTGCAGAGTGCAGAGTAGTGAGTGCAGAGTAGTGAGTAGTGAGTGCAGAGTAGTGAGTAGTGAGTGCAGAGTGCAGAGTAGTGAGTGCAGAGTGCAGAGTAGTGAGTGCAGAGTGCAGAGTAGTGAGTGCAGAGTGCAGAGTAGTGAGTGCAGAGTAGTGAGTAGTGAGTGCAGAGTAGTGAGTAGTGAGTGCAGAGTGCAGAGTAGTGAGTGCAGAGTGCAGAGTAGTGAGTACAGAGTGCAGAGTAGTGAGTGCAGAGTGCAGAGTAGTGAGTGCAGAGTAGTGAGTAGTGAGTGCAGAGTAGTGAGTAGTGAGTGCAGAGTAGTGAGTAGTGAGTGCAGAGTAGTGAGTAGTGAGTAGTGAGTGCAGAGTAGTGAGCAGTGAGTGCAGAGTAGTGAGTGCAGAGTAGTGAGTGCAGAGTAGTGAGTGCAGAGTAGTGAGTGCAGAGTAGTGAGTGCCGAGTAGTGAGTGCAGAGTATTGAGTGCAGAGTATTGAGTGCAGAGTGTGCAAAGTGCAGAGTAGTGAGTGCAGAGTGCAGAGTAGTGAGTGCAGAGTAGTGAGTGCAGAGTGCAGAGTAGTGAGTGCAGAGTGCAGAGTAGTGAGTGCAGAGTGCAGAGTAGTGAGTGCAGAGTGAGTGTGCAGAATGCAGAATAGTGAGTGCAGAGTAGTGAGTGCAGAATGCAGAGTAGTGAGTGCAGGGTAGTGAGTGCAGAGTGAGTGTGCAGAATGCAGAATAGTGAGTGCAGAGTAGTGAGTGCAGAGTAGTGAGTGCAGAGTGCAGAGTAGTGAGTGCAGAGTGCTGAGTAGTGAGTGCAGAGTAGTGAGTAGTGAGTGCAGAGTAGTGAGTGCAGAGTAGTGAGTGCAGAGTAGTGAGTGCAGAGTAGTGAGTGCAGAGTAGTGAGTGCAGAGTGCAGAGTAGTGAGTGCAGAGTGCAGAGTAGTGAGTGCAGAGTGCAGAGTAGTGAGTGCAGAGTAGTGAGTGCAGAGTAGTGAGTGCAGAGTAGTGAGTGCAGAGTAGTGAGTGCAGAGTAGTGAGTGCAGGGTAGTGAGTGCAGGGTAGTGAGTGCAGGGTAGTGAGTGCAGAGTAGTGAGTAGTGAGTGCAGAGTAGTGAGTGCAGAGTGAGTGTGCAGAATGCAGAGTAGTGAGTGCAGAGTAGTGAGTGCAGAGTGAGTGTGCAGAATGCAGAATAGTGAGTGCAGAGTAGTGAGTGCAGAGTAGTGAGTGCAGAGTAGTGAGTGCAGAGTAGTGAGTGCAGAATGCAGAGTAGTGAGTGCAGGGTAGTGAGTGCAGAGTAGTGAGTGCAGGGTAGTGAGTGCAGGGTAGTGAGTGCAGAGTAGTGAGTGCAGGGTAGTGAGTGCAGAGTAGTGAGTGCAGAGTAGTGAGTGCAGAGTAGTGAGTAGTGAGTGCAGAGTAGTGAGTAGTGAGTGCAGAGTAGTGAGTAGTGAGTGCAGAGTAGTGAGTAGTGAGTGCAGAGTAGTGAGTAGTGAGTGCAGAGTAGTGAGTGCAGAGTAGTGAGTGCAGAGTAGTGAGTGCAGAGTAGTGAGTGCAGAGTAGTGAGTGCAGAGTAGTGAGTGCAGAGTAGTGAGTGCAGAGTGTGCAAAGTGCAGAGTAGTGAGTGCAGAGTGCAGAGTAGTGAGTGCAGAGTGCAGAGTAGTGAGTGCATAGTGCAGAGTAGTGAGTGCATAGTGCAGAGTAGTGAGTGTGCAGAATGCAGAATAGTGAGTGCAGAGTAGTGAGTGCAGAGTAGTGAGTGCAGAGTAGTGAGTGCAGAATGCAGAGTAGTGAGTGCAGGGTAGTGAGTGCAGAGTGAGTGTGCAGAATGCAGAGTAGTGAGTGCAGAGTAGTGAGTGCAGAGTAGTGAGTGCAGAGTAGTGAGTGCAGAGTAGTGAGTGCAGAGTGCTGAGTAGTGAGTGCAGAGTGCTGAGTAGTGAGTGCAGAGTAGTGAGTAGTGAGTGCAGAGTAGTGAGTAGTGAGTGCAGAGTAGTGAGTGCAGAGTAGTGAGTGCAGAGTAGTGAGTGCAGAGTAGTGAGTGCAGAGTGCAGAGTAGTGAGTGCAGAGTGCAGAGTAGTGAGTGCAGAGTAGTGAGTGCAGAGTAGTGAGTGCAGAGTAGTGAGTGCAGAGTAGTGAGTGCAGAGTAGTGAGTGCAGAGTAGTGAGTGCAGAGTGCAGAGTAGTGAGTGCAGAGTGCAGCGTAGTGAGTGCAGAGTGCAGAGTAGTGAGTGCAGAGTGCAGAGTAGTGAGTGCAGAGTGAGTGTGCAGAATGCAGAATAGTGAGTGCAGAGTAGTGAGTGCAGAATGCAGAGTAGTGAGTGCAGGGTAGTGAGTGCAGAGTGAGTGTGCAGAATGCAGAATAGTGAGTGCAGAGTAGTGAGTGCAGAGTAGTGAGTGCAGAGTGCAGAGTAGTGAGTGCAGAGTGCTGAGTAGTGAGTGCAGAGTAGTGAGTAGTGAGTGCAGAGTAGTGAGTGCAGAGTAGTGAGTGCAGAGTAGTGAGTGCAGAGTGCAGAGTAGTGAGTGCAGAGTGCAGAGTAGTGAGTGCAGAGTGCAGAGTAGTGAGTGCAGAGTAGTGAGTGCAGAGTAGTGAGTGCAGAGTAGTGAGTGCAGAGTAGTGAGTGCAGGGTAGTGAGTGCAGGGTAGTGAGTGCAGAGTAGTGAGTAGTGAGTGCAGAGTAGTGAGTGCAGAGTGAGTGTGCAGAATGCAGAGTAGTGAGTGCAGAGTAGTGAGTGCAGAGTGAGTGTGCAGAATGCAGAATAGTGAGTGCAGAGTAGTGAGTGCAGAGTAGTGAGTGCAGAGTAGTGAGTGCAGAGTAGTGAGTGCAGAATGCAGAGTAGTGAGTGCAGGGTAGTGAGTGCAGAGTAGTGAGTGCAGGGTAGTGAGTGCAGGGTAGTGAGTGCAGAGTAGTGAGTGCAGGGTAGTGAGTGCAGAGTAGTGAGTGCAGAGTAGTGAGTGCAGAGTAGTGAGTAGTGAGTGCAGAGTAGTGAGTAGTGAGTGCAGAGTAGTGAGTAGTGAGTGCAGAGTAGTGAGTGCAGAGTAGTGAGTAGTGAGTGCAGAGTAGTGAGTGCAGAGTAGTGAGTGCAGAGTAGTGAGTGCAGAGTAGTGAGTGCAGAGTAGTGAGTGCAGAGTAGTGAGTGCAGAGTAGTGAGTGCAGAGTGTGCAAAGTGCAGAGTAGTGAGTGCAGAGTGCAGAGTAGTGAGTGCAGAGTGCAGAGTAGTGAGTGCAGAGTGCAGAGTAGTGAGTGCATAGTGCAGAGTAGTGAGTGCATAGTGCAGAGTAGTGAGTGCAGAGTGAGTGTGCAGAATGCATAATAGTGAGTGCAGAGTAGTGAGTGCAGAGTAGTGAGTGCAGAGTAGTGAGTGCAGAATGCAGAGTAGTGAGTGCAGGGTAGTGAGTGCAGAGTGAGTGTGCAGAATGCAGAGTAGTGAGTGCAGAGTAGTGAGTGCAGAGTAGTGAGTGCAGAGTAGTGAGTGCAGAGTAGTGAGTGCAGAGTGCTGAGTAGTGAGTGCAGAGTGCTGAGTAGTGAGTGCAGAGTAGTGAGTAGTGAGTGCAGAGTAGTGAGTAGTGAGTGCAGAGTAGTGAGTGCAGAGTAGTGAGTGCAGAGTAGTGAGTGCAGAGTAGTGAGTGCAGAGTGCAGAGTAGTGAGTGCAGAGTGCAGAGTAGTGAGTGCAGAGTGCAGAGTAGTGAGTGCAGAGTAGTGAGTGCAGAGTAGTGAGTGCAGAGTAGTGAGTGCAGAGTAGTGAGTGCAGAGTAGTGAGTAGTGAGTGCTGAGTAGTGAGTGCAGAGTAGTGAGTAGTGAGTGCAGAGTAGTGAGTAGTGAGTGCAGAGTAGTGAGTAGTGAGTGCAGAGTAGTGAGTAGTGAGTGCAGAGTAGTGAGTAGTGAGTGCTGAGTAGTGAGTGCAGAGTAGTGAGTAGTGAGTGCTGAGTAGTGAGTAGTGAGTGCTGAGTAGTGAGTGCAGAGTAGTGAGTAGTGAGTGCAGAGTAGTGAGTAGTGAGTGCAGAGTAGTGAGTAGTGAGTGCTGAGTAGTGAGTAGTGAGTGCTGAGTAGTGAGTGCTGAGTAGTGAGTAGTGAGTGCTGAGTAGTGAGTAGTGAGTGCTGAGTAGTGAGTGCAGAGTAGTGAGTAGTGAGTGCAGAGTAGTGAGTAGTGAGTGCAGAGTAGTGAGTAGTGAGTGCAGAGTAGTGAGTAGTGAGTAGTGAGTGCAGAGTTGTGAGTGTAGTGTAGTGAGTGTAGAGTAGTGAGTGTAGAGTAGTGAGTGTAGAGTAGTGAGTGCAGAGTAGTGAGTGTAGAGTAGTGAGTGTAGAGTAGTGAGTGCAGAGTAGTGAGTGCAGAGTAGTGAGTGCAGAGTAGTGAGTGCAGAGTAGTGAGTGCAGAGTAGTGAGTGCAGAGTAGTGAGTGCAGAGTGTGCAAAGTGCAGAATAGTGAGTGCAGAGTGCAGAGTAGTGAGTGCAGAGTGCAGAGTAGTGAGTGCAGAGTGCAGAGTAGTGAGTGCAGAGTGCAGAGTAGTGAGTGCATAGTGCAGAGTAGTGAGTGCAGAGTGAGTGTGCAGAATGCAGAATAGTGAGTGCAGAGTAGTGAGTGCAGAGTAGTGAGTGCAGAATGCAGAGTAGTGAGTGCAGGGTAGTGAGTGCAGAGTGAGTGTGCAGAATGCAGAGTAGTGAGTGCAGAGTAGTGAGTGCAGAGTAGTGAGTGCAGAGTAGTGAGTGCAGAGTAGTGAGTGGAGTAGTGAGTGCAGAGTGCTGAGTAGTGAGTGCAGAGTAGTGAGTAGTGAGTGCAGAGTAGTGAGTGCAGAGTAGTGAGTGCAGAGTAGTGAGTGCAGAGTACAGAGTAGTGAGTGCAGAGTGCTGAGTAGTGAGTGCAGAGTAGTGAGTAGTGAGTGCAGAGTAGTGAGTAGTGAGTGCAGAGTAGTGAGTAGTGAGTGCAGAGTAGTGAGTGCAGAGTAGTGAGTGCAGAGTAGTGAGTGCAGAGTAGTGAGTGCAGAGTAGTGAGTGCAGAGTAGTGAGTGCAGAGTAGTGAGTGCAGAGTAGTGAGTGCAGAGTGTGCAGAGTGCAGAGTAGTGAGTGCAGAGTGCAGAGTAGTGAGTGCAGAGTGCAGAGTAGTGAGTGCAGAGTGCAGAGTAGTGAGTGCAGAGTGCAGAGTAGTGAGTGCATAGTGCAAAGTAGTGAGTGCATAGTGCAGAGTAGTGAGTGCAGAGTGAGTGTGCAGAATGCAGAATAGTGAGTGCAGAGTAGTGAGTGCAGAGTAGTGTGTGCAGAGTAGTGAGTGCAGAGTAGTGAGTGCAGAGTGCAGAGTAGTGAGTGCAGAGTGCAGAGTAGTGAGTAGTGAGTGCAGAGTAGTGAGTGCTGAGTAGTGAGTGCAGAGTAGTGAGTAGTGAGTGCAGAGTAGTGAGTGCAGAGTAGTTAGTGCAGAGTGCAGAGTAGTGAGTAGTGAGTGCTGAGTAGTGAGTGCAGAGTAGTGAGTGCAGAGTAGTGAGTGCTGAGTAGTGAGTAGTGAGTAGTGAGTAGTGAGTAGTGAGTGCTGAGTAGTGAGTGCAGAGTAGTGAGTAGTGAGTGCAGAGTAGTGAGTAGTGAGTGCAGAGTAGTGAGTAGTGAGTGCAGAGTAGTGAGTAGTGAGTGCAGAGTAGTGAGTGCAGAGTAGTGAGTGCAGAGTAGTGAGTGCAGAGTAGTGAGTGCAGAGTAGTGAGTGCAGAGTAGTGAGTGCAGAGTAGTGAGTGCAGAGTAGTGAGTGCAGAGTGAGTGTGCAGAGCAGTGAGTGTGCAGAGCAGTGAGTGCAGGTGCAGAGTAGTGTGTGCTGTTGAGTGCAGAGTGCTGTGTATTGGCAATGTAAATGACAATGCCATTTATTTATGATTTAAAGAAAAAAAAAGAAATGTCATGAGCAATGCCAATTGCTCTACCTTTAATGATGCCGACACCATTGCATTGCAAATGCTTGTTTGTATTCCTATAGTACTTGTTAGACATAGGACTTACATTAGCGAATACATATTTGCTTCAGCTCTTAGACCCCTAAGTTTATTGTGTGTAGTAAGTGTTCCTCATAAACAGGCCATGAGCAGGTCGCCATGTTTCTCTGCGGTGTGTTGCGAAGGTTGAACTGAAAGTGCACTTTACTTTAACAAGAGTGCACGAGGGTACTTACTTATATCATAATAGTGAAGAATGGGCCGATTAAGGACGTACACACTGACGACATCTAGTGCGTGAGTGCGCAATCAGAGTAGAGTGGGCCTCTTTACAATCAGCTCAGATGAGCACAATTACCAGTCAGTCCATGTGTTTCTGATGGAGACCGCTTGAAAGCGTCAAGACCAAGTTCTCAAACTATACTTTGAGCAGATTTATAATAAACAGTGCGTCTTTGTGAATGCCGCAATGCGTCCCATGATTAAAAACAGGCGACAAAGGTTCTGATCAGCACCAAACAAATAACGACATCTCGTTTCATTGTAATGGACCCTGGGCACCAGCCAGATAATAGTTACAATCTAAAAAAATAAATATACAACACCATGAGTTGTGATGTTCACCAGAATATGTGTCTGTCCATGCATGTAGAGTGCTTGCTAGCACACAACAGGCGTTCCTGGCTGTCCAATGGCTGACGCGGAGTCTGGCCAGATGGCCACAGAATATGTGAGGTCACCACCAGACACTTTACGTTTCACTGAAAGACGAAAGAAATTAAAATGAATGCACATTTTTAATATTAGAAGGCGTAATCCTACTTTTTTGCCACTGTCTATGCAATTTCCGGCTGATGTCGCCGACTGTCCATTTTTTTTATGTTCTATTGCATTTTTTTGCCACTTTGTTGCTGCGGAAAAATTGTTTCGGGGGGCAGGGTGGTGGTAGGCTTGCAAAATCCATCAAGAGGGGCCACACACTTCAGAACTCTTCACTGGTTCCCAAGTGAGGTCAGAACAGAATTCAAAGTGCTCTGGCCGACCTCTGAAGAGCTCGAGCGCAGCAACCCCAGCCTATCACGACGCACAAGACGTGCACCCGGCTCCAGAGGCGTCACTTCCGTTGCTGCTGTGGGTGAAGTGAAACCAGGCCCCACATGTGGAACATGTCCCAGCGCACCCCTTATGGCTGTATTTTGCAAACAAACCAGTTTTCTTGGATTGCATTCGAGCCCATGGGAGTTTCTGCTCAGCTCACAACGTCCTCCTGCGTCATCTGAAAGTCAGACTCAAAGACTCACATGACAAGGGCTTCTCATCGTCCTCTTGCACGAGGAAGGGGCTTCCCCCATACTCTAACATTCCGAGCTGCTCTGCAACACACTTCCTGCAACCTTTCCCAAGCCTACAGCCACATCCCTCATATGATCGGCTAGCCCATCCACGACGGTTCAAGCTCACAGACACACCCTTCCCACCCCGTAAACCCACATTGTCAGGGTCTGTGAATAAGCCACTTGCTGCACGCGTTGCTTCACCAGCACTATATACATTGTTTTCTTCTGCTCTACCTTCATTCTATAATTTCTCGCGCTCCACAGGGCTGTAACATTTTAGTTTGCAGAGTGCACTATAGAAAATTAAAAAATATATCATAACCACAAATCAGCTATATTCAAGCAAGGGTGAGTAAACTCTACTGCATAAAATGGTTCTTTTCTCCCAGTGCACGCTGAGTGATGCACCATTTCTCCTGTCGCAAAACAAGCATATACACTCTCAGCCCAAAATCCTCTTCCAGGAAAGAAACCAGCAATAGGCCAGGGAGGGATGTAGTTAGAGTAAAAATATCCCTTCCCCGAGGCAGCAAGACATCTTGCACCCTCCCTTTACCCCTGGCTTTCCACCACGTTCACTAGCGATCCTTCCCACCAGCCATATTCTTCCCATTCTCTTGACGACACTTAACAGACTTCTACTTGACGTAGACGTCATCTACTTGATGTGGCTCTACAAGATGAAGTTTCATTCAGTTTGCCGATGACTCTCGGCTAGACTGGAGAGTTCCATTCACTGTGATGCAGAAAACAGGCCCACAAGAGATTGGGAGCCAGTGGCAACCTATATCCTAAACTTCAACAAAATGTAATACGCATTCTTGGCCACTGTGTCTCTTGATCCAGAGGTAGGCCACCAGCATCAGGCGATATCACCATCTAAGGAACGTCCCTGAGTATTTCTAACTTTACAAGCAGAATTTACAGCTTTCTCAGAAGATGTAACTGTGAACATTCACACAGTAGCGAAGGTATCTGTGTTCCCGCTACTATAATTAGCGATTTCCCAATCACTGCCTTCCTGTGAACTGTACTTCGGTGTTCTAGCCTGAATAGATCATGATAACTTCATACAGCAAGACATACAAGCAGCCATCTACCCCTTCAAGGATTCCAAAACACAGCAACTAAGGTAACCCCTTCATCCTTATAAAGTTACTACACCAGTCCAATCCTCTGGAGTTTTCACAGGCCAAGGAACATCATGTATGGGCGCACTGTTCACCAAATCATTCATTTTGGAGTCGCACCAAACTTAAAACTTCAACACCACGGCGCCGCCACTATGAGGGAGTGTCTTGTACGTGGACTTATCCTAAACTGAGAAGTGAGAGACACAGCTGCTAGAAGATTCTCCACAAAGCACACTTCCAATGGTATCGTTAGCAATGGAAAACAGTCCACAACACATTGTTGCAAGTACAAGCAAACCCCATTTTAAACTGCAGGTAACTGACGAGATGAAATCTAATCTGTGCTTCACTTGATTGCTTTCTCCTTATTTTCCAATCTCTCTCTGCAAGGACCCTCAGACCCTGTGTGTGAAAGAAGCCTTTTAAAACAATTACTGTCTTGTAAATGACTTCTAACAAGCACAGCGATTTGACGAAACGTCCCCTTTCATGCAAGGTGTGTATTTTTTTTTTAAGAGCCAGCTAGATGTGAATTAAAACAAGCAGTGCCCACAATGAAGAGAAGCAGGGTGCCCCTGGCCTCATCCAGGGACTGCTTACGTAAATGTATATAGTGTACATTAGGCCAGGCTGAATGTGCTTCGTGTCGATACTTGGCAAGCAGCAGCTTTGGCACAGGAACGTGTGTGCCGGAGGATGCACGCGATGCATATTTAGACAGTGATAGAAGAAGATTACATTTTATTGAAACAGCACAGGAAGACATTTGGATTTAATTCAGAGAAAATGTACAGGACTATGAGGTTGGATCAGAGAAAGTTACCGACGGTGGATGAGGGCAATCTTTGCAAATCACACACATTATATAATAATGCGAAAACGTGCAATCACTTGGGCTGCCATTTTCTCCTGATGCAAATCAGGAACCCAGGACATGTGTCTTGGAATTGTCACTTGACGAACATGCAGAGAGCAACAGATTTTGCAATTCATCATTTAAGGAAAATTATCTAAATGAATAAAATTACATTACTTTTTTTTATTGTGCCCAGACTAAAATGTAAGAATCAAAAGTAAATCCCCCAGACACCAATATGCTCACTCCCCCACCCCCACCGCTCAAACCCCAGACATCGCTACGCTCATGCAAGCTCAATCATCAGGGTCAGTCATCATAAAACGGATGATGTGCAAAATAAAATTAATCACAAATGAAATGAACCGACAAAAAGAAGGTGACCTCATCAATCACACCAGAAATGGGAGCCGGTATAACCGAAAACTCTAGAAATTGCCACCAGTGGGAGATGTACTGAATCTGAGAAACCATCGCCCCGACCTACCACTCCCTCCTCA
This sequence comes from Lissotriton vulgaris, assembly GCF_964263255.1. NCBI lineage: Eukaryota > Metazoa > Chordata > Amphibia > Caudata > Salamandridae > Lissotriton > Lissotriton vulgaris. The sequence goes on along the minus strand of NC_141695.1, from coordinate 1,038,683,979 downwards.
TCGCATCTCTTTGATCTTCGACTGGTCCCTGTGCAGGATGGGGCGAGAACAGTCTCTGGTACAATGCAACATGTTTTATAGATTCCGACTATATCTGCGGTTGTGATTGGCCCAGATACCGCTATGTGTAATTTACAACACTAAATGTCTGACTCCTGTCTAACTCTCATATTTCGAGCCACTTACTGCTCTAGTGTGGGTGAACGTTGTGTTTGGTGACCATACTGTGGATATGTATGTAGATCATAATGAAAATATGTAGAAAGTCAACTAGTTGGGGTCCTACACCTAATTCCTATATAGAACTATTTCAGCACGTGTCAGTACGTCGAAGCATTAATTCCACATTTTACAGAGCAGGTTCTCCTAGTAGTGTGTACTCACGGGGGCCAGTGTCCTATCATCCGCATTTCGCTCGGTGACGACATTTTAATGGGCAACCGTATTCTCCTGCTCTTTGGAGATATTTGCAAGTATTTTACAGTCGCCAGAGCGGTCTGGCAAAAAGCTCAAGTCGAACTTTTTAGTTGGGGAAATAGCTCAATCTATCTTATGGGACAGTGAGACTGCCATGCCTTTACTTGAGCCGGTGACTGGAGGTGGTACCCAGGCTCCCACGATGCACACATTCGGAAGTTATGAAAGGTTACCGAGCAATAAATGTTAAGTTCTTGGCCTCCGCCATGTTTACACGAGTCACATAATAATCAAAGATATGTTGAGCTCCGTTAAGGCTATTAATGATTCATTAGAACAGTGAAATGCGGTTTATTTAGCTGCAACTAGGGCACTGTTCTGTGAGGCTTCCATTTTTCAATATTTTAAAAAGTTTGTTGCATGAAGAGACTGTTGTACATACTGAAACCATAGCAGTATCAGCAAGGCCAGAATCTGCTGCTAAAACAGGTTGCAATACCTTGCTTTCTTATTAATTCAAATCCTCATTAATTAGCCCCTCAAAGCTCTGGAATGAGATGTGAAGCATTTAAATTAAGATTGAATAAGGTAGGTCTTTCATTTCGTATCCTCCAAGTAAATTGCACTCAAGAAAAGAAAAAAAAAATCAAAGAAAGAGCTGGCACATGGAAACAGTTTATCCCTGTGAAGATATTGTGCAAGGTTACCACGACCTCACTTAGTAGAACATGAATGATGACGCAGAGGGTACGTTTAGCAATGGGGTGGGATTTGCGCGAGATGCGCACACTGGTCTATCTCCTGCATGGTTTCCTCTCTCAGGTGGGAGCGACCGTTAACCTGGGTGTGATCATGAAAATAAATCAATGTCCCGAGATTATTTATATTAGGAACATGTGTTGGGCAAGAAACTCGACCTGCAGGCCATCAGATGTGAGTGCTCCACTTTATAACAGGACTGAGTGCATTCATGGAGGAATGAATGAATGGATGGATTGGTGGATGGTCTTGCATATTGCTTCGCTGAAAAGGTAACTTAATCAATATCTTAGAATAGATCAAATTTTCTTAAACTGAAGATCATTTGGGAGCGTATGTTTATAGGAAGCAGTTGCCAACTGAAGGATAAGCTCCTTTCATTTGGATTTACAGAAAATTATTAAAATGGTACTATTTAGATTCCCTGGAGAACTTCTGGAAACACAATTTTGTATTTTTTCACAGTGAAACCTATGGGTCTATATTGGGCGCTGGAGAGGGAGTAACTCATGAAACTGGACTCAGAGAGTAAAGCCTGGACTGCCCTTGATTCCCTGCTCTCAAAGGTCATGCCAGATAGAGCAGGGTAGCTGGGTCCAATCAGGCCCACTGGCTCCCATGCAGACAATGCAAAGCACTGGTCAAACCAGAACGAGCTGTGAGAAGTAGTGGTCCAGCGTGACTTTGATTTTGACTTTGTTCACTCATCAGTGGAACTGGCTAGAAGCCCCTACTGTACACAAAGTGGAGAAGCAACAGAGACTGCGGTTGCCTGGCATTCCCATCTCACATCAGGGGGGAGAGAGCGTGGTGTAACAGCCAGAGCTGCCAACTTCACAGCTGGGGTTCCAGGTTCAAGTCTCGGCTCAATATCCTGTGATTCTGGGCAAATCACTTAATCTCCGAAAGTGCCTAATCCTAATTTCGAAGTTGTGCTGAAGCACCATCTCATGGTCTATGGTCTCAGACAACACAAAGATCTAGAAGAACTAACAAGCATCTCTCATTGGGTGTTTTCAATTCTGTCCACAAGATCAACGCTACATCCACAAGGTCCAGGAAGTTACAATTCTCAGCGTGAATCTGGTGGTGCAATTTTTATTAATATCATTCTTTTTTGTGTGCTTGTCCGTAAACCCTAACAATACATTTTAAAGTAATTGCTTGCTTGCAGAATTTTCACCTTTCGTCACTTGACGTTTTTGTTTGTAAGAAATTGAATGCATCTTGTCGTGTTATTATATTTCTTACCTAGCAGCGTTTCTGTGATAGGGCAACCATGTCTAAAGATTGTACTAGGGTGATGGACTATTTGGTTCCAGGAGAAGTGCTGGGGAAGAGAAGAATTCAGTTTTAGGGAGTGACTAATCAAACATTTGATTGCTCTACATGTTGGTTATTACTGAGCAGTGGAGAGAGGGTAGCTCAGTCAGGGCCTAGTCCAAGGAGGGATTCGTAATCTGGGTACTGAGTTGTAGGTTTTATTGGAAAATCAGATTGTTGATGTGTGTCCCGAAAATTGGATGGTGTTTGCAACCTTAATATGTTCAGTTAATAAAAAATAGTACTAACAATGTCACTTTGCCAGGGTAGTAGAAATAATGTCTTTTTCAATAAATGGAAGTCTGGTTTTCACAGATGTAATTTTTTTTGCTGTGAAGGGTTATAACGATATATGTTTCACGGAACAGCACACAACGTATATGGTTTATGTGTCATGTATTTCCACATGTACATGAGCCCGCAATGCTCCGTCGCATCTCCTCGTGTCTCAGGTTACAGCTGACCACCAGAGTCGTTATCGAAGAGCTACCACAAGGACAAGCACGGGCACACCCTCTTAGCATTGAAATATACAGACCCTCTTAGCATTGAAATGTACAGACCCTCTTAGCATTGAAATGTACAGACCCTCTTAGCATTGAAATGTACAGACCCTCTTAGCATTGAAATGTACAGACCCTCTTAGCATTGAAATATACAGACACTCTAAATATTGCAATATACAGACCCTCTTAGCATTGAAATGTACAGACCCTCTTAACATTGAAATGTACAGACCCTCTTAGCATTGAAATGTACAGACCCTCTTAGCATTGAAATATACAGACCCTCTTAGCATTGAAATATACAGACACTCTAAATATTGCAATATACAGAGCCTCTTAGCATTGAAATGTACAGACCCTCTTAGCATTGAAATATACAGACACTCTTAATATTGCAATATACAGACCCTCTTAGCATTGAAATGTACAGACCCTCTTAGCATTGAAATAGAGACACGCTTAGCATAGAAATATACAGACCCTCTTAGCATAGAAATATTCAGACCCTCGTAGCATAGAAATATACAGACCCTCTTAGCATAGAAATATACATACCCTTGTCACATTGAAATATACAGACACTCTTTGCATTGAAGTATACAGACCATCCTAGCATTGAAATATACATACCCTTGTCGCATTGAAATATATAGACACTCTTAATATTGCAATATACAGACCCTCTTAGCATTGAAATATAGAGACACGCTTAGCATTGAAATATACAGACCCTCTTAGCATAGAAATATTCAGACCCTCTTAGCATAGAAATATACAGACCATTTTAGGATTGTAATATACATACCCTCGTTGCATTGAAATATACAGACACTCTTAATATTGCAATATACAGACCCTCTTAGCATTGAAATGTACTGACCCTCTTAGCAATGAAATATAGAGACACGCTTAGCATAGAAATATACAGACCCTCTTAGGATTGAAATATACATACCCTCGTCGCATTGACATATACAGACACTCTTTGCATTGAAATATACAGACACTCTTTGCATTGAAATATACAGACACTCTTTGTATTGAAATATACAGACACTCTTTGTATTGAAATATACAGACACTCTTAGCACTGAAATATACAGACCATCCTAGCATTGAAATATACAGACCCTCGTTGCATTGAAATATACAGACACTCTTAATATTGCAATATACACTCTTAGACACTCTTAATATTGCAATATACAGACCCGCTTAGCATTGAAATGTACTGACCCTCTTAGCAATGAAATATAGAGACACGCTTAGCATAGAAATATACAGACCCTCTTAGCATAGAAATATTCAGACCCTCTTAGCATAGAAATACACAGACCCTCTTAGGATTGAAATATACATACCCTCGTCGCATTGAAATATACAGACACTCTTTGCATTGAAATATACAGACACTCTTTGCATTGAAATATACAGACACTCTTTGCATTGAAATATACAGACACTCTTAGCCCTGAAATATACAGACCATCCTAGCATTGAAATATACAGACCCTCGTTGCATTCATATATACAGACACTCCTACTATTGCAATATACAGACCCTCTTAGCATTGAACTATACAGACTCTTAGCATTGAAATATCCAGACACTCTTACATTGAAATATACAGACCCTCTTAGCATAGAAATATACAGACCCTCTGCGCATTGAAATATACAGACACTCTTCGCATTGAAATACACAGACATGCTTAGCATTGAAATATACAGACACGCTTAGCATTCAAATATAGGAAGAGTCTTTGCATTGAAATATAAAGACACTCTTAGCATTGAAATATACAGACCCTCTGCATTGAAATATACAGACACGCTTAGCATTGAAATATACAGACACGCTTAGCATTCAAATATAGGAAGAGTCTTTGCATTGAAATATAAAGACACTCTTAGCATTGAAATATACAGACCCTCTGCATTGAAATATACAGACACGCTTAGCATTGAAATATACAGACATGCTTAGCATTCAAATATAGGAAGAGTCTTTGCATTGAAATATAAAGACACTCTTAGCATTGAAATATACAGACCCTCTGCATTGAAATATACAGACACGCTTAGCATTGAAATATAGGGAGACTCTGCATTGAAATATACAGACACGCTTAGCATTCAAATATAGGAAGAGTCTTTGCATTGAAATATAAAGACACTCTTAGCATTGAAATATACAGACCCTCTGCATTGAAATATACAGACACGCTTAGCATTGAAATATAGGGAGACTCTGCATTGAAATATACAGACACGCTTAGCATTCAAATATAGGAAGAGTCTTTGCATTGAAATATAAAGACACTCTTAGCATTGAAATATACAGACCCTCTGCATTGAAATATACAGACACGCTTAGCATTGAAATATACAGACACGCTTAGCATTGAAATATACAGACACGCTTAGCATTCAAATATAGGAAGAGTCTTTGCATTGAAATATAAAGACACTCTTAGCATTGAAATATACAGACCCTCTGCATTGAAATATACAGACACGCTTAGCATTGAAATATAGGGAGACTCTGCATTGAAATATACAGACACGCTTAGCATTCAAATATAGGAAGAGTCTTTGCATTGAAATATAAAGACACTCTTAGCATTGAAATATACAGACCCTCTGCATTGAAGTATACAGACACTCTTAGCATTCAAATCTACAGACCCTCTTAGCATTCAAATCTACAGACCCTCTCAGCATTGAAATATACAAACACTTTTAGCATTGAAATAAACGGCTGCAACAGTGGGAATGCATTTCGAAGGCTTTCTTATGTTATACTTTATTTTATTTTGATAAATGAGTTCATGTCATTTGCAGTCTCCTGGAGCTATCTACATAAAGTTTGGGCCTGGAATGACTGCCTTCCACTAAAACGGACATGCTGTGCCCTTTACCACCAAAGAAGGTTCAAATGTCCTATTTGGTGTGTTCAGAACCTGGTATTGTAGGTAAGTTCTTGAGAGTTTGTCTGGCTTTGCACACAGGTTCATGTGTCTGTCTTGCTATAGTTCGACTCCAGGAGGCTGTCTTCTGCGAGTTAGTGTGGTTTTGCAGTGCAAGATTACCGAAGGAATTGGCGTGGTTTGCGCTTTTTCCCAACCCATGCGTGTTGCAAAGGGTCATGAGTGTTTGATAATTGATGAGCAGGTGAATATATTTTAGGTCACTGGGAGAGTGTGTTTCGTTAACGTGTCATTGATAAGAGGAAGCTAGGAGATATAGGAAGAATCATACGAAAGACCTACTTTATATTTCCAAGATTCCATTTTGTTCTGCTAATTCTGAAGGAAGGGTATTTGGTTTTAAGAGTGAGCTATTATAAAGTTCTCGAGAGTCCGGTGAAATATATTTTGCATGATATATAGATTTTTTTTATTTTATTACACATAGGGCTTTGCCTTTTGCAAATAAGGGAATACCTTTGCTCTTGCACCAACACGGTATTAACGACACGGGTATGGGGTACATACAGACATTCTGGGAGAGCGGCATTTTGGAACCTGTGCTGTCTCTAATACAGGTACATAGGCGACCTCAACAGTGAAGTCATTCGAGGGGTCATCAGTGTTGTGTCTGGCCTTGAAATGTGCTTTGCAGGTGTGAGTATTTTTTACGTTTTGCATCATAATCATAAGGTCACTAAAGTTTTTATGATTATAAGTTAATTTGGTATTGCCCAAAAGAATCCCTAAGGTACCTTTAACAGAGACATAAGGTCCACTTGGATGTGTGCCAACTAAATTGTGTGTACATAAATAAGTTAATATATACTTTTAAACTGAAAAAGAAAAAAAACACGCTGCGTTCATTGAGACACAAAACGCAAGCAGTTGAATGTTTGTGTTGAAGTTTAGCTTCCATTCATCATTGTAGTCAAATTCACAGAAGTCTAATTCCATTCTTTTCAGACTCTGCAAAATACAGCCGCATTATCATGACGTCAACAAATTGTCATAACAGTTGAATAGCTTACCCTGCAGATAAAGAGCTCTTATACATGAGCAGTCTCATCAATTTACTTCCTTCAAAGCCGCTAGGGACTAAAAGGATTATTCAATTATCCATACAGTACATTTGTCTAAACTTGAACTATTCCTCATACGTGTGGATTAGTTCCCAATCTATCAAAATAGAAAGAAAAGCCTAAACCATCCAAACATCAAGGTCTATTTTAAATGCGTATCAGCAGCACAAAAGTAGCAGACTGCTCTGAGAGAAAAGGAAAACACAGTTTATCATATTAACTACTACCCCTTCCAGTTTCACGGTCTCAACAGGCCCGCAGACTTGATTAGCATTTGACAGGCAAGAGAAGCAGCTGTTGGGAGGACAGGCATAAATGCAGGGATGTAACGCAGGCCCCTGCAGCAGGAGCCCCAACCCTTCAGGGGCCCCCTAACCCTTCAACATGGGGCCCCTGCTTGAGGGATGCAATGGTGGCGCCCAACATCGCAGTCCTTAACTTAACCCGGAAGTTCTCTGCAAAATTGCTGTTAAAAACGACAAGGATGCAACCGAGGGTCATGGGCATTCAAGAACTGTCCTGGAAAGCTCACGCATCTTTATGTGACTCACTGTATCTAATGCTGGGGAGAGTCGTGTACTGAGCCTCCTACATGAAACTCTCAGTCAAGAAAGAGCTCTGGAGACTGAGATGTGGCTTAATTTCTCTAAAAGCCTACACATTTGGAAGATTATCAGGGCCTACTGAGCAGCAGTGCTTCCAGGTAACTTTAAGGAGGAAAGTCTTGCCCGCATAATGTAGTATCACCGAGATCCTATTATTGGGGCTTTATCCATGGCTAAAGGGGCCAGGAAGTATGTGCCGTTTCTTAGTTGAGCTTAGTCAAAAGGTAATACTTTTAGCAGGGCGTTGGTCTTGCAATGTAAAAAGGTTTTGTAAGATATGCCGTTGTGATTAGATATCGCATAGAGGTTGTTCGCTGTGCTGGTTTGTCGTACCTTGCAACAGTAACTGGCTTAGTAGAAATTATAGTGATTCTAGGGATAGTTCACTTCTATAATTTTAGAGTTGGTTTTTACTCTTGATAAATCTTTTTATATGTGATTAGTATTACACCTTGCACTTTAGGGGAACCGGTCCCCAATAGATTTGCATGCCGTTTTATTTATTTAATGATCATGCTATGTACTTCAGTTTGACTGCGGTTTTTATATTGATGGTTTTTAATAACTTGAAACAATAATGTGTTTTATCTATATCTATCTATCTATCTATCTAGCCATCCATCCATCCATCCATCCATCCATCCATCCATCCATCCATCCATCCCTTCAAGGAGCCACCACTCAGCCCGAGGCCAATGAATATCTGTGAAATATGAGTTACTCTGCGCCCCCATCATCACATTCTGTGGGGGGAGGGGCTTCCATTTTGCGTTCTGCCACTACCAATGCAGGGTGCTTTTCTTGTGGAGAGCATATAAGGATATTTGAGAGAAACAATCAGCGCCACTGAAATAGACGTAACACATGTGGATAAGGTTTACTAATTAAAAGCAACTGTCAGTTCAGTCAAAAGAAGCACTGGTAAGGCCAATCGCTCTTGCTTATCTTTAGATACAAGTGAGCCTTTTTTACAATGATAATTTATAGTAGGCTTCAAGTCTGTCAAGATCAATGTTGCATCTTTTGCATTGCCATTGCAGTTTTTCTTGTGACTAATAAGTAGCACTGAAATGCAGCAAACAGCTGTTTAAAAGTGGCTGTGTTTTCTTAGATGCAGTGTTGTTTTCAGAGCAGGATGAATGACTATTCTACCGACAGCAAAACCAAAATGTTCCAGTGGATGGGTCAAACACAGAAAGGGAGGCAAGCAAAAAGGATAAGCAAGGCAACCTGTGATCAACATGAAAGCCATCCAGTCTTGAGCAAGGATTAGCTCTGTGGAGTACTGTGTCTACGCTGTCACTCACTGACAGACAGCTAGATCAGTCCGCAGTGGGACTGTAGAAAGGATGAGTCATGGATGAAAATATGGATGTAATTTCATAAAAACACATGTGTATTGAAAGTGATATTTTTCTTCGATTGACAGCCATTGGCTTCACAGGGTTGACTATGTGTATGGCCTTAACACTTCTGAAGCACTCTGCCTTTTGCAGAGGCATTGGGGAAAGAATGGAGTCCAAACTACAGAAAGTAAACATTTCTCTTAGAGTCTTCCTCAACCATAAAACCAAGGAAAAAAGGACAGTGCCAGGGATAGCAGTTTCAAACCTAGCCTCCCTAGTTGATGCCAAGGAATGATAAAATAAGCATAAAAGTATATTAAAAAAATAAAGAGTATTTTAATTCTACCGAAACCCGAACCAGTAGTTAAAGGTGTTGTAAGGCAGAGGTGTTTGTTACTGAAAGATCAGCATGCAACACTAGGCAACCCGAATTATTCCGGTTTGTCACAAAACAAAAATGTATAACACAGAGAGAAGAAATAATGGGGGTAATTAAGAGTAAACACAAGGCAATCTCTATCCATAAATGTATTTGAACTGGGTCTTTGATGAAAGAACTGGGGCATCCAAGTTAGCTGGGATGAGGCCAGCAAACCAGCGTATAGCCGGACCCTCCTTGAATTCATACCTTTCAAGGAGTGGTACAGTTATGGGTTTAACTTCCCCGTAAATAAATAACAATGGGTTATATCAGCTTATAGGCAACCATTTCATTCACCATTTGCCAAATGTCAGTGTTTTTGACTATAAATTCCATTCCAGCAGTTTTGTTAAGTGCAAATGTCACCCAGAAGGGTATCCTGGTGCGCTGGATTCCAACACTGAAGAACCGGCTAGATACTAGTGGCAAAGAGTCATGTTTTGAGTGCCTTATTGGACAACATCTGATTTTCCAGGGAATGTGTTGGAGGGTAACAGCATTCACGTGTTCAGAGGCTAAATATGAAAAGAAGTGTCCTCTAACTCGTGAAAAGTGAATCGTAAGGAGGGCCAGGAGGCTAGGTGACACAGATCTTTGTGCACTAGCAGGGCTGTATTGCTCACATTTAGAGTGTAAATAGATGGGACCCGGACTATGATAGGTGCAGTGTATGAGACAGCAGGTTTCGAACAGATGCTATGTGTGTATGGGGAGCCAACCAAGTTGGACCATCCCTAAGGAGAAGTGTGCCTGCTGCTGGGGAAGACCCAGAATCAACCCAGCGGCAGCATGGTGCATTCTTTGAGGTTGTGCCAGGCAGAAAGCCGCAGGTCCTAGATATATTGAGTTGCAGTGATCTAATCTGAAGAGAATGACAACTTGTAACGCGACTTGTCTAGTTGTAGAGTTGGCAAGGCGGAGGTGGTAAAAAAGAGGGAGAGGATATTTTGCTCGCTTGAACTATGAGTGAGAGCCTGTCAAAGCAGAATTACAAGTTGCTGGCTGTGTATGCCGGCTCGAAAGGAGTGCCCAATTCACTGTCCCACAATTAGGACAGAATAGCAACAAGTGACTCAGATGGAGGCAAGGCTTGCACAGGTACACAGAGATTCGTTATTCACAGTCAGGAGTGATCTTGGTCAGGGGCGGCTCTAGGCTCATGGCGGCCCTGGGCAGGGAGGTAGGTAGGGACCCCCGGAAGAAGGGGTCCGGGCGGGGCGGAGCGCGGAGGCCAGTGAAGAGGGGGGGTCAGGGTGTTTGGAAGTGGAACAGAGCTGGAGGCCGCCAAATCACTGTCAGGGTCCACCACGCAAATATGTGTCCATCCTCAGAGGATTATTATATTAAGGATATATATTGGCATGGTGGCCCCTGGGGTTTGGTGGCCCTGTGCAGGTGCACAGCTTGCAAATGCCTAAAGCCGCCCCTGCCTTGGTCATGGGGTGCTGCCCTCCACCAGTATGCCCACTTCCTTTGTTCTCCGTATACTTCCCCCTCCTTCTGCCATCCGGTCTACTTCCTTGTCTCTCTGCACCGGAAGTTGTGTCTCGGGGAAGGTGAGTCAGGACCAGTGTGGCTGCAGGGCCCTACTGCCTTGCACACTTTACAACAGCGTTGTAGAAGTTAAGGTGTCATACATGGAATGTGTTCTAAATTATAAAACATGACTGTTCGCGCCAGCAGACATTCATGTGATATTGTTTTCAAGTTTTTACCATATCCAGTGAGAAAGCGGGAGAAGGCTCCCTGAATCTAGCCTTTCCAGAACCTGCATGGAAACTAAGGGAAAAAAGAAGCAAGGAATACAGAGAACTGCTTCATGGATCAATCCAACCTTCCACTGGAAAATTTACTTAAACCTAGGAATAAAGATTCAATTTCTTTAAGACTTTGTAATAAATATGAGTCATATATATTTTTTTCTTTATTATGATTACCCATTTTGGCTACTGCTGTTCATTTTTTATGAGCAATGAATTTAAAGTCCATGTGTACAACTAAAATGTCATATTTATCTATATTGGTTTTAGTCAAGAACCCAAAGATGCAATTGATGTAATTCATTTCTGAAGGGATGAAAAGTAAGAGGGTTTTGGTATCCCTTACACAATAGGAGTGCCCCATAAGGCAAGTCCATAATACTCTGATAGCTACAAAAAAATATCGAAGATAGCATTTTCCTACAATGTAAAGAACAAGTCAGGCTTCCTCAACATTTTTACATTTGTCACTCCGCTAACAAAAATGAGAGTAATGTATGAACAAGAGATACAGGACATTATGGAGATCGAAATAGACTGACAAGCTGGCTAGTTATGTTCAAAGGGGCGACTGTTAAAAGCAAAACGACAATCATGAACATTATCTGTGCCATCTTGTCTGATGGAAGTTCATACGTGCACATAAACTGCAGTCATTCTGAACGACCACAGCCATTTTGTATTCCACTGGTCACCTTTGTTTCACCCTGCCCTTACTAGCATCCCTCTGATCAACCTGGTATGTGAGTTGGGGGCTATAAACTATTGCCACAACAAACATCAACACCACATGCTGCCACAAACTCGTTTTTCCTTTCATCTCTGTTTACAGGCAAACCCTTGGACACTCCTACACAAACAGGTTCCAAATACCAAACAGACTCTTGCAGACATGGTTTATTGCACTGCACACAGCAAGACTTGTTTTTGCCAACAATGGGACCTGTTTTTATCAACAGAACAGACTCTGAGATCTGGCCGGTCTCACATGTTTTAGACCCTGAAGCAAGGTCCAGCTGCAAGATTAAATGGTCTGTTTTGACCTGGATGGGAGGAGTATTAATGTTGGACTTGTGTAACCATGTTGATGAAACAATGTTGGGGGTGTGTGACAACCTGCCTGGGGCGGAGACTCCAAGCTTGTAACCATGATAAATGGAACAAATACATTGTGTCAAACCTGTATAAAAGGAAAAGCCAAAGCAGTTGCCAGCAGAACACCTCCTTGAGACATCCCGGTGTCTGCAGTTGACGTGGTCTCCTCTTAAGAGTAATAAACCTTTTTCTTGTCTTCCAGTTTCCTGCGCTTGCCTCATTATTTTTGTAACAAACCCAAGGTGAATTAGAGGTGGGACCCTGCCACCGGGCAACATTGGGGGCCTTAGAAGACTCGCTGCTTTTCACAGCACCTTGGTGAAGTTTGGTGATAGGTATAGGGTTTTGTCACGCACACCACTTTTAAAAGCCTTTTTGCACAAACTCCCTCCATTATCACTTACAAGTCTGAAATATTTAGTATAGACAGAGGGGGATATTTTATACCTGGTGGAAAATATGTGTATACATAGAGTTTTAAATGTTCCAAATGGGTTTATGATACAGAGTATTAGATTTGAATTAATATTGCGTTCTTGGGCATATGTGGCAAGAATATGTCTTTTAAAATATTCATATAATCTTTTTCAGATCAATGGCTCTAAAAGAATAGGGCTGGTATGTTGGATTGAAGTCCAACAGAGTGAGCTAAAATGGGCTCGGGCTCTCACGAGAGATGTAAAAAATCTCAAAGATTGTATTCTTTCCGCAGTGGCTTTTGTTAGTTGGGAGCCTATGAAAAAGATAAGGTGCATGTATCCCAGAAATATTCAATCTAAATGACAGTTTCTTAATTGGGAAATTCAGATTTGTCTCCGTTATTTTGTTTTATTTGCCAAACCCTTAATGTCACTTGGAAATGTTTAAATTCAGAATAGTTCTCAATCCTTTTATGAAGATGTTCGCTGAAAACATTAGGGAAAATAAAGGTTATCGCATTTGCACTTTACAAACAAAATGTACTATTAGCCATGTACTAATTGATTGCCTTCTGCTTTTAACTAGGCATCAACTTTTTAAGGCCATTATTTTTTAAATATGGTGCAATGTTGCATCTTCTTGCAATTGATGATTTAGCTAGCATTCAATGTTTTTGATGCAATTGTGGATGTGGCTCTTTTTACGATCTGTGAGAAATATGGACAGTCATGAATTTATTTTATAACAAGATAAATGGATATTTTAATGAACACGATTTTAAAAGGGGGTGTTGAATTGTATTGGTTTGAATGACAAATGTTTAAACAAACATATTGTTTGATTTTGATTCAGTAACCTAACATTCTTGGAAACGCTGTGTACTGTAGACAATCTCATGCAATACTATGTCAGAAAAGACTACTCTGAATCCTTGCGGTGTTTTATGGAGGCCAAAAACGCACTGGTGCAAGGAAACAAGGCATTGGCCTCTGCTTCTGCTTTGGGGGTTCTTTTTGATTTCTGGTGTGACTCATGCTGTTGTTGCCTTCCTTATTGCCACCAAGCCCCAACATCTCTCTACAACCAGATTGTCAAGACATGAAATAGTATTGCTCTCTGCTTCTAATATCACTCTTGTTTGCTGTCTCACTTTGAACCCTGCATCCTTAATGCCCACCCTGGGGGAGGGAGAATCCTGTGAATGCTTGTCAATGTGTCACTAAGCCCGATATTTATTTAACTGACACCCCCCTTCCCAATTGTGAACTAATGCAATTTGTTGATGGATCAGATCTCAGAAATGAAGATGGAGTCCTGATTACAGGTTATGCTGGGAGTACTGTTGAACAAGTTGTAGAAAGTTGACAGTTGCCTAATGTTAAAGCTGCTTAATCAGCTGAAATCATCTCATTCACTGGAGTCTGTATCCTGGCTGAGAAAGACTGTAGCCATGGATACAGATTCAACCTATGTGCTTGGAGTGATGCGTGACCTTGAGCTTCTTTGGATGCAAAGAATGTTCCTGACATCCACTGGACTCCCCTTAAGAAAAGTCAATATGTGCAAAATGTACAAAATACCCATATTGAAGTAAATTGCTTTAGTGATGTATGCTGCCCAACAATATCCTCGTGAGGAGGTGTCTAGAGGGAATGCCCTGGCTCATTAAGCAATTAGAAGGGCCACATTGTCCCCAGATGCTGAGGTCACCATGCATGTTGTATGAATTTATTTCCTCTACTTTCTTTAAAAGATGAGCCACCTTTTCAGGACTGAACCTCAGAGTGAGAAAAAGCACTAAATCAAGCCGAAATGGGAAATGTGAAAGGAACCTTTAATGTGGAGAGACTGCACTGGGCGTATCGTTGAATCAACGTTTCTACGCCCCCATCCTTGCGTGTATGTACCATGGAGCGGCCATGTTGGAAGGAACAGCATGTTGTATGCCACAAACTTCTTTTCCTATTTGGCCAGAAACCATTGGAACTCCTGTGTTGCATATCAGTCTCATAATTCAGGGCGAGGGATCAAGACCACCCCAGCTGCTCATCTTCCACTTTGGGACCCCATATGTACACCTGCAGATGGATTTCATTGAGATGTCTTTGTAATCGTTTGCATGTTTTTGGGGTGTGTGAAAGCTTATCTCTGTGCAAGAACACATGACATCACTGTTGCAAAACGCTAACTTTGGGATTTTATCCCACTATTCGGAATCTCGATTTGCATTTTGAGCAACTGAGACACACACTTCATTTCAACCATAATGCAGGAGACTTACAAAGCCCTAGGTGTAGATCAGCACTTCCACTGATCCTGTCTCCTAGAGTCGGTGGGTAATGTGGAACAAAATAATCCTACACTTAAGAATAGAATAGCAACACTATGTTGTGGGGTACAACTGAAGTGGCCTGATGCTCTCGGCTTTGCTTTTTGGACCATGAGGGCAACACCAACACAAACAACTACGCTGAGGTCCTATGAAATGGTGATGCCTTCCACTAGCATTGCCATCTTGCTGATGTGTCACTAGAATCCTGAAAACTGGATTTCTTATTTCAAAGGATGAGATTCTTTCTGAGGGATCACAGACTTTGACAGGCACAGATCTCTAAGTAATCTTCTGGGTTCTCCAAGGCCCTTCTCTCTCACCAATCATGCCAACATTTACTTTCCCTCCTTCAAGGACTCATCTGTAGTCATGGGTTACATCCATGTTACTCAAAGTATGGCCCGGCAGACCTTGTTTGGCGGCCTGCAAACTTTTTGTTATGGCCCGTTTCTTGGGCAAGGCCAACACAGCTGCTCCATAGCGGACTCCCCGATGGCCGATGCCTTCAGTTAACAACAAAGAGGGGCAATGGAGCTTCGTGATAGCAATGTCACTTGCACATGCTTTGGTGTCCCTCTTTTGTGTTTACTGAAGTCATCGGGCATTGGCTATCCCAGTATGGGTGATGTCTTTTAAAAGTCAGCTGTTGCAAATTCACAGCTGACTTTTAAGGAGCCTATTTGCAATCTTGCAGCTACCTCTGCCGAGAACATCATCGCCTGCAGCCTGCTCTGTCCACGGCCCCCACAGCCTGCTGTGTTGATGCCGCTCGCAGCCTGCTATCTCCTGCCAAGGTGACTGCTCATGCAGCAGGGCCCTCCCATGGATCAGGCCAAACTGCTTCCCTCCTTGCCTCCCGCTGACCAGCTTGTTTCCTTCCTGCTTGCTTTCCAGCTAGCCTGCCCTCCTTGCCAGGGGACCTTCCGGTGAGTGTAGTGATTTCGTGGCAGTTTGTGGGCCTGTTTTACGGTATTCTGGGTCCGTTTTTACTGTTAATTTGCCCGATAACAAAACTCACTTTGCAAGAAGCTCAAATCCATACAGTCTTCCATACCTTACAAAAAACACATGTACAAAGCGGCCACTTTTATTTTTGTGCTTGGCCTATTTTCTGTACCAGTCCTACGCTGAATTTTATTTTACTCTTGATTTCCCTGTGGTTTCTTTTTTTTCTAGGATGTTGTGTTTCTGCAGTTATTTTCATGCAATACATTACTCTTGTGTGCACTACTGCGAAAAGAGCTGCCTCCATATCTGTGTGCGTTCAGGTTGTGTGCAGGTGTTTATAATAAGACACAATTGAGCACCGTGCAGTTTGTTGCACTACTTGTTACACCAGCTTTTGAAATAAATTATTGTCTGGTAATGTTTTGAAAGGGAAACATCCTTTACAACGCAACTTTTACCACGCAGTGCCTTTACATCGCAACTTTTACAACGCAAACCATTACAACGCATCGCGCTGGGGGGCGCTCTAGGATAGGGAATAGATTTAATTTACTATCCAACACCTTCCCTACTATCCACGGGGATTGGAGTTGGAATAGTAAATTAAACTATTCACTATCCAGCACCCCTCAACACTATGCGTTGTAAAGGCATGCGTTGTAAAACTTGCGATGTAAAAGCATGCGTGGTAAAAGCATGCGTTGTGATGTCATACATCCGTTTTGAAAAGGTGGTCATTTGTTTTTGTCTAGTAGCTCCGCCCGCACCCCACCCCACCCGCAGGCCCATCAATGCGGCCCTCAGTCACAAACCAGACTGTACTTTTGGCCCCTGAGAAAAAGTTTGTGAGTACCCATGTGTAACAGAGTGGCTCCCTCGATAGACAATAAATCAGTAAGAACATCCTCAAAATGACCCAAACAATGGACACTCCCAGCGCAAGTAAACGTAGTGGGAGCTGTAATCAAGAAAGGGTTCCGCTAACTTTAGCTTAAGGAGCTATGGCTTTGATTTACGGAGGGCTGTGTAGTACTATGTCATTTTGCGCAGCACCTGTACCACTTTTTAATGGTATATAAATCCATGCAATGCTTTGCGCCCACATAAAAGGATAGTAAATTACCCCCTAAGACTTACTTTTCCTTTCTCGACTTTGACACAAGAGCCAGGTAACCATGGAGACTCACTTCGCACCTCCATGAAGACACCAGTGCAAACCCTGACATGCACAAGTGCTTCAGCTATTGACCACAGATGTTGCAGAAGGCTACAGCGTCACTTCCCCTGTTCTTAAAATGCCAAGGTGAATGACACCAGCTTTCAGGTCACTGCCATGTCTGCCGGTAGCTAGCCAAATTGAATTGTGCACCAGACCTTCTATAATGGTATAGAGGACATTTTTGAGAGAACAAACCCAGCATTCCGCTTTGGTTATGCAGTACGCCATCGAATGACTAAGAAATTGACCTCTCCCTTCACAATCATGGCGGACATCACTGTGAAACTCGATTCCTTCCTCACTTCGATCCAGGGACCCGCTATTTGATTGAATTTTGAAAAAATAGATCTTTTACATTTTAATTTAAAAATTGCGCAGTGTTATGTATTTTTTTCTGTCAGTGAAACAAATAATAACAAAGACCATACCAATGTAACAATTCAATTCTCACAGATTCCAATTCAAATTCGCAAAACGTTCAGGATCAACGTGATGACAAAAGGTGTGTAATAAATTTAAAAAACCGTTATTCTTTTATTTACCATGAATACAAATGCAGAGTTGGACGAAATCCTTTTGTCTGCAACAAATCAGTATTTTGCATTTAGCGTTCTTCACCAATACTTGGCATCTCACCCTGTGACCTGTGTCATGAGTGGACAGACTGTGTGAACCCTCAGAGTTCACCAGCGCTCACCTACCGAGCATACCCCTGCTAACAATTAGAGCATGAACAACTTTGATTATTGCACATGGAATGCATCAGCTCTTTCAAGGGACACGTGTACTACATTTTCATAGTAATAATTTTCAGGAGCATACACAGGAATGTTCCCTGGGCAGGAGGGCAAATCGGTTAGTTTTAGACAAGAAACAGATTTTTCTTTTCCAGCAATATTATCCCACGACCGGGGGCTGAAGCCACCGTTGCCACATGAAAGCTGCACCATATGCAAATAGAATATAGTATTTTGTCACATATTAGCAATTAGCAAATGGAATCTTTCAAACTAGGTTAGGCAGAAGACCACAGATTACATCAAAGGCATAGTGTGGGCACTATGTAGCCGGTGCCTGGTTGAATGAGGTACGTGGCCGAAGGGCAAGGCACAGGGGCGGCTCCTCCACTAGGGCGGAGGAGAATCACCCCACTGCTTTCTCGCAGTGCGAGAAGTAGAAACATAAAATGGTAATAACTTCCATTTTATGTTTCTGCATCTCGCACTGCAAAAAAGCGGAAGGGTTGGTAGTGGGTGTGCGGGTGGGCAGGGCTGCTCTGCGAGCAGGGGAGGAGTGGTGTGCCCACTCCTGAGTGCACTTGACTCTGGGGCCAACCAAACCAGTCATGCGCACTCTGCCCTTCTCCATGCAGGCTGCAATGCAACCTACATGGAGAACATGGCCGGGCAATTAGCTCCTGGATGGGCAGCGTCCCGACCACTCACAACGGTGCTTGCAGTGTTGTGATTGGCTTAGGGGTGGGAGCCTGGCTGCCTGCTTCCTGTTCCTGCCAGAGGCAAGAGAGCGGGTCAGGAGCAGACACAACATGGGACCCAGCCATGCGACCCCCGCCCCCTTACCCTCTAGTCATGCCGGCTGTAAAAGGCAAGGCATTCTGTTCTCACCTTTAATTAGTAATAATATTAATACAATGGTTTTTAAATGGTGCTTCTTTGCAAAGCACTGTAAAAAGAGAGGCTCTTACCTAATTTACTAACATTGGAAAGATGGAAGGCTGAACTTGCCTCACCAGGATTCGAACTTGTAGATGCAAATATTAACTCTCTCCCAGCGCAGTGTGAGCCAGCATCACACATGGGGACTCTCATTACAAGCAGTACAGATTGCTATTAATGTATAGTTTTCATTGTTAATACCACTGTGCACAAGTGTTGCTAGGTAAGGTGTTACTGGGGAACAGTACCATGCAGAATGCCACAGTAAGTATCAACCCAGCTTTCCTTGGACACAAATCCCACTTGCTAAGTGCACAAGGAATTTGTGGATAGAAAATCACCAAAAGTCGTGAAAAACTTGTGGTGCCCGTCCCCCCCCCCAATGTTTTTTCCCGTTCTGCCGGACAATACGCCCCGGTAGTAGCGGTGTCAGGCCCTGTATTACCATTCCATTTTACTGGCTGACTCGTAATGAAGTCCTACGTGTTTTTAAGCATGCTGTACTATACACATAAAAAAAGCACTGAAAAACAATGGCAGAAGAAGGAGGAGGCGCCTGCCAGGTAATTCAAATGCTGCGTCAAGCATTTGGGTGGACAGTGTTGCTTGTTGGAGGGGAGTGTTCTGTGTCCTTCCGCTCTCTTAGGCCTGGCTACGGAGGACTATTCGGCAAGCCTGGCACACTGTGGTGTGTGGGGCAAGCTGCCAGGCGAGAGGATGGAGGATTCGCTGCCTGAATTGGTGCACCAACGCTTTGGAGCGGGGGTGGGTTGCCAGGGTTATCACTTCCCAGTTGGATTGGATTGGATTTAGTTTTTGTATAGCGCAATAGCTACCCGCAGGCGTCCTAGCACTTAAAAGAAAAACAAGTGCGTGTGGCAGGGGCTGAGGTATCTGCTGAAGAGAAGGGTTTTTCGTTTTTTCCGGAAAAGCAGAATGTTAGGTTCTGATTGGAGAGAGATTGGAAGAGAGTTCCAGAGCTTTGTCGCATTTACTGAAAACATTCTGCCTCCGCTCCTTTCTCTTCTGATCCTAGGATTGATGACTTGGAAGGTGTGGGCCGACCTAAGCTGTCTGTTGGGATGGTAGGGGGTAATCAGGGTGTGATTCAGAATTGCTCCTTTCCTCCAATAGGCACGGTGGGCAATACACATGCTTTTAAAATCGATTCTTTCCCTCACTAGCAGCCAGTGGAGATCTTTTAGTTCAGATCTCACGGATTGGCGGCGGGGGATGCGCAAGAGAGTACGGGCAGCGCAGTTTTGGATCACCTGGAGTTTTCTCAGGGTTAGTTGTGGGGCTCCTAGATAGAGGGCATTCCCGAAATCCAGCCGGGAGAGGATTAGGCCCTGGACCATGATCTGTCTGGCCTTGAATGGGAGGAGCGGAAGGTTTTTCTGGATGAGTCTCAGAATGCCCATGCAGGTGGCAGATAATTTGGTTGCCTGGTAGCTGACTGTCAGTGTATTGTCCAACCAGATTCCTAGGCTCTTAATGGTGTCCTTGGCTAAGGGTGCAGGGCCCAGTGCTGGTGGCCACAAGGAGTCAATGGATTTCTGTGGGGGTGTGGCGGGATCGATGGAAACACGAACTCGGTGGGTGTTGGTAAGGCTGGCTTTATTGTTTTTAACAAGCGCTTGCGCCGCGTTATGTTTCTGTAATAGGGTAGGGGAGGTTCGGAGACTCGGCGAGCTGGGGAACTCCTCTCCTTCCTATGATCTCCGCCTGGTTTTCCTCCCTCCCGTTGCTTCTGGGGTTGTAGGCGCGTCCATTTTGCTTGCCGGTCTCGGTTACATGAAAAACAAAGAGAAAAGGACTCAGTAAAGGGCTCTGGTTCACTGAGAGCGTTAGGGAAAGGGTGTGAGGGCTGCACTCGTGCACACAGGTATCTACGACGTGTCGGTGGTGAAGTAGGGAAGGCGTTCAGTGATGGGTTGACGATGGCGGGTGCTCTACGGATGTTTAAAACCTCTTCTACCCACCCAGCCCACGATACGGTCCCGTACCTGGCTGAGCCACACTTCCCTTGAAGTGCGGCTGGGCGAAGCGCCTTGTCGTTGGCCTCCTGGCTCTACAACAGCTGGACTCGCCTCCGCCTTCGCTCCTTCTTTCGTCTCCCTCTCGTCACCGCGTCCTCTTCCTATGTCTCCTTCTCCTCTCCTCGACTCCTCCGGGTGATGAACACCCCTCCCTCTCGGAAGACTCGGCCTTTAGTTCCGGCGTCCCAGCTGACCAGGGGGCGTGGTCGGTCTCGAACTCCGTCCAGTTAAAGAAACAGCGCCCTTCCTCGTCGCGTTTTTTTAGATGAGTCCCAAGGTGCTGCCCCGTTCCAGACGTCGGGCTGCCGTAGGGATGAGAAAGAGGGGAACAGACATTGAGGGGGTGTTGAAGAAGAGGTAAGCCACTCCGCCCCCTGGTCACAGGGGGGTTACCCAGTACCATTAGCTCTGTCTTATCTCCGTTTAGGTTTAGGTAAGACTTGGTCATCCAGGTGCATACTGCTTCCATACAGCCCCTTAGATCACTTGGATGAGAGGAGGGGTGATTCAGAGTTACCACCAGCTGAGTGTCATCAGCGTAAGACACAATTTGAACGCCAAAAGGGCGAACTATTGCAGCAAGGGGACGCATGTATATGTTAAACAGTGTGGGGCTCAGGGAGGAGCCCTGAGGAACCCCACAACTGAGTGGTTTACTTGGCGAGGTGACATTGCCCTCTCAAACTCGGAATGAGCGCTCTGATAGGAATGATTGGAGCCAGGCCGCTGCTTTAGAGGCGATTCCTAGTTCTGAGATTCTGTGCAGCAAGATATCATGATTCACGGTGTCGAATGCGGCACTGAGGTCCAATAAGATAATAGCCGCAGTGCCGTCCTGATCCACAATCATTCTAGCTCCTTCCATCACAGCAAGGAGAGCGGTTTCTGTTCCGTGCATGGGGCGGAACCCAGTCTGTGATGTATCCAGTAAGTTGTTCACTTCCAGGAATTCTGTGAGAGAGTGATTTACATGTTTTTCCGCAATTTTGCTTATCCATGGCAGCAGGGAGATCGGGCGGTAGTTCCCTGGATTCTTCTGATCTAGATTGGCCTTTTTCAGAAGGGCCCTAACTGTCGCCTGTTTCCACTTCGGTGGTACACTACCTGAAGATAGAGAGTTGTTGATCAGGTCTAGGATGGTGGGCAGAATGATGGGAGTAATTGTCCTGAGGGACTGAGCTGGGGCTGGGTCACTGGGAGATCTAGATTTTACCTGGAGTATTATAGTTTCCAAGGTGGTAGGCTCCAGTGGTGGGAAGGTTTCTAGGGTGGTAGGAGGAGGCGGTCTTGTTTCCTTGTGATCTGTTTGGATGTGAGGGGATTGAGGGAAGGAAGAGTAGATCATGGCTATTTTATTGTGGAATATTGTCCGGAAGTTTGAGCAGGGTTTTTGCGATTTGGTATATCTCCCTAGGTTTAGACGCTGCTACGTTCATTTAGTTGTTTGAGGGGTGCACTCCTGTGGCATATATGATGGCAACCCATGCAAAACAAGAGGAGATCTTAGGAGTCTACCATATCCAGGGTTGGATTGGGATCACAATTTGGTCCGGGCACTGACAAGAAAAGTGGCCCACATTCATGAGACGTGGCCCATATTTAAGGGGCGTGGCCCACATTCAAGGGGCCCCTTTCCCAGTCCACCCTCTGTGGACTGGGAAAGGGGAGAAAAAAACGTCCCACAGAGGGCACTGAGACACCGGCCCTTCGGCCGATGCCCGAATGCCCGCCTTGCCAATCCGCCCCTGACCATATTTCACACATATTCATGGGCTTGGGCTAAATGGGGGACCCTGGTTGGTTGGGGCCCCCTAAAGGGTTGGCTGCCCTCCTACACAGCAGGGACTGCAGCGGCCTAGTTATGCCCCTGGTGCACCCCTGCTGGTAGCTGCCAGCTGATAACGAAGCACTTAGAAACACCGTGTAAGCTCTCAGGATTCATAGCTGGATATTGCTGTAATTTGAATCGAACTTTGGGGCCTGCTACCATGATAGTTTTTTTTCTTTTTGTTTGAACTCCTGCTTGTTAGTCTTAACTATTGTTTAGCCCGTCCTAATAGTCTATTCCATCTATTCTCTTAGCTTTTTTAGTTCCAACAACCCCCTCATGAAATTTATCGTTCGCATCAGGGACATGCCATGCCACCAGGGCAGGGCATCAATTACAGATACCAGAAGTACTTAAAATAGAAATACAGGACATTATCAAGCAAAGTACAGTATACCCAGCAACCCAAAGTGCAAGAATGTGAGCCCAGCATTAAGCCACTTCTTGTTGCAAGTACCCAGTCCTTCGAGGGAACGTTCCCATAGTTTGTGTGGTCAGTTATAGCGGGGAGTCCGAAAAGTAGCAGGAGGCAGGGTTTAGGAAAGTAATAAGAGAGCAAGGAAATCAAAGGGAATCGTCCTGCCTAAGATGTCAGCATAGTGGCACATCGAGTTCCCCTTCTGCCAACTTGTTTGGCCAGATCTACGCATGACGACCTGGTCAATTTGGTTGTAAGTCCCAAAAAAGTGGTAGCACTTCAGGAGGGGCTAAAGAGAGCGTGTAAAGGAAACCAGAAATCAGCTTAATGTCAGCAAATACATGATCAATTACTGCCTCACACAGACTGTATTAACCCAGTCACAACATCAAGAAGTTCAAAGCTAAATAACCGAACAGAAGATATTCCGCCTGGGAAACATAGTTTATGATAACGTTTGACCACAAATGCCTTTAAAACGAAGGCTTAACAACGAAAGTGTCTTTAGCATGGCTGTTTTCACAACCATTTTTTTTACAACGCATATACCTTAACCATGAAAATGTAAGTATTTTGCAGGGAAGTATAAAGTAGATAGACAGACAGACAGACAGACAGACAGACAGATAGATAGATAGATAGATAGATATACACCTGGTGGTCTCCAGTAGGTAGTTATAGTTAGGACCTTGTTTCCATAGGAACAGCGTTTTTGACTGGTCTATAACTTTGGCACCGGTTGACGTAGCTTAACAAACTTTTCCAAAAAAGTGCTCTAGTGATTCTTGTTTCCCATGGAAAGTTTTGGAGGGGATTTGTGAAGTGAGGGGGGGGGGTTGATAAAAATAGGATTGAGAAAAGGGTGAGTTTACAATGTCAATAACCATAAGAGCCTGTAAACACGACTACAGCCTTAACCATTGAACGTAATTACACCAAATTTGGCAAAAAGCTACATTTGGTTACGTAGATTACACTATCAGTTATTAGGTGTAAATACGTTCAGATTTTGTTTGTAATTTATGAAGAAAAAAATTATTTATTTGTGGTCATGGATATTGTTTGGATGCGTCATGATTAATTGCGATGTCAGTCGCCGAAAAGAACGCAGCGATTGGACAGTTGTAATGTGAATGAAAAATTGTGGCCAGCATTTTATCACTCAGGAATGGTTCGCAGCACTGGAAATTAGTGTGAAAAGTGGAATTCGGTACCCATGTTTGAGAAATGGATGGGTTAATCAGGCAAGTTATGTGTACAAAATTGACTTTTATGAGCACCCACAATATTTGCGACGACACTGCGACCGCCAGCGCGGCCCCAGTGTGACATTGTGGCCACATCGTGACTATTGTGTCCTCGTCACAAATATTGTGAAAATTAAAAAAATATATAAATTCACACACCCTTAGTTTTATTTACATACTGATAAACACACACACTCAGACACTCATGCAACTACTAATACACACCCAGTCAAAGACTTGTACACCCAGTTAAAATAACACTCCGCCACTAACATATCTACTCAAAGACTCATGCAGTTATTCATAGACCCACTCAGTGACATACAGAGCTGTTCACAGACTCTCACACCCATGTAGAGACCCACTCTGAGACTGACACACCTACTCACAGACCCAGTGGGAGCCTTATGGACCTACTCACACATCTAGTGAGACATTGATTGACCTACTAACAGAATCACCCAGATACTGATGCATTTATTGAGTTACCCACTACAAGACTTAAACACCCAGTTAAAAACCCACTGACAGACTGTCATGCACCCATTTGCAGACCCACTCAGACTCACGCGCTGACTTGCAGACACACTCAGACACTCATACATCGACGTACAGACCTACTTAGAGATTTGCACACCCACTCAGATACTAACAGATCCATTGACAGACCCACTCAAGTTCCCCCTGCGATTGGATGGGAGAATTGGTGGCATGGTCTCTATTCACATATTACTAAGCGCATGCCCTGAAGAAGTCCATTATACTGGACGAAACACATTGGCTGTTCTTCCCTGCACATGCATTTGACGTCTGAATCTATTTTGAATAAAAAAGATTTAAAAAATACATCTTTAAAATTGAATCTGAGTTTTAGATTATCCCAAATGCATAAGTGCTATTTGGTGCACTGGTTAGTTTTTGTTTTAAATTGTGTAGACCTGTTAGGACTGAACCTTGACAGTAGGTGGTTGGATTGTGTGCACATTGACATATGTAGGGCTACTGCCTTTATCACAAGAACTGTGGGTATAACAGGATAGGTGTGATTCGCAGTAGGGGTTCCACTGAAGTGTTTAGTGTAGACTCACTCAGACTCATGCACCCACTCACAGATCTAGTCAGACACTAAAGCACCCACTAACAAATCCATGGAGACACTGATGCACTCATTGGCATAACCGTTCAAAGACTTACACATCAGGGTACATACACAGTCAGAGACTTATGTTCCCACTTGCACATCCACCCAGGGGTCTCAAACCAGTAGTTTGTGCGCTACTGTAGCTCTCCAACTACCTGTGTTCAGCCCAGCTTATTAAATGAGAAAGTTTTTGCTTGGTTGAATTAATATACATATAAAAAATTGAGATTATACAACACTAATAATATTAGTAGCTCTAAGTGAGTTTCATTGAACATAAGTAGCTCTCGGTCCAGAAAAGGCAGGAGACCCCTGGGTCAAACACTTATGGACCCATTTTGAGATGTATTCATATACTGGTGTACCCAGTTACATAGTCAATGAGCAAGTAATGCCACTAGCCAGAGATCCACTTAAATTATTATGCACCCAGTCATACTTGTCAAAAACACTTGCTCTTCGTGGTCACCAAAAGCATTGCAGTGACTAGCGCCATCTCAAAAGAGGGAAACACCAACTAAAAGTAATTTTGTTAAAATATCATGACATATATGCAAGTTTCAAGACCATACTACTAAACCATTGGTGTCAAAGACTGCTTCAACTCACTCACACCCCCATAGAACCATTCATACACCCACACCCAATTCCACTTAACCATTTACAAACCCATTCACAGACCAATACCAGTACTTACACACCCACTCACTGATTCATAGAGCTGCATAGACATCCACTCACTCATCCATACTGCCACTCATACACCGACTCACTCACTAATACAGCTACTGACACAGCCAATACATCCATTCAGCCACAAGGGAAACATGTTGAGTGTTGTAAATATCCACACATGATTGGAATGCAAATTCCCCTTTGATCCAGAATCAGGATCACCAGGACACGTGTACTGAGGTCCTTAGGCGGATAAGCACCAGACTTCCCTCTTCACTTTTCTTAGAAAGAACTCGGAGTTGAAGGAAATGCGTGGATCACGGGGGGAAGGCTGGCATGATTTAGATGCAAAGGTAGGAGGGTCAATTAAGGTCAATAACTTGCAAATCAGAGAGGAGTTGAAAGTTTATCCTTGTTTTTATTGTGTGTCAAAGAAGCCCTGTACTTTTGATTATTACACAATGCTAATGTGTGTGGTCAATATAATGCATTTATAACCCTGAAAAAAAATTACACTCGGATGAACAGCATGGACCAAAGGAACATTATTTTTAAAACGTCCCCATACAAAAGCATTTATATTTAGCAAAGATGGTCATCTTTAAAGAAGTTAAAAAAGTAAACTAATCTATACGTAAAGCATAAACTACTTAATACACTTTGGTTTACTTTCAATGTAAACATTTCAAGATCTATAAGGTAATTTGTAGAAGCTTTTTGGCCAGTCCTTCTTTCACTCAGCACAAATGCAAACACCAGCACTCGCCATGAATAAAGCAAATGCTTTAATTACATTAAAAATCATGTCCGAAGTTGTGAGAGATTATGTTTTTTATTGTAGGCCGTCATTGGTTCATTGTATTAAATCCGTATCCCATACATAAATATGTTATCGAACACTGCTGTTCAAGACCACCCGCATATCCCATTTCGTAAAAAAAATGGCTGATCCTCAAAATTAATGAAATGCACTTTTCATTGAGGGACACGAAACCCAGCCCTGGACCTTTGACATAAAGGCTTCTTGGCTAAATCATTCTTATGGTGTGCCAGACTTTCCAATTGAGGAGGGGGGCTGAAGGTCAAGTGTCACAGGTGATGCGTGGTGCCCCTTTCCTAACTTTGAATTTCATTCTTCTTGAGAAAGTGCCCGTGAATGTAGCTTTGCGCATTCAAGAAATAAAAGTGTTTGCTGAACTTGACGTTTGTTTAGGCCCCTGGTGAAATATACTTTTTGGCACTTTTCAAGAACGTTTTCAGTTTCTGTTTATAGTTGGCTTAAAACGACTTTATAAGATTGTCTAGGGACTATAGAATTAACATAAAATACAATTATTTTCAGGACAATCAAATAAAAGTAGTTCGGGAAAAACGTTGATAGCAACCCATGTAGCAAGAAGTGACTGATGGAGAAAGATAGCCCCCACCAGAAAAAAGAAAAAAAGATCAAGAGATTTCACTGATAATTTTGTTTCTTAAAAATATGTCAAAATAATTTATTTGACAGCACCTTTACAAAAGAATACATTGTTAGAAATATCTTGGGGGATACGCATCAAGCTATTTTGCGAAAGATTTTTTGATTTACATTTTGGGAATCAAATTTTTTTTGTGATTTCCTAAATTGCAAATATGGAATCACAATTTGGGATTCCCTAATGCAGTTGCAAGAAGCCTTTCCTAAATGCGAACTGTGCATTTAGGAAACGCTAATTACCATCAACTTCAAGTTGATGGTAACCTTGTTCATACTTTGAAAAATGCACAGAAATAAAATTTTCAAAGTGCCATGTGCTCACTTTATTTTTTTGTGGTGTTTCAGGGGGGCCTTAGACCCCCAGGCATCCTTGGCTTTCCATGCGCTAATTGTGATTACCAATTTGGTAATCGCAAATTAGCAAATGCAAAACCATTCATTCCTATGGGCCTAGGAATGAATGGAGTCATATTACCTAATAGCGATTCGCTATTTACCTAGTCGCTATTTGGTGTTGCGCACGGGCCAAGGCTCAGCCTGTAGAGCTACCCGCTTCATCATCGCCATCCGTGGTGCAACCTGCGGCGCCCCCCCACGGCGCCTCCTTCTCAAGCACGTCGCAGTGCTGCACGACTGTCTGCTGTTTCAGCATCGCGGTTACACTCCGTGACACTTATGTCTAGCCGGACACATCACAGCACCACACAGCCGCCCATTTATGCTCATAAATACACAGAAGGAACACAGCAGCTCCGATTTTGGTGCTGCAGTTTCCAGTACTTCTGTGGGCATATTTTCATTCACCATTTGTTTTGCACATTTCACTGCTGCTTCCAGTGTATTCTCCCGATGACATCTTGTTACTTCTTCTCATGAGTCCTCAGTCTTGTTTCGCACAGGACCTTGGGAAGGTTCTTTGTTTAACCATTGCCAAGATGGGGACCTTCCAGATTCCTTACATTTT
Organism: Lissotriton vulgaris; assembly: GCF_964263255.1. Classification (NCBI taxonomy): domain Eukaryota; kingdom Metazoa; phylum Chordata; class Amphibia; order Caudata; family Salamandridae; genus Lissotriton; species Lissotriton vulgaris. The sequence continues at coordinate 1,038,655,312 of NC_141695.1, read as the reverse complement.
TTTCCCTATCCAAGATGGCAACAGCTTATTTCCTGTTACCTCACTTCCAGTAACTTCACTTCCTGCCTATGGATATTTAAGGGGCTTTACCCTTAATTGCGTTGTGTTGCAACACTCCTTGCTCCTGCTGGTGTGTCCTCACTCATGCTGGTGACCTTTGCTCCTGGTTGATGTATTTTCGCTTCCTGTTTGCGCACTTTTGTTTCCAGTTGGCACTTTCTGTTCTAGTTTGGATTCCTTTAAACTTTTCACTCCTATTTGGAACTCTTGCCTTCTATTTCCCACTTCTTGCTGGAGTTTGCTCTTATTTGTGGTTTTTTTTCTTCCTTCCTTTCCTGGAGTCTCAGCCTTCAACTGAGCTTTTTCCCCACAGGGTTTTTTTCTCTTGGGATTCCTTTTGGAAAGCAGAGACTGCTCTGGCTTTTCATTGTCGGCAGCACCGTGGCTACCAGAAGTGTCGCCTTTTTCTCAGATAGACCAGAACCCTCAAGAGAACTGGTAAGAACATTACAAGTTGTGACAATTAGGTAATGTTAAGGAATGGGAAAATATTTTGCGATTCCAACATGCATTGCATTTTGCGATTCCAAAACAGCGATTCGGTAAAAATTGCTATTTCAGAATCGCAAAATGTATGTTTGATTCATCTGGCCTATAGATATTACAGGTAGACCATTAGAGAAGCTGCTGAAATACTCAGATACTTTAAGATTCCACCATATTTCATGAGGTTGCGGTTTCTTTTCAGTGGCGAGGGTGTCTGTGAAAAAAGTGTCTTCGGTTTCCTCAGAGATGCTTTAGGAACTGTATGGCCGAAGAACCCTCAAGCCCCAAGCCCCAAAAGCTGTCCCTGCTCCCCACCCCATTGTAGGGTGTCCCAGAGTCCTCTGTGGTCATTTAATGTCAGGATTTCTGGACGAATACTAACTCTATGTCCATATTGTACACATAAAAGAATCGGTAGGCATATACACTTATGTCATTAGGTTTTATAAGCCTGGGAAAGTGTTGTGCTGGTCGGGTAGGAGCTGCTGGAAGACGGTGAGCAGTGATTCCTTCCTCAACTTTGTGGCAACCAGGCCATATCCTGGCTGGTGCCCGCAAGAGGGGGGGGGAATGGGTAAGGCAGCTCCCCGGTCTAGTGTTAGGCTTCCCTCCGCCCGGTCGGCATAGCGCTGATATCCCTGCCATCAGAAGCCAGCTGATGACCGGGAGGAGCAGGGGACTATATGGGGAGGTGATCTCCTGGGAGGTGGGCAGCCGGTATACGCGGTGTTCCTACCCCGCCAACACCTTTCCATGTATTATTTAGGTCCAAGAGGGCTGAGGGCCATTCGTGCGGGGAGCGACCGCGAGGGGTCTAGTAGTGGGCGGTGAGTGCGGGCTGGGTAGGGCCTTGTCTGAGCCAACCAGCCTTGTTAGTGTTGGCGGTCTGGGGTTTGAGGCGGCCTGGGTTCCCGCTTTCGGTGTGCGGATGCTAGAGCCGGCAGCTGGGGCTGCCGGAGTGCCGCCTCTTCCTTCCCGGCTTGTGAGGGGCAGGAGAGTGGCATGTTACAGGAGACCATGGGCAGCCTCAAACCACCCTGTGGGCCAGTCTTCATCTTGTCTCTGCCAGAGCCAGCAGACCCCCCAGGGGGACAGCGTGCTCAAATATACGTCATGTTGGCACATACATGCAGGACTCGTAGGCATAGCCAAAGGTTCATGGTTCAAGGATAGAGTCGGAGATCTGAAGGACCAATTTCATCTGCCTGTGTACCATCAATTGGTCACTATTATTATAGATATACCATCACGGTTTTATTAATTTTAAAAATGAATTATTTCAATAGGGCCGAATATTGGAGGCGCCTAGACAGCTGCAACTGTGAGTGCCGCTATGTAAGGATAGGAAGGTGAGGACTGGCAGGTCCCGCTTGGGCCTGCCACATGGCCACTTGCAGGTTTCTGGGTGCTTTCTAAGGGCATAGGAGGGGTCATGACAAAGAACCGGGAACGATTCACCTGCTGGGTTTGCTGGTGGTTTCAACAGCAGGGTCACACGGTCAAACCCCTGGGACCTATCATCCTAAAAGTATGAAGTTACTGATAGAATTTTAATATGGTTAAATGAGCAGGGGACTAACTGACTTAGTGAGGCACAAAAGACAATTCCCCAAGGGTATGAGACTATAACACAACATTGGTTCAATCAGTTTTATCAATAATTCAGGGGAGGTGCAAACTTAGTGGCCAGTAAACAGGAATGTCCTTCAGCATAACCGGTGGGTACCACAGGACGGCTATCAGAAGAAGGGATAAGCGAGCGCCTGTCAGTTTGCCCGCTTTACCGCCACGCAGCTGGCACAGTTGCTTAGCTGGTCATCCTAAACCATGCGGTGGTTCCAAAGCACTGGGAAACACTGGGTTAGTGCAACAGACCACAGTTAATTGAAAGCAGTCAGCATTCCCACAATTCAAGAACGTGGCAGGTAATCGGGATGTGGTTCTCTTGCTCCCACCATTCCATAAGCGCAGCATGGGGATTTGCAAGTGTATAGGCACACATCCGGCCATATACGGGTCTCGTTCACTTAAGACATTCTTTCGCTGAAACTGGATATGACACATTAGGAATTTTGTCTGTCATAGTTGTATTATCAAATTGTAAGGCAAACAGACTGGTCAAGCCAACAGAGATGGTAGATAGCCAAATGTGCTTGCATTCTCGCCATCGTGGTACGGTGGGGATTAAGTTTATCAGACTTAAAGTGTGTTGAGGTTACAAAGCTTAGCAATAACACTGGGTTGCAGCACAGAGGCTCATTTTATGGGATACCTGGCATTCCAATAAGTCTAGAAAGGGCAGGTGATCTGCACCTATTGTTTTCACCATCCCTGTAGCTTTTCAATCCTCTGGTCGACAACCTGGTACCCACCAGAATAGGTCTCGCAAGGGGCAGAGTCAAAGGTATGGGTGATTGGCCATTCTCGCGTTCTGAGAGTGGCACGATGGGTGGAAAGCAGGAAATAGAGGCATGGGTTTCCCGACACTTTGATAAGTTGGTTGGGGTTCCTAGGCATGCACTGGTACAGCTTGCTAAGAAGCTGCGGCACAGACTAAGGGGGGTGTCTCCCCTCCTAACTTTCTGGTCATACACTAGGGATGCTATGAATGGGCATTTGGGTGCAGTGTTATCGGGTAAATTAGGTGCAAGCTTGAGTATTTGTAAAGGATGGTGTGCAGTGCTCATTAAGGGTGTTGGCAACCTGGCATTTTGTTCGTTCGCCAGGATCAAGGGGCTGGGTGAATGGCTTTTCGTGCATCTTGAGAGTGGCGCGAGGGGTGGGATTCAGGAAATGGAGGCATGGGTTTACCTCTAACTAAGTTAATTTGGTTGGGGGTCCCAGGCATGCGCTGGGACAGCTTGCTGAAGATGCTGCAGCACAGACTAGGGGGTTGCCTCCACAGGGAGTTTGGTAGAGGTTAGGGACCACCTGGCTGGGTGCGCAAGGACTAGACTACCTGTCTAGAGCGGGCATGGACTTGCTTTGTGGTGCTTGGGTGAGGCAATGATCAGACTCTTGGGGAAGAGGGATCTGTTGCAAGAAATGAAGTCCTCCATGTCGAAGGTATGCAACCATTGGGGCATGTGAGTTATGGTGGTCAGAGATAACCCCTGGTTTAGTGTGGTAGGGCGGCTGGGTAAACCTCACGCAGGAGAGTTAACAGTGCCAGGCATAAATTCATTAACAGTATGGGTTTGGTTTTATCAGGCATGATTTGCTTGCCAAGTTCACAGGGTGTTTTGAAGAAGATGGGGTTTCACCTGTCTAGAGTGGGCATGGACTTGTTTTTGCTGGACTGGGGATAGGCCCAGGAATCAGCTGGATGTAGGTAAGAATGCCTACCTTGGTGGGGGGCCCTGATTGATGACAGTGTCCATACCCACAGCTGTGGCGGAGTTACAGGGTGATCCAGAGGCAGAAAGGTACTCAGGGGTACCCTCTTCAGGAGCACAAAGAGTGCAAAGGCCAAATTCCCCAGCAAGTCCTCGCGCTGGACCCTGGAGGAGCAATGGCACCCCATCAGTCCTACGGGCGGTTGTAAGCCGGAGCAACCGGGGGTTGTCTGGAACGCTCCGCCCATTCGGGGGCGTGCGTAAGGGGGTGGACTGGCTGTCGATCGGTGGGAGGGGTTATCCCCTCCCCCAAAATTGGTAAGCACTGATTGGCGACGGCCACAGTGTAATTGGCTCATCAGGCGGGCAGACAGCGGAGGGGCTGCCTGCCCTTGGATCGCCCATAACATAACCCACCATGTTGGCATATTTGGTTTGCAAAAAACCTGCAGCAATTTTCTCCACAAACAAGGTGTTGTGTGGTTTATTTCCTAATAATATTGCTGTATGTGGGATGAGAAGTGTTGCTTATATGGGCACTATGTGAGCATGCCTTTCTTTTTGTTTTAAAATTTACTCGCAACAGTCCTAACTCCACATTTTCCCATCCCCATTATGAGTAAACGCCAGGGGAGCATTTGACACATAGAAATCCACAGAGGAAGAAATGAAATACAAGATTGCTGACGGCAATATCATGATTGTTGCTCACATGCTATGTGTGTGTTTTTGTGTTCAGTTTGGAATCTGCTGCTCCAGAGAGGACTTCCTGGGAGCCACCGCTAAGGTATACCACCTATACGCCGATGACACACAACTTTACTATAAGATTCAATCCCTTTCAGACGTCCTTCACCTCAATGATGCCTTGAGTAACATTCAAGCCTGGTTCCACCACAACCATCTCAAACTCAACCCAAAAAAGACTCAAATCATTCTTTTCTCCCCTAAGAACAACTCTCTCCCTATTCTATCCTGGATCTCTGACCTTACAGCACTGAACTGCTCTCTCACTATTTCTAACTCCGTTAAATCCCTCGGTTTTAACATTGACCAGAACCTCACTCTTATCCCCCACATAAAAAGCTCAGCCAAAAGCGCTCTCTTCACACTCCATCACTTAAAGAAAATAAAACCCTTAATTCCAGCACACTACTTTAAATTAGTTGTCCAATCGCTGGTCCTGTAAAAAATCGACTGGTAACGCCATGCTCGCTGGTACTCTTAATGTACACCTCACCCCAATCAAATCGGTTCTGAACCTTGCAGCTAGGCTCATTAGCGACCTCAAATGCTTTGATCATATCTCCCCTGCCCTTAAAGCCCTTAAGTGGCTACCCGTTGAAGGAAGAGCTTCCTACAAGACAGCTTGCATTATGCACAAAGCCCTGCATCAATGCACCCCGCAATACCTCACAGATAAACTTCACTTAGCCGGCTGCTCTAGACCACTGAGAAGCTCCAACACCCTCACTCTTGTCCCTCCTCTATGAAACAAGACTACCACACAATCTCGATCCTTTTCTGGGAACGCACCTTACTTCTGGAACTCCCTCTCCAAAGATCTTTGTTGCAACCCCTCTTATGCCAGCTTCAAAAAAGACCTTAAACCTCTCCTGCTTAGCAAATACTGGGGTCCTTAAATCTTCCCCTGAGCTCTCTTCCCTCCCCTACCCCCTATTGCTCTCCTCCCCATCTCTCATCTTCCTTTCCCCACTAACTCCTGGCTCCAGTCTTTCCTATATGACCTGCCTCGTCACACCTTGTATTACCGAAACCTCCACCCCCAGCCTCCCTCCTTTCCCTTACACTTCCCCCCTCTTCTCCATCCTCTCCCCCCCACGCTAGGCTAATCTCTCAAGACTTGCTGTAACCCTTTGCAACTCATGTAATGCGATGGTATAAAACTAGAGTTGTTTTCACCTTCTTGTGGGGTTTTGAATACCACCTCATTATAAACCTATTATATGCAAATAATTGTATCTATTTATAGCGGTTTGAAATCGCCTTAACTATCCCCCTCCTTTCCCTCTCCCCTTCCTTACCCTTTCTCCCTATTTGACATCCTTTCCCTCTCTCTCTAGCCTAATCCCTCATGATTTGCTGTAACCTACGGCGACTTGTTTCGTTTAATTCAATTCTGTAATATTTAAATTGATTTCTGTATTAATTTCTGAATACTACCTCATTGTAAATGTTGCTATATTACAATGTATACTCATGGAAAGCGCTCTGATACCCCCGGGTCCAGCTAGCATTATATAAAACATGTTAAATAAACGTGCATTTATTTACAACCCCTTTCTTCCGCAGGTCTAAGTGCAAATCTCACACCACAGACAGAGAACATGCAACGGCAAAGGGGCTGTGGCTATGACAAGCTACGAGCGTCCGTTCGTCTGTCGCTCTTAAAGATGGATGACCTTCCAGCGGGAGCATTTACATTAGACTCAAGAGTGATGTCCCGCCGGACTCAGCTCATCACAGTTGCGGTGTGTCCGAGGTTTCCATTGATAAACTGCTGACAGCCGCCACATTCCACGAGCCCTGAAGCTCACCCAAAAAACAGAAATCTTTACTTTCGCCACTCACCCAGAGTACCCCTGGAGAACAAAGAGCCCATAACTTGGACAGCAGCAGTCTGATTTCAGGGCAATGGCACAAAGGCGCTCGGGCACAGTTTTTAAAAATACCCACCAGGTATAACGCCCGGTAAACTAACAAAATATCTGGAAACAGTACATTTAATTCCTAGAGACATTTTCTACTCAAATTGATTTTCTGTCAGGTTCTTGCTTTTGTACACAAGATATGCCCTCTTGTTACATTCTCATGCAAGAAAACACTTCAAGTGCATTTGGCACAATGCATGCAATTTAGCATAATGCTTTTGTAAAATATTAATGTTTTGCAAAATTAAATTAAATTTTCCCCAGGCAAATTAATAACCACTTTAGTATAATTTCCTGCCTGTGCAATATACAGATATCCTTCCATCATCTACTTTCATCTGCTTGGGCTGGTTGTGCACACCCCAGACACGACAACACTTGTGTCTTTATCGTAACACCCAAATTGGCGCAAAGGCACAAAGGGAAGGCACTAAGGTGATGCTGACTTTACACCCCCCCGTCCCCCACCGGCACCCTTTGGGTTGGGAAACTAGTGTTCACACACAACACCATCACAGAGTGAGGTGCATCAGTTGCACTTTTCAGAGAGAGGATATGTGGCCCCTTCATGACACAACGGGGTGGTAGGGTCTGCAATTTCAATGTCTGCTGTTACCTCAAGGACGCGCCTCACCGAGGCACAAACAGGGGGATCTGTAAGCCATGAGAAAAGGGAGCCCAGTTTATGTGGGTGCAGGAGGAAGAATCCTGTAGTGTGCTCCCATCCTCACGATGTAACGGGGCACATGCTGGGTGCGTCAGTGTGGCTGCAGTCTGGCACAAACTCGCACTGTGGGCTCATACCACAATCAGGCCGTTGATACAAAAGGGGCAGGGCGGTGACTTGCTGATACTAAAAACAACTTCTCAAACATTTACTGATATATGGATCTAAATATTGAAAGTATTACTCCAACAGGCAGCATTTACTGGGCGCCATGGACACCGCTTCCTGAACCCCGAGGTTACAACTAGGAGGTATCCTGCGCCATAGAGTGGGGTAGTCTCCTCGTCCAGTCCTCTGGGCGAGAGGGCACAGAAATGGGCTTCATGAACATGGAGGCAAATAGTCAAACCATAGAGATTAATAACTCCATGTAAACACCACCAACCTACAGTGACACAATCAGGCAGCAAGACAAACAGCCAATGAAAAGAATACTACATCCACACAAAACCCCAGGACTTTGGATTCATAATGGCAGAAGGAGAGAGGCATCACTGGGGTTCACTGGGACAATTCCCATTCAGCTCCTAGCTGGGCAGCAATGCGACAGACTATTCCGTCGCCCAACACGCCAGCTAATGTCATCAAGGCTCTGGCATCACAGACCTAGACAAACCTTTGGTGGAAAACCATGCATCAGATACGTCAAAGAACTGATCCTATTTCCAACCTACCTATATATGGGATAACCAAGTGCGTAAGAAGAGGGTTATTTGTGTCAAAAACATCCTATACAAAGGTTCCAGCTCAGCGTTAATTACAGCACCACGGGGAAAGTGGGCTGAACCACAGAACACCTCCGCTAAGTTGGACTTCAAACCTCTCGACAATGAAAGCTGTGTCCTTAAGCACATGGAGACTAGATGACCGGTCTTAAAAGGCTGGACACGGTCAAGACACTTAAAAGAAAGAAAAAATAAGAATCTGTAGGCCACAAGGTAGCACCATAAAGACGGAGGAGACAGTTCTCCACACACCTTCAGGGTTAATGGTGAACGTAAATGAATCGGAGGTGGGAAAGGAGGTCAGCATCACAAACGCAGGTGTATGGACATAGGACATTGCTCATGAAAAACACGGTGTTGAACCTTTGATGCACACATGGGGACCAAGAACTGAAGGAGCGTGCTGGGAAAGTGTCATGTTGCATTCTAAGCAGTCATCATTCGCTCATTGTGTTTGATTGAGCCACAGGGACTAAGGCATGGCAGCAGACGACAATATAGCACAGTAGCTAAGGCTGCGAGTCCGGGTATCTATCCAGCTCGAAAGTGTCACCTGAAATGAAATGTCTCAGTCATTAGCTTGATGTGTTTACTTCTGATGACTGTGCATGCAACGTGAAGCAGCCTCCCCAAAACCCTCAGGACAGAACTTGATCTGAAGGACTTTAACAAGAGACTAAAAGAACATCTGATGAAAGCCGTCAGCGCGGGATAAGGGTCTCCCGTACCATTGATAACTCTGAATTCGGCCAGTTTGAGCTCATTTAGGCTGATATATTAATCTTTGAATCCTATTTTAGTGATTTCATTTTGTTTTGAAATGTATAATGTATTATAATGTTTGTTGTGTGGTACGGTTTGTGACACAAAGCTGGGTTCTTTGCATCAGTGCACATTTAAACATTACAAACAACCAAACAGGCTGCTTAAGATATGCTATCTAAATATAAACTTTTACTTTATTTGATATAGTAGCTTGCAGTGCCAACTTGCATTTCCATAGCACACAGCATGACATCCCAGAACACAAAAAGGTGATTTGTGTGGCTAGATAAATGAGAAAGTATAGTGTTTTATTATTACTAGAGCGTAGTCCACAGTTTTAGTCTACACCACGAAGTTCAGCATGGGGAACTCTCCTGGCAAAGACAAGTACTTTCTGTGATTGCTGAAATAAGAGGTGTGGTTTTATTACACAATTTGCATTCAACTGTTCAACGAGAGGTCTTTTCAAAATCCACTTGAGAATGGCTATGGTTATCACATGCTCATGTATTTTAACTAGGTGATCATTTTAAGAGATGTTTCTGCATTCTGGTTCGGCTGGAGCAGGTTCCTTAAACAGGATTGGAGACACGAAATATTATGAACTTCTCCAAAGTTAGCCTGCCCAAGTCTACCAGTGCCACAACCATGTCACTCTGGCATTGCTTATGAACGGATTTAACTCCTGATTACATGCTTTTGAGATCCCACTTCACTGTGTCTGTGGCAATCACTGATCTGGATTTAGCCCTGGTCCTTGGTGCCTCTGTCGCACATTTTCAGAAGCCCTTCTCCCTGCCACAGCTTCTCCAGGACAGAGACTTTCCGAAGACCATCACTCTCTTTTTCTGCACTAATTTTCTTTAGGCTTGTTTTTCTCCTTCTTCCGTTGCTGAAATTCTATATTTTTCTTTACTCCCTGCCTGTCATTGTTTGTGTCGTAGGTTTAAGGCATTCAACATTTGCAAACGTCAGTCCTTCCTTGTCATTATAATATTCTGGTATTCTCTCGCCCACATTACTCTCCTCTCTCATTTTCGGTCTGCCAAATGACTCTCTTCACCTTTTCTGATCGTCCACAATTCTGTTATCAGACTTCTTTTCAGACCTCGGTTTCTCATCAACTCCCTTGTCCTGGGCATCCTAAAGTGTGTTCAAGGCTTGGCTGCCTCCTGCCAATCTTCCTATGCCCTCTTGTCATCCTGACAGTGCCACCCTAACTACTACTCCAGCTCCTATCTCTGCTTCTCTCCCTTTGGGCACCTACATATGGAAACTCGATTCATGTGTCCCCTAGGAGCGATGCTCCACATCTTTCTAGCTTGTTCCCCTCCTGAAGTAGCCAATGCTCGCCTTTATTTAGATTGATAGCTCGCATCATTTTATATTGCAACGTTTTGTACCGTTTTTGTGTAACTTGCCCACAGTGGTTTGGTAATATTAAACATACTTATTTGGAAAGATTGAGTGTTAAGAGAACTAGCAGAGCAGTTACTAAACTAGAGAGTCTCAAAACAGTCAGTTCCAAGAGTATCTCAATACACAGAACAAGGAGATCTTTATAAGTACTGGAGTGTCCGAAAAAAAGAAACCAAAATTGATCAAGATATCAAAGAAATATTTCACCCAAGGTAATGTAGATTGGCCAGCCAAACCATAGCTTATGATAGCGCTTTATTGTGGTCACAGAATGTACAGGACTAATTGACTGGAACTATGAGACCTACACACCAATGCTGGATATCGGCGCTGTATACTTTTGACACCGTACTGTCAGTGAGCTCGAAAGCATCGGCTGACCTCAGAGACCTAGACCCACAGCTTGTGTTTTAAATACCCTGGGCATGGTCCATCCAATCCCCAATGGTTCAGGGTAAGTCGTTGAAAAGGGGATCTTAACCAGATGGAGAACCAGTGGAGCAGTCTTTGCACATAAGAGGTGTACTCCAGCCAATCCTTCTTGACACGTGTCTGGCTTTTGAAACCATAACAAACCGCAGACTATTGGTTACCTTCCTAGACATTCATTAGAGCAAGTTGTTGCAGTAATCTAATCCTGTGGAGATTAGATCACACTCCAGAAGAGCCAGAATTGGCCTCCTGTATGAGCTTGGCACTGAATGCACAACCACATATGACCAACATTGTCTGTTTTCTTTCCTTTTTCGGTGCGCATGTTTCTTTCTTATATAGTCCCCTCTTAGCCCGCTGGCTAGTTTTGGAATCCATCTTTCATTAGGTTTTATTCTGAAAATTGTTACTTTGTTTTTTTGAAATTATTATTCTTTACTTGCAGGTCTCCGTAGTTGTTGTCATGTAACCTGCCTGAGCCAAGCCCAGTTTCTACAATATTTTCCACAAAGACTAAGAATAGTTCTATTTAGACACAACCAACATTTCTTTACCTCTAGGAAAATAGCTTGTTGAGACCTAGAGAGCCTTGCATGCCTGATCATATTCACGGGCGCGGGTATTGTGAGGAGGTTGCACTCACTCTCTTCTTCAAGGGCACCCACTCCACTTAGGAGCTGGCAGGAGGAGACTAAATGGACCAGGCTTCAAGGGGCTTCTTTAAAGAGAGCACTCGGCCTCCACCGTCTTACCCTTGTGGATGATGTGAGACGATAGCTTAAAGACACAAACACACATTTCCACTGAGCAGTGGTTCCCAAAGATACACCCACCTGGAAGCTTGACTCAAATCTCCAGTCTTATCCAAGAGTGGAGTGCAACTTGAGGAAGAAACCCATGGTTTGAAGTTTCAAAATCATATGAAGTACATGTCCTGACATTAGCAGGCAGGCCGTAGTGAGCCCGCTGCTTACAAATAAGGTCAGTCCTCATCACCCACCTATTGTTCGCATGTTGATCTTTGGAATATACAAGAACATATGAAAGTGAAATGGAAAACCTACTCTCAGGGCACAAGAAACAAAACTCCTCTCAAGAAAGGGACGTATCATTGAAAGCCATGTCTAAATGTTGTTTGTATGTTGTACATTTTGTGGCAGTTCTGTGATGTGTGGTAGGCTGCAGCCTGGTATCAGGCTGTGGATACTGGGAAACAACTATTGCAAGGATAATGTAGGGTTCAGGTTCTAGGGAGGAACCAGAAATCAAACAGGAATGTAAAGAGGAATTTAGGAACCTAGGATAAGCAAGTCAAAACCGGCTCAAGAATCAGGGAGTCAAGATTTGTCTGGAAGCTTTGGACACAGGAGGAAAACAGTTGTGAAGAGCAGAGCTAGGCGTTGTGTTTGCTGTATTAGCTATATACTAGATGTCTGATGCGCTTGTGGTATCAAGACTGTAGAACCCTCATAAGTCTTGGTGACATGCACGGGAGGGAGATACTACTCTCCTGTCTCCTGCACATGGCAAATAGTTGCAATGTCTCTGTGCCTTAGCCCTGATTGTCCATATAGTGAGTTGGCACAGTAGATGACCTGGGACGTCGGCGTTGCCGACTGTGACAACTCATGGAAATTATGCTGCAGGTGCTGGCCTTGCGCCTGACAGGAGGTCCCTAGGGTACCAGCCAATACCTGGAGAGCAGTTAGGAGGCAACAACCTCTCTATCAGCAGCCAATGACTGTAAGCTGGATTAATCCTAGGTACTGATACATAGGGGCAGATGCATCTCAGTCAAAAATTCTCTATGCAGGATTAAATCCCCACAGACCATAATTCTGTGAATGAGGACATGTGTGGTTACATCTTCAGATGATGTTGTGCAGCACCCTAGTTCAACTAAGGAGGGTAAAAAACTGTAAAGCTCACCTCCCATGTCTTTAATTCTTGTCTGGATTACTTTTTGGGCTGGATGTATCAAGCATTTTTCCAGTCGCAAATGGCCCAATTAGCAGAATCAGGCCATTTTCAACTGGATAAATGCATTTTGGTATGTATCAGTCCCAAAATTGAGATTTGGTAACATTACCTAATCACAGTTTGGAATTGCGAATGCATACTGATTTGGTATTAGGAAGGGAGGTGCTTAGGGCATCCCTTCCTAATACCGAAGTTCAGTGGTACGTAAGAATATTTTGTGACCAAAATGCGGTTGCAAAACATTTGCATTTTACCACCTACTTCAAGTAAGTAGTAACCCATTTACAAATGGGAAGGGGTTTAAAAATGTAAATCAATTTTTTTAAGAGCAGGCAGTGGTCCTACTAACCACAACCTACACTTAAATATGAAACTGCAAAGTTTAATTGTTTCTTTTTAAATGCATCCTGTTTTTCATTTAAGAAAACGGGCTACATATGAAAAAGAAAACAAAATGCTTTATTAAAAAGCAATCATATACGTGGTATGGTGGTCTGCTAACCTCAGCAGGCCACCATCCCTCATTAATATTCATGAGGTAGGTCTATTTGCAACCCACTATGAATCGCTAATGAAACGCAGATTTTCATACAGTAGGAATACTGATTTCCTAATTGTGATTCAGAGAGAATTGCCATTAGGAAATCAGTATTCGAATATTAATACATCTGGTCCTTTATCCTTTACTTTTTCAGAAATAGTGGGATAGAGAATTCCACAGAGCAAAACGCAGACTGCAGCAGGAGCAGCCACCTGTGTGGTTTTGTGATTCTCCTGAATGGTGACAAGGAAGGGAGCAGCAGAACAAAGTCATCCCCGGGAACACAATGAAGTTGCTTCTCGATGAGAAACTGGAGGTTCATGATGAAAGAAGATGTTGCTCCCATAGGACATGACTTCACGCTCTACCCACTGAGCAGATTGACAGGGAAGGGCTTGGAGTATGACCATCTGGTCCCAGGTATGGGTTATTATTAAGTAAGATCAATATTTCAGACCTGCATACCGAAAGCATAAACCCCCTGCACAATATTCTAACTAAAGTGTCGATTATTACCAGGGCCACTGGAATTATGCAATAGGGAGGACCAAATTATGTGGCTGGGTTGAATTATGCAGCAAGAAAGGGCAAATTATGTGGCATAAGGCAGTACTATTTTTGATAGTATTAATACATTATTAAGTACTTTTTACACTTGTTAACACTGTCTTGAAATTGGGCGTACCTCCTTAGTACTCATTTAACACCCAAATATAGCAGTAAGCAACAGAAAGGTAACCAGTCAAGCTTTGCAACTGACCTTCCACTGTGTGGCAACACATGTCCCTGCATTTTTAGTAACTTTTAAACCGTTTGAGCTAGAAACAATTTATTTTGTTAAAATCTGCAATTTATGCAACAGATGATGAATTATGTGGCAGATACTGCAAATATATAACTATGCAAAACTTGCTGCAGCCACAGAATCGCATAATTCCAGTGGTCCTGGTTATTTCCAATGAAATTCATTGCTTCACAAAAAGTATGAAGGCTACGTTTTCATACTGAAGTTTCAAAGATGGTGTCCAGCCAGGGAAAGATCCCAGTTTACACTTTAAGAGAACATTGCTTGCAGATGATAGCCCGCAGGCAAGGATGCTCCACATCAGTGAATCCACAAGCCATCTACCAGTCGCGCCAGCTCCAGTTCTGAGAGGTTTTCTGTTGAAATCTGAGATCCTGCGTATGATTTGCTAACTGCGCACCTGAGAAAAATAATATTACATTGGCCAATGATCTTGTTAAGTACAAATGCAAAACAGAGGGTGAAACCTGTGGAAAGCTACTGCAGCAAATTGCTACATCAATATATCTGCAGCAAGTAGGCCACTGCCAGTGACATTACATGACGGGTTCATCATGATTTTGTTAAAACATGTTCTTCATTTATACAGTAAAACCTGGCTGGCTACAGATGTGTCATGTAATGCTGTGTACATAACATTACTTGGTCCAGACTTTCATGCAGATTGTTCAGGCGCCATTTTCTTTCAGGTCTTCATCTCTGGTGTCTGTTAGTTTGTTATTGTATTCTGAGGACTGTCCAGAAAATATATGTCAGCTCAGTTCTTCATATTCTATGCAGGACTAGAGCCACATATATTATTTTACACACTACTTACAGCTGACATAAAGTAGGCTTTGTTGTATGCAGACAATGGATGCACTTAATCACAGAATACGCTGTTAACTATCATTTGAATGTGTACTTGCATAGATGTGTGCTGCACTATTCGAACCACCCAAAGAGTTCAGGAGATGGATGGAATGCATATGACGTAAAATAGCCCAACTTCTACATCAACACAGCTGGCTTCAAAGGCTCTTACTGGGTCTCACAGTCATTTGTCTCCAGGTGATGGAGTGATAACCCTGTAGATGCAAGTGATGAGATTATGTTAAAAGGAATCCTCTTAATCTGGTCACTCAGCCATCACTGGATACATACAACGCAGGGTCTAAGGAGAGTACATTACCTCAGATCCTTTCAATAAGTAGTCCGATCAGTAAACACACCTGCTGGTGGTTCAGAGGGTAGATTCCTAATCACTGCTACATACACAATCACACTTAACTCAGCTCTTCTGAACAAACTGAAATTCATTGTTTTGACCCCCACCCCTCCTTCAGGTGGAAAATCTCTTGACTCCAACATTGAGACCTGCACAGCAACAGGTAAATCGAAATCTCAACCTTTTACTCCACCCTTTGAGGAAACTTAAGCCAGTCGTGCTGTGCAAGAGTCCACGCTGATACAGAATCTCAGCTCAGAAATGAAAGCCATGAGTGAGTGCAGTGGCGTGGCGAAACTTGAGGGCCCCCCTGCAAAGTGTAACGAGCCCCCCCCCCACACTCCAGACGCAGTCAGGGGCTAACAAGCGAGGGGCCCGTGCACAGTGCTGGAGGGGGCCACCTGGAACTCGCCCCCCCCACACTGCAGGGGCCATTGCGGAAGAGGTGTGGCGCAGCAGCCAGGGTGCCTGACTCCGGACTACGGGGTTCGCGGTTCGATTCCCGGTGCCAGCGGCAGGTTAGCCCAGCACCATGTGACTCTGGGTAATAGCTTACTATTTAGGTTGATTTAATTTCGTTGTCCCTGTTTTTAAAATACCATCATTGCGCCCACACACTTGCATTCTAAATTGTGCCCCCACCGCTTTTAGAGCGGATTCAAGAGTATATTCACCGGCTATTCGTGGCGTCTTCCGCCATCTTGGGTGGGGCCGGAACCTCCTGTGTGCCATTCGCCTGAGCGCTCTGTCAGCAGATCAGGTGAGCCTTTATTTAAGGTGAACACCTGAAGCAATTTGCCCTTGGGAAAGGTAGCATTTGTACTTGCATCGCGCTTCACTGGCAGCATGCAACAGAGCGTGCAGCGCTATTTTTAAAAATTACCGATTTTACTATTTAGGTTGATTTAATTTCTTTGTCCCCGTTTTTAAAATACCATCATTGCGCCCACACACTTGCATTCTAAATTGTGCCCCCACCGCTTTTAGAGCGGATTCAAGCGTGTGTTCACCGGCTATTCGTGGCGTCTTCCGCCATCTTGGGTGGGACCGGGACCTCCTGTGTGCCATTCGCCTGAGCGCTCTAGTGCTCAGTCAGCAGATCAGGTGAGCCTTTATTTAAGGCGAACACCTGAAGCAATTCGCCCTTGGGAAAGTTAGCATTTGTACTTGCATCGCGCTTCACTGGCAGCATGTAACAGAGCGTGCAGCGCTATTTTTAAAAATTACCGATTTTACTATTTAGGTTGATTTAATTTCTTTGTCCCTGTTTTTAAAATACCATCATTGCGCCCACACACTTGCATTCTAAATTGTGCCCCCGCCGCTTTTAGAGCGGATTCAAGCGTGTATTCACCGGCTATTCGTGGCGTCTTCCGCCATCTTGGGTGGGACCGGGACCTCCTGTGTGCCATTCGCCTGAGCGCTCTAGTGCTCAGTCAGCAGATCAGGTGAGCCTTTATTTAATCCTCACCCCTCCCGCGCAGCGGTGACGAGCAGCGGGCGCGCCTGACTCGCGCCTGAGTCAAGCCAGAGTCTGCCGGTCTGCGCCCGTCAGCGCTAAGGAGGCAGGAAAGGCGGGAGACTCTGAGCGACCTCTGCTGCTTCCCCCCATTCTCGTTCCGACATGTCTAGAGAATTCTTGTTGTCACATACTGGCCCTCAAGCTCACTGTAAAGATGTTCTACTCCCCCATAGCTGGCATGGCCCTGCATCGTGTACCTATTGTCGCAGGACATTAATTCCGGAGCCTCCTATGGAAACCCCTTTGGATTCCAGTACTATACGGGGCGGATTAATCAATGCACGATCCTTACCCAAAAATGCCCAGAACATCCATGACCTTATTGTCGATTTCCATCTGGACTGGCTTTTGGTCACAGAAACATGGCGTAAGCCTTGGTGTATCCCCGATCTAACCATAGCCCTCCCACATAATTTTCTTATCCAACGTTTGGATAGGTCTGAACAACGTGGAGGGGGTCTGGCGATCATCTACCGTAACACTATTAAGTGTTCATCTCAAGAACTGACGGAGATCAAAGAAGCAGAAGCATTAGCATTCTCACTGGAGATTCATGACACCTTTGTCTTCTCTGGGGCCCTTATCTACCGTCCTCCGGGCCCATCCTCGAAGTTCTTAGAAACAGTAGGTGATGCTCTGAGTGAATTAGCACTCAGATTTTCCCATTTTGCAGTATTGGGTGATTTAAACCTGCACCTAGAGTCTCCTAATGACCCCGGAGTAGGCTGTTTTATGGAAATTATTGAAGTACTGGGACTCTCACTTCTGAATCATGAGCCCACCCATCAGGCAGGACATCTACTGGACTGCATATGTTCCAATTCTTCCAAGCTGAGAGTTAAATCTCTCAGCCCTCAGACATGGACGGATCATTATTTTATTCCTTTTAATATTGTATGGAATTTGAAAACTATTACCAACCTTACAACTCGGATAAATAAAGTCCAAACTAAATCTACCCCTGATTGGAAGTCTTTAACTAATAGACCTGATGTAATGAATAAGCTTAAAGACAATTTACCAGTTCTAACTGATTCTACCTCAATAGATAATCAGAGTTTCTGTGATTGGATTGCTAGAGCAGGATCCCTGCTAGGTTCGCCTAGAAACAATAATTCTAAAACTAGCAGGATTAAAAAGAGTGCCCCTTGGTTCTCAATGACTCTGAAACTTGAATTAGGTGAGGTCAGAGTATTAGAACGAAGATGGCGTCGAAATTATGACACCACCGCACGTAATATCTACATAGTAGCAAGACGAAAATATCATGCAGAAATAAAATCCGCAAAAAAAAACTACTATTTACAGGCCTTATCCATGGCAGGTCATGAACAAAAAGCAATCTTTAAGATTGTCTAGGATTTTATGAATCCTTCAGCTCTATCGCAGGAGATTCCACCATCCCAGTATCTCTGTAATGCGATATCCAACTATTTCGACAACAAGATTCTTGCCATTGTAAATACCTTTCCATCAGGAGTAATGGCAACTGCGGAAACTGAACAGTGTGGTGAAATGACGACTTCCCCCTGCCTTGAGGAGCTTGCCCCAGTGTCCCTTGAGGATACCTCTAAAGCTATCTTGGCTTGCAAATCGGGATCCCCTTTCGATCCTTGTCCCCCCCCCGGTGTTGCATACTTTGGTCGAGTTGGTTAATCCTACAATCAACAGGATTATGAATTCCTCTCTAGCCACGGCACGCATTCCTAATGATTGGAAGCAGGCAGCTGTCAAGCCACTCCAAAAAAAAGCACTGGCCGACCCCACTACCCTTTCCAATCTGCGGCCCATTTCCTTGCTACCTGTCCTGTTCAAACTGACTGAAAATGTTTTCAATAACCAACTGACCAACTTCTTGGAGAAGAATAACATTCTCCATCCTAATCAATCAGGATTTCGGTCAGAACACTCCACTGAGATGGCCCTGCTTTTCACCGCAGAAACCTTACGGGCAGCAATGGACCAAGGAAAAAAGGCTGTCCTTATCCTACTCGACCTGTCGGCAGCCTTTGATACGGTCTCACATAACATCTTAGTGGACCCGTTGGCTGCCGCAGGAGTAGGAGGCCAGGTCTTGGCATGGCTCAGGAACTTCCTTAGCAATAGACGCCAAGTGACAGTGCTAGGCCAATACCAGTCTGAAGCCAAAGACGTCAGCTCAGGGGTCCCGCAGGGCTCAAGCCTGAGCCCTGTTCTTTTCAACTTATACATGGTACCCCTTGTGAAACTGATCGCGTCATTCCAGATCAGTTCCATCTCATACGCTGACGACACTCAGCTCATACTGGTTCTGGATAGAGAACGACCAGGCGCAGAGGAAAATCTTAAGGAGTGTTTGGCAGCCACCTTTAGATGGATGACCAACAACCATCTAAAATGCAACACCGGCAAAACTGAAATTCTACCTGTCGGGAGCCATAACTTGTTTTCACCAAAAATGTGCTGGCCAACGGAGGCAGAAGCTCCCCCCAACACAATTGCATCTGCCCGCAACCTGGGCATTAAATTCGACAACCAGCTATCCTTTAAGCCCCAGGCTATAGCAGTGGCAGGCATGTGCTTCCAAATCATCAAAGCATTGAGGAAGTTTTTCGATCTGCTTCCGTTATCAGCGAGGAAAACAGTCGCAGTGGCCTTAATAAGTTCTAGGCTAGTCTATTGTAACAGAGTATATGCTGGAGCCAACAAAAGCATTCTCCATAGGTTACAAATGGTCCAAAATGCGGCAGCCCGCCTCGTGCTACGTTGGCCACGGAGGTCGTCAGCCTCAGCAGCACTTAATACTCTCCACTGGCTGCCTGTAGGCAAAAGAATTCTGTTTAAAATTCTTTTAATTACCTTTAGGGCATTCCACCAGCGTGGCCCAAAATATTTACTCTATGGGTTCAAAAGATACCATCCGACGCGCTGTCTGAGGTCCGCCAGTCAGAACCTACTCACTCCTCCTCGGTTCAAGCTGGCCACAAAAGGGGGTAAATCCCTTTGTGTATTGGGCACCAAGGCGTGGAATAAGCTTCCTCCTTCTTTACGTACATTCTCCTTAGAAGCCCCTTTTAGGAAAGCATTAATAACTTGGATCTTCTCTCTGCCCGATGCTACATGTAGAACTCTGGTGTAATTGTGGTGTATAATGCAGAACATCCTTTCCCTCCAACTCTTCCACCTGAGTTGTGTGAGCGCCAAGATACTCCTTGGAGTGAAAGTTGCGCGTTAGAAATGTCTCTTACATTACATTACATTACATTAATCTTCCGGAGGGCTGCCAGCACTGGGACACCACTTCGGAGGTAGCTTTGCGCTTTACAAATACTGGTATTTCATTGTTACGCCACTGATTGAGTGCATATGTCTTAATGCCCAGACAGCAGAATGAGGGCAATATTCACTCTGTCCATTGTAGATATTGGTACAGTGTAAACCTCAAAGGGTATCATAGCGCTTTATATGTATTGTATTGTATCGTGATTGCATTTATATAGCGTTTACTACCCCTGACGAGGAGTCGAAGTGCTTTTTCGGCGAGTAGCACGCTACTCCGGGACCCATAGAGGATTAGTGTGGAATTAGTATAGTGAAACATGCAAGTACATTTTAAGTGGTGGATAGGTTAGTCAGTTATTTGGATTTCGAATGATAGCAGAAGGATAGAGGAGGAAAAAGGTTTGTATTTATATAGCGCTTGTTACCCCTGATGGAGTGTTGGCGCATGCTATTTAGGAAGCCCATAAAGGATTCGTGGTAAATTAAGTTCTACCTTCAGAGGAAGACATTTTATATATATATTTTTTAAAGTGCAATAAAAATCTACTTTTGTGGTTCACTCAAACTGTTAAAATCAACAGCTGAGCGCTAATTTTATTAAAACTATTAAAAAAACGATGTTTAGTCTTTTTCCTTTTGTTCCAGAGTTAAATAAATGAAAAGTATTCCCCAAGCATGGAATGGGAGCGCTGTTCTACACTCGGAGAGCGGGATGCATTTCTTGTCCAGACTCCATCATCAATTCACCACGGTCCCCGCCGCCGCGGCAGACATACCTGGGACAGATCGCGTTACCAGCGAGCTGATTCCAGAAGTCTGAAATGTGCTTGTCTCGAGCCTTTGTTAAATGAGATTTCTCTGCCAGGAGTTTCAAATGACCAAAGACGTGGATGAAACAGTTCGAGGTCACTGTATCAAGTTGGACACGTGCATCTGATTTGTGAAGAATCGTTTTACATCTTTTGAAATGAAAAAGTAAGAATGCTCTGTTTTACCGTGCTAGGTTTTTAGCTGGGTTTAAACACAGGGCATGATTTCAAACCCTCGGCATGTGGGCTGATTGTGCAAGTTTTACAGCTATGTACAGTTCTTACTTTGGCCTTTCAATTTTTGTTTAATTTTTGGAATCATGTTTGTGTGTCACTCCCAAAAGAGCTTGTTTATCCCAAATGACAGAACAGACCAGACAGGAATGGTAAGACGCGTGTTTCTTGATATGACAGAAATGTTTCAAATAGCTCCATCTTGGTTTTATTTCAGGTCGTTCTCGGCATCATTTTCACAGACTCCCGACAAGTTAATTTCCGCTTTGGCATCCCTTCTACTCGTCAGTTTATTTGCAGTGGCGGCCCGTCCCCTGCCAAAGTGGCATGGCGGTCCTTAAAAGGGAGGTGGGGCCTTGGACAAACAAATAAAAACAAGTTACCTTAATAACTCCACCACGTTGTAGTCTTCTTCTGGGCACAGGATCCCAGACTGCACTACGGCCAATCCAGGACTGGCCTGAGAGCTGTCAATTAGTGCTCCCCGGCAGACTGGGAGCCTGTGCCTGCTCTCTTCCGTCCCAGCAGCGCAGCTGGGGCAGGAGACAGCTTCAGTGCGCATGACGGTTTGGCCGGCCTAACTGTGTCATGCAAACAGTGCACTACCACACCCCCACCAGCAGAGTCATCCACCTGGAACTTCCCCTCAAGACCTTGTCATATTCCTGGGAGTAGGTCCAGGGGGGTTAAAATAAAAGGATAAAATGGGCTTAAAACCGGTTTTATTATCGTTTTATTTTTATGGTGGTGACAGGGGAGCCGTGGGCGGCGCTCCTCCGCTCTAATGGAGGTGTCGCTGCTGTTTATTTGTCTGTACTGTGGCTAATGCGGACTAGCCTTGTCAAACTTAAAGGACTGATCACCTAACATGCACGAAGTGACGACAGGGGCCATATTGAAAAGTGCCCCAGGGTGCAATGTGAGTTTGCTAGTGTTTCTTGCACTCCCTGGGCACCTTGCTCTCACTGAAAGAACCTAAGATGCTTCTGTACCATGGATAGGGTGGGTACACATTTCTCTTCAGTGGGACCCCGAGGGGGCGCTCACTCAATTGCATAGGTCAGACCCCAAGCTGTTAACGCAATGACTCTGGCCCTGCAGCTGAGCCATGTAACAAACACAAGAGAAGGACAAACAAAAAGGCCAGTGGGCGGCGCATGAGAGTGCACCACAAATTAAATAGGGCATAGGCAGCACTGCCTTAGGAGTGAGGTGCTGGAGCCACAAGGACTCCCCAGGAATCCCTACACAGGCAAGAGCAGTCACACACATTACACCTGCCTGCATGGCGTTCCTACTTCCTTCTTAATAGGAGGCTTGTTCCCCTGAATCTAGAGGTGGACAAGTGGTTTCAGACTGCTGCTCCACCTGCCAATGCTTCATGATTCCCAATGCAGACTCTCACTGGCTCTTGCACTGGAACAATACATTCTGTACCTAATTTGGTGTATGGTCTCTTTCTGTGCGTACTCTGCTGGGCGCAGAGAGGGGCTGCGCACGAGTTGACAGAATACGGGCAGGCGCTGCGATTGTAGGGTCATAAAACTACAGGTTTCCTTTTAGACAGGTGGGGAATGTCCCATTTATTTATTATGTGCATTTATTGCCTCATGTTTGCTCATGGGATTCTTAGAGAGTGTATACATATTTTAATAGTATTGGTTGTGAGGTGTGCTTTAGTTGTTAGGTAAATGTTAAGGGAGATGTGATGTGACCTTTGGTGATTTCGAAAATACTGCACAGTACATTTCTTTATGGTATATGCTTTTATTTTCTTTAGATAATGCCCTATCTGTCGATGGGTCCAATTCTTTTTTCATTGGTCGCCACTTTCTACTTAATATTTTAGAAACCGTTTTTTAATACAACACCAGTGACCACGTGATGCTAAAACGAAGTGCTACACAATTTAATGCTGAGAAATACTTCTGACACAAACATTTCCTCTAAAGATCTAGAGAGAGAACTGAAACGGATCACTCAGATGCATAAGTAGCA
This sequence comes from Lissotriton vulgaris, assembly GCF_964263255.1. Classification (NCBI taxonomy): domain Eukaryota; kingdom Metazoa; phylum Chordata; class Amphibia; order Caudata; family Salamandridae; genus Lissotriton; species Lissotriton vulgaris. The sequence goes on along the minus strand of NC_141695.1, from coordinate 1,038,632,334 downwards.
TGACAAACTAGCAGTTGCTAAGCAAATATACCGGACCTTTGAAATCTGGTGCAAAAGTACATTTTCCTAATTGCAAGAATAAAACATAAAAAGAAAAAAAAAGAAACATGCTACCACCAAAATGGAGTGGCCTTATGCTTGGAACAAAAAGTTTAAATAAAAAAATGAACCATCACATAGAATATCAGAAGAACACTATGGTTGTTTCTTAAAAGGGAAGTCTACTTGAAACAGGTACAGAAAACATTGTTTTTTTAGGTCTCGTGGCGTTTACAGCACGAAGCGCGGTCTCGCCAGAGACCTATTGTGAGCGACTCAGCTTTCCAGGAGACAAGAGATGGCCACACGCATCTTCCAAAAGTGGATCGGAGCGGGCCGCGCGCACGAGAACCCGCACGCTGTGGCCATCTCCTGTCTCCTGGGAAGCTCCAACACACACACAGCCACACCTCCCCCTGCTTTCACACACGTATGCGCACACACAGACACACACACGAGCGCACACACACGCACGCACACATACAGACACACCCCCCTGCCGCCGCCACACACATACACACAAGCACGCACACACACACAAGCGCACCGAGACCCTCCCCCACCGGCGCCCCCCCTACAACTAAGGCCCACTTACCGCCACTCCGGACTTCTGCAGCCTCCGAGTGGTGATGACATTGCGCCTGACTGAAATATTTTCCTTGGGCTCCCTACGCGCAAATGAGCATGCGCAGATTATTGGTTAAACAGCTCTGCTGCTCGGGATTTCCGAGCGTCTGTGTTGACGTCATTCCCGTGGGCCACGCCCCCGGTCCCCGCGCTCCTGGCTCCGCCCCGGTGCCTGCGCAAGCGCGCTGGCTGTCCCCCGGTGTTCGAGCCGCCGCCACCGCCGCTCTAGTTACTGTCGCGGAACCCCCATCACCTGACCCCCCCCCCTTCCGCACTGACAGACATGGCGGCGGCTCCCCCGCACACCCACCCCGTGGGCCAGGTCTAACCCGGATCGGATACTATGAGCTGGAGCGGACCATCGGCAAGGGTAACTTCACCGTAGTGAAGCTGGCGACACACATCGTGACTTGCACAAAGGTAAGCCCCCTTGCAACCCCACACCCAAAGGTGGACTGCTTCCTACGCAGACCTTCGAACTTTACTTTCCAATCCTGGGACTCCTAACACAGATAGATGAGTAGACTGGTTAGTGCCAAGATGAACCCGTCAGTGTACCCCCTGGGGTGGTGGGAGAGTCTGCAGTATGACCATTGCACTTCCTACAGAGGCATCCTGCTGTAGAGCCTGCCTGTACCTGGGGACCCTTGCTTAATGATCAATAGGTTTATGCCCAGGTGGTCTCTTCCTTTTTTTGCTACCTGGCTAACACCTATGCACAAAGACCTACACCAGCTAGCCTTCTGGGACAGTTAATTCGAACAGAGATGTGAAACTCCATGCAGAGACTCTGCCCAGTCAGCCTTCTCTTCCCTTATTGGACATATTCCCATAGAGTGTACCTGCAGTATACCTCTGCAAAGAGGTAGTAACAGAGACTTGTACCAAGATAACCTCCTGTACCATGCTTGAGGTCGGTGGTTGGGAGGTGTGGGAATGTGAGGGATGGATTGGCACCTTGCCATATTGCCCTCTCGTATTTGTTCCTTCTAGCATCAATGACAGATATGTATCCGTAGACAGGTTAGTGTTGAGGTGAGTCCCAGTCATTCCTACTAGATGTGAACATGTGAAGACACTGCCTTCACCCCATTCACTTCCGTGCATACACCTTGTACACATCAGCAGAGAACAGAGGCTCACATGGGTGAGGTGCATCTCCAGAGCTGTGTGAATAATAACAGCTGTGAGCCCGTGCCTGAGGTGCATCATCAGAGTTGTGTGAATAATAACTGCGTCAGCCCCGTGCGTGAGGTGCATCATCAGAGCTGTGTGAATAATAACAGCTGTGAGCCCGTGCCTGAGGTGCATCATCAGAGCTGTGTGAATAATAACAGCTGTGAGCCCGTGCCTGAGGTGCATCATCAGAGCTGTGTGAATAATAACTGCGTCAGCCCAGTGCGTGAGGTGCATCATCAGAGCTGTGTGAATAATAACAGCTGTGAGCCTGTGCCTGAGGTGCATTATCAGAGCTGTGTGAATAATAACTGCGTCAGCCCCGTGCGTGAGGTGCATCATCAGAGCTGTATGAATAATAACAGCTGTGAGCCCGTGGGTGAGGTGCATCATCAGAGCTGTGTGAATAATAACAGCTGTGAGCCCTGTGCCTGAGGTGCATCATCAGAGCTGTGTGAATAATAACAGTGTCAGCCCCGTGCCTGAGGTGCATCATCAGATCTGTGTGAATAATAACAGCTGTGAGCCCCGTGCTGAGGTGCATCATCAGAGCTGTGTGAATAATAACTGCGTCAGCCCCATGCCTGAGGTGCATCATGAAAGCTGTGTGAATAATAACAGCTGTGAGCCCTGTGCCTGAGGTGCATCATCAGAGCTGTGTGAATGATAACTGCCGGCAGCCCCGTGCTGAGGTGCATCATCAGAGCTGTGTGAATAATAACTGCGTCAGCCCCGTGCCTGAGGTGCATCATCAGAGCTGTGTGAATAATACCTGCGTCAGCCCCGTGCGTGAGGTGCATCATCAGAGCTATGTGAATAATAACAGCTGTGAGCCCGTGCCTGAGGTGCATCATCAGAGCTGTGTGAATAATAACTGCTTCAGCCCCGTGCGTGAGGTGCATCATCCGAGCTGTGTGAATAACAACAAATGTGAGCAACAGCATACTCTTGCACACACTCTCACTGCTCACCAATTCAAAGTTAAACATTTTATGCAACGCATTGTCATACACAATGCCAATAACTCAAATTTTAATGCTGCAAGACCTATTGCATTGTAAATGCTTGTTTACTTTTAATGAACATCACATGAATGTATGATCCTTAGTTGAGCAAAGAAAGTCATTATTAGCTTTGAATTACTGTAACCGAAGACAGTTTAAACACACAAGGTTGACTAATATAATAAAGAAATTTAAAGGATAAAGAATGGAAAAAAGCAAGGCAAAGTTAAATATTGACCCACCCATTAAAGCGCTTTTGGTTTTAGGCAGATGTGTGCATGGGATCAGGAGGAAACTGCTCTCACTCACTCTTCGAGGGAGCCAATGACTGAATACTGCCCCAACAGACTATGGATGAAGAGGGCTGGCCCCGAACTCCATTTTGTACGTTTATATGCATCTATTTTTTGTATTACTTTTGTATTACATGAGGCTGCAAGACAGCTAAAGCTAACTGTAAGCCTGGTCTTAAAATAAGTAGTTTGAGGTGCCAAGTGAATCTGTCTTAAAAAGGTTGCGACAGAGAAACATATAAAGAAAACTGAAAATATTGTTGCCAGTAGAAAGCAACCATAGAGAAATCATGCATCAACACGTGAAAAAGGAAAATCGAATTTTATTTTAAACAAAAGGGCACTTAATAAACTGAGGCAGTAGGCACAGAGAAAGACAGCAAAGCGTATCCATATAATCGAGAATGGGAGGAAAATGCACCACCACGAACTCCATTGAAAACATTAATAAAAGCATAAAACAGAAAAGGGGCCGGGATAACAGGGGGATGAACCAGTTTTGCCTTAAAAAATGGCAAATACAAGTTTAGCATACATTATATTTATATTTAATTGCCTGAGCCAATATAGGACCCGGCCCAAATGGGCGATGTTTCAGTATACCGATCAAATATGGTCACCATATTCAGGACACAAAGAAGTATTCTTGTGTTGCTAGGAGAAAAATGTTTTGGGGCGTTACCACCTGCTTAAAACCGTTTCGGAATTACTCCATCAATAAATATCCTTTCCTGACTGACAATGAAAGTTAAAAAATGTATGTTTTGCCTCACATTTCCTTCACATTTAATCCTGCAGATGATCTACTCTGCAGAGAAACCACACACGTAACTGTAAGTGACTGGAAATAATTATGTAACTCTGCACAGACTTCCTTGCGTACTCCGGCCTATTTTGTGAATCGCAAATCGATTGGATATCTACTTGAATCAGAGGAGGATATGTAGTTTGATCACATTTTCAATTTTTTAAGGTAAAGTTTATGCATTAGTCCCTCATACTTCTAACAGTATACCAAATAAGGGTTCTTTCCTATGGGAAATAAGCAGTGTCTGTGGCAGTGTCTGACGCCATTACACCAATGGGCTGTCAGACTCCGCCTCATTTACCGTATATGTTCAATAGCGGCACACATCGAGGATACTTTAGTGGAGGCAGTGGTTGTTCTGCCATAAGACGGCCACTCAAACCTCTCCTTCGACTTTCAGTTCCCACTGTGGCACGGGCTCATTTTCAACGCAGTGAAATACAAATAATTCATGATTGCATTGACTCTTTTGTTACTATTTTAAGTCAAGCACTTCATTGCAGGGTGATTCAACAGAGGCACGTGATTGCTTCCACACATGGTTGTCATTTGTATGACAATAACATGATCTAAATTGAAATGGCATCTTAAATGAGCTGAAACTGAACCCACAAAGCATTCCTCCCAGTTGCTACTAAACAAAAAAATCCTCCACTCATTTGATGCAGGTGCTGGGGAGAGAAGCTGCTTCATCAGAAACCCAGCTTTTACTCAAATGTCTGGTTCCTACTCCCCCTACATCATTTCATTAAAAAAAGTAGTAAATACAATGTTCAAGTTTAATTATCAAGCAAGATTAAGCATAAAATAAGCTTAAATGTCAAGAGTATTTGAGAAATCTTAAGGAACCAACATACAATTTACACGTATGTTGGTAAGGTCGAAACCCGCTCCCCCACCGAGTTACCTGGTAAGTAGGCACCTTTAGTAGTATTTTCCTTGTTTGACTGCAGCAGAGAATCTGAGTGTGTATTCCTAATGGTCAGTTCCCACCCCTTGTATGAACACTATTGGTCCGCCAGCTGCCCATCCATTGACAGCACCACAGTGCCCGGTCTCCCGCACTGCATTGCACCATATAGATGCAATTTCAACACAAAGCACAATACACAATGAAGTAACACGTTGAACACTATATTCCAGAAGGTGTAGGACTGGATCACTTTCCAATAATGGTCTGCATCCTCCCTTCACCTACAGATGTTCAGTCTCTTTCTCCACTCCCAGATGAAAAACACATCTCCAAACCCATCCGCGGTTGACCTGCAAGAAGCACATCACATGGAAGCACCAACCCTGAGCAGGAACAAAACAGGCTTATTGTCAGACTGCAGGTCACCTCCTGAGGAGTCTCTGGGCTCTATGGACAGACAGCAGATGTCTATTGTCACCAGCCCAAAGGTACCCATTCCATTGAGCTCACAAAGGCGAAAGCTGAGATAACTTGTCAGGATTCAGACCTCGGACCATGGGATGCAGGCACGAGTGCCCGATTACTTATGATTTATATTATTTACTCAGGGTTGTGGACTTCCTCATCACAGTTACACACTCGAGCCTCTATGAGATAAAACATTCTCACTGAAGTAATGTTACTCTACAGAATGTTCCTTTCCATTTTTTTGACATCGCCCACTCCTCTCCTGATCAGATTAATGGCACAGCAGCACAACTGTATTCATATTAGTAAGAAGATACTATCCGCCCGGAGACGGCTCCCTAAGCTTCAAAGAAACCCTTCGTCATCAGCCACTAACCTTACGGGACATTGAATAACTACAAATAGATCCATTGTTTGCCTGACAGTGCCTACATTTCAACACCAATTATTGACTACAACATATAATTTGTCATAAATTATTAAGGTACATTTCAAAACACATAAAACAGACCTAAAAGAGAACATTTGTTCCAAGTAGGCATAGGCATGGCATCCATGCCAGCGCTCTCCTCCCTGCCAAGGTTTGCCTTTAGTAGAAGGGATAGCAATCTGCGGATATACGGATGAGATGCCGTTGTGCCTCTGGCAGCTTGAAATTGGAGCAATACTTCCCACTACTCTTGGAATACCAAACCGGGTAAATGCCGCCTTCTTGTTCATGTTGATGCCAGTCCAACTTTGAGGGATCAATACAATTCAACATATGAGCTATTAAAAAAACCAAGCTTGTTCATACCAGTCCCTTCAATTACTCGCTTGTTCGGAGGGACTGTACTCTCCTATTTCTTCTGACAAAAGTTGACGCTACTCAGGGTCCAAGAACATTCAAAGAACTACAGTCACAAGATCCCTGGACGGGAGCTGCGGGCTTCCTGAAGGCTGACTGTTCTGGGATATTGAAGGCCAGGGCAGAAAATGTCCGAGAAAAGGAGTCAATGTTCTCTATCTCAGATCCACATCACAAGCGCAGATGGACCTTCACGATGCTAGTCCATTGCTTATGAACACTCCTGAAATACTGGTTTCAGGTGGGTTGAGATACCTTGCACCACCCAATGTGGAAGGAACTCATACAAATTAGAAGGGTAGAAATAACTGGGTGGATTACAGTCAGAATTTTTCAAATTTCCTGGAATCACTGAACAGGCAAATGAAAGTATAACAGAGAGGGAACTGTGAAGGGCCTAGTGCACTTTGGGCCCATCTTCTGCACCCTGTATGACCCAGTGGTGTTACCTTATGAGGTGTTTCTGGGAATCCTGTAGTAGAAGTGCACTCCTCTGGGGTAGGCTGCACAATTTCAATACTTCTCAAAAGTCTTCAGAAAACTGCACCAAGTCAAAGTTTTCTTCTGCGGTGGCGCAATTTAGGCTGCCATCTTGGTGTAACTGAAGGGTTAGTCAGCAGCTCCGCTAGAAACTTTCATCCATTTCAAAGGCTTAACCATCTGTGAAGAAGAGTATGATCACCAATTGTGCTCTGTTCTTATATTAATGTGGTCTTCTGAGTGGAGATCATAACGGACAGCCCTAAAACAATGTGTTGGAATTATTCTTTGCTCCAGTACATTGTTACAGTGCTTCCAAGCTGAGGTTCTAAGCCCAGTATGCTGCCAAACCAGGCTATGAAAAGGCTTTACCAGTTATTTGTCTGTGCTATTACCATTTAACTGTATCAAGTTTTTATCCACCATCTATTCTAGCACCCTATCATGGCCCATCATATCAGGTCATATCTCCCTCATGTGATTAGTATATCATTATAGCTAAGCTATATTTTCATTTTGTCCTTACAGACATGTGTCCTAAATATTTCTACAAAACCTCTACTGAATTGCATCATAGTGTTCACAGTTCTCTCTGGCCTTTTTTTTTATATTAACAGAGGAGTATACTAAGGACTTATTTAATAGCAGTAATTCGTCACTTGTAGAGCATTGCCCATATAATTCTGACCCTCTATTATCTTAGAGAAGTCTGATTTTGTTAAGGCAAACGTTCTTTAGACATTTCACTTGTACTTATGACTTCTTTCATTCTTGTTCAATATATATGTGTCTGATTTACAAAATTGTATTGAATTTTATACCTTTTCCGCTGCTCTCTGCAGTTCTGATTAGAAGCCTTGGCTTGGTCCAGCTGCCAGTACAGCATCTCAACTCTGTGATTTTAAGAAGATACTGCGTTACTGATAGGAGATCAATGTGAATCTGAATTTTGGGTTCGGTTTAAAGAAGAATTGAATGCCCATCTCCAGCCTCGTTTCTTTGGACTGGAAAGTAAAATTTCAAATGCAGTACACCTCCGCTAGACTCATCCTCAACATACCCTGCTGCTGCCGCATCACCAGCCACTAGAGAGACCTCCTCTGGCTTCCAGTCAACAAAGAAACCACCTTCAAGCTCTTCACACATGCCTACAATGCCTTCATAACGATGGTCCTGTGTACCTTAACCACTGCCTTGCATTACACGCACCCACCAGAGACCTTCGCTTCACCCAACTGGCCCTGACCACCATTCCACATATTCACAAGACAACAGCCAGAGGAAGATCCTTCTCCTACCTCACAGCAAAGACCTGGCCTCTCCACCACAGACAATCACCGTCAGTGCCGCAATTCAGGAAGAACCCCAAGACCTGACTCTTTCACTGAACTACAGTGCCTTCGACGGACCAGCAGTCGAGAGACCCTTACGGATGAGCAGTCACGCTTTACAAGACACCTGATTGATTCCACTGGATGCAACACAGCATTGCCTACTTTTAGTGTCATAGATGGCATGGGTTCTGAAATCAACTTTATTTTACATTGTTTCTTGAAATTTTACAGTACTGCTTATGTCACAATGTTTATTTTAATCTGCAGTTTGTGGTATCTGTCCAATGACAAAGCAAATGTTGGATAAAAACAATGAAGATGCTGGTGAAAAACAGACACAGAGGCCTGCATACCGTGCAGAAGTAGAAATAGCGTCATCTGCGACCACAAAGAAGGCTGCAGGCAAACAGCATTGCAAAGTTACTTAATAAAGCTTTGTATAGTCTGCGTTTATTTAATCTGATTTTAAGCATCACATATGGATGTGCTTTATTTTCAACCAATTCTACAGCGCCCCAAAGAAACAAACAGTGCGGTTGGTAGGTTTTGATGATTCTTTTTCAGGGAGCCCACAAATATTTAGAGGTTTTCCAAAAATGCGACTCTGTTGGGGTTCCATAGTAATTGTAAACCTGTCAAAAACTATCTGGGTCATTTAGGAAATTTTAGACTTTTTGGTGCCCTGTTGTGAGGGGCTTTAATGACCCTGACAGGCAGTGTGGAAAGGTCAATTGTGACTTAACTCTATTTAACTCACAAGTCTCTAGCATGATGTCACAACCATACCTTTTCCCCTCTTTCAATCAAAACCATCATTTCTTTGTCGCATGAGGCCTAAAAGTACTAAAGGTTCACATCTCACAAAAGGTGTTAACCAATCTCGGGCGTCATCAAGAAGGACAAAGTGTCTCTGATATTTCATCTACCTACATTTTTGCATAAAACATATTAGTAATGCTGGAGAGTGCATCCGTTTTACGTCAGAATTTTTAACCCCAAAATCATTCACTACCCTTTATCCTTTTCCCTACCTGAGCACTCTCTCCTTCCCTTGTCCATCTCACCTTTCTCATAAAGACTTCTCAATGAAACCTACAGGGCACTTCTTCAGATGATGTCTTGATTGCAGTTTAATGCATATTATATATCTGAGGTGCATCTGACTCTTAGCCAAAGGCTGGAGGAAGAGGTCAGAAGTACCTCAAGGATGGAATGACTACTAAGTAAGACTGATTTCACATGCCTTGAAGTGGACTTTATTGTTATGTGGAAAAATAACACGAAATTGGTAGCCAGTCCACGGCGAAACTCAGTAGGAGCATTCTCTTAACTCGCTACTTTCCCGCCTTTCAGAATTTACATGTGACTGCTGGAAATACGGTTCTGAGAACGTGGATATTTCCTCATTAGATTCATATTGTCTACTCTAAACATCAGCCCTGAAGAAGTCAAGGCATAATTTGCTATTTGACGAAACAAGTGTTGGCTGAAAGACTTATTTGAACGGCTGCTGTTACAATCGGATATACATGGACATTTCCCTTTGGCTTGACTTTATGAATTAAATTAAAGTGGACTGAAAGTTTATGACCCTTGGATTGGACATTTGACTCTGAACTTTGAGTGCTCAGAACCATTGTTCATTGCTACGTGGATGACTGGAACTCAGACAGCAATGATATGGCTCTGCGTATTGAGTGTACGTTGTACAACAATGGGATGGAATAAAGGTTTGTGCAAATCTATGATATTACACTGGGTGAGTGAGGTCAATGGTATACATACACTGCTATAAAAACAAGCATTCGTAAAACCACCAACTCCTTTGAAAGGCATTTCTGCCTGCACGTACCTTGGGGAGTAACTTTGCAATGTTCCATATCCATGTGAAGGAAGATCGCATGCTCACGCTGTTGGGCACTAATGTTCGGCCAGGTAAGCAAAGCACACACTGATGACATCTGGTGTGACGTGCAGCTCACAAGCACGAACCCTGGGTTAGCTAAATCAATCTCTGATCCTTCTGGGGGACATACATTGAGTGCCATCCAAATGGGTGGTAATAGCAACTGTTCTATACAGTGCTTAGAAGTGATAATATGCTGGTATACAGAACTATACCTAAAAAACCAAACCAGCATTGTTCCACTAAAAAACAATCCAGGAATAAGTACATGGTTGTAAAAAGCAGCTGTGACTCTCAAGACTTTCGATGCCGCTTGATGCAAACCACCTCTAATTTACCTTAATGTTAGTTATCAAAATAACGAGGCAGGAGCTGGGAAGTGGAAAATGAAGAACAGGTTTATTACTCCAGGAGGAGAACACATCACTTTTGACACCGGGGCTATCATCAGGAGGTGCTCTAACTGCATCTCATTTTGGCTCTTCCTATTATACAGATTTTACACAATGCATTGTTGTCATATCAGCCCACCTTTGTTATATCAACATGTTTATACAAGATTTGAGTCCCCGCTCCAAGCGTGTTGTCATACAAGCCCCACTGTTATTCTCCTTCCCCCCCGGGTCAAACAGACAATATTATGGTATAACAGGGCCTTGCTTCAGGGTCTTAAACATGTGAGACCGGCCAGATCTAAGAGTCTATTCCGTTGATGAAACAGGTTCCATTGTTGGTGAAAACAAGTCTTGCTGTTTGCGGTGCAATAAATCATGTCTGCAAGGGTCATCTTAGTATCTGAAATCTTTGGTTAGTACGCAAGTGTGGGGAGGGGATAAGAATGCAAAAGTTCATAAGTTCATTAGTTATCGAGGACAGGAAGAGGTAGTGGTTTAGCCAAAGGGCGCTAAGGGTTGTTGTGGCAATAGAATGTCTCTTTGAAGATACCATCAAAGGCATGCCTGTTAGTTATGGCCTCAGCACACATATCAGGTTTGGTCAGAGGGCCAGATGGATGCTAGTGAGGGCAGGGTGAGAAAGAGGTGACCATCAGAATACAAAATGACTGCGGCTTATGTTAATGAAAGAACTTTCGCCAGACAAGATGGCGCAGGTAATATTTATGCTTGTTATTTTAATTCTTAGCGAAACAAAAGGGGATGATGGACGCAGCGTTTGAGCAAATCAAACACTCACCCCCAGTCAACTGATCTGGGTTTAATCCTTCATCATTCTTTAGCTCACTCAGCCACCCCAGTTCAGACATGGCCATATGCAAATCAGTCTGACCCTGTGCCTCATGGGAACAGTCCAGCCCGAACTGCCAAGCCATGTCTTCCCTGGACCGTAAACAAGCATCCTGAGACCGGTTTCAGATTCATAATCCTCATCAGCCAGGCTATCTTGAATCCAGTGGCCAAGTGAGCAAGGGACTCACGTCTGAGCATACCCTGCCAACTTAGAGCGAACAAAGCGAAACAAAAGGGGATGATGGACGGAGCGTTTGAGCAAATCAAACACTCACCCCCAGTCAACTGATCTGGGTTTAATCCATCACCATTCTTTAGCTCACTCAGCCACCCCAGTTCAGACATGGCCATATGCAAATCAGTCCGACCCTGTGCCTCATGGGAACAGTCCAGCCCGAACTGCCAAGCCATGTCTTCCCTGCTCCGGAATCAAGCTTCCCAGGATCGGTCTTGTCTCAATGTATATCCCCATAGACACAGAATGGCTAAAACCCTTTCAAATATCAGCTCCCTGCCACACTTCTTTCTCTCAGGAGCATGATGTTCGTGAATTGCATTGTCACAAGCGCATTGAGCTTGGGCGTTAACTGTCTTATTCAAGCAGTCTGTTGTGCATCTGTGAGCCCCCCGGACGAACACCTGCTCATCTATCCTGATTCCCTCTGAATCCCGTGTGATCTTGGTTCATTTATGCTGCTTCCCTCTGAATCCACCGAGGGGGAAACCATTGTTTTAATTAAACTTGTCCCAAGAAATCAGTGCCTAATTTGAGCCGGTGGTTTCCGGTGCTCAGTACCAACATTAATTGTCAGTATCGGCTCTTGTGACAGTTTGCCACAAGGTGGCGCTGTCTGAGATGACCACAACAACAGTCAAGTATTAGTTTAATATACATAAAAAAATACTATTATCTGTCGCTCAAGGCATTCTTATAGCATTAGGAGCCTGGAATAATTTGAATTGGCAGACTTGTAAGAGTGTGAGGCTTAGTAGTGGTGTTGTGATTAATAATTATACATTAAAAATGACTAATACCTGCCATCAAAGAGACTCTTGCAGCTTGGGGGCCTGGTATACTCTAAGGTTTCACACTTTTAGGAGTGTGATGGTTAATTGTTTTATTTTGGCAGTGCTGGCAGGGGCAATGGGTGGTGCCAGTATCCTCCTGACAGGGGCCCGGTACTTCTTCTATTACAAATTAAGCACTGTGTCTAACTTTGGGATTCCACAAGGCGCACATCAAGAATAGGAATGTTTAGGGTCTAGGGCACAGAAAGCACTACCCAGGCCTTCGGTAAACTACTGCAAGTGGAGAATGGTAAGTGAACCTAACTGCTTCCATGACAGCATATAAATATGAAAATACATATGTTTAAATCTGAGTTCACAATGGCCAGAAGCATTGAACGGGATATGAATTAGAGACGGATATGTTTAAAACTTCACCCTTAATGAAGTGTACATAATTCCTCATCTAAGGAAGCCTTCCCCTGCAGGCTAGAAGTCCCAAGCAAAAATGAAGATAAAAATATGTTTTAGGCAGGGTCTTTTCTTGCGCGTCCTCATTTTACAAGGCTGCTTACCCTGCATTTTTTTAATCTTTGCAATCTTTAACTGCTTGGAGATCCTGAAGTTTGGAAACAAACTTCACAAAGGTTGCTGTGGTTAATCTTTGCGACTTCGTAACACCGAATAGAGATAGAAATAAAGAAGGCTGTTTAGTACACCTTTTAATGGTCCAGGAAACCCAAATTCACATACACCCCTGGCAGTGGCCATGAGATACACCCCTGACAGTGGCCATGCGATACACCCCTGGCAGTAGCCATGCGATACACCCCTGGCAGTAGCCATGCGATACACCCCTGGCAGTGGCCATGCGATACACCCCTGGCAGTGGCCATGCGATACACCCCTGGCAGTGGCCATGCGATACACCCCTGGCAGTGGCCATGCGATACACCCCTGGCAGTGGCCATGCGATACACCCCTGGCAGTGGCCATGCGATACACCCCTTGCGATGCACCCTTGGCAGTGGCCATGCGATACACCCCTGGCAGTGGCCATGCGATACACCCGTGGCAGTGACCATGAGATACACCCCTGGCAGTGACCATGAGATACACCCCTGGCAGTGACCATGAGATACACCCCTGGCAGTGACCATGAGATACACCCCTAGCAGTGGCTTGTGATACACCCCTGGCAGTGACCATGCGATACACCCCTGGCAGTGACCATGAGATACACCCCTGGCAGTGACCATGAGATACACCCCTGGCAGTGACCATGAGATACACCCCTAGCAGTGGGTTGTGATACACCCCTGGCAGTGACCATGCAATACACCCCTGGCAGTGACCATGAGATACACCCCTGGCAGTGACCATGAGATACACCCCTGGCAGTGACCATGAGATACACCCCTAGCAGTGGCTTGTGATACACCCCTGGCAGTGACCATGCGATACACCCCTGGCAGTGACCATGAGATACACCCCTGGCAGTGACCATGAGATACACCCCTGGCAGTGGCCATGCAATACACCCCTCGCAGTGGCCATGAGATACACCCCTGGCAGTGGCCATGCGATACACCCCTCGCAGTGGCTTGTGATACACCCCTGGCAGTGGCCATGCAATACACCCCTGGCAGTGGCCATGCAATACACCCCTGGCAGTGGCCATGCGATACACCCCTGGCAGTGGCCATGCGATACACCCCTTGCAGTGGCCATGAGATACACCCCTGGCAGTGGCCATGCGATACACCCCTGGCAGTGGCCATGCGATACACCCCTGGCAGTGGCCATGCGATACACCCCTGGCAGTGGCCATGCGATACACCCCTCGCAGTGGCTTGTGATATACCCCTGGCATGGGCCATGCAATACACCCCTGGCAGTGGCCATGCGATACACCCCTCGCAGTGGCCATGAGATACACCCCTGGCAGTGGCCATGCGATACACCCCTGGCAGTGGCCATGAGATACACCCCTGGCAGTGGCCATGCGATACACCCCTCGCAGTGGCTTGTGATACACCCCTGGCAGTGGCCATGCAATACACCCCTGGCAGTGGCCATGCGATACACCCCTGGCAGTGGCCATGCGATACACCCCTCGCAGTGGCCATGAGATACACCCCTGGCAGTGGCCATGCGATACACCCCTGGCAGTGGCCATGCGATACACCCCTGGCAGTGGCCATGCGATACACCCCTGGCAGTGGCCATGCGATACACCCCTCGCAGTGGCTTGTGATACACCCCTGGCAGTGGCCATGCGATACACCCCTGGTAGAGGCCATGCGATACACCCCTCGCAGTGGCTTGTGATACACCCCTGGTAGAGGCTTGCGATACACCACTGGCAGTGGCCAACTCTTTTGTCGGTTTGGGATCTTCCATTCCTACTGAAACACCGGTAGGTTCTTTCGCGCGTAACCTGCAGCGTGTTTACAAAGCACTTTGTATATGTCCGAGTTCTTATTGCTACCAATCAATCCAAGTATTAATATCATTAAAACATGATGTCACTTATGGGCCATAATAGTTGAATAAACTGATAAAGAATAACCATGCAGTGTCTCCCTTTAAATCTGCAGTAAAGCAAAGCCTTAAAAGATCACCTACCATATGGTCACTCTCACACGGATTGAAAAACGTAATCGGAAACAAAAGGTGCTGGGAAGGGTTAAGGCACAAAAGATGTATCTGAACAATGACTTTGGGGAAACCTACAATTTCAAACAGGAAATGATTGACCCCGTGGCCTGGCCAATCAGCTGTCTCTCCTTTGAAGTGCGCGGGAGCTCCTAAAGCGGCCTGCCTGTGTGACACCTCCTCTAACATCCCGCCGCAGTTCCCACAATGCCCAGCGCTGACCTCCAGTCCTCGCGCCGGCCTTTGCCCCGACTGCGCAGAGAATGCCTGCTCTGTGCACTTATGTAATGGCCCCAGTCCCTGCAGCTTCAAAGGCGGGAGGGTGTCACCGGCGCCACAGCTGCTCGGCTCCACTCCGGGACTCTCATGTCCTGCCCTGAACATGAAAGCGCGATCGGAGGGTGGGAAAGGGGTGCGAAGGGAACCCTGTACACAGGAACACCAGAGAAACCTGTGCATGCTCATTTTCGGCCACAATCGGAGCCATGTTTTGAAGCTAAACTCGAGTATCGGCATAAAGGGCGAGGCAGAGCTCATCCGGGCCTCTTCAGACATTAGAAGAGCATCGGGTGTCTGGATCCTATTAGACCCGTGTTCCCGGAGTCGAGCCAAGTTCTCAGCAGGGCAACTGTATGCGGTTCTGGCAGCAATATAGTAATTCTATGCATTACTGCTAATTGCTGTAATGGGACCAGGATACAGGGCTCAGTGAAGCTGCACTGTAAATATGCGAGTACCTCCACACCTGCTGTGCAGGCGTCCGTCCGAAGTAGGACAACTTCAGCCATGAGACCCTATATAGGAAGGCAACGAAGCGGTTCGTCCATCACGGAGGAGTCAACTCCCTTGATTAATCAATGAACTAAAAACATCAATGTATATATGTTCACACAGATCGATAGACAGACAAACTGAGGACAAATAAACATAAGCGAGGCTAAATTCCTAAATGCTTTAGTTTGTATCAGGTTATCCTGCCAGAAAGTACTTTTCTTCTTTAAGGTGAGCAGGGCCGGACTGGGAGCCCAAAGAAGATCTGGCAAATTTGTAGCACCAGTCCCGGGGCGGGGAGCGGGGATAGGGTGACGCAAGTGTGAAGCACTGCTGCTTTTGGTACTGGGGGCCGATTTTGCAGCACTGCTGCAAAACTGGCACCCTGTAACATAAAGCAGGCCCCCCCCTGCTGCAAAAACGGGCCAACGCTTACAGCCTTCTGGGAAAATGCCTGATGTCCACTACAGCCAGTCCGGCCCCGAGGGTGAGCAGAGGATATTAACATTCGCCCTCATGCGCACATTTCATTTTAGTTGTTTACCTGGTTAGCAAGGCTGTCTGGGTAACAATCTACATAGGCCGGATTATAAAAAACTTCACACTGTACCTACAAGCACTGGCAATCCAATAGGTCTCACCCTTGGGACCTGCTGGCTTTCCCATTCATTTTAGTCATGCTGTACAGCATTCCCGCTAGGGCCGGACTGGGAACAGAAACCGGCCCTGGCAGACTGCTCTGCTACCCCCCCCTCCCTCCCCCCCCCCCCCCTATGGAATGAGGGGGAGTGCAGCCGCGCACTTTGTGACGGCCGGTTTCGGCCGATTTTGTTACAGGGGGTCGATATTGCCGACCACCAGTAACAGAAAAATGGCCCCCAGGGTCCCAAAACCGGCCCCCACCCTTGCGGCCTACTGGTGAAAACGCCCGGTGCCCGCTATGGCCAGTCCGGCCCTGATTCCCAATACTGTGCAGCACAGCAAAAAAAAAAAAAAAAAGAGTAAAACATTTTTTGTAGGACCTCAATAGTGAGCAGTGGTAGGGCACAACTACTGCATCCATGCTCCAGGGGAGGGACCAACACATGAAGAGAAGGTAAATCAGAGACTAGCTAAAGAATATGAAGCAAGCAAATGAAAGTGAGGTTGAAGCCAACCAGTGGTAAGCAACAGGCAGGCCGTAAGCCCACTTTAAGCTTACAATATTCCTCGCAACAGACCGTGCATACGCTGTCTAGTAGCAGAGACCTATAAATGACAAAACTATAAACAGCTGAAGCAGGAGGTACTCCTTTTACTTTGACATTAACCAAACAAATCATCACTGAACTAGGTATTTAACAAACCTCTTCTAATTACACACAACCAAACAACCACACACAACTGATCACTGGAAATCCAAGAACGACAGAGAAGTACTGCCCAGGTTAAGAAAGCATGTTGATTTAGTAGTAATGGGTAAATATGCTGTACAAATGGGGATAACCTAACATAATATGAAGGGAGACCAGTCCTCTATCAAGAAGAAAATATGTCTTCTGACGCATTTGATCAGAGATTGCACAGCTCTAAAGTTGTTGATCTGGGAGGTGAAAATATCTGGAGTCTCTGAACTATATGTATTACATTGTGTATATCTTTTGGTTAATACTAAATGGTCTGCTCAATTTGAAGAGGCATTTGGCTAAAGAATAATATTCATGCAATCAGATGGATAACTTTTAGGTCTATTTTCTAATTTGGTTACATTACCTTCAGACTCATGTAATTAATTAGGGGTGGATAGAACTCCGAGTTTTACTCCACAGAATTCCGCGGAGTTGCATAAAAACTCTGAGATTCTGCGTAGTTCTGAAAGAGGTGGATTTTCGTCATACTGTACAGCTTGCAGAGATTTTTTGTGCCGGGAGCTTGCTCTGCATGTAAAATGAGCGCAAACAGCACCACGTGTCGCGCCAGAGGGGGCTGCTTCTTTCTGCGGCTCGAGTAGGTTTTCTACTCGAGTGGCAGCTTTCTCAATGGATTCATCACGCTGTAACCGCCAGTGTTGGGAAATCATGCGAGAACTCATCCTAGCTTTTAATTTTTCTTGCTCGTCAACTTAATGTTGGTGAGCTGTGCATGAGAAAAACTCCACCACGCGGTAATTTGTCCAAATATTCCCGAACTCCACATTCCAGGTGGAGCACTGAGTGGGCAAAACTCTGCAAACTTCACTGGTGGAGTAGAGCTTACTGCCCACCGCTACATTTAACTTGGTGTATTCGTAAGGTGCATGTGTACAAGTAGGCACCCGTTTGTACAACATGTTGGTATGGCGTGCTAGATGAATGTAGGATTAGCAAAACTAAAATATTTTGCACTTAATTCTACTTCAATATTTTTTCCCTAATTTTTATTTTGTGTACTTGCATCCCTTCGAACATACATCTTATTAAAACACCACTGGTTGGTGCACTTTGTTGCAGTTTCTACACAACGTGCGCATCTGTATGTAAAGGTTAAAATCAGTTTGCAAATACATTCCTACATATTTATGAATATAGCTAATGTCACAACTTTGTTGCTTTAAACCAAATTTCAACTACATGTCATTGGCTACTTCTGACTCTACCATTCACATACTTCTTTTGTCATTCACTAGAAATGTGCTTGTGTATTATGTACACATGCATATAATATATGGCGTACATGTCATGGACGTTTTTGTTCTATTGATTCTTGAGTTTTGTAATGCACCTAAATGTTACCTTTTGTCCAAGATTCTGAGATGGTTCTCGATCTTCCTTTCCAAACAAACAGCTGGTCAGGCTAGGCAGCTTCTCCTCTAACCTCACTCTGATTGTGTGTAGGGTGTTCAAGGGCTCTATACCGGCTCCTATACTGTTTAACTTCTATAAGGGGCTGTTCAGGGACTTGGTAGAAGTAATAGGTTTGTCCATCAATCAATATGCAGATGACCCACAAATTTAGATGAAAATGTCATCAATGCAAGATGACACAACTGTGAATAATTGCTATAGCTCTGGATGCCTATAAATCCGTTAAAGCTCAATGAGACAAAATTGATTTTATTCTAATGCACTGTCCTAGTTTTTTAAATCAGAATGGCTAGATGTACTGCACAGGTTAGCTTTCTCGCATTCCTAATATAGAGACTTCCGGGACTCAAAGTTTACCATGTAAACACTACTAAAAAACTGCAGCCAGAGCTGCACTACACGCAATCAAGAACCTTTTCTTTAACACAATCACTTCTGCGATGGTTCAGGCAATTTGTCTAGAACGGATTATGGGAATGCTCTTCTAATAGGCAATGAAAAATCAGCTCCAGCTGTTTTACACTCTGTGGCTGGACTAGTTACAGCAACCAGGAAATATGATCAAACCACACAAGTTTCCAGGATCTACACTGGTTACTATTGGAAGTCAGGATACAAATTCATGTTGGCCTGTACTGTCTACATCTTCGACAATCTGGCTATCTTCATGATGCTCTATAGATGTCAGGAGCTATCCGATATTTGAAAAGCACGCAAAACTTATCTCTTGAAACCAAGATGTTCCAAGGTAACAACAATGCATTCTCAGGAGTGGCTCCACTCCAGCATTATGGAACTCTGTCCTGCCATGGTCGTAGCTTGATCTTTGGCTGCCCTAGGCGGTCCCTGCATTTGCCGCCCGCAGCGGCTGTATGTAAAAGCAGGGGGGAATGCGGGGGGAGGGGGTTGCTGGCGGATCCTGCGTTTGCTGCCCTGTGATGGCCGCGGGTAAGAGCAGGAGGTGGGGTGGAGGCCGCCGCCCCCTTGCTACGCCACTGGTCCTGGCTGAACTAACATGCATGAAAATCACTATTACAGTTCCGAAAGAAACTGAAAACAGATCTGTTTAAACTATGCCTGGAATAACTTGCAATGCAGTGGATTGCTCAAATGCACAACACACTCATGCAAAGTATTTAAAGTGTGCTATATATAAATTATAATACAACTTTTAGAGCACCTCTGGGTTGCTTGGATGCAGTGTGTGCGAGGCTCTCAGGTTGAGGTTTACAGGAATGGACATCTCCATGATGCATCATAGGTTGCGGCTTTGTGCACCATCACTCCATCTGTTACACTGTGTTGCTCTACATTAACATGTCATTACAAGAACACCAAAAGTACAAACTTTATACCTGCAATTCAGAAAGCCTATTATCATTTAGTTGAGGAAATTCCTTGAGACCATAAATTTAACACATGTTTTATTAAACTGCCCTGCCAATATGTGTTTTACTATGAACTAGTGGGCGTTTGAGCTTTTTCAAAGCAATACATATTCACAAACAAAATTACACATATGATACACATAATGACCTGGAACATAGGTGTTCCAGGTTATTCCTATGTCCCTTTTCAATTGATCTAACAGGTCTCAATGACCGTGCCACAGTCATCGCTCTTCAGTGTCCCTGGCACAGACCTTAAACGTCAGTGGCAAGGAAGATTTATTTATTTTTTATTTATTTGGCGATTTATAAAGCGCCTGGTGACCCGGAGGCATCCCCGCGCTATGAAGGTTTGTATATCCAGAAGAGAGGAAAGAGGGGGATGGCATTACTTAGGGAATAGGAGTGTTTTCAGTTTTTTTCTGAACCCTAAGTAGTTGGGTTCGAGTCTGAGGGTACGTGGGAGAGAATTCCAACCTGTGGAGGCTTTCACAGAGAATCGTCGACCTCCAGTGCGAGTCTTTTTAAATTTGGGGATGTTGGCTAGATGTTCATTCTCGGACCGCAGGGATCTGGGAGCTTTATAGGGCGTAACCAGGTCGCTGAGGATCGAGGGGCCGCTTCCGTTAATCAGTTTGTAAGCCGTACACATGGCTTTGAATTCCACCCTTTGGCGAACAGGGAGCCAGTGCAGGGCCTTGATGGCAGGTTTCGCTGATGCTCTGGTGGGGAGATTCATGATTAGACGGGCTGCTGCATTCTGAGTACGTTGCAGTTTCGCCAGGGTGTACTCGGGGGCCCCCAAGTAGACCATGTTGCTATAGTCCAGGCGTGATAGTATAAGCCCTTGGACTAATAGTTTCCTGGATGCAGGGGGGAGTAGGGGGAGGATCTTGCGTGTGGTGCGCATGAGCCCAAAGCAAGTACCTGCAGTTTTGGCCGCTTGTGTTTTCATTGAGAGCTCGGGTTCAATCCATACTCCTAAGGTCTTAATTTCGCGTTTCGGGGTGGGAATTTCTCCGAACACTTCTGGCCAGACCGTTGAGGGAATGGTCGTCCGTTGTTTCCCCATGAGCATCACTTCGGTCTTTGACCCGTTAAGTTTTAGTGATGAATCACACATCCAACCATGGATCTCTGTAAGGCAGTTAGCCAGGTTGTCTGGGTGGTCGTCTAGTTGTGATAGGGAGACGACCAGTTGTGTGTCATCGGCGTAGCTCACAATTTTTATACCGTATGGTGTTACCACGTCTTCAAGGGGGGCCATGTAGGCATTAAAGAGCGTCGGGCTCAGGGACGAACCCTGAGGGACTCCGCTCGTGAGGGGAAGGGTAGATGAGCGATGGTTGCCGTCCCACACCTGGAACATACGCCCGGCAAGGAAGGACTCTATCCATCTGAGTGCCGTTCCGGTGAGCCCTGCTGCCGCCAACCGATGGAGAAGGACACGATGGTTGACTGTGTCAAAGGCAGCACTAAGATCCAGGAGGATCACTGCCACTGACCCTCCTGAATCTAGAATGCGCCTTGCCTCCTCGATGACGGCAAGAAGGGCAGTGTCTGTGCCGTGGCCCGGGCGGAACCCAGTTTGGGATTGTCGTAGGATGTTGTTATCCTCCAGAAACTGAGACAATTGTCCGTTGATCAGTTTCTCTGCTATCTTACTAATGCCTGGGAGGAGTGAGATTGGCCGGTAGTTTGCCAAATCTGCTGGGTCTAGCTGGGGTTTTTTGAGGAGTGCCTTCACCACTGCACTCTTCCAGCTGGCAGGAACAGATCCCTGAGCAAGTGAACTATTTATAAGCTCCGTGATAGTAGGGATGATGACGGGTGCTACAGTTTTGAGGACTCTGATGGGTGCCGGGTCCAGAGGAGATCCGCTTTTCATTTTGGTTAGAGTGTCTTTTACCTCGTTGCAGGTTACTGGCCTAAATGTCGCCAGTTGGGGGCGTGAGCTGCTATCAGTCTGGCTACGGGGTGGGTCATTGTCCGTGTGACTGGAGGGGTGGGGAGGTGGAAGAGATGCTAGGATGCGGGCAATTTTATCATTGAAGTAGGTGGCTAATTCATTGCTCCGGTCTACAGGGGCGGAGTTGGTGGAAGGGGTGGATGGGACTTTCAGAAGCTCTTTTACGATTAGGAAAGATTCCCTGGCTGAGTTAGTGGATTCTTTTATCCGTGTATCGTAGTGTGCAGCTTTAGAGCGCCTAATGGCAGTTTTGTATAGTCTAACTGCATTTTGGTAGGCTTCCTTGTTGGAGTGCTGCCAATTTTTCCTCCAAAGTCGTTCGGCTTTCTTACAATCTTTGCGTAGTGAGCGGAGTTCCGGGGTATACCAAGGTACAGAACCTGGTTTCCCAGTTTTGTTCTCACGATTTCTAAGTGGGAGGACAGAGTCCAGGGAGGTGGTAATCCACTCTCTATATTTACCATCGGCGATAGCCGGGTCTTCTGCGTAAGCAAGTGTAGTTGACTTTAAGGTCCTGGCCCATTCTTCGGTTTGGGCCATGCCCTGTCCCTGGAGAACGTAGGTGGTTTTTTAGGTCTCGCCTGTCGATGCGCATGCGCATCGAGCAAGCGAGACTATAGGGGCTCATCCACTCTTTATCCAACTGCAAGGAATCGTGGCGATTCCTTGCAGTGCCCGTGACTTTTAAGGTCAATGCGCATGCGCATTAAGCTTATGCGCATGCGCATTGACCTTAAAAGTCACGGGCGCGTGCACGTCCGTGTTTGTTTACCCTTGCCTACTCTCTCTCTCTCCCCTCTCCGCCCCCGTTCCGCCCCCTCCCCTTCCCGCCGTGTCGCATTTCTCCTCCCCCCTCCCCTCTCTTCCCTCCGGCTTTTTTTTTTGTTTTTGTTTATTTTACCCGCCGATTTAGTGACAACAGATGCCTGCACTGTCTTTGGCAGATCATGCCTGCACTCTGATTTGAAAGCCTGTATTTTATTAGCTAGGTCTCCTCTCCTCCTCCCGAGGTCTGACTCAGGCTCCATGGCAAACAACTGTTCTTAAGCTCTCTGCCAAGACGTACACTTTGGCTGGATCCTGCATTTACGGCATACTGAAGCTCGCCCCGAAAGCATGATACCGACGGGCCCAACCTGTAATCTTCAGACACTGCTAATCATGGTAAATACCTTCTCCCGTCGATGGAGCGGCCTCCAACACAAAGCCGCCGCAACCTCTCAGGAAACAAAGCGGCCAGTAATCCCGCCATGCAATATACTACTGCGCCCGCACCAATTAATGAACGCGACCGAACAGTCTCTGGCATGCGGCTGGTTGCAGGAGCCCTTGGGTAACGTTGCTGAGGGCACCAAGCGCACGTGAGAAGCGTCGGCCATGTTTATTATCCCAGTAAGAAGGCAGTTGTGCACATTTCACGTTAGAGGATGCCCTGGGACAGTACCCAATATGCTGAACCATTTAATAGCCCTCACGGCAGGACTTTACTAACTAGCGTTAGCTGTGAGATTTATCTGGGGGGAGATGATTGGGCCTTTCGTGCCTGGCACAGCACTGAGCTGTTTTTTTCCCTCTTTGTCCTTCTGTTGCACTCGGTGTTTGTGCGTTTTAAATAACTGAGGCAAACATGTATCTTTCATGCAGCCCCTCGTGCTATTTAGTGCCCTCCGTGCATAAGCTTGTGCGACTTCACTGCAACAATGCACACGAGCAGAAAATGAATGGGAGCACTTGTGACTAGTTCATCTGGCATCAACTCACAAAACACCACAGTGTATACCGTACTTTAAGATCATCGTAGATCTTTACCACTCAAGAGAGGCTGGTTTTGTGGACCACTGGCAATCACCCATCGTGTCGCCCCCGTTCCGCCCCCTCCCCTTCCCGCCGTGTCGCATTTCTCCTCCCCCCTCCCCTACGGCTTTTTTTTGTTTATTTTACCCGCCGTGTCTCCGATCCTTTCGCTCTCCTCCCCCCTCCCCTCTCTTCCCTCCGGCTTCTTTTTTGTTTCCCCAGCACACTTCATTTTTACCATCAAATAGCACATTTAGTGACAACAGATTGCACTCTCCATATACACGAGGTGCAGGAGGTAATGTGCTCTGCAGACATGCCAAATAAATTCGTCCACACCCACTCTCCCCTGCACTTACATTTCTCCACCCCCTCCCCTCTCTTCCTTCCGTCTTCCTGCCGTGTCGCACCTCTCCCCTCTCCGCCCCCTCCCCGCCCCCTCCCCTGCCCGCCGTGTTACAATGCTGCATTCGGGCGCCCCCTCTGCTTCCTCCCCCCACCTTGCTTTGATCTCCATGTCGGAGCCGGCTCCAATGGCGAGCAGAAATATCTGTGCTTCTGATGGCCACGATGGAGACAACAATGACGCGATTAAACCCCAAACCGCACAGGAATGTCACCCCCGGCCCTCATCTAATCCTGCCTGGCTGACGGCCATTACTTGACTACCCGAACACGGCTATGGTCATGAGCCGTGCCTCCCCTACTCTCCTCCCCCCTCCTCCTCTCCTCCCCTGCCTGCCTGCCGCTAGTTTCCATTCGCTGCTCCTTTCTCGTCTCCCTGGCCCCACCGCCCTTCGATGTGAAAGTCCTCCCCCCCCCCCACCCCCCGTCCCCTCCTCGCTCACCCTCATCTCCACCTTGTTAATATACCTTCTATATCCCCTTTTCGCCCTTCGCTCCTAGCTGCCTCCTGTAGTCCCCGAAGCACCTCATCCCGGTAGAAAGCCTCGGAACAAGTACGATGCCGCACGCCACGGTAACAGCTCAAGCCACAGTAAGACACGTTACATCGGGGGCAGGTATAGCGCGAAGGGACTGTCATGCACAGGGCACACGGGCCACCCCCTATAGGGGAGGACATCCCTTCAAAATTAGGAGCGCGATTATTAACGGCAGGCTCCATTACTCATCAGTCCTTCCTCAAAAGTTTTGTATTAATGGCACAGCTGCTCATGGAATATTGAGCCAGTCACAAACACAGTAGCAAAGCATATTTAATTACGCACAATGACAGCAAATCGGATAGCCGGACAGTGAGCGCTCGCTCTACCACAGCCAATCACAAACGCTTTCAGTTTTATAGTACTCCCCGAGCCACATGGATTGTGTCTTACTCGATCTGAATGGATTGCAGATAGAGGGAAGGCGCGGTTGAGGAGAGGCTAAAGTTGAAGTTGATAACCTGTGACGGCCGCTTCGAAATGCTCTTGATTGCATAAACATATATTAACTAGGAATACAAAGGTTGTACTTCAATGAGCCTTAACTGAGATAGAAACCAATTTGATGTTGGTTATCGTGGGTTTGATGACCGAAAACTGCAAATCTAGCGGCCATTTTAGAATGGGGTACTTCTTGAGCACATTAGCGTAAAGTACTACAAACGTTACTAAATCATTGAAATTACTCTTAAGATCTTAGTTAATAATTGTTAGGTATAACAGTAAATACATTATGTTAAAATAGTAGGTTTCGCCTCATATGTATTACGTAGTGCCGAGCCCTGCCGATAGTACGAACGTTATGCTTTTATGATGTAGACCCGAGAAGTAGGCGTACTTGTATTGCAGCTCATCGGAATACACGACAATTCAAGATGGCGGCCAGGCATGTCACCCGCAGTCAAAGTGTTGACATGAGGTACTGATCAGTGCTAGAATACTAGCTGAGCTGCTTGTTTGATCTTCTAAGCGTTTTGTGGCAGAGGAGGCCCCATTTCCCACGTGTGAGCGCAAACAGCTGCTGACCCTCTTGGGCTGAGGACGTTGAACAACCTGTCCCGTGGGATGCCTTCATCGTCCTCCAACGGCACATAAGAGGCTGCAATTGACCGGGGTCCCCACTTTTGGGACGCCCATGTCACCCTCAACACCTCACCCTCAACCCCTCACCCCCTCACCCTCACTCACCCTCACTCACCCTCAACCCCTCACCCTCCCTCACCCACACTCACCCTCACCCACACTCACCCTCAACCCCTCACTCACCCTCAACCCCTCACTCACCCTCAACCCCTCACTCACCCTCACCCTCACTCACCCTCAACCCCTCACCTACCCTCACCCTCACTCACCCTCAACACCTCACCCTCACTCACCCTCAACCCCTCACCCTCACTCACACTCAACCCCTCACCCTCAACCCCTCACTCACCCTCAACCCCTCACCCTCAACCCCTCACTCACCCTCACTCTCACTCATCCTCACTCACCCTCAACCCCTCACCCTCACTCACCCTCAACCCCTCACCCTCACTCACCCTCAACCCCTCACCTTCACTCACCCTCAACCCCTCACCCTCACTCACCCTCAACCCCTCACCCTCAATCACCCTCAACCCCTCACCCACCTTCACTCACCCTCACCCTAAACCCCTCACCCTCAACCCCTCACCCTCACCCACACTCACCCACACTCACCCACACTCACCCACACTCACCCTCACTCACCCTCACCCTCACTCACCCCACCCCCACTCACCCTCACTCACCCTCAACCCCTCACCCTCACTCACCCTCAACCCCTCACCCTCACTCACCCTCAACCCCTCACCCTCACTCACCCTCAACCCCTCACCCTCCCTCACCCTCAACCCCTCACCCTCAATCCCTCACCCTCACCCACACTCACCCACACTCACACTCACCCACCCTCACTCACCCTCACTCACCCTCACTCACCCTCACTCACACTCACCCACCCTCACTCACCCTCACACCCACCCTCACCCTCACACTCACCCTCACTCACCCTCAACCTCATGCTAAAGATTTACAAAAAAACCCATTAACAATTCTAAAAGCACTAACTCTAATGCTGCGAGACCTATTGCATTTCTAATGCTTGTGGTTTTTTTTAAACATTTCCGGTAGTTGGAAGGAAACTAGAAAGTGGTCCGTCCAGGGGAGAGGGAGGGGTTCACTCGCATGCATAGTGTGGGTGCTCGTGAAGACAGGGTCCAACAGGTGTCCTTTGTTGTGAGTGGCCCCAGAGTTTAGGAGGTGGATGTCGAGAGCCTCTAGATCGGTGATCAGGTCGACAGCCACAGAGTCTAAAGGGTCATTAAAATGGATATTCAGGTCTCCTAGTATCATGAAGTTGGTGATGGCGTGGGCCTGTGTGGCAACCGTATCCAGGAGAGCGCTAGCAAAAATGCCTGGGGCGCCCGGAGGGCGGTATACTAGGAGCCCTGTAAGTGAGATGGTCGGGTTTAACTTAATAGTGAAATGCAGGCTTTCAGACTCGGGGATCTGCGCATCATTAGTTTTGCAGAGGAAATGATCCCGGTGGATGATGGCGACACCACCACCCCTGCCTAAGGGACGCGGTAGGGATTGAATGAGGAAACCAGGTGGAGTTGCCAGCACCATATCTGACGCCGAATGTGGCGAAAGCCAGGTTTCCGTCAGGAACAGGACGTCTATATCATGGTCTTCTATAAGGTGGTTAATCCGTATTGCGTGCTTGGGGAGTGAGCGGCAATTCAGCGTCGCGAATTTAAGGGCTGAGGGTTTTTGGGGTCGAATGGGGAGTTTAAGCTGGACTGGGTGGCAGTGAGTGCAGCTACTGAATGTTCCGTTTAGGTCGTGAACATATTTGCAGGAGGAAGCCCTAGGGGGTCTGAGACTGAGGAGGTCCCGACGCGGGTATCTTACCTTTGTGGCGGATTTATCAAGCAGGGGTTCTGGCCCTAGGCCCGGCCGTGCGCGGACGGGCGTAGACGGGCTTGCCTTAGGCGCGCCTTCGGCGCGCAAACGGCGCTCCCGCTGCGCTCGACCGCTGCGCTGGTATGGCCGGCACATTTGTAGTGGGTATAATGGGCGTGGCCTCGCAGTGGGCGTGGCTCCGCCTGGTGACCGCGCTGGCGGTGAGGGCGTTTCCCCTGTATCAGCGGTGAGCTCGCTGTGTCAGGAGGGTCTGGGAGGGCTGCCTTAGCGCTAACAAGCCGGCGCTGTAGTGCAGGTGAGCTTCGTTCGATTTTTAAAAACACAGATATCAATTAAAGTGATAGTTTTAAAATCAATACTCAAATATGAGCGTGCAGTCCTCCGGCTTCCGCCTCAGAGGATATTCAACCAAGAGAAACCATTATATCAACACAACTACCATGGATCAGGGTGAGAGTCAGGATTAAGGATAGGAGTTAATTCAGTGGTAGATTAGGGTAGGTTTGTCTACATTTTAGTAGGTCTGTGTAGGGTCCTATATTGATAATACATGATATTGGTTCTCATGTTTGTGAAGCACTCGATCACCATATGGTGCTATGCAGTAAACGTCCAGATGGGATGAGCTGGTTTTCGTTGTGAGCTTTGGCTCGCTTAGTGGTCACAGTCACTTGCTGAATTATGTTCACGTTGACATGGGCAATGTTTTCCTGTCATAAGTCTAGGTTTCATAAGGAATACTATTTTTGTATCAGTCCACAAGAGATGTTCTCTTCGTCACACAGGAGGTGGGGGGGGGGGGTCATTGATGATTAAGGGGGCCATTTAAAGAAAATGCAGACATCTGTACAAAAAAGCATTTATGGCATTGCTTCTCAATCTTTTTAGAACCAGAAATAACTTTTCTAACATAAATCTTGTGTGACCCACCTAGTTTTAAAACAACACAAGTAGGCAATCATTTAATACAATTAAGGCATCACGTGGCAGGGCATTGTCATTTACAGAAACACATTTTCCATTAAAATGGCCACTAGATGTGCACAGAACTACAGTTTCACAGATAAAACTATATTGCACACAAATTAGAATGTGTAAAGATTGGGTTTTAGAGAATATTTATCATTTGTTCATCACCAAGTAAAGTGCCTTGATTTGTTTTGTTTGATCCCATTAAAATCTTTGTTTCCATCACACTTCAGAATTACAAAAAAAAAAAGTGCTTCCTTTTTGCTTTCCTAACTGCTGAATGTGTACATTTCATTTACAGGTATGTACATGTTGAGTGTGATAGAAAACAACATCCTACAACCTTCCCTTTCAGACTCTCTGTACCAGAGCAAGTTTGTCACTTAATTGACTTTACTTTTCTTTATCTGACTGCAAAATATGAGGAGTTTGTAAATACCAATCCCCCTGTTAAAAAATAAGCAGCAATTTATCAGAAGACACAGCCTGACATTTGACCTCAGTCACAGCAAATGTGATAAGATCAGATAAATACAGAATTTAACCTCTTAGGTGCTGCGCCTATTCCAACGGCCGACGGCACCACTACCTCAGGAGTGCTGCCGTCGGCCGTTCGAACCTCACCTGCGCAATGGAACGTTCAGCACTGGAGCTGGACGTTCCATAGCTGCTAAGAGGTTAAAGGTATCTTTATTTATTGCTTGGACTATCACAACCCATGAAAAATCTGCTTGATAAGAGCCACAGTTTGGGAGGGAAGCAATGGTTTAGGGTGTAATTTTTTGAGGGTTTAGATCAGTGATCCCCACATATTGCCCAGGGCCGCATGCGGCCCTCCTGACCTGTAAATGCGACCCCCTGGTGGCCAGAAACACTGGGCTGCTGTTCACTTGACATAGCAGCAACATTCAGAAAGCTGTGAAAGAAAAGGGCATACTTTTTTACACATTAACTAAAGTAACCAAAAAGAGGGAAAGAAAGTGTCCTAGACAACTTATCTTTAGGAACTCCTTTAGCTTTAAAGACATCTTGCACTAACCATGTAGCAATATCATAAACTCTCTGCAAACTTAAAGAAAGGGTATTTTACTAACATGTGTGAGCGTTTTACCTCAGTAGATCAGATTATATCACTGCATAGAGAGGCATTTATTAGCAGTGATAGTTGTCAAACATGATCATGGAAACATTCATGCCACCCCCATTCTGTAAACAATGCCTTAGTGAACCAAGAGGCAAGTCATTTGTCAGGTGCACCTTGTGTGTAGCCCTGTTATTATGTAATTGGAAGAACATTATAGTTCATTAAATAAAACATAAGAGAAGGTTTTGTACAGCACATATCCTGAACTCATATTTTAGGGGTGTTTTATATGCAGTAATGAAGGAATAGGAGGCAAAGTGAAAATAACCAATTCCCTAGGATCACACAATTTCGTCAAGTGGGGTAGCAAGAACTGACAGCAGGTTTTCTAGTCTCACATTTTGCAATTCAGCCACCAGATGAGTATCTCTTTTCCTCAGTTAATGCTCTGACTTTAATTCTTGGTGCATGAGAATAGAGATTTGGTGGCAGACAGAAGTCATGTGAAGGCTCTGATAGTTGTCCACACCATGCATCTGCTTCACACCCCCCTACGCCCACCTTTCACCCGACCCTCGCATTGCTGGCCTCGGTGCGGCCCTCGGGCATGCCACAGAATACTTTGTGGACCCCGGGAAAATGTTTGCCAGCACCCACGGTTTAGATGGTCCTTTTCTACAATCTGCATTCCGGTCATCATCCTTTCCTACTTCCGTAAGCTACAGAGGCACTACTGGGGTTGCCAGCCTCTATAGTAAAAACGCACTCACTAACGTGCCTTTTCTATTAAATTTAGATTCATGACCCAATATTTGTTTTTTTTTTAAAAACACCCCATTCATTCAATTCATATTTTTACATGTCAATTAGCAACAACAAAATAATTTATTGACTCCCAGAAATATAAAAATGCTTTTTAAATATTCTGAACCTAAGCATGCCTACAGCACAGTTTATACATTTTAAATCGACATACATTTAGGTGCTTCAAGGCACAAACAAAGAATTACTGACTATTGAAAAAAAATAATAAAGCTATAAGTATTTTCATTCGAAATTTACATTTGAAAGTGATTTTTCACTATATTTGAGAGGGGTCTCTAATTATGTGAACAATGCAAACTATTTTCCTTTGAAGTGCCTCTACCGTGCAACCCCGTTGCAGAGGCCCTAGACACAGGATCCACGTATTGATTTATTACACTCTGGGTGTGTTCTACAGCTCCTGTGAGTGATGGACGAGTGTGTGGCTGCCCTGCCAAGGTCAAGCAGTAGAGCAGCCTTCCTGCCCAGTGCCATGCTGGTGTATGCAGGCGCCCCTCATGTCGCTACCAAGGGCCTGTTCCCAAAGCACCTTTCAGGATCCTCATGGTCAAAGCTAGGATTATTTTACAGCCGATACAAACAATGCCAGATTATCCCACAAGTTACAACTCAATAGCAGCCCTTCTTTAATCTGAGATCTAGACTTGACAGGTTATTGCACTTTCACTACTATTACTGTAAGTGTGAGAGAAGGGGCGACATCCGTGACTAGGAATACAACATGAAACCGCTTCAGGAAGCCAAGACGTGGATTCAACAAAGCCCATTTACCACTGGGCAAAGAACGCTGCATGTATGGAGAAACGAAAAACCCAATGAGGCCGAATCTGAATGACATTTCACTAGGGTTGGAATGGTTGCTGCATTCGAGCAGGCTCGAGCCCTTCCAAAGGAACTTCTTTTAGTGTGTTGGGGGAAAGGGGTTCTAGTAACTCTCTAACAGCACTTCTAGAGAAGTCCTGCAGCACGATATATGGATAATTAATGATGAGGACTTGCGGATTGAACTAAAAAAGGTCTAAACTCAACACTGTACAATTGGCTTATTGTATCATAAATTAGATTGCTTTACAAGGTTATGATTGTTCCCTTGTGGAGTAAATGTCGGTGCCATTTATACATATTTGTTTTCTTGCAGGTTCAATTTTTTTTTCTTGAGTTGTATTGGACTTACACTGATCACCTTTCTTGTATACTGTGTGATACAAAACGGGAATTGTGTGTATTTGCATCAAAATGGTCTTTTTTGTGTCCTATTAATTTGATTACTACTTTTCACAGCGGAGCCACTTGCTGGCACCCACCATCAAACAAAAGAATATTCTGGAAGGGTTATTGTTGGTGACGGTTGATGACGCAGGAATGGTTCAATGTAACTGTTCTTTGCTCTTCACTGGGTGGTCTCCACTGCCCGAAACTACATTTCAAAGAGCAGCTGTGCCCAGCGGCATGAAGCAAAATTGCCCTCCCCTGAGTATGTGACGAGGGGCCCCTGAGACACGCATATATATTGTAAATATTGAATAGCCTCGTCCTGCTTGGAGGGCCCTTAGAGGACTGGGGGGAGGGGGGCTGGAAGGGTGGCCCCCCCTCCCTTCAGCCACAGGAACTGCAGGGTCCTTTGTTATGCCCCTGGCTGGCTGCTCCACGCAGTGTGACTAAGGCCACACAGAGAAGGAGAGTCCAATAATCTACATTTTAGAAAGAATTGAGAGAGTACTGGAGAACGAGGTGGGGGTAGCAAAATGACTGCTGACAACACAAACATGGGGCCATATTACAGAAAGTGCCCCTGGGCAATAACATGAGCTCCAAAGCACTTCTGCATCAAATTAGAGGCCGCAGACACTTGCGTGGCCCCTTATGCAGTGGAATATGTGTCCAAGCAGGGTCGCGACAGGGCAGTTATCTTCCTTGCATACAGTGGTGGCAACATGCAAATCAAGGGATCTTTTGCCTTTGTGGCCCTGCCATATTACTGATGCGAGTGCAGAGGCAGACAAATGGTCAGGGGGAATACTGACTGTGTGCCACATAGATATGGCAAAAGCTCAATAAGCCTGTGTGTGCCCTTGAAAGGGGGTACAGAGGGGCCATGGGCACCTTAAGCGTACCCCTGCAGCCGAGAGCAGTCACGCACTGCACCAAACCGAGGCTAGGTTGCCCTCTACACAGGCAAAGGCTTCAGCCAGCCATACTGACCGCTTCTGCTTCAAGCAGCCCGCGTGACTTTCACTAATGTGCAGCACCCAGTGCAGGTGCAGGTGTGTGCCTCACCAGGGGTATAGGAAGGCGGTTGCGTGGGTGCGGGCTGCCCGGGGGTCATCACTGAGGGGGTGACAAAATGGCAAAAATATGAGTTTTAAACACATTTTTGACTTTTTGTCAAGCCAGGGGAGACCAGAAGTGTTCCGCACCGGGCACCACCTGACCTTGCTACGCCGCTGTGCCTCACTGGGACCTCTGGGATGCGTCACACAGCACGTGCTCAGGGTAGGACTGGGCACCCGATCTGTAAAGCTCCCTCTTATGGTCACGGTGCATCCTCCAAATGTGGAATGTGTTGCATTAAAAAAATCTAAAACTGCTGCTCTTGAACGCTTGAAAGTACTGAAGTGGATTGGGAACATTTTTGACGAGTTTTGACCAAGTGCCTTCCCCACCCACCAGGACCCAAATCTGCTCTGTTGTTCGTCTGTGACCACAGCTAATTTCAGACTAGCCACGGGGAATCCATGAATTCCTTCCAAACCTTCCCAGTTTACTTATTCTAACCGCAAGAACAAATAGTGGTATTTCCTTTGGTTTCCGAGTGACAGACACCCCGAGGTCCGACGCAGATAACAGGGAAAGGTATGTCTGGCTCTGCGCTCTCCCTGCAGGTTGTCTCGAGACCTCCCGGGCTCCGCCACAGTTTTCACTCTTTTGTTTTCTTTATTTTTCCTTTCCCACATTTCGCATGTTTAATGTTGTAATGAAGCGTTGGCTCGTGTGTTTATTTGTTCTTCGGTTCTCCGAGTTTCAAACTTTTCGCCAACTCTGTTCTTCAGTTTTTCAACAAATGCACAAAAATGTGTGCCCGCAAGTCCCAGAGCGCGTGTTATCTGCCGTTCCAGAGCTGTGTGGCCTGTGCGATATGTGATACCAGCAGATACTGATTTATCGCGCAGCCCCCCATGTGATTGCACAATATCACTTCTAATATGAAGTCCTTGGTCCTTTCACACCTAAAGGCGGAAGGATTTGTAAATTAAGCACCGAAGAACCTAAAAAAAGCATTGACAAAGCCATAGGTCTCAAATATTTAGTATTTAGAGGGAAAAAGTAAAGGTCCTGTTGGAAGTCCCATCTTGGAGGAGACAGCTGTGGTGTCCCATCCGTCTCCATCGATCAGTCCAGCTTCCCTGGATATGCTCGCTAGTTCCTTCTCCTCTCAAATTCCCACCTCTTCTGGAGACGTTGCTGCGTCGTTTGTCCCTGGGGGTGTTGGAAAGTGAAAGGAGGCTGGAGTTGTTAGGATGCTCTTCAGACATTGCATCCCTCATCCGGGCCTCTAGGAAATCTAGTACATCTAAAGTATATGTTACGTTACGTTAAAATTATTTATACCGCGCACTTTCACCAACGGTTTCATGGCGCTCTTATATGAGCATCATTGTGGTATCGTTGCTAAGTAGTGCTCTCCCAGGATCTTTCTTCCCGCTACCTGTGGAGGTGGGTCCATTTTAGTGTTTTGTAGAGACAGGTTTCTCTTAGGCTTGTCAATTTCAACCCTTTCAGTTCAGCGCCTTGATACCCTCAGGTATAAGAGCGCTTTATAAATATTATCCTATTCTAACCCCGTGGAGTCAGTGGGCTGCAATTAAATCCATTAGGGGCCCTTCAATTTTGCTGTTTGAGCCCCTTGCTTCTAGGTTGTTGCGTGGTCCATGCTCGTGTTCCCCCTTGGGTCCTTCCTCTCGTTCTATCCTTCCTCCTGGGTCCCCCTTTCAAATCTCTATCTTCAGTTTCTTTCACATTCTCACCTTGAAAGCATTTTTCCTAGTAACTATTTCCTTGGGATGAAGGTTCGGGGAAATCTTAACTCTTCTATGTTACAAACCTTTTCTGAAAATCTTTCTAGATAAGATAGTTCTTCACCAGACTCCTCTTTGCTTCCCAAGGTTTTTTCTTCCTTTCATGCGAGTCAGGACCTTGTTTTTCCCTCATTCTATCCCTTTCCTTCTTCTGAACAGGAAGTTCTCTGGGATTCCCTATATTTGGTCAGGGCTCTGACTATTTGGAAAGGACGGCTTTGATTCGAAAGGTGGAATTTCTGTTGATTTCTTTTGGTTTGGGCACTTGAAGTCAGTGTCCTACGGTTTCCACCTTGAGTAGATGGGTGAAGACTACTTTTGTTGGCCTACCAGCATGCAGGTATAAGTCTCCTTGTGAGAATTCAAGGTTGTTATACTAGGGAAGTTGCTTCCTCTTGTGCTTCTTTTAAGGGGGCCTATACGAAGGACATCTGTGCAGATGCAACGTATTCCGGTCCCCATACCTTTATTTCTCGTCATAAGCTCCAGACGGGAGACTGGTTTTCATCAACGTTTGGGTCAGTTGTACTTTCGGCAGTAGAACAATGGTAATTCCTCTTTCCTGTATTTTATTTTCAATAAATCACTCCATGTGGCAGAAAATTGTCTCCATCTTCAATTTCATTCACTAGTTTTTTGGGCTTTGGTATACACTCAATTTGTGAAGCATGTGGCAAGGAAGACGGATTAGTTAGGTGATGACTCGGTTACTTACCAGTAATCTTCATTACTCCGAGTCACAGTCTTCCTGCCCATATGCTCCCTTCTGTAATAGGTGGTCAGAAAAAAATGTATATTTTGTTACTGTTTTACTTTATTCTGCTTTTAAGTTCAGGAAGTCATTGTGACGAAGTCTCACCTTTATATCAGGTGGTGTTTCACTTCCTGTAAACCATGTGTGGCTTAGTTTCTTGTCTGATATGGGTGAAACTCTAAGCATAGGCTACAGAATAACTCCACTTGTGAGAACGGTGGCGAGGATGACAATAACTCAGAATTATGAAGATTACCAGTAGTCAACCAAGTCAGTTTACTGTCTGGCCCTTTAAAAAAAATAGAAGGGCTGGGAGTGGCAATGGAGAAACGAGAGGATGTAGCACATAGGGGAGAAGCAAAGGAACTGGGTGGGAGGCAAATGGGAAAAGTAGCACATGAGCGCGAGAGAACAACAGAGGATAACACATGACAGAGAGAGCAACAAGAAGTGCAGGTGGAGTGGGGAGCTTTGCAGGCGATAAGCACACAAGAAAGAGAGAGGAGCAAATCAGGGAGAGAGCAACATGGAGCACAGAGGGGTAGATATTTGGTAGGGTGAGGAAGCAAGAAAGGGAGAAAGCTGAAAAGCACATTCACTTTCATGCAGTGCGTAACAGAAAAGAAAAACAATTGTTCCCTAAAAGTGAGCATTGGAAAGACACAAGGCAGTCAGCCAAAAGTATGCTACAGAGGCTGTGCTCCAGGTGAATGAGAAACACAAGAAGAGGACATCAAGTCATAGAAAATGGAGCAAGCAAAAGACAGTACCAATAAAGCCAACCCATGGTTTTTTATTTATTTTATTTATGCAATTTTATATAGCGCGAACTTTACCCGAAGGTGTCAGAGCGCTTTACATAGGACCCAGTTTCAAACATAAGACTGACGGTACAAAACGAATTTGCAAATTTTTGACTTACATACGAACCAGTTGAAAACATACGGACTTAGGATTACATGCGTTATAAAAAGGTACAAACAGAAAAAAATTGCAAATGTACAAGAGATAAAGTCACACAAGGAGGAGATACAAATGGATATATTCTAGGCATATACTAGTGAAATCTCTATCTACTTAGGGAGGGGATACACATGGATATACTCTAAGAGTCACATAGGAATGGTAGAGAGCAGAGCGGACTCCTGCATAAACTAGTGATTAGAGTTATCTCTATATACATAGGGAAGGGGTAAGACTGGATATACTCTAAGAGTCACATAGGAATGGAAGAGAGCACAACGGTCTACTGCATATACTAGTGATTAGAGTTATCTCTATATACATAGGGAGGGGATACACCTGGATATACTCTAAGAGTCACATAGCAATGGAAGAGAGCACAACGGTCTACTGCATATACTAGTGATTAGAGTTATCTCTATGGGGTGGCTGTGAGGCCACTGTAAGGTCTTTCACAACCAGGCAGCTATTCCTGTATGGTAGGCAAGACCGATAAAGGTCTGTGACTATTACACCCGATTAAAACTCATCGCTCTTCGAATAGCTCACATGCAAACATGAATTACAGGACTATCCTGAAATGCAAAGTCTGTTAAACAAACACATTTGTGATTTGAGGTTGCTGCACTAATACAGAATGACGTGTAACAGTAATTTGGATAGAATCGTTAATTTCTATTATTTTTTTTGTCCTCATTTTCTACCCTGGTCATTCCGTTAAAGTCTGAAAAGAGTGGCACACTACCTGAGTAAACTGGATGGCAAGGCCATTGTTCAGATAGCCTCCGCCAATAGTGATGTCAAAACCTCCCAGACCTTCGTACAGAGACCAAAGGGAAGCTGCTTTGCAGAGCATGTATCCCAGCGATCAGGGCGCTACCTGATATGTCTGGATATGGCTAAAAAGGAGGAGAAAGCAAGGGCAGCATAATCATTGGACAGGGGGGGGGGAACAAACCCATCCGGAATCTCACTGTTGACCCCATTTCAGAAGATACCAAAAGGCTCTTTTATTTTGGTTGCCCGATCTCATTAGGTCTAGCCTAGAAACCTGCAATACTGATGCTCGCCAATCATGAAAGGAGGGTGGTATAGAGCCCTTCCACTTTTTGCAGATTTCTCTCCTGGCCAGAAGGATGGTGTAGAAAAGAAGATTTTTGGCAGAACCCAAGACATCGTCCATCACACCAAATATTGCAAGTACAGGATTTATTGTGATTTGACGGTCGAGGGAAGTAGACAATAGACTACTTATAGAGCCCCAAAAGGGAGACAGAAATGGGCAATCTAAAACATATGTAGGTCCGAGGCGGCTATTGCCCCACACTTCAAACAAGATACTGGTGAGTCTTTTGAAATTTTTGAGAGCCTCTGTGGTGAATAATAGGCCCTATGCAGGGTGAAGAGATGATTCCTTCGAAGCCAAGCTGGTTTAACAATGTCCCACAGTAGTTTAAAAGAATTCAGCCAGAAGCTACCCACATCCTGATCAAAGAAGGAGCTCCCCCAGAGCTTATCGGCCAGTTGAAATTCACTGTCCATCTCCTCTAGAATTGCGTGGTACCAAAAAGAGATTTCCTTTTTAGCCGGGACATTATTAAGAAGTTGGAATTCAAGATGGTTACCTCCTCCTACTGGGAATCTACTCTTACTGGTAG
Organism: Lissotriton vulgaris; assembly: GCF_964263255.1. Classification (NCBI taxonomy): domain Eukaryota; kingdom Metazoa; phylum Chordata; class Amphibia; order Caudata; family Salamandridae; genus Lissotriton; species Lissotriton vulgaris. The sequence continues at coordinate 1,038,594,563 of NC_141695.1, read as the reverse complement.
TCTGCGACTAGATTGATTGATTGATTGATTGAAGGGCGATTTGTGTAAGCGCTACTTTGCCCAAAGGCGTCAAGGCGCAAAAGATGGAATAAAAAGCCAGGTACTGAAGTGAAATGGAGGGAAGAAGAAACCTAAGAGTAGGCTTCAGTAAAGAGCAGGGTTTTAAGGCCCTTTCTGAAGAGCAGCAGGGAATCCAGCAATCTGCAGGTATTTAAACTTCGAAAAATTTGAACCGACTATCTCTGAGGGAACCCCTTCTACAAACAGGTCGCCCCATACTTCCACCCCTGCCTCTCTCAAGGGCAAAGCAAGACTATCCTTAAGCCAACCCCGGCCCACAGAGGTGCCTTACTAGAGAAATACCCTAGCATTACAGAGCTACGCAATTTGGTCCACGTTCTAGCCATGCCCTGTAAAACCTTTCGTTTTATTTATTTTTTAAATTTGGGGTCTCCAAATTTAAACAGAAACCCCTCCTGTGATAGACTTGCCCCACTAAGCATAGCCCTGAACATACAGCCATTCCCGATGTTAGTGGGTATCTTCAATAGCATGCAGGAGTGGGTAAGTTGGAACGCCCATGCATAAAATTGGAGATCCGGGGCTGCTAGTCCTCCATTTTCTCTTTGGCGCATAAGTTTTTTCCAGGCATGCCTGGGTGTATGCTGAGCCCAAATAAATGAATTAATGTCACTCTGCAGCTTAGCTAAAGATGAAGGTTCAAAATAAAGAGGAATAGTATTAAACAGAAAAGTGACTTTGTGTAAAATGGACATTTTTATAAGATTTACCCTTCCCAAAATGGACAAAGGTAGTGACGACCATGATCTCATAAATTTCCGACAATCTTTTGCTACTACCGAAAGATTAGTTTCAGCAATTTTATTGACATCGTGTACAATGTTAATACCAAGGTATCTCATTTTTAAACTGGGCTGCACCCCTACCACTGGCTCCTCGTTGTTCCAGACCATGATCTCTGTTTTAGAGGCATTAATCTCATATCCAGAGATTCCTCCAAAATCTTGAGCCAATTTAATCACTGATGGAAGGGCTGTACACAATTCCGAAGAAAAGATCAGAATGTCATCTGCCTACAAGGCCACCTTCTTCTCCCGTTCCCTGTGCCTAAAAGACTTGATGTTAAGGTCATCCCTCAGCCTTTGGGAGAAGGGTTCAATATATAGGTCAAACAGGAGAGGGGAAAGTGGGAAGCCCTGGTGTGTTCCCCTTGTGATGTTAAAAGGATCAGACAATGCTCCATTCACCAAAAGGCAAGCTGAAGGATTCAGGTATAGCAATCTCACTGCTTGACGAAATTTGTCTCCGATGTTAAACTTAGCCAAGACCCCCGACAGGTATGACCAATTCACCCTGTCAAAGGCCTTAGTGGCGTTGAGTGTAAGAACAGCCAAGGGAAGAGAATCAGGGGATGCAATATCAATAGCCCCTATTAGGTCATAGGTCAGTTCAAAAAGTTGTCAACCCTTGACAAACCCCTCTGGTCTTGGTGCAAGATGTCACCTGCAACTGACCCCAATCTGTTGGCCATAATAGAGGCAAAAATGTTATGATCAACATTGAGGATGGAAATCGGTCTATAGGACCCACAATTTGATGCCGGATTACCAGGTTTTAAAATCAGGGTTATGGATGCCTTATCCCATGAGGCTGGGGGTGGCACCCCATCCTGGAGGATCTGGTTGAATAAGGTAGTTAATAAAGGAACAATTACCTGCTCCAATGTCCTATAAATCTCAGCGGGAAGGCCGTCAGGGCCTGCCGCCTTTCCCTTGTTACTACCCCTAATAGCCGCTTTGACCTCGGCCCGCATAATCGCCCGATCTAAAGAGGCACGTTGTTCCAAGGTCAGCGAAGGTAATGGTATCTCCTTCAACCAATCTTCAATACTATCCGCCTCGATACATTTATCCTCCTTATAGATGTCTTGAAAAAACAGCCTAAAAATCCTCTGAATATCTTCATCCGATGTGTAGACCACATTATCCTGGGTAATTGAACCGATATTATTTCGTACCTGGTCAGTCTTGGATTTCCAAGATAAGAGTCTACCTGCTCCCTCTCCATATTGGAAAGGGGCGATTTTACTCGCCTCCCACCTTTGTAAGACACGTGTATTCAACAGTGAATCCAAGTGTCCCTTTACTTGCGTTAACTTGTCCTGTAATTCCTGTAAGGTGTTGACCGAGGCGTCTGAATGTGAATCTATTTCCCCTTGTGCCCTAACAATTTCAGCCTCACTAGAAGCTAGCTCCTCTCTATACAATTTCCTCTTATAGGTAGCCCTACTAGTTATTTGGCCCCTTAAAAAGGCCTTATAGGAGTCCCAGACACAGCCTGATGAGGCTGAACCAATGTTCACATTCATGAAGCACTCAGTTTCATTTACCAGAAAGGAGGTCTCCTCGTGTTCCAAGAGAAGCGAGCGGTCAAACGACCAAATTCTGGGGGAAGCTTTGGCAAAGCCTTCCATTAGCATCCATACAGCTGAATGGTCAGATAGGTGTGAGGGAAGATAAGAAATGCTAGAATCGTTAATTTCACACTTTTGGGCAAATTAACATTTCCCTGAGCAAAGACATATACACACATCAGCAGTTACTCACGGAAAAAAAGATCTACGCGAGCAATGCGTATAACAACAAACCACTGAAAGAGATAACATAAAAGGACTAAACATTAATGCCCTTAGCACAGGTGCTATCGAACATTAACTTCAAAGATGCCATACACCTGTACTTGCTAAGTGCACGTCTTCAATTAGAATGACCCCACAAATATTCGAGCAGCCCATGAATTGGGCCCCTCCATACCATTGGCCAAAAAACCCAACACCAACCAACATTAAATTCAGTCCACTGGGACCCTGTTCTAGTCATAGAGGTAAGCTTACAGCGGCCAGTGGCCACTGCATTATAGACGGAAAATAAAATAAGTTATATGCTGAGAAAAAACATAAGCAGGTGCAGAGCCCTGAAGCAGAGCTGAGGTCAGCATATGCAGCCAGGGGTGGACTCCGCCCCTTCTACTGAAAGCAATGACACCGCATGGGTTCTGTGCTGTCAGCAGTCACTGCTCCCTTTTCTTGTGTTACTCCACTAGCCAAGGATTTCGGTTTTAAATGTCAATAAAACGTGCATTATTTGGATACAGAAAGATGCACAGGCCGCTCTACAAGAGATTCCCGCAAAACGTAAGTATTACCTGTATATTGAATTTACTTTTTAGGTTTTGCCTGGCGTTCACTGCGCAGCAGTGCCGCGAGTTGTAGGTGATGGGCCCCACTGTGAAGCAACCCCGGGTACTGGTGGAGGCAAGGAGAGCCCCAATTATGGAGACGAATCGTCATTCATTGGCTTTTAATAACTTGTTATTATAAAGTGCTCCGTAAAGCCCTCCTGTCGTTTCTTAGTGATAGTTAAATTCAGAAACAGTGAACTGGGTAATACTATCTCGGAAGGATGAAAGGCGGAGTCGGACTTGCCGTACCAAGATCATATAAAACCTAAGGTGCAGTAAAAAAGTAGGACATAAAAGGTCTGGGTGAGAAATCCGGAAATCAAGGTTTGACGAGCAGGAGGCTGAGAACATGCAAACCGAGCAGCTCGAGGGAGCGCTAGACTTTTATTTTTATTTTGCATGTTATGGTTTGAGTCTGAGACGTGATTTCGCATTTTGCCACTTTGGTGCACAAAAACATGTAATTTGTGTTTTCTATTTGGATGTCATAGAAAGAATTCCATATTTTTCAGACTGCATATTACGGTGGGAAAAGGAAAGCAAGAGCAGTGTGGAGTAGTCAGAAAGTCGGGACCATTGCCAGCCCCAGGTCTCCTTGGAACTTAAGAAGTGTAACCATGATCCCATCTGAAGATAATGTGGGAGTGCACCATACTCACGAACAATCAGCACTCGAAAATACTCCTCTGTTGTGACGAATGTACTAATAGGAGTGGAATATTATATATCAAATATATTTTATTTGAAACATGTATTTAGAATGTGATTAATAGGTTACGTGACAAGTTGTGTATTAACGCTACAGGAGAAAATAATATGAAATGTTGTATTGTGCGATACTTATTTAGGGTGTATGTAACTAATGTTTATACTCATAATTTTGATTAATCCAGTGCAGAAGCATTTAGACAGACATTTAGAATTAATTGCATTTATTCGTGCTTAAAGCAGTTGCATTTATGTTCTTGTAGAAAAAGTGCACATATTCTGTAACCCTGAGCACAAGTTCACTTAACAAAACTAGGCCTCGAGAAGAAATTAGTTCAGTTACTGCTTACTTTAGGATTTGAAATGTAATTCACATTTAGCCTTCATTATGGAATGTAGGTTGCTGAGCTGTTTCTATTTCAGGTGGATTAGCTTCTTTATTTAGAATGAAGGGGTGTGGTTTAAATAGATAGCAAAGCACAAGAAAGAGGTGTCGGCCGAAGGAACTGTGGTAATAAGCAAGGAGAAGAGTTCTCATGGGAAAGAAATGGCCAAGGGCGCGAAGAGATAATGTGTTATCTGGCTGGAAATGGTACTGGTTTTCAATTGTGCTAGAGCTTAGGAAATTTTCCATGGAGGAGATGCAAGAGAGTGTCACATCGACTGCAGACAATATTATGTCCTGTTTTTAATTAGGGAGAGAGTCCATCTTAGGTTTGCTTAGGGAGCAGAACTATGCTGCTGCTTGCATGGCTTTAAGCTACTTGACCCATTATCAGAGTTATTTTTAATTGAAGACTCTGATGGCTGACACCTTCCTATTTTCAAATTTGATTACGTACTTATTCAAATTCTTTAGTTTAGAGTAGCCCTTTTAGATAGTGTAGGGAAAGTTAGGTTACTCATGCTCGCTAAAGAGAATAATTTGATGCAATTTAACCTTAATTTCTTCTAACTGATTACCTACGTTATCTTCGAGTTAGTCATTTGCTTTGTACTAGATTTGCTTAATCTCTCAAAGAGATTGGGACTTACTCTAAACTTTTTGTATTTTTATATGATTACATTGATGAGTCGAGTGTATTAATGTGTAGCCACATTGGTTACACTGTACTGAAATGGTAACTAGTGATTGATTCCTTTCACCGCTCACTCTACTAGAAAGACCTGTCCCCTCTTGATAGACTTTAACAGAGCTCAACCTCCAGCGCGACGACCACCGCAAACCGTTGGACAGAGTAAAACGTGGCCAGGATACGTTGAAGGAGCAGAGTCCGATGGTGACAGAGCTGCAACAACAGGTAACTGTGATGGACAAAGATGTGGAGACCTTGCACTGCCGAGCAGCAGATGCAGAGGGGCGAAGCCCACATAACAACATCTGAGTGGTTGGCTTACCAGAACGAAGGAGGGGAAGATACATGGTTGCCTAACTGGAAGGTTGGCCGTCACAGGAGGTGCTCTGCATGGCCTCTCATCCTTCTTTGCTCTGGAGGTTAGTTGATGTTGCTATGTTTTTACTTGTCCAGCCTGATTTTGTTATTGCCACTGGTATCTTCATGCAGGCACACACCCAGATAATGGGGGAAGGGCGAAGGAGGACACAAACTCCTGTGTACAGGAGGAAGCAGCCATGGAACTCCCACAGGATGCCACATGCAGGTGACTAGGGATGAGATCAGGTACACTTTTCACATGGATTGTACACATGGATTGTACAGGGGTTGGAATCACCCAGTAAAAGGCACAAGATACTAGCTTTCTTAAAACGCAGAGTTGTGGATTTGGCGCTCCTGCAGGAAACGTAACTGCTGGACAGAGAGTTGTCCAAGCTGCAGCTTCGGTGGAGGACTTGGTCTTTGCCACTGGATGCCTCTTTTGCAAGGGAAGCCATAATATGGGTGTGGCCTGGAATGCCATTTGAGGCACTGGGATTCAAAATAGACACTGCAGAAGATATATAGTGGTGCGCTGGAGACTTGACGGCTTAAAACTGACCATAGTGAGTATCTGTGCCCTGTACACGGGTCAAACTCAGTTTCTTTAAACCTTGGCCCAAGTATTTATCTTTGATGCACACAGTCCGATGATACTGGGAAGAGACTATAATAGCGTGCTGGACATAGCTCTGGATAGGTCTATGCCCATGCCGCTAGATGCACCTAGTGTACAGATAGCTAGAGGTCTCCGGGTCTGGTTTCACCACTTGGGCTTAGTGGACAGCTGGCGACAACGAAACCCTTATGTTGTAATTTGGCAGCGATTGGGTTAGCATTAGCAGCTGCCATCCTGTATTTAGAGGCTATCTTGTCCGTTTTGTGGAATCCATTTTGTATTTCTGGCAGCCATTTTGTTTGCCATGTGCTACCACGTGCGCGCCATGTGCTCTGTCCTACCTTGTTGTTGTCTGCTCTTGAAATCTGCCTAGAGACAGGTTATATTAAGCCTCTTCCACTTTGCACATGCTCAGTTGAGCTTGCAGCTGTCCATGCAGCTGCTGTTAGTCTGTAAATGTCAGGATGTGTTCACCAGAATTAGCACCTGTTAGCTCCTCCCACTTGTTGACTGTGCATTTTCTGTATGACCTTATATGTGCCTAAAACCTACTTCTTGTACTTGTACCGCCTTCTTTTGAGCCCCTGTGTGGATATTAAAGGACCAAGCTCCTTCCATTCAGTGTGCTACTTCATACATTGCCGAAGGGTGTTGTGTGAATGTAGTACCACCTCATGAGGTTAATAAACTTTGTATTTTCTATTCCAGTTTCTGTGCCAACTTCTATCCTATTGGTCTGAGGACTTGTTCAGAGAAGGGCGAACCCCTAGCACTGGTAGGCCTTGCTGAGACCCACCACCACACTTATAGACAGGAGTATTCCTACTTCTCGACAGTGCACTCATTGAATGTCTACCTAGACAGGCTGGCGTGCTCCTCGGGAACAGAAGAATGCATCGTACACATGAAATATCTGGGCTGAACGATCTCATTTCACAACCCACATCTTCTTGGACAGACAGGTGGCCCCCCTATACCAATGTGGCGACACAGGGTCTTTCATCTTGAGGAACCCATGTTTCGAGACCCCATGCCAACTCGACAAGAGATTACTTCCAGCATAACTGACATTCAGCCACTAACGCAGAATGGGATGTCCTTAAGGTGATCATACAGGGGTTATATATTGGACCGTTGGTGGGAGTACAACGCTACTTATGACAGGGCCTTATCTGACTAGAGGAATAAGTGTGATGCCTATAGACGAAGCATGTGAAGGACCAGATAATGCATCGTCGCCTTCTAGAGGAGCGAGAGAACAATGCAACCACCCTGCTCTGAATAGAAGGGAGTGTCTGTCTGGTATGCACTCGGAGGGGGGCAGGACTGGGAGGATACTCTCCTGGATGGCCTTGGCGTAATATAGAGGCCCATTGTGAGTATACCAGGCCAGGGGAAAGGCTGTTTCATACACAAGGGAAGATCTTCGGGGTATTCACCTAATATTATCAAGAACTTTACCAAGAACCTGAACTGGACTGTATGGATGTGATAGAAGCCTTTTTGGCAGATGTACAGCATCCTCAGGTAACGCCAACAGTGCGACCCTAGGAGGCCCAGTGACACCCATGAAGGACCTTGTGCAGGCAAAAACCCCGGGCATAGACTGCTTCCCAGCAGAATACTACCAGGTTTACAAATCTCTACTGACCTCCAGAGGGGAACTGAGAGTGTACATGCCCAAAGCGTCTGGGGATCCGCAAGAGGTAGGCCTACTGGCCGCTGTCCAAGCTAAACCTGGACTATAAAACCCTGAGTAAAGTACTTGCAAACCGGTTGCTGCTGGACCAGTAACAACTGGTCCATTTGGACCAAAATGGTTTCATCCTACAATGTAACACCTTACTCAACATTCAGAGAGTCTACAGAAAACTGCGGGAGAAGGCGCCTAATAGTAAGCTGGGGGAGGTGGTTCTATCTATAGATCTCTGCAAAGCTTTTGATATCCTGCACTGGGTTTAGCTGAGAGTGGTTATGCAGAAAATGAGTTTTGGAGTTGGATGTGACAGATCAGTACTCCTGTTCAGGAGCAAGGGTCAGAGTTAGGGTTAAGTGCATTTCTGGGGCATTCTCGGTGCCCTGGGAACTAGGCAGGGGCACCTCTTCTCCCCATTGCTATTTGCATTGGTGATGGAGCCGTTTCCCAATATGCCCCTGAAGGAGGCCTCGGCGAGAGGCTTCCCATTGCCTTGCTGCAAGCATGTGACCTCCCTCTATGCAGACACATGCTTCTCTATCTTAGAAACATGGACACTGGAGTTCTATGGAGCCTGGAGTGCCTGAAGGGGCTGGGGAGGGTCTCTGTTTTATGCATTAACTGGCACAAGATATGTGTTTTCCCGGTGTGTTCGTATTGCAAGAGGCGCAAGGAACTCAGCCCCATGGAGATCAGATTGTAACCCTGGGTACTTAAATACTTAGAGTTTCGAGCATCATGAGGACGCAGGTACACTGGATTGGTAACTGGGGACAGCACTACGTGGCCCGCGTGGCAGTGAAACATTCTGGCACACCCTAAAGCTGCCCATCAGGGCCAGAATAACCCTTTATAAGATGGTTATATTATCAAGAGTGCTGCACCATTTTGCTAACATCCCGATATGGATAGCACAGGCTTGGTTTAGATCTCTCAAGCTCTTACTGCGAGAGCTAATACAGGATAGAGGTAGGTAAAGTGCAGCACTCCTCATGCTCCCGCGCCCAATTCAGTGTGGAGAACTGGGAGCGCCAAACTTTGAGCTCTATGACCTGGCAGCACAGCTACATTGGCTGGCAAGGTGCTTGGGGGGCCGCAATCCTACAAAATTGGACTAGTTCGGGGAGCCAGTTGGGCAGGAAGCACTGACGGCGTTAATGATGGGCGTCAAACTGACTCTGGCCAGGAGACACAAACTTTTGTCAATTGGCCCGCAATGTCAGAGGAGGGTGCTGTGCATGTGCAGGGATGCAATGCATTGCCCATAGTGTGGCTGCTCAGCCTGCGCAGAGGCTAGTTTACAGCTCAGAGTATGCGAACATGGGTAGAGGCAAGGATGGAAACATTGGGGGACTTATACTAAGGGGGCACCTTGAGAAGTCTTGAAGTTTTTTATCCGACCATGTGCTGCAGGGGGTTTAATTCTTACCATACGGCTGCTCACACATGTGCTGCGGAACCTTGTGGTGGGTCGCCCCCCCCCCAAGGTGCCGCAGCACGTGTGTGGGGGGGGGGGGGGGCGGGAGTGAGTTCAGAGCCATGGACTAATAACACACTGCAGACACTGCTCACAATAGGGGTTCGTAGGAGTCTGATCACCTGGCTGTACCGCATGTTGGTTTTAGAGACCTTTGACAGTCTGCCAGGCCCCTTGGCCTGATGAGAGGAGATCCTACATAGGCCCTTTGGAAATAAAGAGTGGACAAGGACATTTGAATGCGCCTGCAAGATGTTGAGAAACACAAGATTAAAATAAACCCAATTTGTCTGCCCAACATTCCTTACACCACAGGCTTAATGTAATGCTATAGACACAGGCGCACCGCTGCCCACGTTGCCACCTAGCGGATCTAACATTCTAGCTCTGGGCATCTCCTGCAAACATAGCTAGACTTTGTATGTTCCTGGAGGCCCCTCCACACAATGGATGGAGGGTAGAAGTGGTTAGCCGAGCGACGTCTGAGGGAGCGATACTTAAGAAGGAAGAGATACGGGGAATGAGCAGGACGCCCCTGGCGGAGCAGTGGCAGGAGGTGCGGACTGCCTTTCTGGAGCCATTGAATCAGGACGATCCGATTTCACCTTCCCACTTTCCCCGAGGTACAACCTACCGAGCGTACACTAAGACTCAGAGAGTGCCGGGGAGGTATCACTAGGTGGAAATTCCCCGAGGCCATCACCACAAAACAGTATTGGAGAACAAAAATGCCCTGGACATTAAGGTATTAGTTTCCCAGAGGCTAGACTAGTTTAATGTTCAATATTAGTTATAACGTTCATAGATTTCACGCAGTACAACGAGAACTGACAAGTGAGATTCCTCAGAGGCATGCGGGGGACAGCGTGAGCAGCGAGGAGCGCGGTCGGTGGAGTCTCATATTGAAATGTCTCAGTAGCCCGCATGCACAGGAGTACACTGTACTGTAGGACTGAGATGCCTTCTACCTGAGCAAAATGCCAGAATGATCATAACTGCATGGATCACCTGTTTCACTTTGCAAGACTCAAAAAGATACACAAATAAATTTCCTTGGTGCCTGTAAAGTATCTCAGCTAAACTGCATTCTTTGGAATTTCAGTTATGAGGTATAAAATAGGTACAAGCCACTATCATTTAGATTTCACAAATGAAATTGATTAAGCTAACTCTGTGCTAATCATGATATGATGGTAAATATTCGATGTATCGGAGGAAGACTACCAAAATGTAGGCAAACAAAATGCTTTTGTGGCAATCACAACCTATTAAAGTGTGCTACTGTCAATCAGTAGGTTAATGAACACTGCCACTGCGGCAACAAACACCATTTAGGTTTGAGCAATATAATAATAATTTGATCTTTATGTTGGACGTCTAAACCTTTTATGTGTAAATGTGTCATTATAACCCGATGCTACTCAGTATACCCACCTCAGAAGGATCATTAGCATTGTCAGTCTTTGAATTTGTGGCCTACACTGTTTCAGCAGTGAACGAACAGCTCCCTTAGCTGACATCATGAATCATGGCATTACTAGTTTCCAGACCATAATGTCATAACTATAAACACTTTGTGATATGGTCATGGCTAAATGTTTATTGAACATCTGTGATTCACAGGAAGATTAATAGATTGGGTTCTGTAAATGTTTCGCAGTATTTAGATATGTGAGCATTATATATGGATCCTTCAGCCAATAGTGTGCTAGGTCTCATAAATGTTACAAGTACGTGGAGCATTCCAGTAGACAAATGATCCTCAGATGAATAATAAATAGAACTGAATTTAATGACTTGTGTAAAGTACATTCCTTTTGTTAAATAGTTTTGGTTAAAATCTTAACATGCACTGTGTAAAACAGAAACAAGCATTCTCAAACAAGGGATCTATAATAATTATCCCCACTCGCCTGCCTTGCCTCTCTCAGGCCACCTCATAGGACTGATGGAGGCGAATACACAGCCTTTCTGTCGTAAATCAACAGCCATTGGCTGCACTTTATATCAAGCAAATGGTTCCTTTCAGTAAAGTCCATAGGTCAGATTTCAGAAATATGCCATCACCATCTCATTCTAACATCGCTATTGGTGGGGCAGACCAGTACAAGTAAATATGTAATTTTCTCTTAAGCCACGCAACTATATATCACCCCTTGTAATGAGACGGATTGGATCTACCCTGATCAGAGGTTTTTGAGCAGCACTTTCAGGTTGTGCGATGGGAGTCTTTCCAAGCCGGATTATCTTAATTCATATCTAACTGATATAGTTGCTTATAGAAGAGAACATTCAAAATTATAGAACAAACAGGTGGTGAAAATCCGAAATGTATGTAAATGATGTTCTATAATTTATTTGTATGGTCTGATTCAAACTTTAGAGAGACAGGATTCTGTCTTCAAAACAGAATGGCATCTATTCCAGAATCCTTCATCAGCCACCTATGAGGGTACGAAAAACGTAAACAGGGACTCGGTTATTGGTCTGAAATACTAACAAAGGGTTCAGGAGAACCAGCACGTCTCCCCCTCATGAAGATAAGATCATCACTCACACGGTCAATTGTCAGGTCTGTCCAGCTACCATGTAGTTGGCTAGAAGGCATATTTGGCATTTTCTGTTGTGTGATTTCTAAGGAACAGTGTAAGTGTGTGCTTGGTACTCATTCACACAACTGAGTTTATTCAGCAGCAGGGAGTCTGCCGCAGGCCAGAAGTTCTCAGCTGCTGCCTTCTTGCCTTCGTGATCGGTGTAGCTGTGGTATGTCTTAACAGCTTCAGGTGAGCTGCTGCACCCATCTAAAACCAAAGTAATAGTTATTCTGGTTTTCCTGCTCATAAGGATGAACCATTCCCACTGGATATGTGAGACAGGACCATTCCAAGCGCAGAAGGATACCAATGCCACTGGATATGTGAGACAGGACCATTCAAAGCACGGAAGGATACCAATGCCACTGGATATGTGAGACAGGACCATTCAAAGCACGGAAGGATACCATTGCCACTGGATATGTGAGACAGGACCATTCAAAGCACGGAAGGATACCATTGCCACTGGATATGTGAGACAGGACCATTCAAAGCACGGAAGGATACCAATGCCACTGGATATGTGAGACAGGACCATTCCAAGCACGGAAGGATACCAATGCCACTGGATATGTGAGACAGGACCATTCAAAGCACGGAAGGATACCATTGCCACTGGATATGTGAGACAGGACCATTCCAAGCACGGAAGGATACCAATGCCACTGGATATGTGAGACAGGACCATTCAAAGCACGGAAGGATACCATTGCCACTGGATATGTGAGACAGGACCATTCAAAGCACGGAAGGATACCAATGCCACTGGATATGTGAGACAGGGCCATTCCAAGCACGGAAGGATACCATTCCCACTGGATATGTGAGACAGGACCATTCAAAGCACGGAAGGATACCATTCCCACTGGATATGTGGTACAGGACCATTCAAAGCACGGAAGGATACCATTCCCACTGGATATGTGGTACAGGACCATTCAAAGCACGGAAGGATACCAATGCCACTGGATATGTGAGACAGGACCATTCAAAGCACGGAAGGATACCAATGCCACTGGATATGTGAGACAGGACCATTCAAAGCACGGAAGGATACCAATGCCACTGGATATGTGAGACAGGACCATTCCAAGCACGGAAGGATACCAATGCCACTGGATATGTGAGACAGGACCATTCCAAGCACGGAAGGATACCAATGCCACTGGATATGTGAGACAGGACCATTCCAAGCACGGAAGGATACCAATGCCACTGGATATGTGAGACAGGACCATTCCAAGCACGGAAGGATACCAATGCCACTGGATATGTGAGACAGGACCATTCAAAGCACGGAAGGATACCAATGCCACTGGATATGTGAGACAGGACCATTCAAAGCACGGAAGGATACCAATGCCACTGGATATGTGAGACAGGACCATTCCAAGCACGGAAGGATACCAATGCCACTGGATATGTGAGACAGGACCATTCCAAGCACGGAAGGATACCAATGCCACTGGATATGTGAGACAGGACCATTCAAAGCACGGAAGGATACCAATGCCACTGGATATGTGAGACAGGACCATTCAAAGCACGGAAGGATACCAATGCCACTGGATATGTGAGACAGGACCATTCAAAGCACGGAAGGATACCAATGCCACTGGATATGTGAGACAGGACCATTCAAAGCACGGAAGGATACCAATGCCACTGGATATGTGAGACAGGACCATTCAAAGCACGGAAGGATACCAATGCCACTGGATATGTGAGACAGGATCATTCAAAGCACGGAAGGATACCAATGCCACTGGATATGTGAGACAGGACCATTCCAAGCACGGAAGGATACCAATGCCACTGGATATGTGAGACAGGACCATTCCAAGCACGGAAGGATACCAATGCCACTGGATATGTGAGACAGGACCATTCCAAGCACGGAAGGATACCAATGCCACTGGATATGTGAGACAGGACCATTCCAAGCACGGAAGGATACCAATGCCACTGGATATGTGAGACAGGACCATTCAAAGCGCGGAAGGATACCAATGCCACTGGATATGTGAGACAGGACCATTCAAAGCGTGGAAGGATACCATTCCCACTGGATATGTGAGAGGGGACAATTCTCAGCTTGGATGGTTCCCTTCCCACTGGATATGTGAGACAGGACCATTCCAAGCGTGGAAGGATACCATTCCCACTGGGTATGTGTGAGGGGACCATTCCAAGCGTGGAAGGATACCATTCCCACTGGATATGTGAGACAGGACCATTCCAAGCATGGAAGGATACCATTCCCACTGGATATGTGAGAGGGGACCATTCCCAGCGTGGAAGGATACCATTCCCACTGGATATGTCAGAGGGAACCATTCCAAGCGTGGAAGAACTTCACATGTTTTATAACTACCTTGGGAAGTAGGTCCCTGCCACACACTACTTAAAGATAGCCAGGAGTACATGCACCAGTGCTTTACAATACTCTCAAATTGGAGGGCAAAATATTACTTTAGCTTTGCAGGCAATTTATCAAAATGGACCATATTACTCAAGCCATGTGCAGAACAGAAGCTGGCAAATATGGCACTTTTTGGGCTTTCCGTGCAGTTTGATACTGTGGAAATGTCATTTCACCCCTATTTAAAACCGACTAGTGACTCTTATGTATTTGCTTGGATGGGAGCATTCCCCATGCACATAAGGATCTTCCAGCTGACCTTGGTGTATGGCCTTCCTTTACAGAAAAAGTGATTGGGCAATGCAACCGCCGGGAGGGCATGTTTTGTATTATGTAGGCAGTGATCAGGCGGGAAACATCCTTTACAACGAAACTTTTACGACACAAAGCTAGTACAACGCAGGTTTTACTACGCATACCTTTACAACGCATTACACTGGGGGCGCTCTAGGATAGGGAATACGTTTAATTTACTATCCAACACCTTCCCTAGTGTCCACGGGGCCTGGAGTCGGAATAGTAAATTAAACTATTCACTATCCAGCACCCCAAAGTGTAATGCGTAGTAAAACCTGCGTTGTAAAAGCATGCGTTATAATGTCATACATCCGATCAGGCATTTGCATTCCACGTGTGACCTTTATCTGGGGCATAATGTCTCCATGGAGGATCCCAGACTTCACCAACTACATCACCCTGAATACCCCTGTCAAACAATTTTGTCTCTTTCCTTGGTGCATAGCCAAATAGAGTAACTGCATCCCAACCTCTGCAGGAAAGCAGGATGGCATGCAGTTTCCCTGGCTTACCGTTATTATTATTATTATTATTATTATATTTGCACTTGTAAAGCGCGCTGCTACCCGGAGGTTTCCTGGCGCTGTGCAACGCTGGGGAACCCGTCCTGGCTTTCCCTGTGGGATGGTCCCTGCTGGGAGTCCTCAGGGTGGAGCCAGGCATCCCCGGCGTTGGGGGGGGGGGGGGGGCGTTGTGGAAATTAGGCAAGCTAATGCCCAGAGTTGCCGAGTGGGACCCCAGATTAGAGTAGGCACCGAAGCGAGAATTATCGAGTCCGCTGACCCAAGTCCACGACCCTGCCGCGTCGGGTATTGAACCCTGGTCCCGGCCGACATCTGCTCCCGGGTCTGCCGCCTCTAACTGGTGAGCCACACCACTCCACCGTTAATGAGTGCAGGCTACAGCCAGCACTCCCTAGTGGTTGATCTGTGTCCTACACCAGTTTGTAGGCACAAAGTCTGTGCGCCAGGTCCTGAACTGGAGTCCTTGTCTCATATTGTGGTATCTTGCTTGAGTTTGCGCTTCACGCAGGAGACTGTCTCTATCCACCAAGCAAACTCCTAATGACCCAGACTACATTCCTCTAGCTTCGCACGGACTCCTTTGGAAGCAGCGGAGTGGACTAAGTTTGCGTTACTCGGTAAAGCTCCTAAGTCTAATGTGACATTGAAAGTTGTCAACCGCAAAACGTGCTTGATATCAAAGCCCCATTCCATTTTCCAAATTTTATTCCTGTACATAATCGTCCCTGTTAAAAATTGCCCTGAGTGGTAGAATCTTTATGCAACCACATATTTAACTACATCTGTACGTCTTTAAGTCATCTGCATATGATTCTCTGTGAAAGTGGCCATCCAGTACTACTCCCTAATACCCAAGGAGGGACTACAAGATTAAAGCAGCACGAGGAACTCAATACACCACCAATCAAGGAACGTAAACACAGCGAAGAACGCGAGTACGCGCAGTACGTACATTACCAGCCTTTCCGCACCTCTACGTAAATATGATGTCTCAAAAGATTATAACAGCAAATTACACCTAGAAACCTACTGCCATTACCGGTTTATGTTTAATTGTGATGTCAGTCACAAGGGATCTTTGATCAAGAAAACTCACTTTCATCAACGTTTTTCATTTCCGATGAGGTTTTCTGTAAACACTGTAGAACCCGGCCACGTGTCTCATTAAGACACACACTAGCTCTCAAGTTCTCCCTTGTCAAGCATGAGCAGTTCACCCAGGCTTATGTTTTTTCTGTTTTATTCTGGAAACTGTAGTTCTTTTTTCGTTTTTAGGCACAGGGTGGTAAAAAACAAAATGTGAATGCACATACGTTGGAGCAGTACTAGACGCAGTGCTTAATTTGAATAAAAAGAAGTGCCAGAGCTTTTGTCAGTACCCCACTGCAACTTGGATTACACATTGTCCCTGCCATGCAGCCAATGATAGAACCAACACAACTACTAACCATCACACTCCTGCAAGTGTGACAATAAGGACTATTCCATGCCCCCAAAGCTTTAAGAAGGGCTTGTGCGGCAGAAAATAGTATTTTTTAAATGTATATTGAATTAATAATTGACTGCTGTTGTGGTGATCTCAGTCTGTGCCACCTTGTGGCAAACTGTCACAGGCGCCAGTGTTGACAATGAAGTGCCAATGCCGAGCACCGGAAACCACTGGCGCAAACTAAGCACTGACTAGACAAGACATCACAATACTAAATAATACATTCACATCTACTCTAATCGTGATCATTCCTGATACCCATCATCTTGAGACTGGTAGTTCAGTCCTACGGGCTAAGCTAATGCGTTTGGTGCTGAAGTGCATTCACCATTCACTAGGCCCCCACAAACAGCAGACAAATGAGTGTCAGGACCAATAATGTAGTCACATCACTTTGGCTTCGAGAGAGTTGCATTAGTTCTCACGAGAAGCCAGAACCCAATTTAAACTAGACTGCATGATCTACAAAGCCTTTCACTTCCAAGAAAAAGAATGCATTCTCTCTGGTACAAAAAAGCACTGTAGGAAGCAACGAACAGTTTCTGGTGAAACTGAAAAACAACTCATTTCCAATCCCACTGCACTTTTTCCTCCTACCTGCTTTACCTCTAATATTGCCCAGTCTCCCCTCGCACCGGCTGAGCACTTTATTTCTCCTTCCTAAAATCTCTGTCATTAGTTACTCAGTAATCAGATTTGGGACCACTAATCTCTTGGTTGACACTGTTTCACAGATTTATGTTCTTTGCATGCAACACTAAGACCATAAACCTGTTTGAGTCGAGAGAGCATTAACTCCTACTTGGCGGAGTTGTGCTGTATAAAAGTGTAAATATATGTTTAACCCTCCATTTACTATGAGCAATGAAAATAAATCACCTGCACGGATAACCTGGCTGGGTATAAATGCAGAGTCAGAAATAAAGATCCAGATGTAATATTCTCCTGGTTGCAAAAAAGCAGTTGCTGTTTGTGACCAATATGTTTTGCGACAAAAATGTAGTTTGCAAACCCACCTATGTACGAATAGGTGAATTTGCAAAAATAAATGAACTTGGTGGGTTACAATCTGACCTACCCGATTAGTATTCATTAGGTTGGTCACAAAGTGCAACTCTCTGATTGGTCAAAAGAACAAGGATGATGGCCTGCAAGGGTCTGCAGACCACCAAGTCTATAATTTATTTTAAACAAAGGAACCATTTTTTAAACTTGTGATTTAACGGGCTGCTTTTGTGATTTGTTTTGTAAACATTCCAGTGAGCATTGGCAGCGGTTGCCGGAGTCAATGCCTACTTCTCCTTGAAACCTTTACCCAATTCACAAAAGGGAAGGACTCCAAAGGGGACCACTCCTCCTTTGCGAATAGGTAACCACTCCAACTCTGGGCTGGGTAACTATTCATTGATACATATGGTATCACTTCCGCATTTGCAAGTCATGCCAAAAACACAGTTCTCCCAAATAAGTATCCAGCCATAATCCAATTTTAGGAGTCAGTAAAACTTAATTGAAAAAGCTGCCTAAGTTTAAATATAAGATGACATTAATACTAACCTTCTCCTGCATGACTACCAGTCTAGCCTCAAATCACACTGCAGCATGGAGACCAATACCTTACACAGCATAAGCAATGCCCTCCTGAACACAGATGAAGACGAGTCCTGCTGGAACCCTGAGCTGCCTTTGACAGTCGATCCTTGCACACTCCTTTGTACTCGGGGTCTTAAATGGAATTCATAAGCAGTGTCCTTCACTGATTCTCTTCTTATCTATCCAACGGATACCAGCTTGTTCACATGGGCACCTCCTGGTCCCAAAAGAACCCCATCACCTGTGAATCCCCCAGAGTTTTATATTGTTCCCCATCATCTCCAGCCTCTACATGTAGCCATTTGGAATTCTACTGATAGATACCAGCATTAAGATTCATCAATATGCCAGTTATACTCTACCCTACTTGAAAGCCTCCTCTGCTTCAGACATCTAATGCCTCAAACACTGCCTGAACATGAACCAGACCTGAATATATCCAGTGCATATCTGAAGCTCAATCCAACCAAGACAGAAAGCCTGTTATTTGTCAAGAACGACAAACAAGAAACAGTACAAGCTTGGCTCAATGACATGAACCTGGACAGCTTCAAACTCAAATTTTCACTAAATGCCAAGCTCCCCCTAAAAGAACATATTTCCAAAAAAAAGACAGCCTGGTACCAACTGAAATCAAGTGAAACCATTTCTTTCAGAAAATAACTTCGGAGCTGTTGCTCTGACCCTCCTACTCTAGCATCTTAATGGTGGCACCGCCCTGCTCCATGACCTGCCAGGATCCACATTGGCACCCCGTAAGGGCATTCTGCATGCTGCTGCTCATCTCATCCAGGGCCTGAAGAAATATGATCACATCAACCCCAGCCTAATAGAACTGTATTGGCTCCCCTTGCAGCCCATGCTGTCTTCAAAACCAGATAAATAATGTACAACCACGACCAACACTTGCAGACAAGCTCACCATCTCTGGTGTTCTTGGCACACCAGCAGCCAGGACACCCTCAGACTGCAAACTAAGAAGTGTGAAAAAGAAACAAACAAGGTAGCAGGTTTTTAACATCTATGCTCCCAGCATGTGGAACAACATCCCGTATCCATCAGGATTATCCGACGTTGCATTTAATTTAAGAAGAAGCACCTTTTTCAAGCCTACTACATGACAATAAATTAACAGCCCACAAACCAGCTAGCACTTCTATCAGTCATCGACGTTATGTTCGTCTTTTACCCTGTACAGCACTCTACTGCCTTTTGGCTATGTTGGTACTGTAGAAACAGCAGACTCATATTCAGGCACGATCATCCATAATCTGCGTGGGTGTAATATTTGCATCCTGCCAAACAATAGCAATATTTTTGTTTTAAATACGTGACCTTAGTTTTTTTTCTTCACAACTTGTCATTGTGATTAATTTTTGTTCAGCTATTCTACCTATGGGATATAATTTATTTCTCCAATTTTTTTTAAGTCAAAGAATTAAAAAAATTGACATTTAACACAGTGTTAAGCTGGGCATTTCTTCCTACTTTCAGTGCTCCCAAATTAAAGTTGAAAGAACTGAATCCCAAAATATTGCCACATCACCTGGCTACATAGGATTACAGTGCATCTTATGATCTCTCCAAAGATGAAAATCCCAAATAGATTTAGAATGTTACAAAACGACAATATCAGTTGCCTGGATTGTTGTCCCTGGCCACTCAACTCTTGAAGAAGCACAACATACATGAGGTTTTGAACCTCTGACGGCTACAAATGACACACTAGGTGCCAATAAAGAGCCTATTTTGCAAAATCTGCATTTCCACACTCTTACCCAACCAGTGTAGGACAACAACATCTTGCTACCGCCAGGCCTGCTTTGGACTGTAGCCCTGTTTACTGAAAATGAAGAACCTAGAGCTGAGAGTAAACAGCCAATCTTCTGCTCCACACTCTGCTGAACAACAAATGCCACGCCAGATTACTTAAAGACTATCTGTTCTGTAACTTCATATTTACAGCCTCGCTCACATGTCAGCTAGTGGCGCCAACAAGGACCTCTTCCATATTGGAGTATGATGATCTTTATTTGCAGTCGAAGAACTTCACTGCTATCTTCCTCAAAATAAACAATTTCATGTTTATATGAAACGAGATGAACCTTTATTTACACTGGGTCCGCCATTTGTAATTCATTTAAATTAATGTGAAGTGTGCAGAGGATGAGGAAACGCTCCCCTTGGCACTTCTTATGACTGTAATATTTCATTACCTGACAGTAAATACCCTAGTGATTTCCCACAAGGCTTGCAGATCTGTATTTCAACCTGGCCTATTACACTGCTGGATAAACAGAGGAAATTGCACTATAAATTGTGGTTTTGATACATTAGCAAATAACCACGTCGCATTCCTTTTAAGTCTACAGATTGGAAAACTCCACTTTCAAAAGCTGTTATTATCCACTTGACTTGGTTTTAAACAGAGCAAAACAGACAAAGTGCTGACAATGTTTGTAACTCTTTTGTGCCTACAGCCAAATTACGCTTCTCTGTAAATCCACTAATCTTCTATAGAACCCTGTGAGTATTTTTCTACCACACACTTGGCTCACAGAATACAGTTTTAGCAGACAAATAAGTTACACAATTTAGTGGTACTTCGCGTAAAATCAATCTGTAAAACATTATACTGTCTCTTTCTTTAGCTTTTTGATCCACCGAGACATCTACCTAACACGAAGATCTCAAACTCAAAAATATTTTACAGCTATAACATCCAAACTTGTGTACCATCAATTTTCTTTTGGACATGTGCTGGTATTTTGTGACACCACGTCAGACTTTGCCAAAACAAAGACATGCCAGTACATGTCAGGTGCCATTTTACAAAAGCCCTTGTATTTTCTGGGTAATTGAATGCCACTCTGGATCCCCCACAGACCCTTGCCCTCACCACATCTTCAACAAAGCAGACTCCGTCATAGCACCGCACCTCCGAGACGTCATCAACTGCTCCTTCAACTCCGCTACCTTCCCAGAAGTCTGGAAACACGCTGAACTCACCGCCCTTCTGAAAAAACCAACAGCGGACCCCACCAAACTCAAAAATTACCGCCCCATCTCGCTTCTTCCATTCCCGGCCAAAGTCATCGAGAAAGCCGTCAACAACCAGCTCGCCGCCTTCCTCGAAGCCAACAAATCCCTCGACCCCTCACAATCTGGCTTCCGAGCAAAACACAGCACTGAGACCGCCCTCATCGCAGCAACAGACGACATTCGAACTCTACTGGACAATGGAGACACAGTCGCCCTCATCCTCCTCGACCTCTCTGCAGCATTCGACACAGTCTGCCACAGCACCCTTCTACAACGCCTCAATAACATCGGAATCCAAGGAAAAGCACTTGAATGGATCACCTCGTTCCTCACCGGAAGAACCCAGAGAGTCCGCCTTCCTCCATTCAAGTCCGAGGCCTCTGAAGTCATCTGCGGCGTACCTCAAGGATCCTCACTCAGTCCCACCCTCTTCAACGTATACATGAGCCCCCTCGCGGCCATCGCCCGCTAACACAACCTCAACATCATCTCTTACGCGGATGACACTCAACTGATCCTTTCTCTCACCAAGGACCCCAGCACCGCCAAAACTAACCTACACGAAGGAATGAAAGAAGTCGCCGAATGGATGAAACAAAGCCGTCTGAAACTGAACTCAGACAAAACAGAAGTCCTCATCTTAGGTACATCCCCCTCTGCTTGGGACGACTCCTGGTGGCCGGAAGCCCTTGGAAAAGCACCCATCCCGACAGACCACGCACGGAACCTTGGCGTCATCCTGGATTCTTCACTCTCAATGAACAGACAAGTCAGCGCCGTATCCTCTTCCTGCTTCAACATTCTTCGCATGCTCAGAAAAACATTTCGCTGGATCCCCTCCGAAACAAGGAAAACAGTCACCCACGCTCTGGTCACGAGCCGACTGGACTACGGAAACACCCTCTACGCAGGTACCACCGCGAAACTCCAGAAGAAACTCCAACGAATCCAAAACGCCTCAGCCAGGCTCATATTAGACATCCCACGCAACGAACACATCTCTGGTCACCTTAAAGACCTCCACTGGCTACCCATCAATAAGAGGATCACTTTCCGACTGCTTACCCACGCACACAAATCACTCTACGACATCGGACCAGACTGCCTCAACTCACGACTGTCCTTCTACACCCCCCCCCGCCAACTACGTTCTTCCAGCCAAGCCTTCGCCACTGTACCTCGCATCAACAAGACCACCATGGGAGGCAGGTCCTTTTCATATCTGGCTGCTAAAACATGGAACTCACTCCCCGCTTACCTTCGCCTCACCCAGAACCACCTAGCGTTCAGAAAGCAGCTTAAAACGTGGATATTTGACAAATAATCCTCCTCCCCTTCCTAAGCGCCTTGAAACCCTCTGGGTATGTAGTGCGCTATACAAATTCTATGACTTGACTTGACCTGACATAGCAAGATGAAATAAACACCAGCGGGTTGGCTGTGTTAACCACTTTAGTTGGAAGCAGCTGTAATGCTGCACCTTATTTAGGCATTACTCTAACTAAACACCTCTCGGCTGAAACGCGTCGGCACATCTACAAGAGCCAGTTATATCATTGAGTGATTCATTGCAAATATAATATATTATATTATATTTGTTTCTGCTCTTGAGTTCACGTTGCTTTGTTTGTCTACAAATAGAATTTGATTTGTAAACATTGATGAAATGAATTTTTAATGTGTACTGTTCTGTGTTAATTTGATGTTTTTTGATTTACCTTTTGTCAAAATTGTTAGGTTTTGTGATGGTGTAAATGTGTATCTATTTTTGCCTAAAAGAATACATTTTTCAAAAATAAGTCAAAAAATATGAGTAATGGGTATAAATAAAAGTACCTTACCAGGTTTCATGAATTTGCACTTGGTTTTCATCAAATAATTGTCATACTAAGATATGAGGGTTCGGGCATCTTCTTTGTATCCTATTCCCAGATCAATGACACCAGTATTAGTGTTTTGGGTACATCACCTCTAAGGGCTCTATATCATGTAGCAAGCTATTGTCCGCAATCAAATCAAGATGCACATACTGGATGTCAATGGGATCTCTGGGAAGATAGATTGTGCCCTTCCTCACCTTCTACTGTGGTAATTGCCCCTAGGAGACAGAAAAGACGGGTTGAGTCTCAATGAAGGTAGTGATCTCTTTATGGGATATAATGTCAATTGGTATGCAAACTCTTGTTGCCCACAGCAACATAGCCATCTCTTCATGTGCTTCTTGATTTGATTACACCTCTTCATTAATAGGTTGGTGATTTCAGTCACCTCAATCAACCATTGAGTATTTGGAATGACGGAGGTCTGTTTGGCCTCTTCTGGCCTCCCAGGCGTTTTACATGCAGTAATCCATCTTAATACTACCCCAAGCTCATTGTCGAAGGCACGATGAATGGTTTCTAGGTGGTGGGATGCAGCAGGCCTGCAATAGTCTTCTGATCAGAGGATTTAAGGTAGGAAGTGCATTATCTAAGGTTTATGTTTGTGGCAATTCTTCGAGTGGAAGGTTTTGCAATGCAAATGAATCATGAGCTTGCCTCAAAAAGTAGGCAAACAAAAGACCAAACGAGCCACCTGGAGACCCCAACACCCACCCTGAGGAGCATTTATTCGACCTCTTCTAGCTCTGCTCAGGGGATATCATGGAGATCTAAAGGCCACACAACTTGCAGCTATTACAAGAATAGGCAACCATATCAGGATTCCTCATCTGTGCAGGTGTCTGAATATAAAGGTGGAAGAGATCGAAGCAGTAGTGGCGGTATTAGGGGCTTTCAATTTTCTGGCAAAATTGCCTGAAGTGCTTTTACAAGGTGGCTCATTTGTGTTTTTAGTTTCTGCTTCTTGTTTCCCAGCTTTGGGGTCAAATGATACTTGTGGTCCAAATTCCGACGAGTTTGATGTATATTTCTAAAGAGATACTGAATGATATTCTTGGAAATATTTCTCAAAACCTATGCTTTCTAGTAGACGTGTCTTCTTGTCCACGAGAAAATGTATTCGATTTTTAGTTCCCAATTTCATGTTTCATGCAAAACATAGAATTCAGAAATGTTTTCTCAGTGGCTCTTCTGACAAACTTAACTGATTTCACTTTCTCACAATAGAAGATATCTCCATGGGGTTAACATTGGCGCAAAGGTGGCAGTGGAACTCTGGAGATCCTACACATCGACTGAGCTAGCTATTTAGGCAGGGACCAGATATGCCGCTGCCTACACCACACAATGGATTCTGGCTAGGTCAGTGTCCACACTGTGCATTGGACACAATTCTGGACAGCTAGAATAGGGCTAGTTATTACTATTATAATGTAGTAATGTCTTTATCCAAAATAGTAAATAAAAAGCTTAATATGGTAGAACAAAAGATAAAAGTAGGTGAGTCACAAATGTAGGAAATATATAATCGAGAGGCATTGACAACAAATGGTTTTAAGGTGTTGGAAGACATAGGCATGACAAATAATAAAAGAAAGGCCATCCTTGCCACACAGGGACATAAACAAAAATGAAAGTGATCCTTGAAGGACAAAAGACTGCAAGCCACAGCTTGGAATATGACTGAAAGAGGCAGAAATGCATACTAACAGGTAAGAATCTAGGACCCAGAAAGACCATTATTGAATTTAAGGACAAATTACTAAAATAAAAATAAATAAAAAAACACACAAAACTTTGAAAAAGACCTGTGCAAAACTGTTGGCAAAGTGAGAATGGAACTAGATATCGGGTGGCATATCATTCTGGATGATGCATAGAGGTGATAACGAGTATGCTTGAAGTCCTAGACGAGGAGAGCTACAGTAATCAATAAAAAAGATATATAATGTTATGGGTTTCAATTTGGCGCATTTCACAGCCAGGAAAAGAAAAATTAATTGAAGGGGAGCAGTTGAAGGGGCACGTGTAGGCCAGAATGTAAGATATTGTTAGAAAAAGCGAGGAAGGGGTGAAAAGGAGGAGAAAGAATTAAATAATAGGGGAAGGAATACTTTATAATAAAGTCGGTTCCTAGGAAGAGGGAGGAGTATGCAATGCCTCAATTACTGATTTTAAGCTATATTATCCAAAGTCCTATTCTTCCTTATTACAGTTTACAACCCTCCCTACATTTATCTGGGGTGAAGCTTTAAATCTAATTTGAGGTATGACCTTGGGAGTCCATACAGGTTGATGGTGGTGAATAGTGGTACTCATTTTGGAGAAGATGATTTTGTTTGATTAACATCTGAGGCAGCACTGTGCCTAAAAACAACACAAAGGCATCACTTAAGGGTGCTTCTTTCTTGGTTCTGGTCTGGGAGAGAAAAGAGTAATACTGGAAGTTCTGGGTATTAGAGCAAAGGAAAAAATACATGTTACCCAGACTTGACCAGTGTGTATTGACCTGTTGTTGGCTCACTGACCACTTCAAAATGCTCAATGTTTTTCAACAAATCAGCTATTCAACGTATTGTTCAAAAAACAAGCAACCATAACTAGGTTACAAATTATTTGCTGACATAAGGAAATGCTTCCCTTTGTTATTCTATATTGAACCATTGTTTACCACTGGTTCAGCAAGCGACATCCCCAGACAGATTACTAGGCACATTCAGCTTTCTCCCACAACTGTAAATAAATTTAGCTAGATTGTATATATCATTTAAGTTCTTAAGTCAGCATGTTCTGGAGACACAGCTTAGCGAGACGCGGAGATTCCTTGTATTCCAAGAAAAGCATGTATAACATAGCCATACTGTTGACTTCCAAAGTGGTGTTTGCTAAACATAGTTTGAAGTACTTAAGTATGGCTAGGATATTTCCATAAACACCGGATATCTTGATTGAGCTCATCAATTCAGAAGGAAAACCTCATCCCTGTGTATGAGCTGTTTGTGCAATGTTACATTTCCAGTTTGCAAAATGTGCTTACTAAAGTAATAAAGACTTTCTTTATGAATATTAAAGGAGAACACCTACTTCAAAATAAAAAACAAATTACCTCTTCGTTCACCTTGAAACTGAATTGTTTATTGCTACCCAACACATTAGTACTCATTTTATCAACCTAAGAAAGAAATGGTGGCTGGGTCCCGCAGGATTCAAACCATTGACCATGAGATCAAACAGTGATTCTTGGGCATATACATTAGTCCAGAGATCGCCACATCTACGGGCAGCGATATATGCAGTATTACATGGAAGCACATAGATAAATTCACTGAGATCCAGACCACACAG
Organism: Lissotriton vulgaris; assembly: GCF_964263255.1. Taxonomy (NCBI): domain Eukaryota; kingdom Metazoa; phylum Chordata; class Amphibia; order Caudata; family Salamandridae; genus Lissotriton; species Lissotriton vulgaris. The sequence goes on along the minus strand of NC_141695.1, from coordinate 1,038,568,180 downwards.
TGTAATATGCAGAACTTATAAATCTCCTTTAGTACTTTTCTCCCCTGAGGTATTTCCCTTAGTTTTGATTCGTGGGGAGAGGGTGGTCCTCTTCGAAGATGGTAGGGGAACAAGATTACAACCTGCCATCGTATTTGCTCTTTCTGGTTAGAGTCCTTATAAATTAAGGCTGGTAAGGAGTGTAGCCTCCTTTATCTGTTAAATGACAGACTCAAGTAATCAGAAAAATCAGAGAAGTGCTTAGGTACTATAAATTACATTGTAGAAAGACCAATTATGGCTTAGATGCTTTCCCAGGGAGACATCTTGCATTATGTCATTCAATAAATATCTGTTATTTGATATTTTTGTGTGAATTATGGCTGAATTACGAATTCTGTGTAGCTTGTTGACATACATACTTGTTAAGGGTTCTGTAAATTTTTCTCATGGTCCAAAAAATAAAAAGAAAGTTTGCAAGTGCAACTTCAGGTATGCTTAGCATTTATTCATTTGTTAGATGTCATTGTAATTGCATTGCATTTATATAGCACTTAGTACCCCTGACGAGGCATTGAAGCACTGTTTGGCGAGTAGCATGCTACTCTGGAACCCAAGGTTAGTGTCCATCCAGTGGCTATTATTAATTATGTTGATTAGTCATGTGTACTCAACAAAAAAAGACATGCATTTACTCCAGTTACTTTGTGATAGATTATATTACTACCCCCCTAGATGTGATCATTAGTGGGGACTAGGTGGTGTCAGATGAACTGTTGGTGAGATAGGCAGGCTGGCGTAGATTAGATAGTGTTAGGTTGCAGGGATAGAGTTTTCAAGAAGGAGCAGCTGTGTCTATGAAATGAGTTATCAGCCAATTACAGAATTACAATAAGAGAGATTAAGGCAGATAGGCAAGAGACCGAGAGGATGCTATACTAAGAACCAGAAGACATGTGGAGCATGGAAGAGAAGAGGGCTACTCTGAAGACAAGTAGAGGAATCAAGTGGAAGCCAGGGTCATTTTTCAATGCACGGTTTTAGGAATCCTGTGGGAGGTTTTCTGAGATAGCCATCAATCGGAGGATGGCACCTGTGAAAAGAAATATTACACAAAATGAACCATGTCTGGGGAAGGCAGCTCAAATATGCGAGCCCAAGTGTGCACATCATTATAGCCCTCCATAGCAGGCTCTACTGGCCATTAAAGGCCCGCTACAGTGTTAAAAGCCTGAGTCGAAGGCGAGGGTCTTTAACAAGGAAGCGGGCCTTTAATGCCTAGTAGAGCCCACTACCGAGGTCTCTAAAGTTACTAGAACATTGCACCCCTAGAGGGCAGAATGTTATCATTGGTCAAACAAAGGCCTCAAGGAGCATGTGGGGGTTGATATCCCCTCTGGCTCCAGAGGCCTTTGTTCACAGCTGTTGCTGTGAATAAACATTGGAATGTTGATGCTCTGGGCTTCTAGAAGTCCAACGCACTCCACTGTCTTCAATGGAGTGCTCAACATTCTAATGATCTAATTAAACTTTAAGAGCACCAAGCCTAGGGCATCCCTTTAAAAAATAGTCCAGATTATCTCAAGCTTGGTGTAGGGTCTGTGCACTGCATAAGGGGAGGTGGCGCAGATACCTTCTTTAGGAAGATCCCAGCGAATGATGTTGTATGTTGAATAACAATACAATCCTGAGTCGCACAGACAAGATCCCAAAGGAGCCCCCCCAAAATGCTCAACTATTCCACACTACACCATCACAAAAATCATCATGCCTGCATCCACGTTCCTGCACCAAAAACCGAAACACCTGATGCCAAATCTACTCCACACATCCTGTGACTCTGCACAAGGACTTCCCCGCATACATTTCATGATCTTATATGCCGCCTTAAGTTTTATATGTACATTTTTTCCCACTTCATTAAATACTAATATACCAACAAGGGAAAGGCACACCGCACATTCCAAAAACCAGTGCAAAAACAGTATTTCTGTGGTCACTGAATGTACATTTTAACACATACCATAAACTGCCTTAAAAGGGCACTTTTGCACAGTTTTTCTTCCCAGTGAAGGAGGAAAGTACCCTATGGAATATTTCAGAAGGCGCTCAACAGAAATCTATGAAGCCTGGGTAACCTTCCAACGGGAAACTCAATTTGAGAAAATGGGCTCAGGGGTAGATGTACATCTTTCAGGAAATAAAAGTGAAAGTTAAAGTGCCCAGAGTCAAATACATCTATAAAGAGTTTTTGCATGGGCGGGGCAGGATGAATTCCTTTTAGCACGTGCGGGATCAAGCACCAAATCTCTATGAAGACTGCTTGAATGGGGCACATTTCCATTAACTAATAGAAAAAGTCTCCTCCAACACACAGTTCATGCACCTGATGCTTTCCCAAAGGTTTAAATGTTATGTCAAATTATTTTTTTTATGTAGCACAACACTTGTCAATTCATTTTTATTTTGCCTCTGTTGTGGTGCCAGATAGTGTTGTCTAGGGCAGGACCTCTCATAATATTCAATTCTGCAACTGGGACTTTTCCAAAACAGGACTTTGTTGCACTTTCCCCATAATCCACAATAAGCTGCATATTTAGCAAAATGTTTTTGTTTCTAATCCAAACAGAGCAAAACGTTATTAATATCATTACAAGCTTAGTGCAACAGACAACAATGAAAGCGGCGACTTTCACTTTGCAAAAGTTAACATGCTACCTTTTGACCACTGAATTCTGGGAACTAAGGAGATGACCCTTTGAGAAGCTCGTGTAAACATCGCCAATGGATGCGACCGGAAGTAGGGCTGATGTCTGCAGCATCCTTATGTACTTACATGTGATGCAACAAGTTAGAAAGATGAATTCATTGTTGGTTGTGAAACTGTTTGGTTTCACTTTGCATGCACATTCGTGTTTACATCACAGACACGGTTCTTAGAATAGCTATTTTAAGAAGGCATTCAGACAAACATGCTGCGTCTCTTTTTAATGTACAGAGTCTGGAATTCGAACATGCCTAAGGGCGAGATTCCTCAATGCAGAATAAAAAATTACTCCGTTTTTTCTGCTGGGCTGTTTCCTAATTGAAATAGGTCTTTAAAGAAACCTTTCATAATGAACAGATGGGAAACCTGACATCAAAGATATGTTTTATAACATAACTGAGATCCACCGAATAAATTAGGCACACCATTTATTACAAGAATTGTGCATATGTACTGTGTACGTTTATGCATGTTTTCTGCTACGTGTAACAAAGGAAATATTCATCTATTTTCCCTGAGAGGTAGAAAAAGACCTGAGTTAAAAGGTGTTATTTTTCATGTAAACAGAATGATTATTGTTGGTGAATAACAATTGTAAAAGGACCTGCTGAATGTGTATAATTTTTTCCAGGAGAAAATTACGCGAGATTCTTTTATATCCGGATGCTAAAATGCCAGAATAGCTAGGTAATAATGTCATATTGTCCCACGAAAAGCTGCTTTCTAACCACATAAAATATCTTTCCATACCATGTTACTTCGTCAACCCTACCACACTGATGCATAGTACCAGGTACTATAGCTTGGGGCCACGTTCATACTGTTGAATTTAAGGTTTACCGTGCGTTCGCTCTTGTAAATCTATAAGAATCGGTGATTCCCATGACAACTTCTGGAATTCTGGGGCAATTCCACGAAAGTATTCGATCTGCTCCAAACATAGGATTCAGGCAATCGGAGAAATCTGCTTGTGAATCAGGAAACATGCTCAAAGGGCCTTATATAGAGATTGGTGGATGGGATACTCTGTCAAAACAGGACAAGATATCCTGTTCGCCATATTACAGGTGCCATAGGTTAAAAGGCACTTGTAATACAGAGGACATAAGATCCACTGTGTTTGTGACAGAGGATCCCCATACACCAAACCCTAAAGAAGGCCCTAAAACTGAGGTTCCACATAGAGCTTGATAATAGGTGCAATACCCATCTGTGGGCCGAATGTATCATTGCACTGGTCTCAAGAACTGATCGCAACTTACAACCAGTATTGATTTTACAAACTGACCTATGTCCTAATAGATCAATTCTTAAATTCCAAATCAGAGTGGGTCACAATTCGTCCTACTTAATTAATATTCGTCTCATAGGTCACAATTTGTGTCTCACTATGATTAGATACAATCAAAGAAATGGTGGCCTGCAAAGGTCAGGAAACCACCATATATGTGATAGTATTTAAATAAAGATTTTTTTAATGCAGCTCGGTTTTCTTAAATGATATAGGCTGCTTTTAAAAAGGAAAGGTTTTGATTTTAAAAAAAATTCTCTAATGGTTGGCAATTTTCAACTGGATCACTGGCTACTCCACTAGAAATGTTCAAACAATCCACAAGAAGAAGGAATTCAAAAAGGACCCCTTACTTTTTTCCAAATGAGTTACCACCCTAATTTAGGAGCTGATAACTTGTCAATGGTTTGTGCATGTAATTCTGGTTGTAAACCATTGATTATTATTTTTATTTTTATTGTAGAGTTTTATATAGCGCGAACAAGACCCGTGGGTATCAGAGCGCTTAACATCAGAATAGATAACCAACACAAGTGTTGACATTATAGGAAAAACAGATATGAGGTATATAATAGAATGAATACAATTATGTGAACAGTATATATGCAAACAAAACACATGTGCAAATCGCATTAATAGGTGTGATAAGGCTAAGCTCATATCATATGCCCATATTCCTAGCCGAGGTGAGGTAGGCGATGGTAAGGTTTTGGTACTGATTTGGTACTTAGAAGGGACAACCAAAACACACCCCTTCGAACGACATCCAGTCACAAACACGTTTTAGGAGTAGGTAAACCTTTACCGCCTTCTAAAATAGGGTTGGTGCCACGCAAAACACTTTTTTTTAAGACACAAATTCCTAATCAGCACGTTTTGCACATCTGGTCATGAGTTGCCTTCTCAGCAATAACCATGTAGCTATTCGCACCATGTGGGACTTCTGATTGTAACACTCTACAGTTCTCTTCCAGTTCGTGCATAGAACGTCCCATCCATTCAAACGAATGCAGAGTATTACCAGTTCCTACAGGACATGTGAAACTAAAATACAATCTTTTTTTCCTACTTTTACAAGACTAATTTCCAAGTGACCTGCTCTTCTGATGCCTTCAGTGACTGACCTCTCTTTAAAAGTTGCTGCTGTGCTTTAATGAAAACCACGTGCAAACATAAGGAGACAATTACATGAACCTGAACAGCAGTGGTGCTCTGTTGTGCTTTATATGAAGTTGTCACCGATTTTCAGGAAAACGTACTGAGTTCTTGCGTGGCCAATCCTTACTTTCAGCCCATCCTCAAGCACCCACAAAGACAAAAAAAAGCAAACAAAATGTAAAAGAAATCAACATGGCTGCTCTCGCAGGGGAAACCTTAAATAACATTTCAAACAAACACAGATGTTTCGGCTGTTTTATAAGTTTAAGGGATCGCACCATAGAGGGCTGCGCTCCATTCTGCAATAATACCAACACTGATTTGTTTCTGTGAAAGGTTTGCAGCTGGAAAGCCGAACGTAGAAGTTATCTGCCATTTCGTTGAAATGGTCAAGTGTATACATTGAATTGATATATTCAAATATAACATGCATTCTTGGAAGACAATAAAGACCCCTCGCTTGCTTTTTAGGCTTATATCACCAGGTGCTTTTATGTACTGTACAGCAATTGGATATCTCGGAAATCACAGGTTAAAATTAATGAAAGGAACAAATATTGCCCTTACTACTTATAGCTCGAGGCAACCCTGATAGTGCAAGTTCTCTGGTTGTGAAAGAGATTGTGGGCTTACAAAGAACGCACAGGGGTTTGCAGTCCGCCCAATCATTACTGTGGCATTATTGTCAATCTTACTTGCTCTTTGTTTTGGATGGTGTACCTTGTTTCAGCCTACCCAGCTTGTGTCTGTCACTCTTATGAAGCATAGACTCTGTACCATGTCTTTGATTGGCTGGCTTCTATGCTTCCTCTGCTTGCATTTAGGTAACTCTTTGCCTTTCTTAAGCACCGCATGAGTGTGCATGTGTTTTCCAGCTCTCTCTCTCTTGTGCTTTTCTACCCCCAAACACTCATGTGGAGCAATTCCCAACCGCACTTATGTTGCGCCGTCTCTCTGTAGCATATGCTTCTACCTCATCCTCTATGTTGCTCTTTTGCACGTATTCTCTTCTTCATGCTCTTTTCCACCTGTCTACTGTACTGTTGCTACATACCCCCCCTCACTCCCCATCCACGGTGCTGCTTCACTTCCCACCCTCTGTGTTGCTTCACTCACACAACTTCTCTCGCTCAGTTTACAAGCACTTTGATGCTCCTATTCTTTATCTACTGATCCATCTCAGATTGGTAAATAAAAAGCAAAGCCTGTGCCATTTTGTAGGCACACACATGCCTGTTCGACGCATGTGCACACCTACAAAATCAAGTGGATTGTATATTTTCTTTTTTTCGCTTTGTTTTAGCCAGGCTGCAAAAGAGTTGCACAGGATTGCTAAACATCCATTGGCACATTAAATAGATCATGTAGGCGAGACCTATTGGCTTTGCCAATGCTTGTTTCACATGTAGCAGAAGTACTATTTACCTCAATTAAGGTTGATATCGTTGTTCAGAGCCTTATGGAGTGAAAGGCCATGTGGTGCAGACCCTCTTCATTGATTTCAAGAACTGCTCAAACGCTTGGAAAGGACTCAGATGTGCCACCATTGCACAGAGATGATCCAACAAAATTATCCCAAAATCATTGTGAGATCATCGATGTTTCATTTTACAAAAAATGCATGCTTTGGAAAGTTCCTGCAAAATATCGTTTCTCTTGTCAAACTTCATTTGGTATGACTGAGGGTCAAAGGCAAACAGCACCGGAGAAATACATGCATAAATAAACCAAGGGGGCTGAATAGCATGTGCCAAAAGTGGATAAAAGGTTCGATGAATGGTAACAATAGGGAAAAGGACGCATAAGCAATCAAAGAGATGCAGCATAATGATGAAAAAAGTGAGAGGAGAGCGTCAATGTTTTGCCATTGAGATAAACAAACATATACATGTGCCACCCAGTGCTTGGCACCGGCACTTAATTTCCTGAACCTGCAATAATGACAGCTGCCATGTTTGTATAATTTAAAGATGAGCAAAAAAACAGTTGTTTGTTAATTCAATGGATATTAACAACAACTAATACCCCCCACCCAAGTCATTCTGGGAGCTTTGGCGGCCTCAAACAGTCTGAAATGGTTAGTAGTTAAGTAAGTCCAGTGGCAATGTGTGGTGCAAACTCCAGACGAGGAACCCGGCACTTAGTATTATTTTATTTTTTATTTTCACAAATTAATTACTGCTCTCACCATATTACTACTGACGTTTACCTTATTCTCAAAATCCTCAGAAATCCCATACATGCTGTTTTAGATGGAAGCACCATGGAAAACTGTATCCAGGTGAAATGTACTTATAGAGGGTACATTGGTATAAAAGGTCTCCAGGTGAAATGTACTTATAGAGGGTATATTGGTATAAAAGGTCTCCAGGTGAAATGTACTTATAGAGGGTACATTGGTATAAAAGGTCTCCAGGTGAAATGTACTTATAGAGGGTACATTGGTATAAAAGGTCTCCAGGTGAAATGTACTTATAGAGGGTACATTGGTATAAAAGGTCTCCAGGTGAAATGTACTTATAGAGGGTACAATGTACTTATAGAGGGTACATTGGTATAAAAGGTCTCCAGGTGAAATGTACTTATAGAGGGTACATTGGTATAAAAGGTCTCCAGGTGAAATGTACTTATAGAGGGTACATTGGTATAAAAGGTCTCCAGGTGAAATGTACTTATAGAGGGTACATTGGTATAAAAGGTCTCCAGGTGAAATGTACTTATAGAGGGTACATTGGTATAAAAGGTCTCCAGGTGAAATGTACTTATAGAGGGTACATTGGTATAAAAGGTCTCCAGGTGAAATGTACTTATAGAGGGTACATTGGTATAAAAGGTCTCCAGGTGAAATGTACTTATAGAGGGTACATTGGTATAAAAGGTCTCCAGGTGAAATGTACTTATAGAGGGTACATTGGTATAAAAGGTCTCCAGGTGAAATGTACTTATAGAGGGTACAATGTACTTATAGAGGGTACATTGGTATAAAAGGTCTCCAGGTGAAATGTACTTATAGAGGGTACATTGGTATAAAAGGTCTCCAGGTGAAATGTACTTATAGAGGGTACATTGGTATAAAAGGTCTCCAGGTGAAATGTACTTATAGAGGGTACATTGGTATAAAAGGTCTCCAGGTGAAATGTACTTATAGAGGGTACATTGGTATAAAAGGTCTCCAGGTGAAATGTACTTATAGAGGGTACATTGGTATAAAAGGTCTCCAGGTGAAATGTACTTATAGAGGGTATATTGGTATAAAAGGTCTCCAGGTGAAATGTACTTATAGAGGGCACATTGGTATAAAAGGTCTCCAGGTGAAATGTACTTATAGAGGGTACATTGGTATAAAAGGTCTCCAGGTGAAATGTACTTATAGAGGGTACATTGGTATAAAAGGTCTCCAGGTGAAATGTACTTATAGAGGGTACATTGGTATAAAAGGTCTCCAGGTGAAATGTACTTATAGAGGGTACATTGGTATAAAAGGTCTCCAGGTGAAATGTACTTATAGAGGGTACATTGGTATAAAAGGTCTCCAGGTGAAATGTACTTATAGAGGGTACATTGGTATAAAAGGTCTCCAGGTGAAATGTACTTATAGATGGTATATTGGTATAAAAGGTCTCCAGGTGAAATGTACTTATAGAGGATATATTGGTATAAAAGGTCTCCAGGTGAAATGTACTTATAGAGGGTATATTGGTATAAAAGGTCTCCAGGTGAAATGTACTTATAGAGGGTATATTGGTATAAAAGGTCTCCAGGTGAAATGTACTTATATCGGGTATATTGGTATAAAAGGTCTCCAGGTGAAATGTACTTATATCGGGTATATTGGTATAAAAGGTCTCCAGGTGAAATGTACTTATATCGGGTATATTGGTATAAAAGGTCTCCAGGTGAAATGTACTTATATCGGGTATATTGGTATAAAAGGTCTCCAGGTGAAATGCACTTATATGGGGTATGTTGGTATAAAAGGTGTCCAGGTGGAATGTACTTATATCGGGTATATTGGTATAAAAGGTCTCCAGGTGGAATGTACTTATATGGGGTATATTGGTATAAAAGGTATCCAGGTGGAATGTACTTATATGGGGTATGTTGGTATAAAAGGTGGAATGTATTTATATAGGGTTATATTTCAGTGGACTCGTTGTATAAAACGAGGTGCATGCCCAGCCATACTGCAGGCCAGTTGCGTGTTCAAATGACCTAGTACGAGCGCATTGATCACCATTGATATCACAGAGGGACTGACTGTAGATCTGTTTGTGGAAATAATGTCTGCACAGGAAAATGAACACATGGCCAATCAGAACTGGAACTTAGTCCTCACTGCACCTGCCCACCAAAGTCAATTCTTGAAAGGCACATGCAATAGTTTCCCTACCGAAAACGAAAACGCCTATTTAGCTTTGGTTTCAGAACATCACAATGTATTTTTCTTCCAAGTTTTTGTTGTGGTGTCAGCGGTCTCAGGATCACCTCCCCAGAAATCCACAATCCATCCACACACACATTAGCGTATATTTTGTAGTCTCCACCAGCTGTGTGTCTGTCTAGGGTTGTACGTTAACCCACAACAGTACAAGGTGCACGTTAGTAATGTTTTTATATTGAGCATAAGAAGAGAGAGAAATCCATCATATCACAGTAAATACACAAAACAAAAAAATCATACATAAATGACAAAGGGATCAATCAATAAAGTCTGTCACATTGTTTCCGGCCTTCCTAAGCAATGCAAATTAGTAATGTGCGGTTTTAGATCACATGGTGTGCATCGATTGGAGAGCAGTGCCTTCCTCCACTATAAAACTGGGGCTGCAGAAAGTAGTTGAGGAACTTGTAAACGTTTTCAGTTTCCTGCTCTGGCCCCTACAGCCACCTGGTAAGTCTTGGTCAATGCGTGAACAGAACTCTGTGAGGCCGCTCCACACATCATGCCACAATTGTTGGGGCTACTGACCCATGCCTAATTTAGGGTATATATGGATAGATATTTTGCATTTGAGGTTGTACAGCAGAATACATGTGATATGTCCCAAGGGCTATCACAAGCACTATGCAAGGAGCTCCCTTCTCTGAGAGAGTAACAGAGTAAATACTTTAATATGTTATGCTTTTAAGGAGAATCATGAAGTGTACTCTAAAATTAAAACCTCTGTATTTCCATTGTATACGGGTAAACCGATCACTGCTCCCACATTGTCATCCAAATCCTCCTTCCAGGTACATAAAGAGCAGTGCGGAAAAAGACCCAGGTTTGAAACATCTAAAATATATTAATACAAGACGAATGATGCTGAGGAGATTCAGGAGATGAAGATGGCAGGAGTCAAGGGGATTACCAAAGCGGATTTTGTGAAATAATTTAGGAATAAACCTCAATCATGTGTGGATTGGGCTATCCCTCTCTACACTTGGAAATAGGGCAATAAATGTCTGCAGGAGCTTAAAAAGGCACTGTCAAACACCTACAGTATGGAATGTATCATATTTCTCCACATGGCTAAAATAAATTGCATTAACTCAACCATCTCCTGTGATGAGCAGAAGCTTTACCCATGGTGGGTCACAACTGAGCTCCATTCAATTTCAAATGAGGCTACCGGGTAAAGTGCACTCCAGAGCCACCCGCTGAGGTGGGCATCCCTCTATGGATATGCACACTACGGGGCCACACCACAGATTAAATGGGGTTCTTTGATACCAAATTTGTGCACATATTCTACTTGCTTTAGAAGATTCAACTACTTATCAACAATGAAAATCTGTTACCAGGCGAGCCAGGAGGTGAGACAAAAACTGGAACAGATTCTGAACTCCTGATGTGTGAGAGAAGTTTAGAGGACTCTGAGGACCGGTAAGTCCTTGAGTCAGTCTGTCCATACTGGTGAAAATAAAAACTGAGGAGCGGACACGGTCACTCCCACGCTGCGCATTGGTCAGACTTCGCATGCGTTGTAGAGTTGCACCTCCACCTTTAGCATGCAATGATCCAGTGGTGCTCCTACACGGTTGCGTCATTGAGGGAGGACTGCCATTAGAAACAAGTACCCCTCGAGGGATAAATTACTATGTTCTGAGCGATTTTGGAAATGCAAATTTTGAATGAAATGCAGTAACATTAAATGTTCATAATTCAGAATGCGCTCTAAACGTTAGATTGGTGGGAACGCCCAGCAGAGCATACACGGGTCCTTTAGAAACACGCCTCCTCCAGCAGACCACACGAGGCTGGATTTGTCTGTTCTACGGTGCATTAAGAGTCCCCTAAAGGCTCTGTTGGCACGCCCCCTCTGGTTTGAATTACTGCGCCCCTGCTATTAAGGCTGCCAGGGGCGATACATCATATGGTGGTTTTATAATGTTGGCAAGTGTACACTTGGGGATAAACAAACCACACGCCACTTTGCTTACGTTTGTGTCTGTAGCCGGTCCAACCATTACTTCAGCCATTACTCAATACTACTTACAAAGATCTGCTTAGAGCGGATTGCTTCCTGTTGCTGTCTGGCTACGGGTGATATTTATGAATGGCGTACAAAGTGGTGGACAGAAAAGGAGAAACCTCAGTTTAACTGAGCGCATAAGAGCTACTTGCCTGATGGCACAATGTTATTATTTTTAGCTGGAAATACAGGCGGTATTGATTACATGTTTTAGGGTAGACAGCACCATGGAAAGTAAACTTCCCACCATGACTGAATGCACAAATGTATATGCAACCTTGACTATTAGTGGGCACTCCTAGGTAAAGTCAATATGGTTTAATATTTTGTCTGTAGTGATACTTTATAATACATATAGGGAGAAATGTGCATAAGAGGACAGTTTTGCTCCCCTTAGGCCTACAAAGTCTTGTGAGGTAAGAAACCGAGGTGGTGTGTGCTCAGTTAAGATACGCATGTCCCAAGATCATGCATGTACACTTTATAGGTCGTCTAGGATTTTCATATTTCCCCGGCTCTGTTCACATCAGAGCCAAGGCTTTTTGTCACCCTGCTGAGCCAGGTTAGATTAATATACTCCCAGCAGAGGGAACAAAGACCTCCCCACACAAAAGGTACAATAACGGTGGAAGGCATGGGGAAGAAAATGTGATTATGTTAATTAGCTGTCACATTGTAAAAGGGCTTGGGACAGCCCAGGGTCACTTAAAGGAGGGAGCCAGACAACTAAAGACAACACAGGAGAAGCTTCTCTTAGAGGTTGTGGTGGGAAAGGCCCTGGCAGAGGTGTCAGTAAGGGTGGGAGCTGAGGCTTCAAGAGAACATGTAGCCAGTGACCTCTGGATGGCACCATCTTGAACTGTTCCAGCAGGCTGTTCAGCAGGGTTGGGACAATAGTAGAGATGTGATGTGGCACCCTAGAATTGGCTAGGGATGTCTGGCTTCTAGGAAACTTCGACCCACTTTTAAAAACTCTTGCACTTGGGAGAGAGAGGCTGTTTTGTGCGTTTTCACTGGAACTACAATGGTGGTGGTTAAATCAGATTTCTTAATGCCATCCAAGATATTTTCATTCTGCGGTATGTATACATTTGTAAATTAATGCTTAGTATTTAGTAGTCCATCTTAGGAATGTACTTTTCCTTTTTCTAAAGCAAAATCACTGACTTGATAATTATTTCTCGAGCAATATTATTATGTGCCAGTGAATGGTGATTATTAGCCCACACCACCTACCCTGAGTAGGCCTCGGACTGCTTTGCTCCACTACCCTACAAGCGCTACAATGGGGGGCTTGGCTCCCAGTAAGGGTAAATTGTGGACCTATTACTTTCACAGGCCTGACATCCCACCCAACTATTAACCCAATTTCCTTCATGACTGATATGGTGGGAGTATGGTATAATGTTTGTACAGGCATCATGCAGCTTCCCTGTGCAAGCGCTTGATTGCCCTTGGGTTCCTTGGTCCACCGTCTGTTACAATAATGGAGCCCTTTCTCTCCATAGGCTGTTGTGCATCTCTCACAGGACAAGAGATTCCTTTTGCCCATTTAGACTCCAACTTCCTCTTGGACCCATCAGCTTTATTACTTCTCTTCTGTTAGTGTTCTGAATGAACTGAAAGCCACATCATTGCACTTAAAACCTTTTTGTTGAATAAATGAATACATTTAGAATATTTGACTATCAGTTACCAGTTACACCGTAGACCACTTATTTAGCTTGAAGGCGGAAAAACTGAAACAAGGGAGTTAACATATTACAGTTCAGGACCTCTTAGTTCTGTTTGAGTGGTAGAATAGGTGGGCCTGAACAAGGGAAATGTTTCTAGACCGGTAGACGCGCCAAGATTGAAAACCACTTTATGGACATGGTTTTTATCAACTTGGTAGAATTGTAGAGAGTAAAGGTGCAGTTGGAGAGGGTCATGACAATATGCATTGCTAAGTGTAAACAAGCACTAAAACACATACCTGAATGAGAGAACACTCAGAGATTAAGAGTCAGCATCAAAGAACCCTGAGCAAAAGGTGCCGAATTTGTGCAAGGCCGTCTCGGGCTAATCCACGTATGCCCATAATCAGCTAACACTGATATCTTGGAAATGACTAACATCCCAGAAAGAGCTACTCAAGCACTTCTATTTATGGAAACATGATCCGGTCCAATAGCAGGTGAAATGCAACTTTCTTGGAACCCACCTCAGAAGAGGATTGGCATTGATCAAGAATATCACCAAAAAGTAAATAAAAATTGCTTTGTTGAAAAAAAATAAAATGAATGGTTAAAGAATTGAAATCACTTGTTTTTTTTAACCAACACACACTGCTTGATTAAAACACGCATCAAGCACACAATTAAATCAGCTTGATTATAAGACTCCTTTTTGCAACGTTTCAAACTCCTACTACAACTTCTAAATCCAACAGATTTCGGCACCATTGTCCAAGCTATTGCAAATGCCAAAATTGATAATGGAAATGCCCTACTTGTTGGAACACGCAAAAATCCCTTTGCATACCTGAAAGCAATACTACTCATCAGCTGGGATCATCTTTGGCTCAACATATATAGCCAGGTAACTCTAGTATTAAGAGAGCTTCTTTGCCAACCCTTGGAGGCAAGAAATAAACTTAATCTTGCTTGCTTAACAATCACAACCCTCAAACATCAACCAGCACAGCTCCACTCCACACTAAAAATATCAGGATATTCTAATTCTTCAACTGGAATATTTTCTAAAGGTGTTCCTTTATTATCAAATGCTCTCAGAATCTAAGATGCCAACATTGTCCTATCCCCATCTCACCTAATTCTTTTGCTTTCTAGCTCCCCACATCGCAAACTAATCAAGAAAAACACGTTTCCTGAGCCTCTTTTCTTTCCCGTCTCCAGTGCTTAATTTGAGCTGGTGGTTTCCAATGGGGGCCACCGGCACTTCTTTTTCTGCATTAGACATTTACAGAGAGCAAGAGAGGGAAAACAAGCAAGCAGAAAGATGGAGTAAGAATAAGACTGAAAACCCTCCATAAAGGGAGAAAACAGGAACATGCAAGAGTGAGATAAAGGGAAAGGGAGTGTGTGGATGTGGAAAGAGGCATGAGGTGGATCAAGACTAAATGGTATTGGTACTGGGCTCGCCAACATTTAATTTCTTCGACTTTAGGCTTTTCCGCAGAGCTTTGAGTACTGGCACACTTTTTAGGTCTCGCCTAGGAAGCGCTTGAGCAGTCTCTTCGAGACATGCTGTATTCAAGTATGGACTTGAAACTCAACCCATCTTTTTAATTGCCTTTGGTCATTTTCCTTTGTAAATATTGGCTTTTGATTTGTTAATAGGCTTATTAGTCCCTCCTTAGTAACTCCCTCTCTACAGTTGTTACCTCTCACGAGGACTGGCCCTTTTACATGTGTTGTTACTCAGTATATTTAATTTACTGGCAGTGGACACTATTTTTGAGTTAATGTCTTTTTCAGTATTGGTGTAGCAGGCATGGCACTCTGTTCCTTTCCTGCAACCCTTTTAAAGCAACTCATTCTTTTTAAAGTGCATTTCAACACTGCAGAAGAGATTTGTTTTATTGTTCTTTCATTCAGATTTCTGTTTAAATTGTATTAACACGATGTAGAGGTAAATGTATTTTATTATCTAATCTCTTTCCGTTTTCTTAGAATGCAAAAAAATGTGTCTGCCTTATGTGTGTTATATTTTTATTATTTACGACAGCCTCGGAAAGAGCAGTCGAACACACACTTTACTTTAAACCACACACACAATGCTATCAGCATCATTGTTACTATATCAAGGCCATTTTTTAGAAGATAGACTTCACACACAAGGCTATCAGCATTGTTATAACTACATTTAGGCCGTTTTCTAGAGCATAGACCCCATGTTGCGAGGTAAGTCTTTTTATACTACTGTACTGTACTTTTATACG
This sequence comes from Lissotriton vulgaris, assembly GCF_964263255.1. Taxonomy (NCBI): domain Eukaryota; kingdom Metazoa; phylum Chordata; class Amphibia; order Caudata; family Salamandridae; genus Lissotriton; species Lissotriton vulgaris. Next base: position 1,038,552,587 of record NC_141695.1, on the reverse strand, counting down.
TTTTTAGTGTATTCCCTGCATTCTGGAGCGGGTGATAGGAGCACGGACATATAAGCCACAGCATGAAAAGTGTCAACTTGTTTTTATTTGTACCTATTTCCTTGCTTTAAGCCACACTGTACTTTTCTTAGTCCCTGCTGCTTCTTCACATGATGCCACACTATGCTTTTCCTGGCCCCTGCTGCTTCCTTATATGATGCCACACTGTGGGCTTACAGTCTCTATGTTTACTCACATAATGCCACTCTGTCCATTTCCGAGTCCTGCTGCTTCTTCGTGACTCACTGCACATTTCCACGACCCTACTATTTCCTCGCAAGATATCGTACTGCGTATCTCATCCCTGCTCCAGTCCTTCCTTACATAATGCCACACTGAGTTTCTCAGTGCTTGCTGTCATCACACATGTCCGCGCTGTGTGGTGTATTAGGAATTTGAAAAAATGTTCACCATTTCGTAATCCTGTCGCCAAGGTTCTCTGAATGGAAGCAAGATATTCAATAGTAAGCAGGTTTAATTGACAAACTGGCACAACAGTAAGTGGCTGTCTTTTCTCCTGGTCTAAAAGAGAATTGTTTGTGAAGAGGTTTGTCTGCATGGATCCCTTTAACTTACCTGTTGAACCCTGGGTTCATTAATTGTTTTTTGTCTTGTATTATTTTTAACAGGTTTGATTTATATGCATGCTTTCCCCCGACGGTTACCCCTTTTCTATTGCCTTCTTGTGATTTTTATGCTTAACTGCTGCTACAAATTGCCTTCTGAGGTATAATGACTTGATGGCCTCTCTGGTTTTAATTTTTCTGACATTCATTGAAATTTAGAATTTGTACAGTACATTTTCATTTGCATCTCCTTTAGATTTATGTATTTTTATCACTTAGTTTCTTTTATTTACTGTTGACACTAGTTTGACCCAAGCATATGCTAAATAAAGTGACAAACCACTTTTTTGTGGACTTCATAAGACAGTGAAATACCTTTATATCTCATCAGTTGCTTCAATTTGTGCTCAATTACTTTTGGACACAGAGGGCGCAGTAGGTTGGCCCTGTCAGATGAAAAATTATTCTTAGGCAGTCATGTATGTAGCTCATGACTCTGTGCAGCACATTCTGATCACTGCTGGTGGTATAGCCGTGTTCTCACAATATCATTATTTAGCTGTACCAACTATGGAAGATTTAGTCACTCAATTTACATTGTCTTTTATTGAAATACTGCAAAGTTGCATGTCCGTCTATGTTCATTTTCATTTATTTTTTTAATTTGAACTGTTTTCATCACTTTACAACTTTTAACTCTTCATTGGTTACTTGTTGGTTATATGTAAGCGCTTAACCCATTCCCACTTCTTTTGTAAAGTGTACCAATAAATATTCGTTTGAGTTGCCCTTTAAAAAAACTGAAAATAAATAACATTGTTTACAGTTGTTTTTTTAATTATATAAAATCATCAGTAAAATGTTACACAACGCTTGTACATCAAGTCTTTTAACAAGTTAATATAAAAGTTTTAAAATATGACCAATGGTATCAATCAAAATCAATTTGTGTTAATTTAATTAGCATATAGAAACTAGACATTAATTATTGATCATTTTAAAGTGAACTACAGTGAAATAAAACCTCTAAATATTTGTTTTATTGTTTAAAATGATATACATAGTAATGTGAGAACTACTGCATTGCGAGTGCCGTGATCCATTTGCAATGCAACAACTCTTGCATTCCAGAAAGTTTGAGATATTGGGGTTGCTTTATTATTAGGAACGCCAAAAGCTCAAACTTTCAGTAATGCGAGACCTATTGCATTGCAAATGCTGATTCTCTTTTTTTACGAATTATGCATTGTCCATCTCTGTCATTTTCTCCTACCCCTCTTATAGCATGTAGCTTGAACTTAGAGTCTTCTTTTTGGGTATGACTGACAATAGTGTGTGTTTAAATTTTTTTAAATTACATTTAAAGCTCGCTGCCAGTGCCTTTCCCAAGCCACTTGGCTTCTCTGGTGTAAGATATTTTTAATATAAAAGCCATGAATAAATAAGAAACTCAATGTTAGAAGCGTTACGGAGACTCCCATTCTGCAGATGTTACAACATAAAAAGGTGCGATAATGTATGTTTTTGTTGAATAGAAACTTACATTTCAGAGCTGCACTGCAGAAGTTTACCTAAGAACTGCACTTGGATAATGACTGATGACACAGAGACCAACGAAAACCTGCAAGTGCAACTCTAAAATAATATAACGTTTTGTCATTTAAAAGCCATACGATCTAACTACTTTTTTTCAGGCTCTGCTAGGAATACTGTAGCTTTCAAGAGGCAATTATCGCTGCTTTTACTTTGCAAAGTAAAATTCTATTTGTTATATAAACAGATCAAAAGCAGGCGCGTCAAGATCTTTTGGGCCAATGTGATACAGATTACAAAAGTAAGTCCCTGGAGTGCAGGCTCGTAATTGGTGAATAGCTATAGAGGTATTTCTGAGCTAATTGAGCGATTATCCCAGCTCTTTCTTTCCTTCCACCACTTTGCTAATACTAAAGTATGTTCCTTCTCCTCTGTGCACGCTGCACGCTGCAGACACGGAAAACCACTTCCTTCCCAGGGCTCCATGTTCTGTGCCTCCTTCAAAAGATACCCCCGGGGGACATGTCATCTCACTTAAAAGCTGTAAAGGGTAGTAGTTGTGGCTGCACTTATGTGGGATCTGGGTTATTGGAATGAGCTTAGAAGAATACAAAGGAAGCCGTAGCTTCCACAGACGCGGTCAGCCTTCTCATGGTGTGATCTCGCCACAGATTGAACGCATGCCGAATTCCAAGTTGGCTCATGGGCACTGCACCAATTCCCCAAAAAGCTGAAAGAGTGAAGAATGTGCAGGAACCTCTGGCCCTGCTGAAAGAGTGAAGAATGTGAAGGAACCTCTGGCCCTGCTGATACTACAGGCAAGGGAGAGGAGGATCCTACACGTCCTTCCAAAAACTTGGCTTCTCCGGCTGATTGGTGTGAAGCGATAGATATGACAGAATAAAAACTTAATATTACTTTAAACTATAGTTCTGCAGCTTTAGGCAGGTGCCATTGTTACCCAAAACTAATGGTACTCAGGTTGTCGTCCTTGGAAGGGTGAATGGTTAATTTTCCAGGCCCATATTTAAACTCCTAATGTAAGGTCCCACACGGATGCGCTCTGCGAGTGCTTACCTCATTGTATTATTTTTCACCTAGAAAGAGACAGGGGTTCTGATCTGCATAACTCAAAGACTGACACGTTTAAAAATGCCACTATATGTCACCTGTTTTGATGTTTTTCTCAGTGATGTCTCCAGGGAAGGGCAATACACCTTAACTTACATACTCCTTGGGTCCACAGTTCTATCTTGGGTGCTGTCACAGGTGTTATTGCCCCTCAAACCCTTCCCAATCTCTCTTGAGTGTGTTATATTCGTGTAGGGTGAGGGGAGGAGGTGCAGCTAGAATACTGAAAGACCGCCTCCTTTCGTGGCACTCTGCCACCGTCCTCTTGCGGCGACCGTGCCCAGTCAATGGCTTGCTTGTGTATGAGTTGGGGGATGGTGGCGTAAGGATCCAGGCAGCTTCTAAGGTGATCCCACAGGACACTCAACCTAGGACAAGGTTGCTGGCACACTAGCAAAAATCAAGAAGTAGGTGGGAGTGTGCCTTGCAGTGCTGAGCCAGTGGGCCAGAAGAGCGCTTCTGTTTTAGGAGAGGAAACAGGGCTAACACAGTAGCTTGGAGGGGCTTCTTAGGTGACAGGCGGCCAAGTCCAGGCAGACTCCTGCACAGCACACAGTGTATCGGGAGTTTCCTCTGTGTGCCATTCCTGATGTTCTGAGTGATTGGGACGTGTTAACCCTGAGCTGAAAGGCAATTCAATGGGCATGACCCCTGATGTGGTAGATGTGATCGTGTGAAGCCCCTCCAAGCTAGATGTGGGAGCTAATGTTCTAGCCCCATTCTCCCCAACCCTAAAGTAGGGTACCAACAACATGGGGCTAAGGTTCTCTACCATGACGGAAGGCAAAAGTCTGAGGCGGCTGCACGTATGGCAAATGAATGTCCGTCTAGGGCTTAGGTAGGTTTTCCAGCTTGGAGAGCAAATGGATGGCTACAAGGCTCACATGCAGTTTTCCAGGGACCCTGGTAGGCTGTCAATTACGTGGGTGAGGGCTTTAATTCCTGATCACTAAGATGGACGAGTCAGTGTCCCAGGGATGTTTACCTCCAAGGAGAGAACAGCGGACAGTGTGCTAGCTGACCTCCTTTGTGGAGAGGTTAACTCCCCTTACACACACCTGTGTGGCTGTGGTGGTGGGGCTCCATCTGTGGGCGGAGGTGGGGGCTGCAGTTTCAGTGACTAGGTGGAGGCTATGGCCCCCGATTATGACTCTGCTAGTACAGCCTTAGTGCCGATGCTCCCGGGCAGAGTGGGGTTGTCAATGCGAGTGATGGTGTGTGGCTGGATCTGCGGTGTGAAAGGGAAACCTTTTCACTGTCCCCCGAGCGCATACATGCCTTCTGTAGCCTTGCCTGTCTGGATGCGAGAACCGGAAGTCATGATATGTGAGGACAGTGTGTCAGAGGTCTTGGCATAGGTGGTTCTCCCAAGCCGAGACAACATTTAGACAAACATAAAAAGAGGAAACCGCCAGCCCATTGATAAATCTAATCAAACTGCAACCCCCTTGATGGCTGCAGACCCCAGGGAAATAGGGCCCTCAAATAGCGGAGCGTGCATTGCATGAACTGCAGAATGCGAGTCACGAATCCATTTCAAGCCAGGTTTGATTGCACGGAGGACCAGAGACGCACGTGACACTGGGACATCTCGTATGCCTCCTTGGCAACATGCGGATTAGAAACCTATAAAGCAATCATAACAGTCACTTTAACTACGGAAACCCAGAAATGTGGATAAGCCACGTCTCATACCTGATACCAGTGGCGTAAAAAAACTTGAGGGGGCCCCCCTGCAAAGCACAAGGAGGGCCCTCCCCCCCCCCCCCCCAGCGGCACGGCCCACCATATACCACTTTGCCCTACTACCCAGAAATCTAGCATATTTTGCTTTGAAACCTCCAACATTTAAATGAAATGCCTCTATATATTGTCTTTCTGTAAGTTCTAGTGAGAAAGTGGGAAAAACTCTCAACATACACGCTCTACCATTTGCAACAATACTGTCAAAAGCAGATTATTTATCGGAGGCAGCAATCAGAACAATGCCAAGGAGTGATCCTATTGTCTCAGGAACTGCCTATGGCTTTAGAACAAAGAACAACTATGAAGGGTCTGATATAGAATTGAAAATACCTTGAAACTTTGAAAGAGAAACCCAAACCTACAATTCCATAAAAACTCGACTGACAATATGCATGAGAAGTACACAAGCTATAACTCAGTATCTTGCGAAAGTCAAGAGAAATAGACTGTTGAATTATCTGCATGCTACACACTAGCGGCTGTCAAGGGTTGTGCATGATGATAACGTGAACTGAGGAAGCAATTTCAATCATAATGTCTTTATTAGTAAGCACTGCAAAACAGGCAGGCAAACAAGGCTGAGGAAGAAAACGGTTTGGATGCTTCAGAACACTGATGCAGATGTTTGTTTTAATTTATCATTTCTGTAGTGTAAACAATGCTAAATACAAGATTTAAGGTACACATATTACAGACAAGAGCAAGCAACACCACAAAGAACACTGTATGTAGAATAAAAACAAACCATATCAGCAAGTACCTAATGACAATCTATATAAACTGTAGTTGGTAGAGCGGACTCGATAATTCTCGCCTCGGTGCCTACTCTAACCAGGGATCACACTCGGCAACTCTGGGCATTAGCTTGCCTCATCTCTACAACGGCCCCCCACATTTGCCGGGGATGCCTGGTTTCACCTTGGAGATACCCATTAGGGACCATCTTACAAGGATAGCCAGGGCGGGTTCCCCAGCGGTCTACAGCGCCACGTCGCCTCAGGGCAGCAGTGCGCTTTACAAGACACATACTTACTTACAAGGAAAAGAAAAAGTGCGTATACTTTCAAAGTGCAAAATAAAGCAATCACCAGTCCAGCAATATACATACATCAAGCATGTTTTGCAAAACAATCCAACTTTCTTCTTGCATCAAGGTGAAAAAACTTTCAAAGTGCATGGTAAAAACAAGTCCAGCAGTATGCAAAAATGAAGCCAGGTTAGTCAAACAATTCCCCGTTTGGTGTGTGCATAAAGGGACATCTATTTCAAAGCAACTGATAAACAACAACTACAGCACATTCAATATTAAAACCAGTTTAAAATAACAATTCCCTTTTTAAATACAAGCAGCTGCAGTGCTGGGCAGCACGACCGGACACCTCTCAGCCTCCTGTCAGCTTGAGTAAGAGGAACGGAGTCTAGCCATTCAAAATAGTGTGGGGACTCAGTACCCCCGCATCCACCCCCAACTTGTTCCCTGTCCGAACGAGAAAGGGCCATTTATGTGCAGGTTAAGTTCAAGGTCACTGTAAGTAGCGTTTAAGGGAATGAGGTGCCTTCTTTGTACTGTGTGTTCAATATTTCTTTCGATTTCAGAGTTCTGCTGAATACTCATAACAGCCTTTGTTAAATTGTGGTTTACCGGCTTTTCCTCTCTTACACTAACAGCAAAGTATTTTTTCCTTCTTAGCAAGTTAAAACACTCGGCCAGTAGGCACATGCATGCGTGATGACTTGATTGTACACATGCATATCGGGGGTTGAAACTGCCTCTCCACAGAGGGGTGGGGCTGGGAGTTCCTCAGCAGCCTCATCTCTTCGGAGATTCTAAGGAGCATCACTGCCTCTATCACTCCCCCATGGGGCCCAGGGGAAGGGGGTGGGGTACTTCCTCCATCTCTACCCTGGCGGGCACCTGCACTGCCCAATCTCTTTCAGAGGGGCTGCCGTTGATTTACATTCAGCTACTGTGCAGGCTGAAGATAAGAGCTGCAGACACGGGTCAGGGCAGGGGCCACTGATCTGGGACACAGAGGGACCTTCTGAAGTGTAGCCATGGCCCCACTGAAGTCATTAGCACTGGGGGTGCTCCTCACCGCCACATGTATGGTCCAGGGCCTCGTCCCATTGTTGTTGATTTTTTTTTTGGTTTTTTTTGTTAGTAGAACAGAAACAACAGAGGGAGAGGTAAGGGCCACCCCCTATCCATGTGTAATGTCCAGATGCATTCCAATGGGGCTTCTCAGCCCTGTGTTGCCAATCAGATCATGGCTAATGGGTCACTGGGCATCTGGGTGGCAAGGTTGGGAGTAGATGGACAATGTGTGTTCGAGGGATGCACCAATGACCTCTGTGCCTCTTCTTCACAGGTGCCCTGGCAGTGCCAGTGCTGACCCAGGACCCCTCAGCAGGGGTTGCGCCTGGAGAGCCCATTACCCTGAAGTGTGTCATGACCGAGGGGCAGTTTAAAGACTTTTGTGTACTCTGGGTTGGGTTCAGGAGAGGGTTGGAAGAGCCCGGGTTCATTCTGAGATATTGTACATCCAAAGGTCTGACCAGAGGGGGTTCCAGAGCGGTTCTCAGGGTCCAGAGATGAAGCTGCCAATGAGGGGTATTTGAAGATTGAGGGCGCTTCGCTCAAAGATGATGCTGTGTATTCCTGTTACACATGGGAGAAAAATGCTACACAGTGCACAGTGACGTGTGCTGATGGGGAGGAGGTGCGAAAATGGCACGCTGCGCTCAGGACAAGGCACAGGCAGGGCAGGGGAGACTATATGATTGCACACACAGGCAGTGAGTGCACAGTACAATGAAATACAATGATCACAGCAGCACACAGAACAAAGCGTAACATGGTACACTGCACACCAAAGTGTTCTCATGGGCACAAAACCAAGCAAATGTGAGAGGGAACTTTACCCATGGCATATCAATAGCCTGGTCTATTTTAAAGGAATCTGTTCTTTCTCGTAATGCTTGTATGTACACTGAGTGACAAGCGCTGGTGCACAAAGAGACAACGTGAAGGGTACGCGTGCTAGGAGAGTGGGACAGAGCCGTTTGAAGGTAAATGCTTAATGCAGAATACGAGTCTATTCAGGTCAGAGAGAGGGCACTGCATAAAGAAACAAGTGGCACTGCACTATGCAGCACATTGCATTATGCATTGCAGTACAGAAGAATGGACTGCACAGAGCGCGGACCGCAGCACAAAACACTGGACTAGGCAATGTGCAAGGTGTGACGTAGTAGTACGACATATGGGTCTGGGAGGGCAAAATGTTACACCTGTGCATAATGTAAATTCTATGCAACCTAGAGTGTGTGGCTGGCTAGTCTGAGAGTGAGACTGCACGTAGAAAAATGTGGGACTGGACAGGCAAGTACATTGGACTAGTCTGGGCAGTGCAGAATGTGGTCTTTGGCCCCTCGGAAGAAAGAATAAGCTACGTAGGATGTGGCTGTGCATTAAGTGTCTTTCTGTGCATCTCTGCCCATTGGATAACACAGGCGCTGAGTGTGGGACTGGGTAGCACATTGGGCAGGAGAATAGCGAACTATGTACCACAGAAGAGGGACCTAATTACATAGAATGGTAGAAGGGTAGAATGCTTACTGCGAAATGTGGGACTATGCAGCTTGGAATTTGGGACCGGGTTGCTTCGAATGTGTGATTGTGCAAAACAAAACGTGAAACTGGGCAGCACAGGATGCGACCACAGTGTTAACCCATGCAGAATGTAAACCCAGTGCAGAGATCGCGACTTCCTGGTAGTGGATGAAGAATTGCAGAGCAAAGACCTTCGGATTGGGCTGCATAGAATGTGGGGCCCACACTCCCAAGTTGGAAAGCCTCCTGTGCAGTGGATTACAGCCGTGTGTGCAGCCACATATGTGGTCCTGGAAAAGACCGAATGAGTGAACAGTGTAACCCCGCCGCAGAGCATACACACAGTGCCGGATCCATTGACTTTATAGAACTACAGGTCAATTTATCATTTTATACCAACTGTAGAATTGCAACATCTCATGGAAATATTAAGTTACATCACGGAGCTGTTATATGTCTGTTGACATTCACACACACAACGATTTAGATATTTTGCAGAGTTATTTGAGGTAGGCAGTGGTAACTCTTGTCTGTGGGCCAGGGCTTTATATGGGCTGGGTCTCACCGGTACTGAGCACCGGCAGTTTTTTAAAGGAGGCCTGGAAATGGGTCTCTATCGGGTTCTGTGTTATGCCCTAGCACAGGCGGTACGTTTTTTTCCCGGACTGCAGTGACATCAGGCACATGGATGTGCTCTGATCACACTGCTCACTTCGCATTAGTGGAGAAGTTACAGCATGAAATCATGCCAGGTGAGCGTTGTAGGGGAAGGGAAATTATTTAAAGAGAGTAATTTTCTCTCTGGATTTCCCTTCTCTTTTTGAAACTCAGGAGCAGCAACACTGACGTGGTGTCACCTGGGCTTTAAGTGGAAGCTTTTTCAATATTATAAACAAGCCATAGTTGCTGCTTATTAATCTTATGCAACTAACAACCATTGACAAAGCCAATAGTCCTGACTTGTAGGTATGATATTACTTATTGTATCATATATCTGGATGCAATGACCGAAACAGCAAAATACAAGTCGGGCGGCACACTGTGCTAAACACAGATTTTTAGTTTACATGCTTTTAAGCCATGCCCTTAATTAGATTGGCCACGCCCCTTTGAGCGACCCCCCAGCTTTTTCATCCTGCTTAAAACCCTGCTGTGGGGCCAACCAACATAGCACTGCAGTGAGGTTGGTTTATTAGCTTGGCCTTGCAGGTATTGTACGTGCATTTCCACTCACACAGCTGACTCCTCCGGTGAGCACCAGGCAGTGATTCTCACCTGTCCTCCACGGGAGCTTGGAGTTGGTCACCGGCTCCGGGTTTCTTTCACGCGCAACTAACAGAATACCTGAGGAGGCCTCTGCTGCAGCTTAAGTCATAGTGTGAGGCACGCAGCTGATGTCAGCGATGAAGCGGGTTCTCCCAAAGCTGAGTGACGCTGCGGGGCGGGGCGCTGCTGCAGCTGGAGGCCTTGGGGAGCAGGGGGTGTCTGGGGCGGGATTCTGTTGCCTTTGAATGTAGTTTGGGGCTCTGATGCAGGTGAAGAGTCGACATTTGCAGGGCTCTGCTGTAGCAGGGGCATATCAAGAGTTCTGCAGAAGGTTTACTTGGGGAGGGCGAGTCCGCTGTCGCGGGCTGCGCTGTGGTCTTTAGTGGCGTTTATGACCAATAGGGGCTCTGCAGCAGCTGAAGGCAATTTGGCCGCTCTGCTGCATCTGAACCAGCTTGAAATTGTGACTTGTGCTGCACTTGGAGGTCATATGAGAATATTAGGTGCTGCACTGACAGAGCATCTGTGTGTGCTCTGCCCCAGGTGGAGAAAGCTGCAGTCGAAGGTAGCCCTGACATCGTAATCTCTGCTACTGTTGGACTTCAGTTCAGATGAGCTCTTCTAAAGCCAAATGCAACTTCTGGGAACTTTGAACACGCAGACTGGCACCCTGGGCTGCTGGGCATGCAGTGTTGTCAATCCTCCTCGCCCCCACCCCACCCAAACCACTCCTGGCTCCTGCCTATCCTGGCCTGGGTCAAACTCAAACTGTGACAACGCAGAGGAGATCACTCACGACACTCACCTGAGGGGCCGGGCCTGCTGCTGGCCCTGGCCTGAGGCTGCAGCTCAGAGTTAGGGCGGCGTGAGGATGGGTAGAAGGCAGGCAGGGGGGCTGAGCTTCAGGGGGCAGCGCAAGGCTAGCCAGGTAAGGCTGGGGCCTGGGCCCGGCAATTTAAATTATGGCAAACTAGCAGCCTGCCCCAGCGTTGCCTGGGGCAGAAGGGGGCTGGGGGCTGCATTTTTAGCCCGGGGCAAGAAGGTGGCTGGGGCAGCATGTTGTCAAGCGGTGCACCCGCCGCCTCCCGCCCCCCCCCCGCCTCCAGCCTCCCGCCCCCCCGCCTCCAGCCTCCCGCCCGCCCCCCGGCTCCAGCCTCCCGCCTCCAGCCTCCAGCCTTCCGCCCCCGCCTCCAGCCTCCTGAGTACCGCCCGACTCACTCTATTATTTACTTATTTACTTTTCTTACCTGACACGCCGCTCCTCCTCTTCATGTCGCCACCACTGCACCGCCGCCTCTTCATGTCGTCGCCGCCGCTACTCACTGCACCACTGCACCACCGCCCGCCGCTCCTCCATGACGCCGCCCCTCCTCCTTCGTCATGACGCACGTCGCGTCGCGGCCAGAGCTAGGTCCCGGCCGGCGCTACTTTCAGGGGACTACTTTGTTTTGTAAATTAATTTTTTTATTTTGCTTTTTTTTTTTATTTATATAGCCTATGTCCATCTACACACCCTGACATTTTCAAAGATGAATCGGGTGTGTAGATTGGCGCTGTGGTTCCCGAGATTACCTTGCCAAAAGGTGCAAGTTCTCTTTTTATAATAGTAGTATAGATAAGGGCTCGCCAGTGACGGACTTCGGTCCGACAGTCCTAACCTGAGCGTGGTGTGGCTTTGTCTTCACTTGGCTATGCGCGCCCCTGGCCTGATGCATCATGCCACGCCTTACTCTAACTCCAGCCAGCCCTGCCCCGCCCCCCACTTGCATACGCGTCCCAGAAGGCGGAAAGTTAGCAGTAAACAGGTAAGCGCCTCGCCTGCGCACACCGACCCTATCCCACCGCCATAATTACTTGATTATAACAAAGAGCCTGCTCATACTCAAGGGCGGCTTGCTGCCCCGGCACCATTTCATTTCTGAAGAGCCTCCTCAGGGCCCTGGCCGGGACCCTGAGGTAATTATAAATGGTCCCCGCTGCCCCACACCGCCATCCACTCAAGTGTTGTCAAGACTAGTCGGGGGCCCGCAGGCCTGTCCTGCCCGAGGCTCGGGCTCAGGGCCCCGGCCGGGGCCCAGACAACATTTATCTGTGCATGTGCCTCACTCACACGGGCCCCGGCCAGGCCCCCGCACCAGTTCTAAGACTGAGGGGCCCGGTGGGGGCCCCCTAAGACTCGCAGGGGCCCCGGCAGGGGCCCCCTCACTATTTTGTCAGAGCCTTCTTGTGCGGCGGCGGCACCACCATTAAATCTATTAAAGAGGCCGGGCGCGCCGTCATAGATGTATTACACTCAGTGAAGGGCCCAGGGCCCCCTGAAGTGTGGGGCCCCCCCGCAACGCGGGGGCTGCGGGGGCTTGTGTTACGCAATGGAAAAGGTAGGAAAATGGTGGAACTATTCAGCAGGTTGTTATACATGGGCGATCATTCTCCAGAACCATTCATCTTTATTATGTGTCTGTAACGTTTGTGTTGTTTACTTTGGCATTCACAATGTTCATGCATCTGCTGTGCATGCCCAGCACTGACCTTGTGCTTACCTGTTCATTCTTGTGAGTTCCACGTTCCAGTTGCAGCCCCTGCCTGCATTTCGGGTAATCTGTGGGCTGGTTTTTTTAGGGCGTCTCTAAACCGGCCCAGAGAAACGTACTATCTTTCCTGGCGCACGCTAGGCCATTGTGAAGTGTACCAGGGGCGCAACTAGGTCTTAATTTCGGGGGGGGGGGCTAACATGGCAGATGAAGGGGCGTGGCTAATGTAAATCAATGGGGCGGAGCTAAAATGGCAGATAATCAGGATCGGTTAATGCTCAGGTCAAGCTGAGAAAAAAAATGTGGTGAATTCTGCATTTGAAACTGGACAACAATTAAAGCACACATTTTTGTTAGTTTGATGCATTGCCCCCAAAACCCATACTCACCCTGAATCTTAAAATTACCCCTGGCACACCAAAACACATACCCACACTGAACCCTAAAATTAACCCCCTCACACCCTAAAACCCATACCCGCCCTGAAATCTATAATTACCCCTGGCACCCCAAAACCCATACCCATCCTATCCCTAAAATTATCCCTCCCGGCACCCCAAAACCCATACCCACCCCACACCCTAAAATTACCCCCTGGCACCCCAAAACCCAATACCACCCTGAACCCTAAAATCACCCCCCTGGAGCCCCAAAACCCATACCCGTCCTGAACCTTAAATTACCCCTGGCACCCCAGAAACCATACCCATGCTGAACCATAAATTCCCCCTTGCCCCCCAAAATCCAAACCTACCCTGAACCTTAAAATTACCCCAGGCACCCCAGAACCCATACCCATGCTGAACCATAAATTCCCATCTGGCACCCCATAACCCATACCCACCATGAACCCTAAAATAGCCCGCTGACATCCCAAAACCCACACCTGCCCTAAACCCTAAAATTACCCCTGGCACCCCAAAACCCATACCCATGCTCAACCATAAATTCCCCCTTGCCCCCCAAAATCCAAACCCACCCTGAACCTTAAAATTACCCCAGGCACCCCAAAACCCATACCCATGCTGAAAGATAAATACAATTCTGGCACCCCATAACCCATACCCACCATGAACCCTAAAATAGCCCCCTGACATCCCAAACCCACACCTGCCCTAAACCCTAAAATTACCCCTGGCACTATAAAACACATACCCACGCTGAACCCTAAAATTAATCCCATGGCACCTCAAAACCCACACCCACCCTGAACTTTAAAATTACCCCTGGCACCCCAAACCCCATACCCATGCTGAACCTTAAATGCCCCCCGGCAACCCATAACCCACACCCTTCCTGAACCATAAATTCCCCACTGGCACCCCATAACCCATACCCACCCTGAACCCTAAAATAGCCCCCTGACATCCCAAAACCCACACCTGCCCTAAACCCTAAAATTACCCCTGGCACCCCAAAACCCATACCCATGCTGAACCATAAACTCCCCCCTGGCACCCTATAACCCATACCCACCCTGAACCCTAAAATTGCCCCCTGACACCCCAAAACCCACACCTGCCCTGAACCCTAAAATTACCCCTGGCACACCAAAACACATACTCACGCTGAACCCTAAAATGTCCCCTGGCACCCCAAAACCCATACCTACCCTGAACCCTAAAATTGCCCCCTGGGACCCCATACCCGCTCATAACCCTAAAATTACCCCCTGGCACCCCAATCCGTAACCCCCCCGTAACCCACCCGTAACCCACCCTGAACCATAAAATTACTCACTGGCACCCTAAAACCCACACCCACCCTGAACTCTAAAATTACCCACTAGCACCCCAAAAAAAATGAACACTACAAACTTACACTACATTTGCATATTTGGAGGGGACTGTCCTCTTTGACGTTTCTATGTATGTAAGTCAAGAACAACATTCACAGTAACCTAGATATGCAGGCAGTAGGTAATGCTGTGCTGAAAAATGCATTAAAGTTACTGGAACTTACACAAGAAACTGCTGCCTGCTCTTCTGATACTATACTGTGGAGTCTGGCTGATCAGCAGCACTGTGTCCTGGCATCCAGCCCCTCCCGAAGGTCTCACTGTGTAGATCAATGTGGGTCAAATGCACAGACAGCAGGGGGAAAGGGATGGCCAGTGCAGGTGAAGCTTTTCCTTTGTAAATTAATTCCTGCTGGCGTCATAGGGTTTGCTGTCTGTGCACTTGTATGGAATACACATCTATACAAGTTCACAGACAGCACACCCTGGGCTAAGATGCCAGCAGAAATTCCTTTACAAAGGAAAATCATCACCTTAACTGGCCATGCCTTCCCCCTGCTGTGCACATCTTCACACCCCATGCTCACAACCCATCAAGTGCTTAGGTGAAATCCCTGCCTTCAGGCAAGGATTTCACCTCTGTGCCACTCTAAATGAAAACAAGAGGTGGGGCAGGGGGGTTCACTCGCTGAAACTGTTCAGAGGCTGGCAGTCTGGCTCGGGCTGCTGGGCCTCTCAGAAAGCATTTAAAAAATCACTTTCTCGGATCGGATGCGCAGCCTTCCTGCACTATTTCAGTGCGTGTGATCTTAGCCCGGGCAGAGGAGGCGACGGGGGGGGGGGGGGGGGCTGAAGCCCGGTGAGCCCAATGGGTGTTGCGCGCCTGAAGTGTACCCATTATCATGGGCACTCCCCTGCCATGCTGTCAAACTGAGGCTGGGGGGCCGGATGTTGTTCTGACCTTCGAGCATTCCCACCTAGGCCCCTTGCCTCGTGTGGAGGCCCCGCCCAAAAGCGGTCTCATTCCCCTTACTTTCAGGCCGTGGTGGGTGTGAGTGTGTGCAGGGGCCTTGCAGAGGGGGCATTCTCGCCTAAGCCCCCCTGGAGTAGCAGCATCAGCTGTGCACTTTTCTTGACCCTCCTTCCCAGGTTATACCCTAAGGCTATAATGGATGGAGAGAGGGTTAGTAAGAGAAGTGGCTTCCTAAAGGACTAGGTGTGGTCATCTTTCACAGAGGAAAAATAAATCCGAGGATGTAGTGGTATGGTGTCAGAGCTGTAGAAGTTGGAACTGGGGAAATACACTCGAGCTCTGCTGTCAGCTCAGTATCTAGTGATTCTGGGCAAATCACTTAATCAACCCAAAATAAAAAAAATTGATTTTGTGCAATGTAGCTGGCGGTCATGGTAATTGCTCAAATGTCTTCGGAACGTTCTCGCTATATAAAGCTACCCAAAAAATACTAACCATTTGGGAACGTGGACCACTTTATTTGGGAATGCCCAAGCCTAATTGTGATCCCAATCCGACCCTGTTGTGGACTCCTTGGTTTGTAAGAAAGCTTACCTCAAACCACTTCTAACAGTAGAGCCTCATTCTCCTTTCAGTGTCACAAAGCAGCACACCTAGGCCTTCAATACTAATTTTGAAGGCTTTACACAGCTGAGGCTCCTCCATTAGGGTTTGGGAGAGTCACTCCACTGCTAAAAAATGCTGCAAAGTTGAAAACTAAAATGGTAATAAAATTAATTTATTACGATTTTATTTTTCACTGCTCCCTAGTAGAGTCAGGGCTGGACAGGTGTATCACTACTGCTGATTGGCAGCAGGGGAGGAGTAGTGCACACTCCAGTTTAAAGTGCGCATGTCACTTTGGCCTGCTGCCGTGCGACAGCCAGCCTGAAATGCGCACTTTAAACCTCTCCACCTTAAGCGGTCTTAGACAGCAGGATGGAGAGTAGGCACAGGCACCCAGTGCCTGGGGGAGCGTCAAGCCAGTCCACTTCAACTAATCCTGGCACTTCTCTCATGCTGCTTAATATTATCAGCAGCGTGAGAGAAGTGTCTGGAGTGGTAATGGGTGTTGGCATTGGAACCACATGCTTGTTGACTGAAGAACACTGGTAGGACTATAGGCGCAAGTCAGTGGGTAAATACATATTTTATTAAAAAAGGTTAAGACCACTGACCGGCACTTTGAGCAACTCTCACACTGCCGTCAGCCTTGGCCTCAGAGCCCTCAGTCGTAGTCCGTTATGAACATTGCTTATAACAAGGCTTGATTGAGAGCTTTGGCATTGACCCTAAAGGCATCCTCACTGTCTCACATTGGGTCAAAATGAATTATTGTTTGCCACACCACTTATGCATAGAACCAGCCGCCACTGGCTTTAAGGTCGACAATTCGATTTTAGACAGTGAACTTCTGAAGTGTTTCAATTTGGACTTCTACACAAACGGAAGTCCAGGCATCAATTATTGGCTTATTGCACATTGTCATGCAACTTGGATATCACACATATCCTATGTTGCATAGCAACTTGGATATCCAATACTATAAACTTTATACAATGGCATTTGCATGGGTGCTGGTGCTCTGGAGTACTAAAAATGAAAAAAGCAATTTCATTTCTCAAAGAGTTTAAAGGTACCTTTAGTTTCAGTAACAAAACCAGAAACCTTATTAGCTAGCAGCTATGCGTTAGCCAAGTTTAATGCATCTTCCTACGGCCTTCTGGTACTCTTTTGAAGTTATTTATTTGACTTGTGCTGGAGAATTAAACTAGGTCACATTAGCAATAATTATCCTTTGTTTTTCAGGAAAACAAATGGGAGCTCCTGTGCCCCCAACACAACTGGGATAAATCCTTCCATCTATTGTACCTACTTTTGTGGAAGGTTTTTACTCAGTGTATGGTGACCCATCAGCTTCTGCAGAGCTAAGTAATGCATTTCAAAGACTAAAGCAGCACAGTAAAACAATACGCCGTGCAGCACACACACAACATTCCCAAATACCACAAGCGCACAAAATGGCATTCTATTAAACATATATAAACATGTACATCCATGTCCTATTTAATGGACATTAGGTGGTAAATATGGACTGCAAACATTTTCTTTTTTTTTCTTAGACTAATGTGGTAAACACTGTCTTGTGGCTGTTCATCCTATTTGCTATAACTGCTGGCAAAAATCTGACATGTTGCTATCTTTTTTGGCCACAGTGCCCAAACACTCTCTTTTCTAAGTCTGTTTGGTAGACCTGAGTCATAACTTGGAGCAACAGATCAAATGTGGGACACCGGTCAACTAGAAGCAGCCAGTGTCTTTGGAATATATTTGTGGATCTATGTAGTAAAAGCAGTCAGAGTCCAAGGACCCCGATTTAATAAACGTTTAATAGAAGTGAACTATACATCCTAAGCAATCGAGTAGTAAACACAGACATGAGCCGCACCCACTGTCCTTAGTATTCAAGTCTATGCAGCCTATCATTTCCTTGTATAGCCCCTTCAGTGACATCATCAGGGTCAACTAGGTTGTAATGTGGGAGGTTATGAGCAGTACTGGACTTTGGTTAGTTATGCTTGGCCATATGCAGCCTCAAAGTCTAGATTTAAATCATCGCTTGTCCTGAGGTTTTGGAAGGATGTTATCAATTCTATATATCACTTAAGTCACTTAAGTTAGTTTGTGGTCTTAGACAAGAGCTACATTACGCATAGCAGCACATGCAAACCAGAGCTTCTCGAGCTCTGTACATGGAGTCATCTTTTAAGCATATCTTTGCGTGCTAAGGCTTTGCTCGTTTAACACCAGCACATTGTTTCCTAGTTACAGTCACGCAATGCTATGAATGTAAAGCGCATGTGCTGTGCTTTGTTAGGACTACCCGTAAGCTGTTCTCTGGGACATTGTAATGCATGCCTCATAAAACTCATGTCATCACTTTGTCGGCTCATGCTCACCTTTAATGGTTGTCCACATCTAAGTTTGCATTAACCACGTCATGCTTTTCAATGCTTCAGTCAACCAGGTGATTTTTATGTGTTTGCTACTACTTCCTTTACAACCACTCACTTGGCGAGGAGACATAAAAGAGTAGAAGATTATAACCAGATGCTGCATGTTTTATTTCAAACACATAATAAACGTTTTATACCATCATGAGTTGAATCACAAAGGTTTACGTAGGACGTGAACCCACTTCTAATCCACCGCCAACAGCAGTGTTACTGGTTTTCGTCCACCAAAGACCAATTTGTTCAATTTAAACCACCTTAATATCTGATGAAATCAGCGTGTTCATCTATGGACACTTGTTACCTTGCACAATATCTGAATTGTATCAAAGCATCATTAGATTGTATCTGAGGACCACAGAGACACAAGAACAATGGAATGGAGTGCTCACTGTTAGCACAATGGGCTCCAAGGCCCAAGTTTCAGAATAAATGAGTAAATCGCTGGAAGTTTACTGCCTTGCATGGCATTTACTCACGCTTTATAATTATGAATTATATGGGTAAAAAAGACTAGATGTATGTCAGGTCATTTATTATTACCTCAATGCACAATTTTTCAAAATTCCTAAAACTTTTCATCTTGAAAACCACAATCGCAATATAACCAAAATCGCTGCTTATATATAAAAAATGTATTCCGCCCCGCCCCAAATGACTCCGCCGCCTTGTTTATAATATTTTACTTACCTTTCCTTTTGTTTTTATCCAGTGCCCTTTTATACATCCCTCCCGTTCCTATCTGCTTCTCTTTTGAGCGGGCTGGCTTGTTTCCTCTCTCTTTTAAACTGCTTGATACATTTCCTTCTGATTAATTGTATTGTCTCCTCTTCATTTGTTCATGGTTTACTCCATATCTCTCCAGAATTCTGGTACATCTTCTATTTCTATTACCTTTTGGCTGATCCAGTTCTGTTTTACAATATTTTGTGTTTATTTTGACAAGGCTAAATTTCATGCACTTTCCTAATTTTTAAGGATTAACTTTTACTTTCAAAGTTAACCAATAAATGTTTCTTTTTTTCTTACTTAGCCGTTTTTGTTCTTCCTGGTTATGGTTTTCCCCCTTCCCCAAAAATGTTCATATAATTTGGTCACATAGTGTTCTCAGTCTTCTTAGTCTGGAGGGAATCTTGCTTGGCAGGTCAAGCTGGTCTGTTCCTGTTGGCACCAGGTTAAGACAGATTTACATACGGCTGGTCTATGTCTAGAGGGAGATAGTGGGTGAAAAACGATGGACTGGAATGTTGCCCGAGCAATAGCTAGTGGCTGATATTATTTCAAGCATTTCTTCCATCACTATGATGTGTTGAGTAGCCACAGACCCTGAATACTACTAGTTTTCCAACTGATTGATACACATCACAGTTTTGGTATGATTTATATATTTACAGATACATATATATATATCACTGAAAAAACTAAAGGTTTCAAGGACGTTATAGTTTGGATGACACTTCAATAGTGACAAAACTGAAGAAATCCAGCTAACTTTAACTCACCGCCCTGCAATGCACTGCTCATGGCATGGTCAGTGACCTCACCAACAACATCTCAAATGACATCACCAATGAAATCCCTGATGACATCTCAAATGACATCATCCAGAAAAACTAGGTCTGCCCCATTTAACCCCGAACCAAGCTGTGATATCGCCATGATTGATATCACTTCGCGAAATCGCGAAAAAAATGCAAACGTTCAACGACCACCACCACATTTAAAAATGATAACTTAAAAAGATCATTCTAACTATTACAATGCATACATTACTAACTTAAAGAGCATGTTTTTAATAAACTGTGTTTGAACCCTGTTAGAAACGGGACCCTGGCCGGCCAAGACTCGCGTCGAGGTCAGTCAGGGATCGCCATTTCTAAGTGTCAGGGCAAGGGAGTCACACGCCAAGGCAACCCCCACTCGCCCTCTAGGTAACGTGGCGCGAGCAGTCAAGGCTAAACTTGGAGGCGATGTAAGTTAAGTATTTGCGCACGCACCCCAGCAACAACACCCAAGGCCCACCACAAAGAAACACTCCACACAAGGTTATGTAAAAATAGCCTTTGTATTATAATAAATATACATCAGATAAAACACACATCTTGTTACACTGTGCCAACAGGCACGGGCGGAATTTACAAGGGATATTTGTACAGGACAGGGCCACTTGACCACTGTCAAGGGTATCAACACTTTTAGAAGTAATACTTTCAGTAATAAAGCAATACCTTCAGTAATAAAGCAATACCTTCAGTAATAAAGCAATACCTTCAGTAATAGCACTTTAGCAATACTTTCAGTAATAAAGCAATACCTTCAGTAATAAAGCAATACCTTCAGTAATAGCACTTTAGCAATACTTTCAGTAATAAAGCAATACCTTCAGTAATAAAGCAATACCTTCAGTAATAAAGCAATACCTTCAGTAATAAAGCAATACCTTCAGTAATCACTGGTAACAGGGCCTCACTAGCACCACCTGTACTAGGGAGAAAACAACCACCTACACGTCACACTACCTGTAGGGGTGTAAAAGCAAAACACATGATGCCGTAACATTCTGAGGTGTAAAGGCACATGACGCATAAACAATACATTCAGAGGTGCAGAATCAATAACAATCGCGCCAAACTCACAAGTCACCACCTGTGACTGTCCCGGTGTCCCAATGTCAGGGCCTAAACGTGGCAGTTGCCCACAAAGTGCTGGGCAACTGGAGCAGGGAAAGTTAGGGCAACGTTGGAGCCTCTCTGGGCTCGAAGAACCACCACTGTGGCACTGGTGAGCCTCTCTCAGGCTCTCTTACACAAGTAAGGGGGGCTGCTGAGCCTCTCAGGGCTCCAGCAACAAAAAGGTGCAGCCTCGCTGGGCTGTGGGGTCCCCCTCTCTGGGGACCCAAAGCAATGATGCTTGCCAAGAGCCTCACTGGGCTCTAACTCGACTGGTGCCCCCGGGGCACCTCGTGGCCAAAAGGAATGCTAAACGGGCTCCTCTCAGGGGAGCGGCCCTCCCTCACTGGGGCCACTCGCAGGACACACCGAACCCGCCCTCGCACTCACCGGCTGTTCAGCTGGGCTGCGGGCGGGGCTCCTCTCCTCTCGTCCCGGTGTTCCAGGCACGACGTGGCAGGCTCTGCTCTTCGAGAGCTCCCGCTCCTCGGGGCTCTCTGGATACTCCTCCCTGGGCTCTCCCTCTCTTTGGGAGCCTGGGGAGGAAACGGGAAGACGCCGGCTTCTCTTTCCACCGGAGCGCGGGGTGGCCTCCCGTCCGCTTCCGGTTTCTTCTCTGTCTTGCCCCCGGCTTGCCTGACTTCCGGGTCGCGGCAGCGGGGCGGGACTTCCGGTCGGCTTCTCCCGGGCCGCGCAGCGATTGGCCCGCCGACCCAGCACTTCCGGGTCGCGGTAGGCAGCGCGGCGGCCCGGCGGGGGCAGCACACTCCTGGGCTGCGGCGGTGATCCGGGGACAATGCCGGGTGGGCACCGGCCTCCAATTCAATTAAGGAGCGCGGTGACCCTCGCTCGGGGCGGACAATGCCGGGTGGGCACCGGGCTCTGCAGACCAAGCGCTCCCAACGCTAGAGGGGTGACCACAGCGCTCCCAAGCGCTGCAGGCACAATAAAGCGCTTTTAAGCGCTAAGCAGCAAACAAAAGCGCTCCCAGGCGCTAGGGGTAAAATCCAGCGCTCTCCAAGCGCCAGGCAGGCGATCTCCGCGCTCCCAGCGCTGAAGGGCAGAGAGCAGCGCTCTCAGGCTGCAGGCAAAGAAGTCCTCAGTGCTCCCCAGCACTGGAGGACAGGACAGGGCTCCAGCAGGGCTGGAGGCAGGCAGGGGTGGCAAGGCTGGGCCAGAGCCAGCACACTGGGTCTCCAGGCAGGGAGACTCCCCAAGTGGCGGTCCTTCTGGCCCCAGCAGCAGCAAAAGCCCCCTCTGGCAGGATCCAAAAGCAGAACATTTTCAGTGGGGACACAGCCCCTTCTTATACTGACAAATCCTTTGTTTCAGGGTGCAAGGTGGGGGGAAAACCAGTCGCAGCTGGTTCTGGAGCACTCTTGATGGCCCAACCACCCATTCCTTTCACTGGGGAGGCTAGGGTCATTAGACACACCACAGGGGGGCGGAGCCAGCATTGTGTGGGGAAAACCCAGCCCATCCAGGACACAGGTACACTCCTCCCACACATCACTCATGCTAATCTCCCACTCACCACCGGGCAGACCCATCCAGACTTCCTGGAGCCTGGCATGCCAGCCAGCTCCAGCCAATCACGCTCCAGCACCCTCACTGCACACATATCTCAATGTCCAGAAGTAGCACTTCCCAACTAGACACATACATGCCGCAGACACCATCTTGCAGCATTTACTCTCACGAGTTTAAGCATACCAAACTCGAGCCTGCACTCCCCACGCATCAGGAACTACCAGGGACACACACATTCCCCATGCATTCCTATGGGAGGGCAGGCCAGCCATACTACACGCACGCACTTTCACTCTGGGACCCAGGGGAAAGTGCGCAGAGACCCAAAAATCACTGACACAGGGTCACAAATAAGGCAAAAAGTCTAGGGGTGAACCTGCCCTGCGGGCCAAGTCCAACAAACCCTACTTCCTGTTTTCTAGATTACACCGAAAGTCGTGATTATTTCAGTAACCGTGATGATCCCGCCTTTTTTAAGAGGCGTAAAACACATATGTACACATTGCACTGTATTTTAGACACTAGGGGCTTATTACTGTACTGTCTACAGCCATATTTATTTGGAGATTTTGTACAAAAACAATCATTTAACCAATTTTCCATGTTCAAGAGTATCGCGAAGACGTCGGTATCATTTTACTGCATTTTAGACACTAGAGGTTTATTAATGCACTGTTTAAAATCATATTTTTCAAGGTAGTTTGTATAAAATTAATCTTTACAAACGATCTTCCATGTTTGCAGTGATGCCGGGCGTCGCGAATACATCGATGCACGCGACGGTACACAGAAGGCTGTGCTAGTAGTCCTGGTGATGTCACTAATATCGCCCCTAATAAAAAAAATCTATTTTGGACACAACTTGTGTCACCAATACCCACATTTGTCAAACATGGGGTCAGAGTACCTCTACCCTGACCCGTTATGTCACTTTAAATAAAAATTTCAGCCCCGGCAACCATCCCCGATACATAAAATGGCGGGCGTAACTTTCTGTTCAGGTTGCGTCCAGCCAATCAAGAGCATTCCAGTTGGTGTGCTTTTGCGATTCACCTCAAACATTTCACGATGTAACCGTGAGTGCTGCAACTTTCTGTTAAGGTTGCGGCAAGCCAATTAGGGCAACCCCCTTGGTCCGTACTTTCGCGGTTTACTGCAAACTCCTTGCAATTTAACCGCGATCATCACAATAACTGCGAAATTGCAGCGAATTATCCGCAACCAGAAATATCACTATACTGTTCAGATTTAATTTCTCAAGAACTACTGAACAGATTTGCACAAAATAAACCACAAAATCTGCGTAACATCTACCTTTCTACCAGATTTGGTGTAATTCCATCCACCGGTTTGGGCTGTAGATTCAACAATGCATGCCTATGGGAATGAACATTACAAACGCACCTTTATGTCTCAATACCCACTGCACTGATGACCCCCAAACTTTCCATGACACACAGAACCTACTTTGACACTATTTTGGAAAATTTCATAAAAATTGGTCAAACAACGCCAAACTTAGAGGCAAGTCAAAAAATGATTCCCTATGCAAACTAGGTCCTAACTATAACTACCTACTAGCGACCGCCAGTAGGAGATACATATATATACAAGGAGGTTTGCTCCGAAATGCGTCGAGTGATTGGGCGTTTAAGAAAATAAAACACGCTGAAATGGATTAAGTGGCCTGAACATCGTTTCTGTTGGGTACGTGGTAAACGATTGCTGTGGAGATATATATATATATATATATATATATATATATATATACACACACACTCAAAAGTGTCTCTCTTCCACGGACCACCTACACATCGGCACAGCGTATAGTCAGCCTCCAAAGTTTGTTGTCTAATATTTCTTTTTTTATTAGTATTTCATTTTTAAGTAAATGCAGTATAGTTATGTGGCATAATTCAAAAAACCAATAGCCACTGATGCGTTTCAGCTGACACCTGCAACCACATGTCCCCGATATATATGTCTTCAACCAATACTCTCTCCCATTGGAGAGTCAGCCGCACCTCCCTGACCAACTTCAACCAATACTCTCTCCCGTTGGAGAGTGAGCCGCACATCACAGACAAACTCAACCAAAACTCTCTCCCATAGGAGTGTCCACCACACGTCACTGACGAACTTCAACTTATACTCTCTCCTGTTGGAGAGTCAGCCCCAACTCACCAACGACATACATTCTGTTGCGATTCCAACTGCTGTACCTCGGCTAAATAAAGCAGCTCAAATCAATCCCTAAAATCAGTGCAATTTCATAATATCAAAATTGCAATATATATTTATAAATATGTTGCACTTCCGAAAAAAAAAAAATATATATATATATATATATATATATATATATATATATATATATATATATATATATATATATATATATATATATATACACACACGCACACTATATTTTTTCAGTGCCTAACGTGCATTTCATGATTAGATAAGTAAGGTAATTTATAGCTCACTATTACTTGGATTTGGTTACCATCAACGGTTTCATATTTTGTGTCAGGGTGCAAGGCAAGCAACTTATTAGGTAGTAGACTAGTTCAATGGCCACACATGATTTAGTTGGCAGCGATCCCCATTCTATCTTTCCAATATCACCAGCATGTACAAATGTCTACTCTAGAACCATGCTCACTCTGCAGTCTGTTGTTTTTCTACAATAGGTCACAATGAGTTCTGGATGCTATTGGCCACCCACCAAAAGACCCAATTCTTGACAGGATAATTCCAGTGGTCTCTTACTGGTTATTAAAGCTGTGATTTTCTATTACAACATCGACACAAGTGGTGACTCCTGAAGCAGGGGAAGATGAGAGAAACCTAAAGGAGATGAGGAGCAGAACTGAGGGACGGAACGAGGAAGGCTGGAAAAGTAGTAGGGAGGGAAGGAGAAAGCTAGTGCGTGAGCGCATTAAAGGAAGAGGACAGAGTGGAGAAGGTAAAGCGAAAGGATACTGGATGGAGTTGCACGGCTTAATTATAAGGAATGAGAAAACCCTGAACTACGGAGTGTAACGGTTTCAGAAACCAGCATATGTGCTGAACATCCCATCATAAGGCAATCTCCAGAGAAAGACTGAAAGGAAAAGCACACGTGACATGGATAATTTACAAGGAATGAGAGCAAACTGATATACAGAGCGTAACCATATCCAAAGCTTAGATATGGGCTAAACGTCAGATTCTAGGCAAGGCCAGAAGAGGAAAGGTGATGTGTATATACATAATATGCTCAGTATGTATAGAGTATGTATAGCCTAATGCAAAATGAAGATTATGTATAGAAGGACGACATGTAAAGTCGATCACTAAGTCAAGTTCTTGAATATTCAAATCATAAAATGTATAAAGTACAAATGTTTGTGCACCCAGAGCTCCTGAGTTTTGGTTTCACTGAACATGGTTCTGAGAAGAATCGAATGCAGCTCAGATGTTGTACAACTCAGTCAGATTTAAGCCTCTGAAAGGAGTGGCGCAGGCAGAATATATATATAACATGCCTAGACGATCCGCATCCACTAAAGTTACAACTCACGTGCAAAATCCAAGCAAAGTCGCCTCTGTTAATTTACCCCAGTAATTCTAACTGGTGTGCTGTTTGAGTGTAGTAGGCTCGGCCTGTTTTGGGGTTACAAACCTAGTACCCCAAATATCTGATAATGGTAATGAAAGGTGCTCTGTTGCCATCTTCTCCAGAAAGACTAGCAGGTGTTTGACCTGGAAATCAAGCTACAACCTTTACTATATTCCCTTTTAGAGCCAAGTTCTAGAGTAGACCAAGTAGTAGCACCTCCCAAGGATACTGATGCAACGTATTGTTGTTGCAAAAGGCTCCTGACCTATGTCTGAACCATGCACCTGCATTGACCTACTCTTAAAAGAACCATTGGTAAAGCTCAGTCGTGAGCTATTTGTTCCACTCCTTCCTCCATTCACAATTCCCACAAGTATGAATAAGAATCAATCACGTCACGTCAGCTGATGGATTATGGTTTCGACTACCTTTCGTGGGTGTTACAGGACCCTCTCTCAAACTGCTTTCATTTACACTGCTGTATGTACCTCATTGATATGTATTTAACAATTTGTATCTTATGTATGCTTTTAGGATGTATTTATGGTGATGTTTATAGACCATGGTCTAAATAAACAACACTTTGACTGACTGACTCCCTTTCCCAGGTAGAATAGTGTTAGATGACCACTGTTATATAAAAAGAGAATATAATTAATCACAAACTTACAACGCAAACCCCTCCTTTTAACACACGTCCCACCATTTATGCCTGGCTGATATGCATCCGTGGATAGACGTCATGCATAAATGAAGCCACATACAGCTGCAAGCATAGGTTGTAGGCTACAAATCGCTTTGTAAACTGTGCTCTTGAACAGGTCAAAGATGTATGTATGTATGCACTAGTATTTGTAAAGCCAAACTTTACTCAAATGCAATTGAGAAATAAAATGAGCGCGTAGGCTTAGAAATGTGATACAGAGGCCCTCCTTATGTTACCACACATTAACAGAATTTAGTTTTATGGTTAAAATCATATTCCCTGGATAAATCTTGGCAGGTCAAACCTGCAGATATTTAGTGGAGAACAAATACCATAACATGGGGATGTTGATATTGTCAGCCATAAAAACGGTTTGTTGTTCCCCATTTTAGGAAAAGCTCGCTAGAGTTTCTATTTATTGCACCTAATAAATAACAAACCCCATAGTATCATTATTATATTCAAGTACAATGCATATCACAATAAAAACTAAGTCACTCATAATGAGGCCCTTATTCGGTGGTGTAACGCAAAATACTGGACCCCACCCCCTGCAGAATGTGACGAGGTATCCTGAGTCTCCCCTATCTCTCAGATACTTATTTAGCTTGGGCTGAATTGGCCCCTTGAAGATTTGGGGGGGGAGGGGGGAGGGGTTGCACTGGAGGGTTGGGATCCCCTGTGCTTCCAAGGGCAACAACGGTGGGGGGAGGTTGCTTCTCAACGTGAAGAGTTCGAAGAGAGACGCCTCAACATAGCAATGAAAGAAGGACTAGCATCAGGAGCAAAGTTATAATATTTATCTCCACTAGGAAATTTCCATTGGCTTTTTGACAGTAAAAAGAGCAACGCTCATTCTTAGCTATTGACAGAGTGTCTGGTGACTTTTCTATACTTCTTCAAAGATTCAGGCCACCCCAGACACAGAAGGATGAGGAGCACGCCTGCGGTTTTCTGAAGATGTCCCACTTGGACACCCCACTGTCTTGGGCGCACTGCCAGTCTCATGGATTACAAAAACGATGGGTTTATTTGTACATCAGATATCACATGCTGGTTCTGGAATCGACATGTAAACCGTTAAAGGACACTTATGTTTTTGCAGCAGCTTGAGTTTGAGCAAATTATACACATTAATCTGCTAAAAATACATGTCTATGCACACACATTAAGACATATTTCTGGATATTTTTTCGCTGAATAATGTTTGGGTATGTGTTTGCCTAAGATGTGAAGTTATTTGCATTTTATTGAAAAATTCTGGCACATGCGTCAGGGGAAACAGCCTTTAGCATGATGCCGGAATCACGCTGTCCAATTACAGCACCAGAAATTAAACAAATGTGTAATTAACAAGCATTTGTTTAGCATGCAAGTCATTACAATGACTTGCTTTTGGGGGCCCATTGGTAAAGAGTTATTGGATTTAAAATCCAAAACCCTACCTACTGATGCGCAGACTGCAGTTAGATTAGTAGATTATACTAATCCAAATTCCAGCACCCCCGTAGGAAAAGAAACGCGTCGTCATGACGCGTTCATAAGGCGGCTCCTCCATTGGGGTGTGGGGGCGTCGCCCCACTGCTTTCTCACAGTGTGAAAAGCAGAAACATAAAATGGTAAAACTACCATTTTATGTTTCTGCTTCTCGCACTGTGAGAAAGCAGAAGTGCCTGGTTGGGGGCGGGCGAGTGAGCGGTCCTGCTCAAGGGAAGGTGGGGGAAGGGGGGGGGAGTGGTTGCCCAGTGTTATGGGCCCTGACTGTTTGGTTGGCCCCAGGGCCGACCAAAGCAGTCATGTGCACTCCCATTTTCTCTATGTAGGCTGCATGCAGCTTACTTAGAGAAAATGTCCTCCCGACTGGGGCGCTGTGATGCACCGCACCAATCAAAACGCTGCCATTGCAGCGTTATGGTTGGTTAGGGGAGCAGGAGGAGGGAGACTGCCTAAAACACGGCAGGAGCTGAGGCGGCGGCGCATGATGCAATCGCAGAGGAAGGGGAGTTTTTTTATTTTATATTGATTACCGTCCCATTTCCACCCCGCGCGAACCTACCCGCCCGTTTTGTCGGCCGCGACTGGACGAGCTTGTCGCTCCAGGAAACATCGTCTGGCCCTCAATATGTTTTAATAAGGACTCTCTGAGCCAAGGTGAGTCAAATGAACACTCATCGTTACGTCAGAATTGCCAGGAAAAGGCAGACTCATCAGTGGAGACATTTGATTAATACTAATGAACACAAAGTGAAAAATATGATCACTTCTTCATTTGTTCTTCTTACGAGCAGGGCTATTCACTTAATTATAGAGTTTGCTGAAATGTGGCTGGCCAGTTTAAGCAAAAACAAGGCACTGGCTTCTTTAAATCCTCCGATTATCTGAATGGCTGATTTTTAATATCAAAGGTATTAAAAAGCATCTAAAAACACATCTGTTTAGTAAGACCATCTAATCTGACTCCTGCCTCTACCCCAGCTCTCTCCCATGCCAGGACACGGCAATGTCGCTGTCTGGTCAATAAGTTGACGAATGATAACCAAGGGGAGTATGTGAGGACTTTTGATGTAGTTCTGCTTCCGGAAGCGTGGTCAACAAATGAGTTTTTTTGGCGGGGGTACTCCTCTTACTCAGCCGTGCTACTCTCTCGCTGGTTGGTAACGCACGGGCAGGGCTAGATACAGGGCTCGAAACATGTAGGATGTAGCACTGCTGCACCAAACACCGATTCAGATTTAACAGAGGTTCTCCACTTGGTATGGGATGATAGTTTTAATCTGTGTGTTATACATTTTTATAATAACAATTTCACATGTATTTAATTTTCCAACCCCAAATATGCCACGCTTTTTTATTTTTTTCAACCGCTCTGTAGGGAGTTGCAATCCCAGAGTTGTGGGTTGAACATGATTTTGGCTGGGGATTTCAATGCTAAGCTAGGCAGTGAAGCCTCCGTATATGGTGAAAGCCCACCTTGAGCTGACGTGCCGGGGTGTACCCTGCAGGGACAAGATCAGAGAGGTTATTACCTGTCTCTTTATGTCCATCATAGGGATGGGGGATGCACACCCTTTTGAAAAACAATTTCTCATTGTTAGTTAATGATCGTTCCAAATTGCATGCTCACTGGTAAAGTGCCTTGCCCTGTTGGCACTGGGATACTGAATATCTAGATTTATGGGGCAACTTCCTGCCCCAGTGACAATGGCACACCCAAATATTATTTCTTCAATGTCAGTCCATCTTTTTACTCCATTGTACTCCTATTACTCCTTTGTTTATTCAACTCTTTTGCTTAAATCCAATGTGCTCCACACTCAGGGTAATGCTATTTTCAAAATGTTCTCATATTCAAGACGAATGTTGTGAATCTCTTCTTCATGAAATTATAATACATGTTTTACTGTTATTTTTAGTTACCCCTGAAGAAGGGCTCCAGCAGCCCGAAATGCATTGTTTTTTTAATAAAAACTGCTTCGGATGAACTATGCGTCTGTACGTATTCTTGAAGAGAGGTCCGGATGGGCACATCTTGAATATGCGAAACTGTTGAAAGTAGCATTACCCTGTGTATGGAGCACATTGGATTTAAGCGAAAGAGTTGATTAAACAAAGGAGTAATAGGAGTACAACGGAGTAAAAGATGGACTGACATTGAAGAAATAATATTCGGCTGTGCCATTGGCATTGGGGCAGGAAGTTGCCCCATAAATCTAGATATTCTGTCTCTTAATGTCCCCACGTTTGATTTGTGTAATGCAATAGAGATCACAGGTGTGACCTTAGTGGGACCCACGGGGTGCAGGGTCTGGAGGGGCCAGGCCGGGGACTGGACAGGGCCATCAGACCTCAGAGTGGTTGACACCTTCCTGCTTTCTCAAATTTGCTTGAAAATGCACCATTTGCCACTCTTTTTTTCAAAATGTTCGCGGGGGAGAACATCCCCGAACGCCCTCGCTCACCGCAGTGCAGTACGCAGCACCACTTTTAAATGTCACCATCCGCCACTGTTCCTACTAATGACGGTGTAAAAAAGGCATGCATTCTAAACACATGCGTAATGCAGACTTCCAATCGCCATCAGCACTTGCCCCAGAAACGGACAATCCCCAGTTGGGGCTGTAGTAATGTTTAAAAATGCTAAAAGCATGTCACAAAAACGTCATGGTTTAAATGGATTGCAGTCTATGCTTTCATTCCTTTAGGAAGTTCTTGTAACTTGAAGAGTGGTTCCATGCTCTCTTTAGGTTCATGGTGCCTGTAACATGTCTTAGGCTAGATAAGGATTTTCATTGAGCTTGCTGAGAGCGGGCTTCAGTGCCATAAAATGCCATTTAAAGTCAGTAGAACGAGGCAAGAAACTTCAGAACAAAGTTCAATGTCCATTATTTAACAAGGGCTCCAATGGGGTACTCGAAAGAGGTCTTGATTTAGTTAGGCCGTAATCAACTACTGCAACTAGGGTGACCAACTGTCCGTAAATTTCACGGACAGTCCGTAATTTCGGCAACCTGTCCGTTGTCCGTGAAGGATTCTTTAACAGTCGCCATTTGTCCGTAATTTTAACCGGGCACGGTCGCACATCCCTAAAGCAGGCACAGCTTCCACCCACCTCCCTTTTTGACATGACGCATTCAGGGCTGTTTGCATCTGAATAGATGCCCCTGCTCTTGAAGCTGCAGCCCCCACCCCTCACACCTCCAACACTTGATGAGCTGTTCAGAGGTGCTTGAAGGCGGCTGAGAGGGAGGGGCTGTAGCTTCAGGAGCAGGGGCATCTTTTGAGATGCAAACGGCCCTGAATGCGTCTTGTATCTGCAATTTGTATTTGTATTGCAAATTTCCTTTCATAATTCAGGTGTGGATAGTGCACATCTATTCACACAAAAATTGCTTTGCAAAAATGTATTTACATTTTTTTCTAAACAAGACATTTTTTGAGACTGAAAGAAGATTGCATTGTTGATTTATATACTGGGTGTGTTCTGTGTGTGAGCAAAGTTGTTCCTCCTGTTGCTTTTTATGTGCTTGTTCTGAGGACGTTTGTATTTCTGCTATCCGTGCTGCATATGTTCTGGGTCAGTGGATGATGTACTGTGCAGGGGAGAAGATTTCCTTGCCCTGTTTGTGCCGAGCCCCTGGGGGAAAGTATGGGTTCTTCCAATTTAACGGTGTGCGCACACTGGTTGGCTGCATAATCTGGGTGTTCAGGAGTTATGAACAACTGTAGCTTCCACGGGACGGTTTCAGCTGGTTCACGAGGCTGAGATCGGTAGTAGCTCCAGACGAGGGGTCCGGTTCAACAGGGATGAAGAGGGTGCGGAGCAAGCAGCTCTATGTCACCTGCAGAGTAGACACTTCAAGGGGTAATGGTCAGCCCCTCGACTCTCCCCTCACCCAGCACGTTCACAGGGACATCTATACTAGTGGCAGGAGGAAATAAAATGTCAATGTGCAGACTCCCAGGTCCCTTTTGGAAATGTGTAGTCTCTGTTGGAGGTCATCCGCCAATTTGAAAGCAAACTACAACCAGGCGGAGCCCAGTAGATGCCACCTTGTACAAAGGCAGTTAAATTCAAAGTCCTCCCATTCATTCACAGTTGTAGGATCACTCTCCAAACCAGGCTCTTACGTGTAGAGGGAAGATGACCCCGGTTAAGGGAGACTGGGCGGACGTTTTACATAGCCATTAGCATCTCCTTCTGAAGGGTGCAGGAAGTCCTGCTGCCACCACTGTAAGTCTCTCAGAGCCTGAGGAGAGAGTGCCATGGACGTGTGTGAGACATTCCCTTTCTGCCCAGGGCCCCAAACATCCTACAACCGGTCTGGATTACACCGAGGCAGCACGTGGTTCTCATCACAGCACAGAGCTTAATAACTGTCACTAAATTGTAAACAAACCTCGATTCTTCAAACATGCAGTCTTTAATGTAATAAAATTAAGAAATGGCACAATCGCACCCACACTGATTAACAAAGTAAGGAGGACAATCAGTTAAATCAGTTCTCTCGTAGTATCTCCTTTTAAGTACTGTACTTCACAGTGGGGGCTGGTAAAAGTAACATTTTGGAAAGAGAGACTGACTTCTCATTGTCTTGTCCAGGAGGGGGTGAGGAGCCCTACCCCACCCTGGAAGAGACCAAGATGATACTAGGATACTGCATGCCCACCCCAGTGTCCACCCTGGTGGATCCTGGTCCCCCTCCTTCCCATACCCCTCCCCCCAGTGATGGCTCCTGTCCCTCCCCCTCCCCCCCCACCTGTGGTGGATCCTGTCTCTGCCCTGGGTGGCTTCTGTCCCAGTCCAGGAATGGCGTCTGCAGCTCAAAAAGGCTCTCCTCAAAATGAATATGAAAAGGTGGGCGAGTGAGTAAGTGAAGGGATGGGTGGATGGCTGGATAAATTCGTGAAAGGGTGCATGGATGAATGAAAGATTGAATAGATGGATAATAAAAGAGGATGGATGGATTGATGAGTGAGCGGTGGAAGGATGGAAGGGAGAAAAGGTAAATAGCTGGATGTATGGAAGGAAGGGTAGCTGGATGGGTAAAAGGGTGGATGGATGAGTGAAAGGATGGATGAGTGAAAAGGTGGGTGGATGGATGGATGAGTGAAATGATGGATGGATTGATGAATTGATAAGTGCAAGGGTGAATGGATGGACAGATGAGTGAAAGGGTGGATGTAAGGATGGGTGAGTGAAAAGGAGGGCAGATGGACTAAAGGATGAATAGATGAGTGAAGGAGTAAAAGGATACATGGATGAGAGAAAGGATGGATGAGTGAAGGGTCAATGGATGGATTCATGAGTGGACGAGTAGATGGATGGGTGGGTGGAAGGAAGGATTGCTAAGTGAAAGGGACGATGGAGAGAGGAATGGAGGATGGTGGATGACTGAAAGGGTGGATGAGTGGAAGGATGAGTGACTGGGTGGATGGATGAGTAAGTGAAAGGATGGCTGGATGGGTGAAAGGGTAAATGGCTGGATGGGTGAGTGAATGGATGGATGGGTAGAAGAGTGGATGGATGAGTGTACAGATGGCTAGGGTGAAAGGGTGGATGGATGGATAAAGGATGAAAGAAGGGATGGATGACTGAAAGGATAGATGGAAGGATACATGATGGATAGGTTTGCAAATGGTTGAATATGTTTGGATATGGCTGGGCTTACTTATATACCATTGCGCGACCTCTGATGTGTCTGTAAAACTTATCCAATTGTCCTGAAGTTTTGTCCTGAATTTTGACCTCCTGTCCTGAATTTGTGTCCTGAATTTTGACCCTTTGTCCTGAATTTTTACACTCAATGTCAAGAATTTGCACCAATGCCAGTTGGTCACCCTAACTGCAACATATTGTAGCACTAAGAGGGCAGCAACCACCATGGGACACTAATCGTGCACTCTGCTGTGAATGGGGGAATGCCTCTCGTTCATTAACTCTCAGAGATCTAGACACACTACCACAGCTCTTCTATTACTTGGTGTGTACTTTTTCACTAAATTGCAGAGGCCTAGGTAGTCCTGCAATTGTAGTGAAGTCTACGGAGGGATCAGCATCCTTCACATTTTGTCACAGCTAAGCTTGAGCCACTTGCAGCACATTTTGGGAGGTAGTGAATAAGAACTGTTAAGTAACAAATATTAGTGAAAACGAAGAATAAGAGTCTTATGTCCAGCAGACTCTGGTCTTTTGAAATGACGCTTATGCGTCAACTACTCCGAGTGATGGACAGATTACTGGGTCTTGCGGAGCCTGCTACAACCTACCGCAGCTTTGATCTTTTGGTTTTCTAATGGTTTTACAATACAATTTAGAGATTTAGGGCTAACTAACCGATTTATAGAACAAGCACGCATATGCCTAGCTGAAATTCTCTGCTGAAGCTGTCAAAGTGCTTTAAAAAAGTATGTGAACTGTGATCCTGAGTCCATTGGGGGGTCAGCGAGCGTGGAGGACTGTAAATAAAGGGTGGTTAAAAAGAACAAAATATTCTGTAATTATTTTCTTGGTTTCACCTTAAAGCGACTGAATGTAAAATTACACACCCCCTACATGAAAAATAATTCCAAGTTAAACTAATCAGTGAGAGATGCACTATTTTACCTTGTGAAACCGCAATTGGTTAATGCAACCAGTGCAGATATCTGTGTGTGTAACCAGAGAGTCACAGAACTGAATTCTGGTTGGTGCAGTGGGGAATAGTGACTTGTGTGCTTTTAGCGTTACAAGGTCCAAGCGTGTAACAGGAGGCACCTTCAATATGTACATCATTATTTTGAACCTGCATTTCACTCAGTTTAAGATAGACAAAGTGCATAAAGAGATTTAGGTTAAAGATTTTAAAAAGTGCATGACATAAATATAAGTAACGAGCAGACTATACCTATTGCAAACATTTTTGATAACTGTCCATTAAAAGCACGCACTCCACAGCTCATCAGATCACCTTACCATACCTCCCACAAAGATCTCTTCAAGTGACTCGAACAATTACAGCCAATCCCCAACCAGCCTTTACATTTGCAGATGCTCCCTGTCCCTCCCTTGGCTTCACAGCACAGGATACGTTTACGCTCCCCCCCTCTACTTCAGCCGAGGCTTCTCAAATTGCCTTACAACACAAGTGGAGTAACAGTTTTTGTAGAATTAAAAAAGTATGGGCAGGTCATGCCCCTCGAATCTCAACCACTTCCATGCCTGCGTGCAGTGCCCATGTACCCCAGTTCTAGCTGTTGATTTTCCACTAAGTAACAAATCCACATGCGAAGGAATAGAGAAGTTGTGATAATCAACATTTTATTTCTTCCAAAACCTGTCTCCTTGGGAAATACATTTTTCCCTTAAATATACTGGAAGAAGTGTCTGCCCTGTGCAGTTGACCAGAGTGTTTGCTTCATTTATGCGTTGTCAATTCGGGTGCAGGGTGAGGAGTGCAGACGAGAGTGAAAACATTGAAAATATTTGTGAATGTTCACAAAGTTTGATTATGAGGGTGCTCATTTAACTTCCACTGCATTTACCTGACTGCTGGTCTGGTATTGGTGTATGAACTCCTATGCAACTATGGGGAAAAAAAACGCATTTTTTGTAAAAATTATTCAGTTGGAACCAACATACCTACCCTACCCTATGAATAAGATAATATTTTTGCATATAACGTTTTCCAATGGAAGACAAATGTGTCTACGCTGCATGATATTGTCTGTATTTTAAACCACTGCTGCATTTTACCATTCCATACCTTAAATATTCTACTGTGACTTAAACAACCTACTGACTGTGCAGTCAAGAAGCATGAACCACTGCTGGCCTAACCCTAGCATGAACTACCACAGGATTACAGTGAACTTGTGCTCAGACCTTTTGCCTTGTGTGAGGTATAACCTAGTACCATTGACACGTATCAGAGACAATGGACAACTCTGCTTTCAGCGGCAGCCCTCCGCGAGAATGGAGGAGTGTCGCCCCACCTGCTGCGAGCGCAGCAGGCAAACACAAAGAAATTGCATGATAGTCCCATTTTATTTTGCCTCCAGATCGCACTGTGTACAGCGCAAGCGTAGGTAGGGACGCGGCTGAATCCTGTTATTGCAGGATTACTGCTGCCCCGTTCAGTGCGTATGTTGGGTTGGCCGGCTGGCTACCTAAGGCCAGCCCGACATGCTCTGTAGACCCAGCAATCACAGCAGGGGTATTGCTGGCAAAGGCCCCATCCTTAAAATGAGTGCTGGGTTAGCCTGTTCCCCCCCCCCCCCCCCAATCTTGGAGCTACTCGTACGCTGATGAGAGCAGCTCTAGGATTGGTTTGATTCACGTTCCACTGAGCAGGAAGGAAGTCCTTTCATTCCTACTCGTGGAATGCCGGGGAGACATGCTACAATATCTTTAGTTTGGCGCAATTGCACCCTACCATATTTTTAAACGGGTAGCCACCACTGCTTGTTCTCTTACTCTTTTCTGGCTTCACTGTTCTATTTCCATGATGTGTTCAGAGGGTTATTTACAGGGAAAGTTCCCTTGAATTACAAAATAATACAAAAAGGGGTGTTGATTGGATATTTATCCACTCCAGCATGCATGTAATAGGATCAAGATCAGAACCTTCCGCCAGCACCTCACCTCTTATATCCCAATGGTCTCAGCTTAGACAAAGAGAAGTGAACCCCTAATGCGTAATTTGGGGGTGATCTAGTCAATGGAAGGTAAACAAAATAGATGAGCATATGCAAGGGTATAGGATATCCAGCAAGTAAAAGAAGCATTTCAAAGACAGATAGATACACTTCAGCATGGGAGAACTTCACACTGGATTATAGATAATCTATAGCCCTGTACCTAAAGGAACCCACTGACTAGTTTTAAACTAACAGTCGTCTTCCAATAAAATGAAATTGAAACAGGAGCCACACAAACCTATTTGTAACTGGAATTCGTTTATATGTTATATTATGTGTATTTGAAAAGAGCTCTATCACCTGTGAGCATTTCCAGGTGCTGTAAGGGTGTCTGAGCCTCCCCTAGAGGGTTATTCAAAGAGCCAGGTCTTCGGCTTCTTGCGGAATGCAAGAATCGAGGAGGAGATTCTGTTGAGTGATGGGAGTATGGTTTTTCCATGCTTTAGGAGCAACATATGAGAAGGCTCAAACTTTGGACATATTTCTGTGTATGAGTGGAATCCGTGAAAGCAGCAGTCCAGCTGGGTGGAGGTATCTTGAAGACTAATGGAAAGAAATGTAGCTGGTTAGGAATGCCAGCCTGTGTTACGCAGTGCTTTGAAGGTGTGGGTGCGGTGTCAAACTGTGCGTGCTTGAGTATTTGAAGCCAGTGTAGTTCACTCAAGTGTAGAATGATGTATGTCTTGTGTAGAAGGTTGAGGATGAGTGTAGACGCTGCGTTCTGGATGTTTTGAAGTCTTCTAGTAAGCTGCTTGGAGATCCTGGCATATAGGGTTTTCCCATAGCCCAGTGTGCTGGTGATGAGGGCATGGGTATTTCTGTGTTGCTTGAGAACTATTTGAAGATATTTGTCAGTATCCACAGGGTGTGAAAGCATGATGCAATGATGGTGGTGACTTGTGCAGACATGTCCGGCTTATTATCAATGATGATCTGGGGTTCCTGGTGGGCGAGATTGGGGTTGGAGTAAGCAACCGCGTTACTTACCTTCGGTAACGATGTATCTGGTAGAGACACAGTCTAGCAGCAGATTTCTTAACTTAGAATATCCCCAGGCGTCAGACTGGATCCGGAAAACTTTTTCCCCAGCAGTATCTCTGCACGCCGGGGGGGGCGTCGCCCGGCTCCATCCTGACTTTTCCGCGCCACAACGCGAAGCCACTACATAAACTGCGAGAGTATAGGAACAGTGTGCCAAAGAAGGAGCAAACACCGTTTAAAACAGCAATGATAAAAAATCATACAATGAGAAACAACACCATGGTGAAAAAGTACTCAACACTTGAAGGCACTGAAGGAAACGGACGAGAGCTCCCGCCTGAGGAAAAGTCCCACCAAAGCGAAGTTGTGCGCCCCCTTAAGAGGCAACGGTAGTGGAAATGAATGACATGACAAACAAAAGGCAATTCGCAACCACAGGATGGAACTGTATGAAAGACAGCCTGTAACCACAGGATGTAACTTAAAAGGAACACAGGACTGGAACAACATGACTCATGGTAATTGACCAGAAGAGAACATCCACATAGAATGGTCACCACACCCCCCACAATGACCTATGAACTATAGCATAGTCGAAGTCAGAACCTCAACCCAATCGACTGCAGCATGGGAAAGGAGACCCCAAAGAAATGGGGAGAAACAGACTAGGGTGGAGGGAAGGTAGGAAAACATGAGAATCTCCAAGCTGGAAGAACCCAGGTGGAGAAGCATTGAAAAGCACAGAACCTACCCACCCAAAAACGAGACTGGGTGGAGAGGCAATGTGCCCAAAAGAGAATGACACAACCTGCCCCAGAGGTAGGTGATCTAGAGAACCCCTCAGGAAGATCAAGGCCACCTGAAAGGCGACGAGGTGGTAGAACCCCACCTGGAAAGGTCCTCACAGAGCGGGGTGGATGGGCGGCGTTAAGGAATATGCAGCTAGACGGTGTCTCTACCAGATACATTGTTACAGAAGGTTAGTAACTCATTCATCTGATGAGACATCTAGCAGCAGATTCCTTAACTTGGAATAGATACCAAAGCCATACCCCATCGGAGGAGGGTCTGCGACCGAAACCCACCAAGTTCCAAGAAAACTTATCGGTCAATAACATGGACTAATCATGGTGAGAATAGCAGTGCCAGCGCGGCAGACACCAGACCCATGAAGCCCTGTAAGGGAGCATGAACAAGGGGAGGCAAAGTCACTAAAATCCATCAGAGGACGGTGCGAGACCTCCCTCGTCCAGACAGGGATGAAAAAAGGCACAGAACCAGAAAGGACAGTGCATAATGGAAGAAAGTTTAGAAACTTCGGCAAAAAGAAGTTAAACTGAGCACCGGATCCCATCAATTCGCAAGAGACAGAGTCCCACATATAAAGTCATGACTACCAGGAGATACAGGTATGTGGATGATAACATACACACACACGGAGACAGAGTGTACCGTGAAAACCACACCACACCTATGCAAAAGCCCAAGGAATTGGAGCACCAACAGCATGCATGCGTTGGCAAAGAGGCGGCGCATCACCAGGTAGTCAACCAGCCAACCATACCAAGAGGTACAAACAACAAAGGGAAACCGGAAAAAGCAGGGGACACACAGAGTGCTCTTTCTCATATGAGAGAGAGTCTGGGGCTAAAACCTCCGATGCTAGGGCAAGGAAAACCTAGTATGCATACTCTCTCACTGTGTACATAACTCATAACATATATACATAAGACAAAGACGTATATATGAACAAATGAAGAAAAAATTAAAAACCCTGGCCTCTCGTAAAACAGGTAAGGACACTGAGCACTACACTCACAGGAAAAGAGTGAGATATACACAGACAGAGGTCTGTCAGAAAAAAGTATATACAGACACTGCATAATGACTAGTATCCTGAAGAAGATACTTGCACCGTCAACATACACAAAAGAAAGCAACAGTGCCTTTAATTATGATTGTTAACTCGCAACCAGTGAAACAACTGGAGTGGAACACATAATCTAGAAATACGAGTGACAGACCTTAACCACTAGGCCACAGTGAGTCAAAAAACATCAGAAGAGACCAAAAGCGAAAGGACCTGAACCCCTGAGTCCCTGCCAGGGAAGTGCACAAGGAAATAGGCTACAAGGTAATGCACAGTAGAGACGTAGCTGGCGGACATTACACTGCCCATATGGCAAAAAACCCACATCGCCTGACCAATGAAAGAAGACGTAAGCACTTCCCACACCAGGAATTGAGAGTAGAGAATACCACCAGAATAGAACGCAATCAAGACAGGGGCGGAAGGTACACGGCCAGCATCCTGTGACAGCAAACATATCCTGTGTGTACACACATCAAATCCACACAGAACACGGAATGAACTACATCTAAAACAGACTGATAGCGTGGAAGAACCCAATATATGATATGATATGATATTGTATTTGTATAGCGCGACTTACACTCCATGGAGCATCTTGGCGCTAATCATACGTGTCACAGAGGAAGAAGAAAGAAAACAGAAGAGCCAAGTGAGGACTCAGTAGAAAAAGTTCGATTGACCTGAAGATGGAAGTTTAAATTAGAGCTAAACAAGAAGTATCTGTGATCTTAAAAATCCACCCTAAAAATATACCCTTGGAGGCTTGGGCGATTCGAATAGTATCAAGTCAAAAGTGCCAGCAAGGGGTTTTTTTTTAAAGTGTACTTTCTGATTAATTGTATTGACATAATTAAATAGTTCAATCTCAACAGATCTTGAACCAGCAGTTAAATAAATTACATAGGCAATTAATCCGCAAAGAAACAACCATCTAATTATTTCAATACAATAAATAGAAAGTACACCTTTTAAACAAAATCCCTTGCTGGCACTTTTGATTCGATACATTTAAGACAGGCAACACAGGCAGAAAAGCACAGCGAAAGCTGAAAGAACACGCCGGGGAGAGCCAGGCCTGGCAGAAACCCAACAACACTTTGGGGAAGTGTGCCTCCACAGAAGCAGAAGAGAGCTACGGACCAACCGTAGACTACAACGCATAAACCCCAGGAGAGAGCCGCACCAACCCCTTGGGTCTCACCAGAGGGGATGTTCTACAACAGTAGGAAGAGCATTGACAGAAGAGTAGCTATACAATAGACGAGTACCTGACATAGGGTATGGCGCATCCCTATAAAAGCAAGGGACACCTCTTGAGACAGGCTCGTAGGCAGAGGACTCAAAAAGAAATGCAGAAACAGCTGGCCAGTAGCAGCAAAAGAAGGACAAAAAAATGGCAAAATAGCCATTCAGTCCGCCTGGGAAATAATGTCTTTAACCCAGAGACGGATATCAGAAAAAGCAGTGACAATACTGCACCTAAAAGTCAAAGTCCACAACAAGGACTAGAAGCCAGGGAAATCAACCCAGACATGAGATGTTGAACCACTGAGTCAGCATGTATGTCGAACAGGGTGACCCCCATCACGTTGCTCTCAAAATTCATACATTTTAACAAAAAAGTTAATTCTGACTCACTGGTGGAATCAACAAATGATAATGCACTGGCCGAACACACGGAAAGGACTCTGGGGATTTATCGGTACATGTTGTAGAGTCCATTAAGCCAGGACATGGAATCTGGTCCTGAACTATAATCAAAGGGTGGGTGGAACCAGCATTCTCTGCTGCTTTAGAGTGCAAAGATCATGACATTGTGACCATCCAACACCTTCTGGTATTAGTTGCAGCGACGTAAACAAGCACGCCCTCAGTCCCACAAAAACTCAATCAAGTACACTCTGTCCCACTGAATTACTAACTGTCCTGTGCTTGGGCAGCAGGGGGTGGGATGATGTCATATGGAAAACCTGGGGCGTGGGCATCAAGAAGGGATCAAAGAACTTTAAATGGTTTCGGCAATTAGGTTAGTAATGCTTGTTGTTTGCTTTACAGTGATTTTGGGTTAAGAAAACCATCCCTGAGCTTTTAGGGAAGCATATGCGCATGTTTGAGAAAGTAGCAGTGAATGGAGGGGTTACGGTTACCCGAGAATCACCTGCGCAAGCGAAATGAAACCTACATAAAAGTCAGCAATCTTTGGTAACAGTGCACATAATAAATCATTTGTTGTCATAATACATCAA
The DNA here is from genome assembly GCF_964263255.1 of Lissotriton vulgaris. Classification (NCBI taxonomy): domain Eukaryota; kingdom Metazoa; phylum Chordata; class Amphibia; order Caudata; family Salamandridae; genus Lissotriton; species Lissotriton vulgaris. Next base: position 1,038,510,616 of record NC_141695.1, on the reverse strand, counting down.
GCAATCATATTGTGAGATTTCTGCCACATAATGAGTGGTTCAATGACTGGTGCAGTGGTTCTTAACCTGTGGTCTGTGAAGCCTATTCAGGGTATCTGCGACTGTTTAGAAAACTAGATATCACCAGATTAATAAAGTATAGACAAATTAAAAACCAAATTTTAAATTGCTCTGTATATATGAAGGAATTTGAAGTTCCCGGCTAAAAATATAGTTGTTAACCTTACAGTGGCAACCGACACAAAAAAAGAGGTGGGGAAGCACGCGGGGGGAGTGCAGGGGGTTAAAAAATAAATAAATAAAACGTACCTGATGCTTCTTCTGCCGTCTCGCACCTCGGTGCTCTTCTGCTTCCTGGTCCCAGCAGGCCCTGGGACAGCATCAGAGACTCCCTTTGCAATCCCCAGCGTAAGGATTGGCCTGAGCGGGCTTGTGTTTTACTCTCGCTCAGGTACAGGGAGTCTACGCTGTTCTTCCAACTCGGCTGTACAATACAGTTGGGTTGGAGAAACTTAACTGCGCATGTCTGTTTGACCAGCCTAAAATGGCTGGTCAAACAGACAAGCACAGTTAGCAGTGCACATCACTCCGCCCATCTGCCATAGCCCACCCCACCCCGCCACTCCCTACAAACGATGGCTCAGCCAGCAGCTAAAAAAATAAGACAATAATAAAATATTGTTTTATTTTTCAGCTGCTGGCTCGGAGCCATTGTAGAGGAGCCGCCGCTGTAACCATAGCTTGATTTGTGGGAGCAGCACAAGAACAGTAAACAATACCACAGTTTATTGGTAGTCCCAACTGAAACACTAGTATGTGCTGACAAAAAGAGAGGAAGCATTAGGTGCAAAAGAGCAAAGTAATATGCTAGAATCTAGCATACACCTTCATCTTCTAGAAGTAAAGACACATTTTGAAAAGCTCCAACCCTTCCCATTTAACTACAATTCCGGTTTTTGCATTTATGGTGAATTATAGATCACATTTCATAATTTGTGTACATCTTGGATATGTACTTAATTTCTACAGTGTTGAGTATTTGTCGAGGTTCAAACTGTACAAATTCCTTAGCCCTCAGGCTTTCTATAGTGAATCATTCGGGGTCCACAGAGGTCAAAATGTTAAGAACCGCTGAGCATTGCAACACTCTAGCCCCAGTATGTGACCAACTTTAAAATGGGGACACACATCCAGACAGTTGTCAATTTAATGAACAATTAATGCTTTAAATCGGGCAACGCAATCCCCTTTCTCAGTCTGTGTTTATTTATTGAATATAGGAATAATGTACAGAAATCACAAGAACCTAAATGTAAGAAATATATGGGAAAGACTAATAGACACCAGTGCTCGGGGGAGGAGGGTGGTGAGTGAGACATGACAAGGTGACTAGAGTGGCTGCATCATTTTGTAATACAACATACTCCACTGCAGGTGTGGAGGAGTGAGTAGGGCCTTTTAGTTGGGAGAACCAGTCTAAGAGGTGTGCAGTGGACACCCCCTTGACCGCCAAAATTATCAGTCATCTACACTGAATTTCAGATAATAACCTCTCTAACGTCGGAATTATTCTGACCAAGAGAAGAAACCTTGGAATCAAGAAGTAGACAGTCTCCTTTCAAACACAGAACCATTCTAACTAATCATTTTAGGCCACTCGTGCTTAACAAGTTCATGCAACTTCACAAATATTTTATGGGATGCCAGTTTTAATCAGCCAACTCATAGCTACTGTTTTATTCCTTTTTAAAATAAAGACAGTTTCTTTATTTGTGTAGGAATCATTCAAACATAATAAAATGGAATCCACACACAAACATTTTTACACCCAAGATCAAGATATTTGAGTGTATGTATACATATAGGACTAATCAATTCTGTCCTTCGCTGCCTAGAGGAACAGAAGAAAGCATCCTTTGCCCTTCCGAGACTCTGGTGCTGAGTTAGATGCATCCTTCTAGGAAAAGAGCATTTTCTCTGTTGCGCTGCAAGCACTAGATTGATACACTTGCATTGTCCAATCTTACTTAACTGACAAAAAAATGAGTTGGTTAAGCAGAAATACTCAAACACCTGATGTTGCATTGCACAAGGTAAATTACCAAGGCACTGCAGCATTCGCCTGAACAGTAAACATTGGCCATGCTCACAGGGTCCTATTTGAGCTACATTCAAAAGAGAGTTGACAAACAACCACTCATTGACCCCTCTTTTAAATAGAAATTTTAGTTCACGCTTGTCAGACTAGCCAGGCCTTGTTGTCTCTCAGTCAATTGTATTTTCTCTGACCAGTCTTCCATGTGGATACACCAACCAGGCCTCATCGCTCTCGACTGTAAAGAAATATGGTTGAAAATCAATTCTAAGAGTAACATTGTACACTAGTGGTAGTATAAATCCAAACAAGTGAAGCACAAATGGCCAACTCTTTTCTGTATCTTATTCCCAGTTAATTTCCAATCGCATCAAATCAGGATCCATTCAAAATTCTCAAGGAAATTCTCAATAATTCTGTTTCCAACCTGTTCACCGTTTACTTCCCTTGAATAGCCATATTGGGTGCAATGCTTCAAAGCAAATTGGACTTTCAAAGAGAAAAAAGGCTTTGACTGGGGGCATTTCCATTATGTGGCCCTTGAGGAACCATGTGGCATATTGCTACCTATGAGATAATCCACTTCTTCTATTGAATAAGCACCTAATCCATTAGCTCCTTTACTTTAGATGACTATGTAGACGACATGCACACTGTGCCATACTGATCGTATTCAATGTTCTACTGCATGTTGCCAATCACATCTTTAAAGCACAAGGATTGTATGGTGCACTCCAAATGTATCGATCTTCCATAAATCAGTTCAGAAGTGACTGAAAGCTTACCCAACCCTTTAATTCCAAGCATCAGTAACCAGATCTAAGTTTTCAGTGCTAAAGGTAACAGCAACATTGTCGTGAAGGAGATGTGTGGCTAATTGTAGTCTGAATGATGGTGAGAGGCTCTGATTAATATATGCACTTAAGATGTTAAGAAAAGACCCCTCTGTGTATATATATGAAGGCGTTTTGTATCGTTTCGATGGCGATGTGTATTGAAGACACTTTTTCCTCCATGGAGGCTCCCCAACAGGAGGAACATGGATGAAAGTGTGAAATACTCTCAGTTTGGACATAATTTCATTTGAGCTTGAGTATGCCTTCTATACGAGCCCAGTGGGAGCCAATGGAAAAGCATTACATATACACATAGGGTTTGGTAGCAGCAGTGATAAGTGAGAGAGTGGGGTTTTCGATACCTAATCATTAAACAACCCCCGCTACTGGTCATATGGACCTTTGTCCGTCGACAATCAGAAGTGTAAAGGAGCAATCATCTATATCAATGTGACAATTAATTACATTGGTTAATGACTTTAGAACAGTCAATAGATCTTTCTATGAGTTAAGGAGTTTTATTTTTCAGTGTCTCAGGTTTTTTAATGTTATTCAAAATAATTGGTATTCTAAGCATCAGCATTAGAAATGAACATAGTCCAATAATTGATATTGCCACATAAGGTAAAATAGAACATTAGTCAAAGCAATACTAATTATTGTTATGATGCAGCAAGCGTGTTCCATAAAGGAAGTTCCCTAATCTAAATATATTACAAAAAGGTGAAAATAAGTTGTCAGTTCAGATACTCAATAAAGAGTTCTCATGACAGAAATCAAAGCATAAGCATAAAGCCTCTGCATATCTAGCTGGAAAGTATTCTCAGCTTTAAAATCTGCAGACAATAAAACAAATAGAGTAAGCAACCTCTCATGTAGAAATGTATTAGAAACTCAAAGTTGAGTGCTGGCAGAGTCAGGGAAGGAATCCGGCTGCTGCTCTAAGAACACACACTAATGTAAACACACAATATTCTATGTTGCAGCATTATTTTTTTTCGTCTCCTGCATCCTCCGATAGGATTTCAGTAAACTCTTGGGAATAGGCAAAAATCCCCATCCTCTAACACTCTTACAATAGTCTTTAAATATTAGACCAAGAAAAGTTACATTGTTTGCATTCTGTGGTCCAGACTGTTCTTTTCAGGACTCATTCTTCCTGTTGCCTCGTCTCCTCCTGGTGAGAACCTATCAGTTGTCTAATACAAAATAATTGCCTATTCACTAGCTAGCAGTAATTAAATCCATACTAATATAATGAAGAGAGAGCCCAAACCTTTGAGGCGGGTAATCTCAGGAACCACAGCACCAATCACAACACCCAATACAGCGTTGGAAAGGGCAGTTGCAGCAGAAGGACATAGGCTATGCAGACGCCCACCATATACATTTAAAAGGTAAAAGAACCGTGCCAGCAAAGTAGTCCCCTGTGGGCGTGTCTGCGTTGTGCTGTGCGCCCTTCATGCCATGTCCCGTATTGTGTGCTAATCCCACCCTGCTCCCTTTAAATAACCCTGCACCCCATAATCATAACCCACCCTTACTCCTTAAAATACCCCAACACCCTTAAACACTAACCCATCTTAACCCTATAAATATACCCTGTACCCCAAAACCCAAACCTATCCCTAAACCCTAAAAATACCCCTGTACCCCAAAACCCAAACCTAGCCCTGAACCCTAAAATACCCATGTACCCCAAAACCCAAACCTACCCCTGAACCCTAAAATACCCAAACCTACCCCTGAACCCTAAAATACCCCTATACCCCAAAACCCAAACCTAGCCCTGATCCCTAAAAATACCCCTGTACCCCAAAACCCATATCTATCCCTAAACCCTAAAACTAACCCTATACCCCATAACCCAAAACAATATCTGAACCCTTAAAATACCCAAACACCCCAAAACATATACCTCAGTACCCCAAAACATATACCCCTATACCCATACTTACCTTATCCAAACATTAAAATAAAAACATACTTTTACCATTCATGCATTTACAACGAATTTCGTTGTATATGTATGCGTGGTAAAAGCATATAAAATGTAATGCCATGCGTTATAATGGCATTGCGGAGTCATGGTACTTTCGTAATGAAAGTATGCGGGGTGATGGTATGTGGAAAGAAAGTTGCAGAATAATGGGTGTTTACCCACCCCCGGTAAGTACATTGATGGCACCGCGGCCCACATCTCCAGCAACATACTCATATTTTTTCACCACCCATTTGAAAAATGCACAGGTCTCTCTCATTGATGGCCAGCACGACATACACTTTTAGACACACCTCCCGCCACAAATTCTACAATTGTGAACTTTAGAGCTGGGGAGCTACGTTCGAATCTCGGCATCAGCTCAACATCCTGTGATTCCAGGCAAACCGCTTTGTCTCCCCGTGCCTACCACAAATGAATGTGTTCTTCTGTAATGTAAATTGTGCTCATGCCATGTTGTCGAGTTTGCGCTATATAATATTGCAAGAAAAAATAAAGTAGGGAAAGTCGAGTTCACAACTACTGAACGCGCACTCTTAAGTGCATCAGCGGTGCACTGTGAATCGGAGCGTTTCACAGGCCTGTCACAAATAAGAAATGCTATCAAAACGAAATTCTACAAAACAATATACTACTGGCTGGCAGCAATTCATACCCGGACAAGGTCGGGACGGGCTGCTAGTATACATATAAAATAAATGATAAAGCAGTCTGTTGACTGTTAATACATTATTTTCAGTTATGTAAACTTAAATGGGCACTTTTATGCCTATAACAATTAATTAGGATTACCTACTACAAATCTTTGAGTTTAATATACGTGCGATTTAAATGTAGGCATTTGCAAAATACTAATAAAAAACATTTTTGTTTGCAAAAATATACGCTCTTGCATAGGTACATTTGACCTCTTCCGTACTAGAGTATCTCCATTTGTCAGAGGCACAGAAGTTCTCCTACTGTGTGAAGAAGAGATACCACACCCACAGAGGGCAGGTGCCCATTTTCCCTATATTTGGGGACCAGCATCTGTGATTTCATGTCAGCTGATGCAGTATGCCCACCACTGTTTAACCTGAGGGAGTGATACGAGACTGCAGGAGTGAGGGCAACATTGCAGATTTTCAGCAGATATTGCTGCAGGAGACACAACATTATTTTCCAAGCCTAAATGACATCCTGTGAAAAGTTACACACTTCTACAAATTTTGTATTTCATAAACATATAAGATTTAAAATGTAGAACTCCTGAAGAAATGGCCAGGGCTTAATTTGAGCCGGTAAAAGTAGGTTCAGCCCAACTGTGCTTTTGATTGAGGAACAAGAGGGATTTTTCATCTTCACAAGAGGAGAGGAAAGGCAAAAAAGGGGGAAAGAAGGAGGGAGAGAACGACACAAAAACAGTGACAAAGAAAGAAAGCAGATGTTAAAAAAGAACCTGTAAAAGTGAAATACAGGTACAGCAGGTTTATGGTGGTGTGTGGATGGCCATGAGGTGAAGACTAAACCCACCGATGTTCAGCAATCCTCAAATCTATTGAGCTTTTACCACAGCCTTAGGGATCAATGGCGGCTCCTGCACTAAGGTGGAGGAACATCGCCCCACTGCTGTGCAGCAGCGAAATAAAGGAAAAATTAAATAAAAATTAACTTATGGTATTATCATTTTATTTTGTAATGCTGCTGCAGCTTTGCGGGGTGGGCTGTTCTGACACAGAAGAAGGGGGAGTGGTGAGCACACTTTGCAAGTGCGCATGAATGTTTGGCCGGCCGCCTGGGGCCAGCTAAACATTCATGCGCACTTAGCATGTTCTCCAACCAGACTGCATTACAGTCTAGGTGTAGAACATGCCCAGGCTCCCATTCCCTTGCTGAGTGCCGAATCACGATGCTCAGACTAATGACAACACTGCATTGCAGCGTTGTGAAGGTCTTAGGGGGGGGCCTGTGTGTGCTTCCTGTTCTGGTGGTGCAATTTCTTTTTATTATTTTCATTCTCCTTAACCCCTGCCTCCCGTCCGATGCCCCGCCACCCCCAATCAGTGCCATCCTTGACTGTTAGGGATGTACTTCATTATACATGACACAGGATAACAGACTCTAGAACACAATTGGCCTTATTATGGCTTTGGCTGGGCGGGAGCGGGACCGCCCCACTCCCACACCGCCAAAACCATGTTTGAACCGCCCGCCACATTATGAGTTTTCTCCTGTCTGGTGGGATGTTCCTTTGAGTTCCCACGGCAGTGCCTATAAAATTGGCAACGCAATGGGAACGTCAAAATCAGTACCTGCACAGCTTGTACTGCTGCAGTCCATGCCGTGCAGGTACTTGGGTGCATGCACACAGGGGGGTACTACATGTGCCCTCATGCATGCAACCCATGGCATAGAGGCACAAGGGCGCCCTGTAGGGCCCCTTTTGTTTCCTCACCGCCACACTTTTCATGACGGTCACAGTGCCATGAAAAGTTTGGCAGTGAGGAAACGTGTAATATGCTTTGTCGTAGCGGAGGCCCGACAGCCCTGGTCATAAAAGGGTGGTCAGAAGAAAGCCACTGCCGCACCCCCCCCTCCCCACCCCCCGAGTCTGGCAGCCCGTGTACTGCTAGACTCGCAATAAGGCCCAATGCCATGTCACTACTATTAAGAATGTAGCATTCTTTTCAACACAAGTCTCTGCTCGTCGGCCTCCCGTTGCAGTACGTTTTATCTGATGCTCTGGGCTCTGATTTTACACATCACGGCAAGTGCAGATGGGGAAATGTTGGAGTCGGAGGGCAAAAGCGAGTGTACATGGGACACCATCTGTTAAAAGAAAGTAAATGGAGAATTATGGATGGAGGGTAAAAGCACCCCCTTAAGACTTAAAAAAAAAAAGCAAAAAAGATCTTAAAATAAAATAGCTCCTGTTCCTTAAACAAAGAAGACTTCACGAGAAGTGCAGCACTAATACAAAAAAAAGTATAGAAAAAGGCTTAAGAGAATATGAGGGGAGGGTCCGCAGAGCAGCAACTTCACTTCTGGGCAGTCACTGGCTTAGAGTGAATGTTAGTGTCACTTTCCCGTGGTGGAAAGTCCTAGAACCATCTCAGCAATGCCAATGTCCACATAACTAATATCTAGATAAGGAAATAACTACATTGTAGTGTAGCCTTTTTCCCATGGTGTGGCGCTGTATTAAAATCATACTGTACTCTGGCGTATGCCTACTGTGGCAGAGTTGCTACAGTGCATCATATATAAAATATGGTGCACCCAAGTACAGGTTACATTATATCACAAGCCACCAGGAATATCAGGACCACATAGAGTCTGAAGGCCAAATTCCTTTATAAGGTAACTGTACTCCAAGGTGATCTGCAATATCCATTTTACCATACACTTTGGGGTATTTTATTCCTCATAATGCATGTTTTTTAACAATGAATTTTAGGTTTTATCTGGCAACTGTAACCAATTTTACCACTTAACATGTTCAATTCTTGGATATTTCACCAATTGTGATAATTGGCAATCAGAAACTACAAGTCACAGAAACCAAAGGATAGTTGGACTACAATATTGAACTGTTTAAAGGCATCATACATGATAGGAAACATATCATCTGCATTTATTTAATGCATAATGTGACTGGCTTAAAATCCAATTGAAGTATTTTCAGCAACTTTCCTGTTCTTTTGGAAATGTTTGGTCCATGTGCGTCATGATGAAAGAAAAAAGGAACAACATGTTCGTTGTAGCTGACAGGGTGTTCCTGTCATGCCTATGCTGCTGTGTAATCACAGCGGATGGGAAAGAAAGGCAAGTCATGTGTCTCTGGGCTATTCACAGATGCTTCATATTGCTCATAGACTGTGCCATTAGACTTGTATGTGCTGCAGTCTAAACATGGAAAGCATGGAGAAGGAGGCATGTGGAGTGTTGTGGGCCTGCTTGCCACTGTTCGGAGACTGCCTTGCCTGCTCCACATTTACTGTCATCTGATCTATGAGGCATGAGAGCATGGTGTAAGGAGTGATAGCAAACCTCTTGCACCCTACTCTCAGGTTCCACTCAGCCTTCGTTCTCTGCTGTGATCAGCCAGAGGCAGAGTAGTGTGTTACTGCAAGCTGGAAATATGACGTAACTACTCTCTTGTAGCATATGGGAAAAAGTACCCCCCTGTAAATGATAAAGATATTGGAAGTCACTGAGGAGTTTGGTGACCATATATAGGTCATCGTACTCCGAGGTGACTTGTAATAGCCTTTAAATGTAAGACAAGAGGGCATTTTATTCCTTATAATCCATGGGTCACAAGTCACCCTTCCCAAAAACCGGTTAAATCTTTGGCGAAGTGCTCTTTCATGTTCTTTGCAGATCAGAAGCAAAAAAACTGTATCTGTACTCTGAAATTAAGCACATCAAAAATCAGTTCGTAATTTCTAGAAAAAGTTATTAGAATCAGTTTAATGCAAGTCAGATTAAAAAGTCCTCTGGCTCAGTTTGTATAGAAACATGTTCAGATTCTACCTATTGCTTGAGAAAATTAAACATGTTGCTATAAACATCTCCAGTCTGCTGATCATTTCTTTTTGTTTAAGAAAAACATATCCGAAGAGAGAAAAGCCAGTTCCAGTTTCGTTGTTTAAACTGCAGCAGTAATTATGCTGCATGACACCCCTCTCAACCTCCCTGCTGGCTCTGGCAGCAGGCATTGTGAGGTCAGAACTCAACTGTAATAATTTACTGCAGTTCAGCCGCTACGTTATTTCGTTGTTACAGGTGACTGTAATGAGACAGGCCTTTTATACAGGGATTGCAGGCTCCCATGTATCATAATATGTTGTAACTGATGAGTTCTGACATTTTTTCTCATTGCAGACAGATCTGCTGTTAGAACAAATTTTTAATAAGGAATTGTCTGACAGCTATTTTGAGGAAGATTACAGAATATTACAGTCAACATAGTATTACAGTTTAACGGTCTGATTTAGATCTCGGTCGACAGGTTACTATGTCATAACGGTGACGACTATCCCGCCCGCCGAAATATAAATCCTATAGGCTATAATGTGATTTATATTTCAGAGTAAGGGACCTCCATCACTGTTATGAGGGAGTAACCCGCCCGCTGAGATCTACATCAGGCCCTAAGTATTACAATCTGCAGCTCCATTGAGGTACACCATTTCAAATATGGCATGTCTGTTTTTCATTTTATGTAATTTTACAGTCATTTTTTGTAAAGTGTGTTATTAGCTGCCCCATCTTTTCTACTGTGCTCCTATTGATATTCCATTTTAGTCAACTTCCATTAGTTCATGAACTTTCATCAACCTTTGTGCTTTTATCCTCTTAGCAGCCAATTTTTGTCCCGTGTTGCCAAGCAATGGCACTTGCTCCGTGAAACAATTTAGTGTGAAACAATTTAGTGTCAGCTATTCTCCACTGGCACTGTTGTTCTTCGTAAATTGCCACACTTTCTACTGTACTTAACACTGCTGTGTCCATCTCATTGTGTCCGCCTCTGATCACAGAACATCAAGTATAATACACTTTAGGCAGACTCGAGCAAAGGCTGAGTAACAAACTGTAAGATGGGGGATGATAGCCCCGGTCACAAGTCCATGAAACTCGGTTAAGAGTATTGATGTTTTATGTATGCCTCTTGAAGGGTATATGTTTTATTTATTTATTAGAGGGGGCTACTATGTGTTTCTGAATGCTCCACAAAAGCAGCAGGCCGGTCACCAAAATGCTGAACACTAGTCAACTCTGCAAGAAAGTGGTTATTGGCAGCTAACCGCATCAATCCAGATGTACTGTAGAAGCCGGTCATAAGGTGGTGAATTTATCCTCAGGTTTACGCTAGGTGAGGAGTCGAACTGCACAGTAATCCATGCATCCATATGGAGTAGAGCTTGCTAATGGAAACATCACGGGCGGAGCTAGGCATGGGAAGCGTGGGCAGCTGCCAAGGGCCTCGCACTCAGCCCACCAGCACCTGTGCAATCAATCAATCAATCAAATAATTTGTAAAGTGCACTACATACCTGCAAGGGTTTCAAGGCGCTGAAGGAAGGGGAGAAGAGAGAGCTGTTGCTACTGGTCGAACAGCCAGGTCTTGAGTTGTCTCCTGAAGGATAGAAGATCTTCGGTTTGTCGTAGGCTGAGGGGGAGGGTGTTCCAATTCTTGGCAGCTCGGTGGGAGAAGGATTTGCCTCCGGTTGTGGTTTTACGGATGCCTGGGACGGTAGCCAGGGAGAGGTCTGCGGAGCGGAGTTTCCTGATGGGTACGTAGAAGGAGAGTCGGCTGTTGAGATAGGCTGGACCGGTCTTGTGAAGTGCCTTGTGTGCGTGGATCAGGAGCTTGAAGGAGATCCTTTTGTCAACAGGGAGCCAGTGCAGGTTCCTCAGGTGGGAGTGATGTGGTCGCGGTGTGGGACGTCAAGGATAAGGCATGCAGAGGCATTCTGGATTCTTTGCAGTCTGTTGATGAGCTTGGTCGGGGCTCCGGTGGAGAGGGCGTTTCCGTAGTCGAGTCTGCTGCTGACTAGGGTCTGGGTAACTGTTTTCCTTGTGTCTGTCGGGATCCATCTGTAGATCTTGCGGAGCATACAGAGGGTGTTGAAACAGGTGGAGGAGACAGCGTTGACTTGTTTGCTCATGGTGAGTTTCGAGTAGAGGATGACTCCCAGATTGCGTGCGTTGGTGGTGGGTGCGGGGGGTGTTCCCAGTGATGCGGGCCACCAGGAGTCATCCCATGCTGAGGGGTTGGGCCCCAGGATGAGGATCTCCGTCTTGTCTGTGTTCAGTTTGAGGCGGCTATGCTCCATCCATTCGGCGACGGCCTTCATTCCCTGGTGGAGGTTGGATTTGGCGGTCCTTGGTGAGGGAGAGGATCAGTTGTGTGTCGTCGGCGTAGGAGATTATGTTGAGGTCGTGCTGTCTGGCGATGTGTGCGAGAGGCGCCATGTAGACGTTGAACAGTGTCGGGCTGAGGGAGGATCCCTGCGGGACGCCGCAGATGATCTCGGATGCTTCGGATCAGAACGGGGGGAGCCGGACTCTCTGCGTTCTGGAGACTGCCAGACCATAGATCGGCGGTTCCGACCTCACAATCAGGATGTGGCCATCCATAGGGTAGTCGGAAACATCCATTTTCTGTGGCAATTATTATGTTTTAGTTTATTTAAAATTATAATGGCCCTGATTGTGATGTTGGGTGGACTTGTGTCCGCCTGACACCGTATCTGTGTGCAACACACCACCAAACCTCTTGTGCCCCTGCTGATCCCATTGAAGAAAGGTGTCTGTTTGCAATTGGGCATACAGGAGGGGGCCCCCTCCCTGGTCCTCTCAGGGATGGTGTGGGGAGGCCTAGGGGAGGAGGACACTTCATCTTGTGCCAGTTGCAAGAAGACACATTTTTTCCTGTAATTAGGCCTCCTGCCTGACAGCCCATTGAGAGACACTGTGGGACACCCATTGTCAGCACTTTACCGTCTGCAGTTTTAACTCTCAGCCCCAAGCTAATCCCACACCTTCAGCCCGATATGAACCGTGAAAGAAATAGTGGTAGGTGGCAGAGAGGGGAGATGTGACCCAGGGGGGGTCTGCACAAAGCAGCTTCCAGAGCCCTGAAGGTGTCACATATGTAAATTAGAGGGGCCTCGTAAATTCCCCCTCACCTGGGGCCCCAAAAATCCTAGAGCCAGCCCTGTGAAACAATCAATATACCGTCTCAAAATTGTCACAAATTGATGAAGCCCTGAGGGACTTGAATATCTGAATTAGGAGCCTCAGGGGGGCTGACACAATCGCCCTCCAAAGCTCACCATGGAAGCAACCCGGCAGGGGCATGTGGGCGACCCTGGACAAATTCCTAGACACATATGACCTGCCTTAAACAACAGTAACAAAACAAAAAGAAGCTGCTCGAAACATACCCCCTCCGGGCCAAGTCAATATCGAGTTGAAAGCAAACTTCTTATATTCTAGCTCTTTTTATCACTACCCCAATTCCTACCCCTTTCACGCTTTCCCCTACTCTCACTGAGACAAGTGGATAGGGGGAGAGCCAAGCATGTATAATCTGTAACGGTAACGCCACTAAATCAGCCAGTTTGGGCTATAACCCTGTAAGGACAAAGCGATGACTAATATATGTTACATGTCTGTATGTAGTTTGAAAAAATAAAAAGTATATTGAAATAAAAAAATAAAAAAAGAAGTAAATAGGGGCCTTGATTTACAACTAGTCAGTATGAGCCAATTGTAGTTAACCTTTTTTAAAAAGCAGTGACAAAGACAACAGATTGCACCTATGAAACCTATTGGCTTTGGCTATGATTTTATCCACACTCTACAGAAGCATGGCTGGAAAAAAATGTTAAAAACGGTTATACCGGCTGTGTGTGCCTACAATTGAGCCATTCATTTTTTTCTACCAATCCGAGATGGATTATTAAATAAACAGTTGCACATAATGTGCTTTTTTGATATAGCACTAATGCACTTTTTAAAAACAGAAACAGACTGGAGAGTAGTTTGGGGTGGTGAGCGGCAGGGGGACAAAGCATGAAATTACAAACAATGTAGAACAAGTACATGCTACATGCCAAACTGTTACACCCTCCATTTCTCGTTTCTATGGTCTAGATCTTATTTGTAATCAAGTGCTTCTAATTGTTATTGTTAATTTTTTATAATACCAAGCTGTCACCACATATTATGGAAAACTTTCATCCTCTGTGTTCCTTTATGAAAGGTATTGGGCAGGGGAATTCAGCCTCCGCCGATGTGTTATAAGTAAGTCATTTTTCCATTTATTAGTGTGAGGACTCGCAAACAAGCTTGTGTTATACATCAAGATGCATGATCACGTCAGAGATCCACATGGAACTCACTCGGCTCAATTCTATTATAAATGTATATAATTTAATTCATTCTTTTGATAAACTTGTTTCCTCTGTGTATTCCTCCGCTCCTTTAACGTTCTCAGGGAGGGGTTGTGCTTCCCTTATCGACTTTGTCTTGGTTTCTACCACCTCTTTTGATTTAGATAAATGATATCAAGATCCCATCAAGTAACTTTAGTGATCATTATCCAATCTGTCTTTCTCTGAGTTGGACAAGGCCTGCTATGAGGAGTACCCAAGGCACACTAGTGAGTCGGCGACCAGAAGCCAAGGCAGAAGATTAAGATATTAGCAACATGGTGCCTGAGGATTTTGAAAAGGGGAGTTGTTCTCATGTTGTGCCTCAGAATTTGCTGTTGGCCTCCACATCTAGCGAGATTGTGAGAACATTTGTGTGCATGTCCCATAAAGTTAGAGACCTTCTAAAACTTGCACCTTCATGGAGGGTTGAGAACACCTTTTAATGATTCGAAAGGTGGGTGTTCTGTACCACACAGATGTTTACAGAGAGCTCTGAGGTCCAAGCTAAGTGATCCATCGCTGGTGGCTGTGTGTTGAACTAGTTACAAAGCTGAGGTTAAAAGACGGAAAAAGTCTATCAACTATGGCACCTGGGAAAACTTACTTCAAGTAGTTGTCTGAAGAACAGTTCTGTTTTGGAACTTCATCATTCAGCACTGCTTTGCTTGTTGTGATAATGGGTCTCTTATCCATTGTATTACTCCGGACAGTTGGGTCTCATACTTTGCTCGGATATATATCTACATGGTTTCTGATGTTGACCTGTAGTACACCTGTCCTGTATTGGGGGTATTTCTAAAATAGAGTTTTCAGTAGAGGAAGTTAAACAAGTATTTTAGAACTTTTTAAGAGCAAAGCCCCTAGTCCAGGCGAGATTTCTCCAGAACTGTACATAAATTACCTGGAGGCATGGGTTTCCTTTCTCCCTCAGATACAAAATTCTATCATTAAGGAGCGACCCCCATATTCTTGAACCACCTCAACATTGTCCTGGTCTTTAAAAAAGGAGACAAGGAAAACTTCCAGTGTTATAGACCGATATCTTTGATTGCCTCGATCTTGAAGGTAGTGGTGCCGGGCATCCTACATAAAATGACAGCCTGAGATGATACAATAACATACTGTCAGATCTTTAATGTGGATTCAGACAAGACAGATCCATTAATGACCTATGCTTGAATCAGTATATGATTAATATTAAATGTACCGTAGCTAGATCAGGCTAAATTCATATGGGTTTCATGGACCTTACCTCACCTTCAATAGAAAATCAGGAACTGCAAAGAATTTCTGTTTGGGGGTAGGTGTTGATGAAAACTGTGATGTACATGGTACTTACCTCACTTTTGTGAGAAACAGGAACCATCGTTGTTTACTGACTAGATTCTAGTTACATTTATTTAATCTATCTGTAGCCACCCCAAAAGGATGGAATGACCTGAATTAATTAGGTCCTATTGGCTGTAACCAAGTGTCTCCTCAAGACTCCTTGCATTTTGTAAAGTTCTGCAGGTTTTACAATAAACCCAGGAAAGATCAAATTAATTACCTACAGAGTGGTTTAAAAAAAATACTTCTGTTACATTGAGGTGTTCCTTGGGCGAGTGATTTCATCTTGCTCTTTTTAACTTAGGTATTATCATCATTGTATGTTGTATTTGTTTTTAGCTTTGATTGTTGGCTTGCTTTTAACCGAAGACATTTGACTGACCATGTATCAAATGAGAAAGCAACGGTCAGAGACATCCAGAGTGATGGTGTATGGCGCAGAATGTAGAAACTCTGAAATGATTGCCCCACAATACACAGAAACTCTAGACGTCCACCCCCTAGCTGGATGTGTGGGTCATCAGCAGGGCAGGGAACACATAACTAGGGGGCTAGAGGGACCCCGAATTTGAAATGCTGAGAGTACTGATGGGAGGATCACCGAGAAAATATTTCAGCAACTGCTACCACTTTGAAGGCAGAGAGGGGCCCTGAAGGGACTGATGAAGCGGTAGATACCCCCAAACCCTGGATAAACTCAGAGGTGGAAGACACTGTGGGGAACCCACGGAAGAGACAGCAGGGCTTGTGCTGGAAGTAGGACCCGCAGTAAAACAACCCGGTCACCATGCTCCGAAGGGGGCAGACGAAAACGACTCGGCGCTAGAACAATTCCAAGATGGCCTTCTGTGGAGACAGATGGCCGCGTGCTGGGAGCACCCCCCGGGGTCTCACGGCTGAGAGAGAACAGACCGGCCGCGTTGGGAACAGCGAGCACTGACACTGCCGCGCAGACACCACGGTCAGCAAACAATGAGCCAAAGAGAAGAGGCCGGGCTGTTCTCGTCTAATTACCAGCATGCTCACAACGTATAAACATAATTAATGACTTCAGACCTTCATTTGCCTTGCACTGGAATGCTATGTGGAGCATGGACGCATGTTCTGCAATGTCTCTCATTTGGTTGCACTGACTCCACCATTGGCTAAGTCGGTGGTTTTTGCCTACACATCACAGGAGTTCTACTTTACTTTCACTGTACGCTGGGGCACGCGGGTAAGGGAAGGGTTGTGGGACTCCGACATTTTAGCATCAGTTTCATTTTGTGGCGGCCTGACGTTTGCAGTCAGCCCACCACCCATGCTTGCAGGCTGTCTCAATACAGGCAGGAAGGCCTGCAAGCGCTTAGAGGCGAGGGTCTGCCTGCACCCTACCGAGCTCAGACTCATACTGATCGGTTTGAGCATCCGTGGGCATTTGATGATCCGGAGCAGAGAATATAGATCACATTGAAGAAGGAGTGAAGGGAACATCTGGGGGGTCACAGCCGGGATTACAGATGTGCCGAGGGCACAAGTCCTAAAACAAGCATTTGCAATGCAAACAGGTCTCGCATTAGGAAAGTTTGAGCTATTGGTATTGTAAATGACATTTTTTTAATTTATGTTTTGTTTTTGAAAATAGCTAAATTAATAGCTTTGTCATTTACAATGCCAATAGTTATAACTTTCGTAAATGTGATACCTTTAACATTTGTAATGTAATATGTGTTGTATTTACGTGACTTACATGTATTGATATTACTAATACCAATGGCTTTTAATTTTTTTTCAATAATTAATACTTAAATAAAAGTTATTGTAATTTATATTGGCAATAGCTTAAAGTTTTGTAAATAACTTTTGTGAAGATTATGTTCAGTGTATTTTATTGTGACGAAAATCCAAGAACAGAATTGAAATATTAACATATTTTTGTTACATTTGTAATAAAGCTTGAAACATTGACAGAACATATTTGAACCAGGTGTTGTTAAATGGTTGCACAGATTGATGCTGTGGTGGCGCCGAGTGATGTTGTGATGGCGAACGAGTGATGCTGTGGCGTTCAGTGATGCTGTGGTAGTGCATAGTGATGTTGTGGTGCCCCTGAGTGATGCTGTGGTGGTGCGAAGTGATGCTGTATGCTATGTTATGTTTTTTTATATCCTATGGTTTTGAATTGCTATGCTATGCTGTGTTTTGTTATGCTATGCTATGTTTTGCTATGCTATGCTTTGTTATGCTATGCTATGTTTTGTTATGCTATACTCCTTCACCTTGTAACCCTCACTGTCTTTTGTAACACATCCTGTACATTGACTTACACATTTAAATGATTTGTCAATGTATAATGTGTTGGTGTGATGCAAAACGCTCTGACACCCTGCATTGGGGTCAGTAGCTCTGAAAAAGAAAAAAAAGAAAATACTGGTAAATTGGTATTTGTATAAATACTGGCGCGTACCACCACATCTTACATTCTAGCAGTGCATGCATAACAGGGGTTGAACAATGTAAAAAGCATGCCTCTCAAGTATTTATGAAACGATAACAACAATCTGCTTGCCTTTGTTTCCATCCCAAGTCAGGATAGTGAAACAAAAGGAGGCCTGAAGACCCTTTAAATTCAGCCTTTCTTATGGGCCCAGCTGGAGTCTGAAATATGAAAGCTCCCTCGCTGCCTGCACATTGCTGCTGGAATCAAAAGCAGACAACGTGTAGGTGCTGCTAAATCTATCCTGGTGTCTGAAAATTTCACTGGGACTAGTTCATCATTTTTGGGTGGGTCCCACTTCTTGCAGGGTGGATGACATACAACCTGTGAAAATAGTGGGTGGATGCCGTGCACCTGCGTGTGCCCCCGACTTCTGCTCTGGATATGCCTCAAGTGGACACATGGTTCTGTGGGGGAAAAACTGTGGTCCGGCCCATGAACGTCAATTCACCAAAATCCCTGGGTTTGTGGAGGTTACATTACATGGCATTTATCTTTTGCTTTCACTAACACACACATTTACATATATACACACTTGTTCTCACATATACACACACTCACACGCAAGTAGACACACAACGTACGTTTAAAATCATTTTGTACTTACCTTAGCTGCCAGGGAGGGTCATTCCATCAAACTGCAATTCATTCTTTATTACACTAATTGTGAATAATAAAACATTATTAGTTTAGTAAAGAATTGACAAAAAACAAGGAAAGTGAAGCTGGCCTTGTGTGCCTGGCACTCATTTCGCCAAATCAGAGTCCCGGGGTTGCAAAGGCAGTGCCAGCGTGGCAAGGGGCAAGCCAGGGGGCGCAATTAGGGAGACCCCTAAATGACGACCATGGTCCGGCCAACCTATGGTTTCCCAGTCCGCATGTAAAGTGCGTAGGAGAACAATTTATGACATGTTTGAAAACACGCCCAGAACACGCAAAGCACATCATTGACGGGAAATGTGAGACTCACGGCTGCGTGGAATCATTGGACTGGCAAGGAGGGCGACAATCAGCACTACCAAAGCATGCTATTGGACCACAGTATGCTGTACAAATGCCAATAAAAGCGTTAGAGTCGATTCTTTTAAATATTTAGTAATAAAATGTGGCCCTCTTAACTTGTTTTGATGAATCATACTTTACAGATTTCCAGAAACTTTGTATTCTTTTAACACCTTGCCTCCGGCGCCGATTCTCCCCCGGTGCTGAACATTCCATTCGCGGGTGTGGTCATGACGGAACGGTTATGTCATGAGCACAGCGAGACCGATGCTCATGACGGAACCGTTCCGTCATGAGCATCGAAGGGGTTAATGTGCAAAGTTACAGCTGCTGTCAGACAGGTTTTCAATGTTGCTTTTATTAATTGGAAATGTGTGTGGGTGTGTTTCCACCTTTCAAAATATACTTTGCCATGTGAAAGCACTGAAACCTCCCAGCTCATGCGCACTTTCGTGTAAGACGTCACCAGCATGGCTTCTCAGACCTGACTTTGGTCGCATCGGGAGGGGCGTGGGTTGATAATGACGGCTCTTTATCTTTTTAATCTTAAAAAGCAGTTAATATGCCACAGATTTTATCAGGATAAGAGGACACAGCTATATTACGATCTAGAGGTGTATAAAGCGGATCTCATAAGACAAGCATTGTGTCCTTTTTCTTTCAAAACTAAAACTAACTGTATGTCCTATAGAGATACACATATATGATTTTGTTATTTGATATCTGCAACTCCCGTATAAAAATATGCTGCCAATCATGATGTTATCCGAGAACTGGAGCTGAAACACTCGTCAAGAATTAGGATGTGCAATACGTTCTCTGTAAGGGAACTTCCCTGGTTAGTATGTTTAGAACTAGTTTGGTCTCACTGTATATAATTAATTTTCTCAAACTTGTAAGCTGGTTGTAATGTCAGCTTTCATGAGTTATCATGTGATTTTGTATATAATGTTTTGTATATAGCACTGTAGATTATAATATGGATATGTATAAATGTTTTATGGAGTTATGTATTATATTGTGATTTTAAATGTATATATGTTATCTATGTTTTGTAGCCCTGAAGAAGTCCAGAGAAGGGACGAAACACGTTGGCTACACTGTGAAGAATACAATCAAAAGAGAATAAAGGATTATCAAATAAATTCTGGAATAAATCTGCACGAAATTTCTTTGACTTTGCTTCATGATAATAATTTCAGTAAATTTACTTTGCTTGGAAACAAGTGTGTACTGATCCTCCTTTTGCAATTGTTTTGTAACTGTATGTTCTGGTTCGCGTCCAGTGGCTCGTCCCTTTTATGAACTGCTGAACAAGGCCAGATGTCACGAAGTGTGATCTATCCTTGTACATTTCCTACTTGCAGGAGTTTCACAACTGAAACTGCAAACAACAAAGCATAGATTTTGCATGGCAGAGCTGTGTACTCACCAGCTGTAGCAAAGAGGGCTGTCTCACAGCTATGTGGAAAACATGCAGCCCGGTCCCACCTGCTGACATTTTTTCAACCCTGTTCATATGAGAGCATTTTATTTGGAGCTGGAGTCCCCAACCTCCCCCACCCACAAAGTTTACCTCGTTGTGGGAGAATATTAAAAAAAAAAATAGAAGGAAATCACAAAGCTGTCCAGAGCCAAACGTCAGTCTGAGCGTGCTGCACAAGATTCACCCGATATGGGGAGGTATAATCTATATGCGCATTAAACACACAGAGTGCATGCGTACGTAAGTTTCAAATTAATGTGCAACAGTGGTCATTCCCAGGGTTCCACAGTAGAGTGGCAACTGGCAAAGGCCATGCAAAGTAAACTTAATGTACACTTACAATGCAGTGACTTTGCAGGAATTCACTATGCCCAAAAAATGCGTCTTTTTTTCTGTGCACCTAATTTACAGTAAAATGAAACTGGACTAAAGAATACAGAGAGCTCGGAGTACAGCCGTTCAATTTAAAAATAAAATATACGATTGTGAGGAATGGCCAGCAAGCACGAAAAAATAGTTAATGAAAATGAAAATTCTAAATTGAAATAATTACCAAACGTCTATGCTCTGAATGCATTATGCAGTGTTAGAGGACGGCTAAAGTTATAAGTCATACTAGTATGCATGTAAGATAGCAATGCTTAATTAATTATGTGTAGCACAGAAATGTGTGAAATAGTAAAAAGTCATAGCTTACACATATCAGCAAACAGTTTACAACTTCTGAAAGGAATATTTTTTCTGCTAAGCTTTTTTGTTTTGGACCCTTATGTTAGCCTTTTCCCATATTTCTCTCTAATGATTTTGCAAGAATTTAATTGATTTGCCCCACTTTAAAATTATTCCTGGTAAGTACTTCGAAAGCCCACACTGAGAAATGGCTAAAAATGCTACACAGTTTGTGTTTATGCAAACATACACATCCACACATTAAATATCTACAGTTTCATTTGTTTTTAGCAGTGCATGTAAAGAGCAAGGACAGCGAGTCTTTTTTATTAATCACTCCTTTGGTGGTACGCCATATACTCCCTCATTGATTTGAACTCAGTGTCTGGAGTTAATGAAAGTTTTAAGTGAGTTGGTTTTAGTTGGATTCAAATATGGTCAGTGCCCACCTGCTGATCCCCAACACTTCGAGATATCATGCTTATCAAAGTGTTTGGGTCTCAATACTGTGGGCAGTGTATATCCATATTTATTTAGCGGCTCAGAGTAAGAGTAATTCGCTATTGCCTACGATTTATTTTTTATCATGATCTCTTCTCAAATAGCTATGGTTTCTCATGTTTTCTACTTCATAGTTTTTCTCCTTCTGATTCACTCTTATTCTGGCTGCCGTAAGATATTGGTTAATTTACTGCAATGCTCTACCTTAGCCTTCTTCATTTTCAAATGTAACGCGTCAGCTGATACAAAACTCAGCAGTTCAGCTGCTGTTTAGACTCCTTTATAGCACTCCTGTGTACTATCATCAACGGCTTCTCGGCATTTAAGAATTTAAGCATGTGTCACACAGCTGTAAATGGTCAAGTCTGGAATTTATTTGAAATTAATTTTCTTTTTACTATCTTTCCGATGATTTATGCCCTGCTTTTTGTAACCATCCCTATGACATGAGGAGCACCGCTGGGCCGCCGGCCATTTTCTTTTCTTGTTGCTAAAACTTGGAACTCCTTTTGCCTTTCTAAAACAGCAGAAAATCTGGTTATTCAAGCTATATAGAACTTGCTACTCGACTCCCACCTTCACTAGTGCCAGGTTATCACCCTGCTTCATAAACCATTAGGGATTAAATGTATGAAATTCAGAATATGCTTACAAGATTCAGTACTATCTGTTGAAGTATCTACATAATCGGTATTATGCTAATTAATAACTGTCACTCTGAGGGGCCAGGTTTTGGAATAGTTAACTGGAAGCAAAGCAACACCAAGACGATTGAGCAACCCCTGGCATGGAGAAGAAAGTAAAAAACAAAATGTGCTTTATTGCCTGTTTTACAGGAACGATTATTGCCAATAATGGTAAAAGGCATTTGTCCAACATGTTTAATTATCTGGGATCACCTCCGAAATCTGATGTAGCTTTTAAACCGTTATGTGCTTTTTTCAGACAGGTTTATGGTAAGAGAGTGTTTGCAGCTCCTCAAAAGCGTTTTCTAAAGCCCTACTGATGTTTTCATACTTTGTTCTGCTGGTCCAAGCACAATTCTCAAAGAGCCGATGGCTGGGCTGAGAGGTGTATCCTATACATTCTATATATTTAACAAACTCAAAAGAACCTGAAAGGCCATTTGATCTCACAAAAGGGCTTCAGTGCTGAGCTGGGTCTCTTTCTGAATCTTTCCCAGTCCCAACCTTGAGAATGGAGTACGGTCCTCAGCAGTACTCTACTTTTTTTACTACATTCCACCAACATCTACCATGTAATGTTTCATGTGCTGTGGGCAGATGTGGATACTAAAACCTGGAAAGCACCATTACCAGTAATAATTTACCAACTATGTACTAACAAGGGGTCTTCTCTCTCTCTCTCTCTCTCTCTCTCTCTCTCTCTCTCTCTCTCTCTCAGACAGAGCAAGCATTGGCAAAGCCAGTAGTCTGCACCTTTGGGACCTATTGGTTTTGCCGAACTTTCTAGCCATGCTGTACCGCAACCCTGATGCTGTGCAGCATGGCTTTTAAAAAAGAAAAGAAAACATAAGCATCCCTCCATTCACACGCCTAAAAAAAGGACGCAAGCTCTTTTTGCCTGTATGCTGATCCAATTTAGATTGGTTAAAAACACAAGTAGCATTTCAGGAGTGGGGACGCAACAAAGGGGAGGGTGGAAGAAACAGGGGCAACACCGAAGTTGGGGGAAAGCAACATAGAGGAAGGAAGAGACAGGAGAGGGTGGGTGAGGCGACGCAGGGGGTGGGGTGAAGCGACGCAGGGGGTGGGGTGAAGCAACGTGGGGGGTGGGGAAAAGCAACGAGGAGGGTGGGGAGAAAGAGCTTCTAATGAACATAGAGTTACTAGAGGTAATCTTAAAAACTTCCACCCAATGGTGCAGAAAGCCTCAGCCGCTGGCAGTTAGCTGTTAAGGATTTTGTAGAGTGCACCACAATGGTCTATTAACTGGGCCTGTATGCCCAGAACCCCGAATGTAAAATATAGCACGGGCTCAAGTCTTCTACCTCAGATTTTATTTTAACACAATCATTTACTGGGCAAGTTTGAAAGACTGCACATCTGTGAAGTTTACGACAGACTAATGCAGAACCCAGATGTAACTGCACCCTGTTTATACACTTTATTAATCAATTATTGAAAACGTGTTTCAACAGGAAGCATTTATTGAAAAAGTGATGTGTAACAGCTATTGTATAGTATTTGAAAGAATGTCGCTTGCAGTAAATTGAAAGGAAAAATATTGACTTTCCAGTAGGTGCAAATTTTTTGTGAAAGTTTTTTGTATTGAATAGCCTTTCTTAAATTGTGCAACGAATGTGAGTTTTGAAACAGCAGCTGTATGTAATTTTCAACTAATATTCAACAGCTGTTTTATTGGCTGACGTGGGAAAATCATGTGGCTTAATCTAAAAATAATCTTTTTCTGCAGCTCATTCGTAAATGGACTGGTAGAGTTGCAGACAACTATAACAAGCATTTACAATGCAATAAGTCTCGCATTAATTACGTTTGAGCTATTGGCATTGCTAAATATTGCAACACCAATTGCAACAAAAGTCTATAAATTGTAGGCCAAAAAAATGTGTATTTATTTTTGCAGCAATGGGGGCATGCTGCGCATTAAATGAATATGTTTAAAAGTAAAGTGCGGAGCAGGTATGTTTGTGAGTGTGCAGTGTGGTGACGTGAAGGTGAACGTTTAAAAGCTATGCAGGGATCCCAATACCCGAGGGTAAATTATATTTTAATAACTGGGTCACTGTTAGCATTAAAAAAGGCTGTTGGGTGTTATAGGAGTGTTAATTAGGGTCTCCTACATCCAGGTGTGGTCTACATGTTTCAGCCAGGCCTTTATGATTAAAACTGGCTTTCCTAAGGACCAAAGTGTGTAGGTGCAGATTACTTAATTTTAAGTGATTGTGTAATTTTGCAAATGTGTAGCACTCGCTAAGGTGCTTTACATGTGTGAGGGGGATTCCCTCAGAGCATTTTTTGGCTTGTTGCCAAATTAGCCCCATGGAGTAGTCCGGCAGAGGAGTGGACCGAAACTTTCGGTCAGTGTCTGCGTTGAACCTTTTGTTGTCACTGCGGCCTCAGTGTCACTGGGTGGGCCCGATGATGAAGCATGTCAGCAACCAGGTTGGTGGGTGAGGGCTTCATGAACAAACAAAAGGGTTTGTACCCTGTATTACAGTCCTGAGTCTATGTATATTCACAAATAGGCTAGCCTTTATTGATTTCACATATAAAACCCCGGGGATACGGACTAGCTACCTAGTCCTCTCTCTCTCCTTTGATAGTGATATAAAAGTAAAGTGCGCCATACTGCTATTGTTACAATAGTTAATTGTAGATGCGTTAACAATTGATGTGTGCACTGATGGAACTGTCTTCCATGTGTTGTATAACATACACGATCTTCCTAGAATAGTAAACGTAGCCTTGTAACCGGCGTTCATCCACGGGAGCTGTTTTGACCAGTGGATGAACGCCGGATTCAAGGCTACGTTTACTATTCTAGGAAGATTGTGTATGTTATACAACACATGGAAAACCGTTCCCCTGTCTGATACGGACGTCTCCCTCTAAATATGAAAGAATAGGATGTTTTTCCTATATTTCAGCACTTAATGCACAGCTGTGACCATATATTAAGTACATGGTACTAGGCTGTCTTCGCTATACATCAGAAGAGTCTTTTTTCTCAGCTTTAATCACTGTCCTGAAGATGGTCTGATGGACTGAAGCCGCAAAGACCGAAACGTCGACTCCACCTTCTATTCCTAGGAAATGTTGTTATTCCAGAGCTATACATACTCTCATTATGAGATTTGTTGCCTATGATGAAGTTGGAATAGTTCGTTTTTGTCATGTACTGCTAGGCTAATTTGATTTTACTTCTTTCCATGACTACATGCTGATTGACTTAATTTGTTTGTACTCCTTTGATATTGCTTACTATTTATAAAAATCTATATTTTCAAATTATTAGGTCTTCTCGTGTTGTCTATGCTAAGAAATGTCATTGATTGATTTTGTCTTATGACACTTTGGTGTTTGTTTCAAATCAAATCCCTTACAGGCACCTCTTACCTTTTAATGCACTTAGAACAGGCAACGTCTGAGAGGGATGTGCTAGGACATTCTAAAGACAGCAAATAGAATATTTCAAAGGTCTGCGAGTGTGCCTGTGTGTATGTGTGTTTTAGTCTGTGCATGTAATACGGCCTAGCAATATACATTTACAGGCTCCTGTTGTTTATCATTTATTAATCTAAACATTGGTTGCATGACTGCATTGATTTTTCCCATTTTCCCTGTTTTGTTCCTTTGATTCCTGACATATGTTTCGTATGTATTTGTATTCCCAATGCAAACAAATTATAACTGATCTCAGTACCCACTCCATTTAACTAACCCCCCCTAATCCGGTTCCTTGAGCTTGATTTGTGTCCTTGGATTTACCAAGAAGTTGTGGGCGATCCCCATAAACTGTGTGGACTATTTAATGAACAGTCAGGTTGCATTAGTATTTGGAGTTGGAACATTGGTACCATCCACATTACTTTTCTGATACAGGGAATGTCAACACCAGCATTATAAATATATATGCTCTGTGCACACAGTACTACCTACGGTTCTGAATCGAATACTGTTTACATTACAGCTAGATTTGATTTTGAGGACTGTAAAGCTCACCCTAAGAGCATAGTGCATTATTTCACAATTCTAAATATTTCCTCAAGCAAGCATTCCCACATTAAGTATATTAGTATTATGCAAAACAGTCAGAGACAGCTCTACTGTAATGGCGGAGGAGCATCGCCCCGCAGCCCTTGCCAGCAGCCGATAAATAAAATGATAACACAATGTTATTATCATTTTGTTTACGCTGTCCGAGTCCCGCAATGCAATTAGTATAAGCCAGGGACATGCATGACAGCTAGGAGGAGTAGTGTGCATACATTTGTGCGCATGTGTGTTTGGCTGCAATTCTAGGCCAGCCAAACACACATGCGCACTTATTTTTCTCTAATGTGTTACACAGCTGGATTGGAGAAAAGCCACCAGCTCCAATTCACCGTCTAAACGGCAAACAAGGCCGCTCAGACCAATCCTGGCACTGTTCTCATGTAAGAGGAGTGTTTTGGTTGGTGTGGAGCCTGTGCCCTGAGGACCCTTCCCCTTCCGGCCGACTAGAGGAGCAGCGAGGCAAGCGTCAGCAGGAGTGTAGCGGAGCAGAAGATAAGTCTTTTTATTTTTTTACTTATATTTTATTTCTCCCGTCTCCAACCCGCCGCCCTCTCGACCTCCGGCCGCCCTACCACTTTAGGTAGGCCGCCGCCGCCACTGAATGCAGTTGGACCTTTTTTTCTGTTGGCATAATGTTGTATCGAGCCTCGAAATCTAAAAAAAATGTGTATTCTAAAATCACCAGACTTGATTAATTTTCCTATTTTTTTGTCTCCATTTATAAACTGAAATACACAAATAACCAGTCGTATGATATCTAAAAAGCATACCTTTAAATACAGGCTAGCAATTTTCAATAAAACATGTACACTTTTATTAAGTTGTCAACAACAGCATTGAAATATGGAAACAATGACCAGAGACCATGGAGTTTGATCAAATGTCGTAGTACGAATGAACATAAATATAGCAGGTAATTTGCTTGGGTTTCCTAATTCGTCAACGCTTCGTCCATTCTGAACAACAAATGCATTGTGCCGAATGCTCCATTTCACGAGCTTCTTGTGACTACTACAAACATTCTTTATACCTCTCCCTTTATCCCAGGCCAACATGTCTGCCTTGTGGCATGACCTTGGCTTATTTAGAAGCCTTGCTGACATCACTAACTGGAAACGTTTATTTTCATGCCTATTTGGAATGAAAGACATCTTTCAATAAAACAGTAGTGCCTGAAACAGTAAATCATTGTTACTCACCCAGCCGGACGGTGAGCTGTATTCTTCTTAAACACAAGTCAGTGTTTCCACAACTTTTTTACTGCCTGCATCATCAACCATGTGTGTGCAGAGGTAGCGAGCAAGCCCCTGTCTACTAAAACAGACAGGACTATTTTGAGTACAAAAACTTTCCTATTGTACCACTGCAGTAGTGTAGGAAGGGTGACGGTGCTCTAGTGCAAGCAAGGAAAATGGCCGCTTTGACAATGGGCTCCTCAAAGCTTTAGGACCTGGTGTCACTGTACCTGCTCCACCAAGGGTAGCTCAGCCCCGGTAGGCCTGTCAAACAGCACCAATGACTGCTGATTGCGGTTTAGTGAGAGAGCAGTCCCCAGATCATCTCCGACTCGCAGGAGTATAGCCAGCGTGTAATGGGTCCTTGTGCAAGGAATGGGCCACCCTGGCTGCTGTCTTAATTCTAAATAAGGCTCCCAGTTTTCAGTTTTTTTCTGATTTTTCCAGATATACAGACAGAAAACAATGTGTTTCCGGTCTGTATTTATTTTTAAAAGCAGAAAAATGTGGAAAATGAGGCTTTTTTTTGGCGACTCGCCATGCTGTTTTTCGTAATTTCCAGGACAACAGCTGCACAGATAGACAGCATGTGAAGTTAAAAACAGGTTGACATTTCCATAAAAGCAGGCGTATGTTAACATATATTTGTAATATAATGCTGATATTTCCTGTAGGTGTAGTGTTTTGCTATATTTGGTTGCTTAATTTGCTAAAACACAACAGGCAGCAAAGTATGAATGCATGTTTATCAGTGAATTAATGTGGAAATATACCACTTTAAGACTTCGCACAACACAAAATAAATGTGGATAAATACCAATGAGAAGGCCAAAAAATAAATATGGATAAATACAGACAGAAATGTTAAAAAATATACATATCATAAAACTGGGAGCCCCAATTATAAATAACAGCAATAATCATGGCTCGGCATGCCCCTCAGGCCTCTGGGAACCGGTGCCATTGCACCTGCTGCAGCTATAGCAGCAACACCCGTGTCTGAGTGTCCTTGAGCATGGGGGGGGAGACGAAAGGGCAGCAAGCCAGTGAGTTGTGTGCAACATACAATGGGGAACTATGGAGTTCACAGCTGTCTTTTAGATGAGCACCAGTGCATGTGAAACAAGTATTGGCATAGCCAATAGGTCTCGCCTTTGGAACCTTATAAGTGCTTAGCCATGCAACAGTTGATGTTGTTGCACCAAGGATATTGTGCTGCATAACTAAATACTTATAAGCGAGACCTCGTGGCTATGCCAATGCTGGTTTATATTAGGTTACTGCCCTCAAAGAAGTCTAGAAAAGTTATTGAAGACATTTTACAATTACAAGTCCTGCTACGTCCGTGTTCTGCTGCCAACCAGAATCAACATGGGGCCGCGCTATCATGTTCTCTATAGTAGATGGCTATGCAAGCCAGTTGGTGAAAAAGGAAAGCAAATAGAGCAAGTATTAAGGAAAGCAAATGGAGCAAGTGTGCCTGAGTAAACAAAGTTAAGCGGAGAAGGCATCGACAGCGGCGGGGGAGGGATAGGGAGGGAGGGAGGGAGCACGGCCAACGGGAGGGAGGGCGGGTGTAAGCAAGGCATGACAACTTAAACAAGGCACAACAACGTGAGGTGGAGGGAGGGTGGGTGTAAACAAGACACAACAACTTAAACAAGGCACGACAATGGGAGGGAGGTGGGGTAAAGAAGCCACAAAAGCATGTTGTGCCTGCAGTAAAGAAACTCAATAAAGTAAAGAGAGCTTACAGACTTAACACCTACCATGTAACAACAGAAGTAAAAGGGCCAGTCACCACGGGAGGTTCTAAATGAAGACAAGGCGGTACTAAGGAGGGACTAACGAGCTTCTTTATGAATCAGAAGCCAGCATTTACGAACGACAATGACACAAGGTAATGCCAAATATGGGGGAACAGTGGGTAGAGCTTCTATTCAATACTCCACTATAACAAGTCTCCCAGAGCAGCTCATGCACGCTGACTCTAGGGTCCACCTAAAAACACAAACTTCTCAAATGCAGGGACATTAGTGCTCCGGATGGGATTTATGCCACCCATGGCATCAAAGCAGATATTATTGATAGACGCAAATATCGCGACCATTACATGACCTATCTCTATACCACAGTTTAAGAATATACATGTATATCTATATACATATATACATAGCTTAACTCAACATCTGCTTTAACTAGGTTTACCTTACATGGTCATGGTAGTGGTGCGCTTGCTGTAGTCAATGTGATGTTTTTGTTGTGCGGTGTAATGCATGCCATATAGTCAGAGTGTGACTAGTTAAAGCTACTCTATTACAGACGGAGACGCTGTACTCTTTTTACGGTGCTATGTGAAAAAACATAATACATTTGGAATCTGAGAAAATGTTTCTAGAAATCGAGCAAATAGGTGGTGACAGAGGTAGCTTATGAATTTTCCTTTGTGCCTGGCAAAGAAAAGAGTAAGCGCCAGCAGTGGAGTAGTGCTCGTGCAAAATTCTTAGGGGAACAGAATTTAAAAGAAAGAAATTGGCAGCAGGTTTCTTTCTGCCAAATTTTTTTCTTTTAAAATGTTGCACCCTGGCACAAATCTGGGGGTTGTATTCAAAAGAAGGGGATGACGGGGCTATTTCCACTCTCAAGGAGAGGCATGTAAACAGGTGCCCCTGTTTACATGCCTAGCAAGGTGTGTTGTGCTGTTCCTCAAAATAGGGAGAGTTTGGGGGGTCAAACAAAGGCTCGAAACAACTGAGTCTTAAAGAGATCTACAGTTGGCCATCCATTTGTTGGATTCTAATGCCCTCACACACCCTTTCAGGTGTCAAGCTTCATCATATGGGCTGCTCCTCGTTGGGTCAGCGTTGCAATACCAAAAGGCCTCACCTCAAAGAGGGGCACTTTCACTGAGTTATTTAATCCAACAGCCGTATGGTGAAGTGCGGGTGTGGGGCCAGAAAGGTGTAGATGTAATAGTGGGTTAAAAATAGGGCTGGGAGTACCTGTACTGGATTAATTTTATTCTGGGGGTCTCCTGCCCTAGTGAAAAACAGTGAAACCGGCACTCATTGGAGTGTAATGTCTCCTACTTGTGTGTCAGTTTGTGAAAATATCGGTCAACATGTTTCTCGCGTTAGTGTCAATTAACTCTCGATTCTTCAGGACCATGAGATCGAAAACTATCTACACAATAAAAACTAAGAAGGTTCAACAAAAGCACAGTAGAAAAAGTGGCTAGTGTGTCAATATACCTGTGGTAAACTGGATGTACCTGTATTGGAGAGACAAGCATGCATACATTTCAGGTATAGACATGGATACACAATATAAGAAAATGCCATTTGGTGACTTCAAAATCAATTTAATACGCACAGTGGTAAGCGCTTCCGCGCTAGAGTACAGTAAAATCAATAAAACCAAAGTGGTGGGTACCCACAGTGACCTATGGTGATTGTATGCCCCTGCGGAAACTTTAAAACAAAGCAGCTGAAAATCGTAGTGGACTCGCCTAAATGTGCTAAGTATCCAGGCTTCTACAGTACCCGGTGGTCAACACATCAGGCTTAAACTCCCATGAATGTTGGGCTACACACAGAGGGAGGAATGCAAACCATTAAGGAATCATACATTAGACAAGTAGTTTGTTTAGATTGTTGTGTACTGTGACGTTTATACACATGTCAGTCCTGTGTTCACTGACGTTTGGTATGACATTATGGGCATAGGTATCATGTTCCAAAGAAGGGTAACATCCTTTGCAACGTAACTGGTACAACACGGTACCGTTACGACGCAGCTTTAACAACGAAAGTCATTACAACGACTTTCGCTGGAGGGCGCTCTAGGATAGGGTATAGTTTAATTTACTATCCAACACCTTCCGTACTATCCACGGGGACAGGTGTTGGAATAGTACATTAAACTATTCACTATCAGCGCCCCACCAGCGCAAGTCGTTGTAACGACTTGCGTTGTTAAAAATGCATCATAAAGGGACGCGTTGTAACACTACGCGTTGTACCGTCATTCATCCTCCAAATAAGCCTGTGCTCACTAATGTATAATGTCATGTGTTACAGCAGTGTCCACACAGAGTTGGCCCCATTAGATAAGGGGTTAACTGAAACGGTCTGCTGTCTCTCGATTAGATGGAACATAGAATGTGGGCCGAGGGCTGAGCACAAAGTATTTTGATTTATATATACATACATATGTGCCAAAAGTGACTCACTTGCATCGGACATAGAATATAGGTTGCGGGCTGAGCATAAAGTAACTAGGATTATATAAATATGCCAAAAGGTGAAATCGGTATTGGCATCGTCAGTCGCCAGCAATAAATAACTGCAATTTTTAGTTTGATTTGAATTAGCAGCTTTCCACGTGTATTCAGAAACAGATTCAGCTTGAAGAGTGCCTGGTAATAGTAGCAAATCAAGTAGTGTTTGTTTACTTTGCTAATGTTTGTGTTGCTCAGCATTTATACACACAAACTACAATTACAAGAATTCAGCAAATAAGATAAGAATGGACATGGGTCAACATGGAAACTCCAATTTATTATTGCTGTCGTTTTCTACCTAAATGTGAATCTTCCGAAATGTAGGCCAAGTCCAGCATGCTCCACACTGCAGAGCAGGCGGTCTCTCGCAGTGGGAATGCTACAAAGGCTGACCTTCACCTCTCAGGTAGCAGGCGGGTGTCAATGGGAGAGTTGCGAAGTGCATGATGGGAGCTTTCTCTGCTGACTTGCGGAGGTCGGGCAATAGGCCGGGTCACAGATCATGCCCACACCAGAAATGAAAACTCCACAAACCACCTGGCCATTAGACTAGGTTTAGCTCCAATGATTAATTACTGCAGTTGTCGGGCCTTCTGCGAAAGCTGAATTCCTTGACTTTCAGGAAACGCTTGCCTTGGGTTTGTTTTTGAGGAATGTCATATGGGACACGTCAGTTGACTTCAGCGCTGCTCCGCACTCAGAATCTGCATCCTGCAGCTGGGCTAATAATACATTAAGTGTACCGCTCAGAAGCTAATGTCAGTAAACTCCCTGGTAAATAGCAAATCGGCGCACCCCGATGAAGACTTTCGCTTTGCATCTGTTTTTTACAGTAGGGCTTTTGAGAAGGACATTTGAGGTACCGCTAATGACGGAACGCCTGCTCGAGCACTGCTGAATGGGAGATGCTTCATTTGCATAAAGCATGTTTAGGCTTGAGCCGAGCCGATAATAGAAACTATGCTTTCATTTCAGTTAGAAAACGTTGTGAAGCAGTGCAAATTTACAGAATAATGCTTCATGATATCTCAGTATACAGAGAGCACAGTAAACGAGCACTGAGATTCGAAAAGTGATGCGGCCGCGCGGCAAAAGTGGTGATCGCGAGGGTGCCCGTGAGCGATGCGGCCGCGCCGTGAAAGTGATCGCGAGGGTGCCCACGAGCGATGCGCTTGAGCGATGCCCTTAATAAAGAAAAGATAGGAAAGCCAGATGGCAGCTGTGCACGTACACGCACGCATAACTGCAAGCTTGAGGTCAGCAATAGCGTTTGGTAGGACTTTTAAACAGCCCACTTACTAAATGTCTCGCAGAGGTGCGCATGTGCTGGCTCAGGTGAGACCTAAAAACTACTGCTAGTTGGAATGCGGAGCTGTTGAACAGTGCAGTTGTTAAATAGCTCCCACTTGTGGTGTAGTCTCACAGGTACTTCAACTACAAGGCTGACGTGCCCTGCAGTGTAATCCCCTTGAACGGCATCAAGGGATCACCACGGGTCTAAGGGGTGACCCCTGGTTGGCTCTCTGCCATGCCTGCCACTGTTGCGACCCCTGAGCTCAGACTGCAAAGGGCAGTATGAGGAACAGAGAAAGCAGGACATTTTCGTCTGAAAATAAAAGCGGATTTGGGATTTTCAGGCGGCTCAAGCTTTGGGCAAGTAACAGTTACAACTTGCGACTGTTAAAATGTGTTGCATCAGCTAAGGGTTTGCCTAAAGTGTCACCTAGTAACACACCATTCAAGGCGTCTAACACCCAAAACCCAATCAAGCAGGAACATACTTCACCTGCAGGCTCTGGGTGGACCGGGCAACATTGAAAAGGAGGTTCCAGGGATGCTGCCATTGGTCTGTGCATGTTTTCATGTGCTTCTGGAACACAGACACTCAGGGAATGTATGGAGTTCTCTTGGATACCAATTAGGCGTTGCCAGGGGTCGCAACTGTGACCCCAGGTTTGTCCCTGCTACCCCTGGCACTGCATTTGCGACCCACTGACCTCAGACGAGTTAAAGTCAGGATTAGGAACATAGGGGAGACTGGACTCCTTATTTTCTGTCCATTTTTCGCTATACTGATAGTGAAAAATACTGTATTATTCACTACTAGTTTAATGGGAAAAAAGGAAGCACAATAAGCAGGAATGAGACCTTCGGTGGCTGCTAAGGTAAGTAAAAAAGTATTTTAAATGTATGTTATGTGGGTGCTTGTGGGCGACAGCATGTTTATGTGAGCGAGCATATGTATGCATAAGCAAATGTGAATGTATGTTTAAGCATGTGTGTGTGAGAGAGTCTAGGACACGTAGTGAGTGAGAAACTGTGAGACAGATTGTCAAAAGTATGAGTTAGTGAAAATGAGTGCCTGCAAGTGAGTGAGAATGAATGTGTGAGAGTGAGAATAAATGAGTGAATGAGACTGAAAATTAGGTGTTAAGTTTGCAAGTCTGTCGTTGGCCCTAGCATACTGAAGGTAATTCTTGTCTTAAAGAGTCACCTGTGGTAAAATACTGGTGCTGACACTTGAGGTAGTTCTTAGCAGTAAAAAGACCTTTGAGAAATGACTCGCACACTAGAATCAATTCTTGGCATAATGGACTCCCATGTTAAAATACTGATAATAGAATACTAGAGGTATTTCTTGGTATATGGACACCTTGGTAAAATGCTGGTACTAATACATTGGAAGTAATTTTTGGAATGAATGAGGGTAACCTGCCATGGGTTTCTTTGTGTTTCTTGCCCTGAACCATGCCGTCAGGGCAGCAGTGGTTGTGGTGAGCTCTGGAATATCAATTTACTATTCTAACTACCAGTCCTGGAAAATTTGGGGAAAGTTATGAATGTTCCAACTATTTTTAGGAAGGGTTGAAAAGTATTAATTCTCGATGGGAGAAAGTGCTGCCCTGAGGGTGCAGCTCTGGGCAAAACACAAGGCATACCTATGACAGTGGGCGCAGCCATGACAAAATGCTGGCCCTAATAAATGAGGTAATTTTTGCCATAAGAATCACTTGTGGTATATAGACTGCATAAATGGAAAAAATCCATGCTGGCATACTGGGGTACCCAAAACAAAATGCTAGTCTTATAACAATGGAGCTAATTTATTTTTTTACATATGGCGGCATCCATGGTGCATTTTGAAAAAAATGCTTTCAACTCATGGAGCAAAGAAATGCCAGTACTGCATTTGAATTCAATATTTTGATAAATTGAGTAACAATCCTCAATTCAAAAAGACCAGTAAATCAGTCTGTAATCTTATGAGTAATTCTTTTTATTTTGAATTTCTTTTATGTGTTTTGTTTTCTTAAGTTTGAGCAAAGTGCTTTTAAACTAACAGTTTTTTACAAAAGAAGAGACTCATAAAGTGCATACAAAAACCATCGATTATATACAAAACCAACAAAAACAGTTAATCTCAACTCTAATCCTATATATATTGTTTTGCAATGCATTTAGAGGAGACATTAAACATTCAAAAGGACTCCACTTAGTACACTTAGAGACACAGACACACAAGACAAGACAATTTGACAATGGTATGACAAGGATTCACCGTTCCTAAAGAAAAATGTAAATCTCTTGGGAGACTGACCGCTGTAATCTAATATACAGGTACGATCTGAGAGAATGTATGACTGTTTTGAAGTTGAGTGTCACCCAGTATGACTGACAGAATGTTTATTGATTTATTTTTAGATTGAGTCCACATGGTCCTGATGAGAATCCCTGCCACATAAGGGATTCGAAACGCGTCGACCGCTGTCCCTTTGAAAACTCATCGACCTTTCATTAGACCAATCTTTCCATGACTAAAACTGATAAAATTGAATTATTAGATGGTCTATCGTATAAACAAGTTTAAAAAGAATTCGTACTAAACACCAGTATCCGCACCTGTTTTAACGGAAACTTTCATTGAAAACAGGGCGTTTACATTTTTCTTTAGGAACGGTGAATCCTTGTCATACCATTGTCAAATTGTCTTGTCTTGTGTGTCTGTGTCTCTAAGTGTACTAAGTGGAGTCCTTTTGAATGTTTAATGTCTCCTCTAAATGCATTGCAAAACAATATATATAGGATTAGAGTTGAGATTAACTGTTTTTGTTGGTTTTGTATATAATCGATGGTTTTTGTATGCACTTTACGAGTCTCTTCTTTTGTAAAAAACTGTTCGTTTAAAAGCACTTTGCTCAAACTT
Organism: Lissotriton vulgaris; assembly: GCF_964263255.1. Lineage (NCBI taxonomy): Eukaryota > Metazoa > Chordata > Amphibia > Caudata > Salamandridae > Lissotriton > Lissotriton vulgaris. The sequence goes on along the minus strand of NC_141695.1, from coordinate 1,038,474,812 downwards.
AAGAAAACAAAACACATAAAAGAAATTCAAAATAAAAAGAATTACTCATAAGATTACAGACTGATTTACTGGTCTTTTTGAATTGAGGATTGTTACTCAATTTATCAAAATATTGAATTCAAATGCAGTACTGGCATTTCTTTGTTGATTGTCGTATTGGCGCAGCCTTACTGCTCTAGCCAGAACCCTTACTGTTGCCACTTCAACTCATGGAGAGCATAAGCTTTAATTTGCTTTACACACCATGAATCATGAAAAGATTTGAAAATGTAATGTGTACCCTTCCAGTGCCTATGGCATTTTAGAAAATGAATGCGAGGATTGTGCTTTAAATAACAAGTTACTTACCTTCAATAGTGCCTTATCTGGTAGAGACTATCTAGCTGGAGATTCCTTACCTTAGAATATTCCACAGGCATCAAACTGGATCCAGAAATATTTTGAGGAGTCCCCTTGCATGCAGGTAGATAACATTGTTCAGCTCCGTCTGATGTTGTTGGCATCGACCATGCCAGAATTGACTGACGCGGTGCCTATATAGGCCCCACCCCAGTACACGGACCTCAGTTTGGGACTATTTTTCCACACCAGAAGCACGGAGCCATACTGGGGTTGTGTAACCAGTGTGCTAAAGTGAGGTCCTGAAGGATCTCTTGGAGGTGAAATTTAGTTTGCAGAAAGAGGAGGATGCGATGGTCAGTAAGGAATCTGCAACTAGATAAAGTCTCTACCAGATAAGGCGCTACCAAAGGTAAATAACTTGTTCGTCTGATAGAGACTTATAACCGCACATTGCCTTACATTTGGATGGATACCAAAGCAATCTCTCCCTGGAGGTGGGTCTGCAAATCTGTTAAACCAAAAAGTGCTAGAGGACTGAATGAGCAAAATGGCCATCACAGTGAACCTGATTGTCTAGGCAGTGTGTGCAGTGATGCCCATGTAGCTGGGTGACAGATTTCCTGGACTGGGACTCCTCAAGCCAGTGCAGTGTTCTCAGCTTTGGCTCTGGGGAAGTGTGCTCTCAGGGGGTTGCTTCTTGGCAATTGCGTGATAGAGTTTTATACAGAGGAGAATCCACCTTGAGATGCTTTTCTTGTGTACTGTGTTTCCTTTCTTCACACCTAAAAATCCAACAAAGTCTTTATCATCCACCCAGAATTCTCTGGTTTGATCAATATAGAACGACAACACTCTTTTTGGATCCAGGTGGTAGATTCTCTCCTCTTTCTTTGTAGGATGGTGGGCAAAAAAAGTAGACAGCGTGATGCTTTGCCCGATGCCAAAAGATGTTAGCACCTTGTGTAAGAAGGAGGCACAGGTCCTAAGCACTAGCTTGTCAAGCAAAAAGGCAGTATACGAGGGGGATGAGAAAGTGTCCACGATTCGTTAATCCTACTGGTAGATATTATGGCCACAAGGAAGACTGTTTTGATGGTAAGCGGTCTCAGATTGCAGCTGTGCATTGGCTTAAAGGGTGAGCACATTGAATTGAGAACTAAAATAAGATCCTATTGGGGCCGAACGAAAGGTGTAGGAGGAAACGGACTGCAAAACTTTCAGGAAACGAGTCACAACGGGTGCCTTGAGCAAGGCATGTTGAGCCGGCTACTGCAATGGCCGAAAGATAACCTTTAACTGTGCCCAATGCAAGGCCTTGCCAGGCAAGAGATAGGGCAAACAAAAGGACTTCAGACAAGGGAGCAGGCTGAGGATCAATGGATTTGGCAGCACACTAGGCTACAAATTTGTCCCATTGGCAGGCACATACCATTTTTTGTTGAAGGAGCTCTGGCAGCCAGAATTACATTGCACACTTCTAGAGGGAGGTCAAATACTTCCAACTGTTCCTGCTCAATCTTCACACATGTAGATGAGGAGTGTGCAGATTCGGATGCAGGACACTGCCTGATGCTGTGACAGGAGATCCTCTTGAAGGGGTTGCCTGATCAAAGAACAGGTGCTTCAGTATACCATACTCTCTGTGTCCACTCGAGAGCCACCAAGATGACTTGGGCTCAGTTGTTCTTGAGATTTCGTCGCAGAAGTGGTATCAGCGGAAACGCATACAGGAGTCCTGAACTGCACTTGAGACAAAATACATCTCAAAGAAAGAGCTGCCTTGGAAACTCCAGTGTGTCACAAGAGCTGACATTACACGTTCTCTGCAGTGGTGAATAGATATAACCAAGGTTCTCCCCAGTCTCTGAAGAGATCTTGCACCACCTCCGGATGGAGGCACCATTCATGATCCAGGAGACATCGACGTCTGAGTTTATCCGTTCTGGCACTCAGAGTTTGCTAGATGTTAAAACCACCAGGAAATTGTCCTGATGTTCTAAAGGTGCAGGACCTCTTGAAACAGGGTTCACAACCCGACCACACCCTGCTTGTTGCAGTACTACATGAACACCTAAACTAGCCTCAGCTTGATGGAAGGAAAAAAGGCATTCAATCGCAGTCAGATTGCCCTAAACTCTAGCAAGTTGAAGTGGAGCTGAGGAATCGTCAGAGACCAGAGTATGGGGGTAAAAGTCATGGTGGTCTGCTGTTGACCTAATCGCTGTTCGTCAGCCACCACCGGAGATCTTTTGCTGTTCACTTCAGTATCTGGACCAGGGTGGAGAGATTCGCCAGATGGTGCACCCACTGGGACTTCAGATCCCACTGCAGAGCCCATATATATATGCCAACAAGCATGTTTAACCAACAGGATGCAGGAAGCCATGAGACTCAGCAGCCTTAGAATCTGTCTCACCAAAATCCAGAATAGAGGCTGAAATATCGAAACCACAGCCCGAATGTCCAGGACTAGCCATTCCATAGGTTAGGCCTGAAATTGCACTGTATCATGAACAGCTTTCATGACAGGGAACATCTGAAAGAGAGTCATGTGTGATTTTGGTGTGTTTACAGTAAACCCCAGCAAAGGCATAAGGTCCGCTGTAGTCTGGAGGTGGGGCACAACTGCCAGGTCCAAGCCAGCATTCAACAGCCTGTCACCGAGGTAAGAAAAGACTTAACCTCAGCAGATGTGCTGCAACTACTGCTATCACCTTTGTGAACACTCTACAGGTGCTGGTGAGGAAAAAGGAGAGCACAGTGATCTGATAATGCTTGCAGATCGCAGGTAATGCTTGTGGGCAGGATGAACGGGGTTATGAAGTAGGTATCATGCAAGTCCAACACCACACATCAGTCTCCAGGGTGGAGGGCAGACAGAACCTGAGCAAAGTGAGCATCTTGAAGTATTCCTTTTTCAGGAAATAATTGAGAGGGCGTAGGTCTAGTATAGGATGGAGGTCACCATCCATTTCAGCACCAGAAATAAGTGGGAATAGCAATCATGACCGACTTCTGATGCCTGCACCCTCTCAATGGCTCCTTTGGTCAGAAAAGCAAACGCTTCCTGTCGCAAGAGTGAAAATCAGATTTATCTGAAGACGGCAGAGATCTCAGCGATGACTGGGCTAAACAACTTTAAGAGCAGTCTTAGACCACCTTGCTAACGAGACCTGGAGCGGTGTGGAGTCGCAAGGCCCGCTTGTGGATGCCTTCGGATTTATGGCCCTGCAATCCGGCAAGCATTGGAGTCGTGGACCCTTTTCACAGACATTTGCCTGTGACAGGCATCACAAGGTTTGAAATCAGTCGGTTTCTTGGGAGACATTCCTTTTGATTAAAAAAGAGGTAAAAAAGGCACACTAGTTGATAGATGTTGACAATATTGTTGAAATAGTCAGTCAAAACGTGACAGAGGGAAGCTTGACCTGGATCCACGCTGATGGCGGGGAAAAGTATAAGCATGGGCGGAAAATCCGTTTCGCTCGCGGATTTTGCGGTTTTCGGTAAATTCGCAATCCGCGAGATTCGCGAATCTCCCGCAAAATCCGCAAATCCGCGAGCAGCGGATTTTGCTCGCACTGCTCGCACTGTTCGCGTGAGTTCGCAGCTTCCCAGTACAACTTCGCGCCCCGCGAATAAGTGCAAAATTGCAGAAATACGATCTTAGCAAAACTGAAACTACTTACCAGGTTCAAAAGTTCAGGCTCATCATTAGTAGCCATTTCCTGTAGTGCTTCCTGAGGGGCCCCTCCAGAGTTCAGTTGCCAGTTGCAACTATTATGTGACCCTGCTCTGAACCTCAGAATAGTTACACATATGCCACAAAGGTCCTGAATTACAGCTAAGGGAGACAAGCAGGAGCCAGGCTGGAGGTTCAAATCCATTAATCAGCCCCTAATTCATTATTGTCAGTTGGGGCAGGGCAGGTGTTGTAACTAATTTTGCAACAATGAAAGCACTTAGCAAGTTCAAAAGATCACTAATCAGGAAGCACTAAGGAAGCAGGTGCCAGCTAAAAAAATATTCTGTGACACATTAATCAGCCCCAAATTAATTCAGGTCACTTGAGGCAGGGAAGGTGTGCTTGCGTTGCCACAATAATGTACACTGACTGGACAACCAGAGGGTGCTGTGATGAAACAGAGGGTGGCATGGGTGGGCCAGAGGGTGGCATGAGTAGTCAGAGAGTGGCAGTGGTGACAGAGAGTGGCAGTGATGAAGAAGAGTGTCCCAAAAAGGCTGGACACGTAGAAACAACAAGTTCGCGAAACTTGCGACCCGACAGGTAAGTTCGCAATTTGCGACATTGTACAAAACCCTCGCGAACTGGCAGAAACCCGTGCAAACACACAAAAAAAAAATCCGCAAATTCGCGAGAATTCGCGGATTTTGCGGATTGCGAGTTCGCAAATCCGCAAAATTCGCGAACGCGAGATTCGCAAAATTCGCCCATGCTTAGAAAAGTAGGACTGAGGTCAGCACGCTAGAGGGCTACCAATATAGGCACTGAGCATATTGCTATGCTGGACAACGCCAATGATGCCGCAAACCGGCTTACAAGTGGACTGCTCTAAAAATGTCCAGTTTCAGCCTGATGCCTGGGGAATATTCGGAGGTAAGACTTCTGCAGCTACAAATCTCTATCGAATATGCATTTTTTGATTTTTTCTCGGTGTGAGATCTCTCCTAGAAGAGAACTCCTTTCTTGCTTTGCTTCATCACTACAATCAAGGGCAAATATTATGTTCCAGAACTTTCAAAGATCAAATCAGCAACATAATATAAGTGGTATCTAAATACACCTTTATGTTGTGTTATATTAATCATGCAGCTTTAACGAAACTTCACCAATGTCAATTATTGTGATGCCGTCATGGTTAAGGGCATGACATAACTTCCTGGAGTCAAATCAGGATGATGGGTCACTTCCTGTGATGTCATTAAGTTCAAATGATATGTGATGTCACTTCTGCTACCCCAGGCTTTTTTGGTGAGTCAAAGCCCAAGTTCATCCCTGCTGCATATTTGACCAAAGGGTTTAGAAAAAGACAGCAGTGACTCCTTAACCTTCCAATTATGTCCAAATAATAAATTCAAAGATGATTGTTTTCAGGCTTGACTGGTGGTATTAAGAGTTTCGTTCAGAGAAACCCTAACCCTCAAACAGCAAAATCTCATTTACTAATTTGTAGTAGGATGAAATATATACAGACGGGTACTATACAATGATCTGGTGGATCCAACCTATGGCAACTCTACCAAGACTGCTATTCACGCATTACTTCCTGGTTGGTTGATGATGCTGACAGGCAGAAGTATGAAAGAAGCACACGCCGGCCTTCAAATCACAGTACTAAACATGCACAGGAGGCCTGTCTGACTGAAGCAATCGACTTTCAGAGACAATAATACCATGTACAATCATTTAGAAAACAGAGTATGGGTCCTATCAAAGAATCCCATTCATCCTTACTTTTGAGCAGCAACTTATCGCAGCTGGCGTAAGAAAAAAGGGGTTGAGCAAGTGCAGTGGAATTACGGCCATAACTAGTTTGCAGAAACTGACAAAGCAGTTATATGACAAGCGCAGACATTGCCCATTAAAGTCTTTGCCTAATGTTCTGCACTACAGCAAAAGATTGGAAATACATAAAAAATAATTTTATGGAATAAGCCAATGAAAAACCCTTGGCAAAACTGGCTATTCAAAGGTGCCTGACTTCAGCCAAGGCTAGACCACATCTGCAAGGAAGTTGCCCCTACTTCCGGAGAGGCTAATTCTCCGATGCGAGCCAGATGGCCCTGTTGGTGGGATTTGTTTGGCTTTCTGCTGAGTTTTGAGCTGGACGGATAGATGTCTTGCATTTAGTAAGGCGAGCTCCCTCCCTATGCATTCCAAGCACAGCCTCGACCAAACTCTCCACTCAAACCAACTGGTTCTCACTTGTGAATATTGATTGCCACAGCGGGGGTCCTCTGGGAACACCACATGTGTCCTGTGCACTCTTGACGTGTTAACACTTTGTGTCAGGAACTGAACTGCCAGAGCATGAGCTTGTTAGAGTTATCAGTGCCTAATGAAACCCAAAAGTTCAGCGGCGTCAAGGTTGAACAGAGGGCAAGAACATACATGCCGCATTGAAAGACGATAGTATGGACCAGCGCCGTTTAATGTATTTATAATTTAAATGAGGTGCAGCTCCTGTATCACTTTTTAGGTTTAAATTCACAGGAGGGAATGTTGTGTGCATATTTTTCAAACTATTTTAAAGAAAAAAAAGAAACATTTGCATGCAAATATTGAAACGCAGATGAAGAACTGGAGAAACGGAGTGTTCAAAAAAAGGGCAAGCACATACAATATGTAGTACAAGCTAAAATAATGTAAAAAATGTAAGCATGAGCAGAAAGCAGGAGGTGGGTTATCAGTGATGTCTTCAGTGATGTCACTGACCATGTCATGAGGGATGGAATATGTGAGGTCAGAAGTAGTGCACTGCGGGGACACAAGTTATAGTCAGCTCAGCTATCTACAACAGCTGAATTTCACTGGAATGGTATGAGTGAAATATGACCCTAATTAGAACGTCCCTGTAACCTTTGTTTTTTTTTTATTTCTAAGGTTTTTAAAATTCTATTTGCTAACTATGACGTCTCTGTAAACTTTGTTATTTTCATTGAATTTCTAAGCTTTTTTAAATGCTACGTCCTAACTATAAAGTTTGTTTTTTTCAGTGAATTTCTCTTTTTTTTTTAGAAGTTGTGGTGTTTGCAGAGTGGTGAAGAAAGGGGGCTGGGCCTCCGACATTCTCTCAGGCATCCCACTGTGTAGCACTTTCAGGAGGTATCAGCAGGGCTTCTTGGCTGCCAAGGTCCCTCAGGAGTAAAGAGGCCTCCATGCTGCAACAAGTAGTGCACCACGAGCCATGTTTGCAGAGTTGTGGAGAAAGGGGGCGTGGCCTCCAAAGACCTCTTAGCAATCCTGCTGGGAGGAACTTACTGGAGGGGTAGTTGGCCCCAAAGGATGTCCTTGGGGGCCAACTACCCCTCCTGTTACCTCCAGTAAGTCTCACCCAGCAGGTTTGCTGAGACCTGGTAGGAGTTCACGCCCCTTTTCTCCACCACTCTGCAAAATCACCTCCCGGCGCACTACAAGTAGGGGGATGAAGTTCCCATGGCTATTGAGGGTCGTTGGGGGTCAACTACCTCTCCTGTTCCCTCCAGCAAGTCCCACACAGTAGGTTTGCTAAGAGGTTTTTAGTGGCCCTCCCCCTTTCTCCACCACTCTGCAAAGGCACCTCTTGGCGCTCTACTAGTTGGTGGTTGCAGTCCCCTTGGCTCTTGAGGGTCCTTGAGGGCCAACTAGCCCTCCTGTTGCCTCCAGTGAGACACACACAGCTGGATTGCTGAGAGGTTGTCAGAGGCCATGCCCCCTTTCACTACCACTCTGCAAATGCGCCTCCTGGCGCACTACTCCTAGTTGGGGGAAGAAGTTCACTTTAGTCTTGAGGCCCTCAGGAGGCAAGGAGACCTCCTCCCCCCACCAGCAGTGCACCGAAAGACACGTTTGCAGATTGGTGGAGAAAGGGGGAGTGGCCTTCGACCACCTCTCAGCAATGCCACTATGTGGGGCTTACTGGAGATAACAAGAGGCCTTTTTGGCCCCTAAGGACACTCACCAGCAAAGGGGGCATCTCCCAAACAGCAGCGTGGCAGAAGGTGAGTTTGCAGAGTGGTGGAGAAAGGGTACAGGGCTTCCGGTGAGTTGCCACAGTTTTTTTCCCTGTTTTTTAGGAAGGGGAGCCTCGTGCCTGCCCCTTTACATTTTTTAAGGGAAGAGGGGCCATGGGGCTACCAACCTGAGGCCAATTTCCAAATTTTGGCCTGGGTGACCCCATCCCCAGGGGCCAGGCCTTAACCTTTTTTCATATATATATATATTTTAAAGGAATTGCTCTCCGCCCAAAAATGGAAAGGGCCAGACCACTTCGATGGGGACCGCAGGGGAGCCTGAATGCCACAGTGGTCCCTGCTGGCTCCCTACCTCCTTTGGGCACTGGCATTGCTTTGAGACCCACAGAGCTGATAACATGCAGCTCCCTGGATTTCAAATCAATGTCTGTTTCCCTGCTCGATAGACAGTGGGGGAGGAAACCTACACTGTTCTGACTTCATCAAGCGAGATGAGAGAGTTTGCTATGCTTGGTGCTCCCGTCAAGCTATAGCAAACTGCAATTTGCCCCATGGAGGTGGTGGTTCCCGGGACCAGGGATCAGCAAAGTACCCCCTTCATTGTTGTCTTTTTGTGCCCTGGGAAGGTGGTGGTCCCCGGGGCTGTGGGGGGACCGAGTGGGGCCCCCCATTCCTAATGTTAAGTGTAACGGGCGGTGGTGGTCACCAGGGCTGGGAGTCAGCAACATATCCCTTTCATTGTTGTCTTTTTGTGGCCCTGGGAGGTGGCAGGCCATGGGGCTGGTGGCGCGGACCGGGTGGTCCCCCCCTCATTCCTAATGTAAAGTACCCCGGGAAGGTGGCAGTCCGGGGGGGCTGGCGGGCCCCCGCATTCCTAATTTAAAGTGCCCCGGGGAGGTGGCAGTCCCCAGCACACACGGGGGAGGCCTTATGGTCTCCCCTGTGTTTTTCATTTTTTAAGAATAAGTGTACCGGAAGTGGTGGTCCCTGGAGCTGGGAGGGGCATAGGGCCTCCCCAGCATGATTTTCATATTACATTTGTGCCCCAGCGAGGGTCCCCTGCATATAATTATCTGACCGCCCCGGTGAGGTGGCAGCCCCCGGGGCTTTGAACAGCCCGAGGAGGGGGGCACGCGCGTCCCCATCGATATTTTCTTAATGACCCCGGGACCTTGCCCACCCAGGGTCTGATAATTGAAGAAGCGCATGAGCCTGCACTTAATTTTCTTCATTTTGGCGGCAGTCATGGTTCTAGCACAACTCCCACCAAATTTGTTTTTAAAAGATGCTTTTTTTGGCACAGGGGTCTCCCCAAGAGATAGGGAGGCAGGGTGTTTCTACCCTGCCCCCTTTTCTTTCTGATTATGCTTTTTGTAGTGTTTCAGTTAAACAGAGTCCCAAGATGGTGGCGAAGGTGTCAGAGCACTGTACAATAGAACCAGTTACGTTACATGAGAGAACTGTTACAGGAATGGAACAAACAAAGGTAGCAGGCCATAGAATCAAAACAACGCAGGCAAAAGGAACACATTCTAAAACACAGAATGTACAAACAAAAATATGAATATATATGACAAATTTACAATGAATAAGAACTTCCTGGTGAAAAATAGCAGACCATAGAATCAAAACAACGCAAGCAAAAGGAACACAATATCAAACACAGCAAGCACAGAATGTAAAAACAAAAATATAAATATATATGATAAATTTACAATAACTAAAGAACTTCCTGGCGGGGTCTGAGAAGGAGGGAATTAGTTCTGAAAGTGTCTTTGGAATAGAAGAGATTTGAGGTCCGCTTTGAAGATCTGGATGGAGGTGATGGCACGGAGCAAAGGAGGAAGCGAGTTCCAGATTCTCACTGCATTACCTGAGAACAATTGCGCCATCAATTTTTCCCTTTTGAAGGAGGGGGACTCAAGCAGGAACGTTTCCGCATTCCGAGAAGTTCTTAAGCCTACAGACAATTCCAGTTTATTCACCAGATAGTGAGGGGAGGAAGAGTGCAAAGCTTTGTGGGTGATGCACGCCGTTTTGTAGATAGCTCTAGCCTCGATGGGAAGCCATCGGAGAGAAGACAGAATAGGAGTGATGTGCTCACTTCATTTGGACCTTGAAAGGAAGCGAGCTGCTGAATGGAGGACGGATTTGAGGGGGGAGAGGTGAGATTTGGGAAGGCCAGTCAGAAGAGAATTACAATAATCCAGTCTAGAGAGTACTAGCGATTGGACCAAGGTTTTTAGGTCATTCTCCGGGAAGAACCGACGAATCCCCCATAGAAGGCACAGCTGATAACATGCGCTCTTGGCAATGGAATTGATGTGTGAGATTAGGTTGAGTCTTTTGTCAAGTATGACACCCAAGGATTTAGCGCAGTCCACAATGACGGGTTTACTGTTCAGTAAATTCAACTGATCTATCCAGGATTGAACAGGAGGCGGGGAGAGAGAGCTAGATAGGAAGGGGAATTCAGTTTTGGAGGGATTGAGAATGAGTTGGTGAACTAACATCCAGTTGTGAATAGAGTTGAGAGTAGAGTTGAGTAGTGAGAAATCATGAGAGGAAGACACCTTGAGGTAGATTTGGGTGTCATCCACATAGAGATGGTAGAGGATTCCAGATTTGCTTAAAAGGTTCCCTAATGGTTCCAGATAGAGATTAAACAGAGTGGGAGCAAGGATAGAACCTTGAGGGATGCCTTAAAGAACCACCAGAGGAGACGAGAGACTGTTCGCAATCTTAATCATTTGGGATCTGTCCGAGAGGAATGAGGCAAACCATTTGATGTCTGTGCCTTCCATGCCCATTCTCTGTTGAAGAGTGTTAAGGAGGGTGTTGTGATTAACAGTGTCAAAGGCTGCAGAGAGGTCAAGAAGAATCAGAAGGCACGATTCCCCCGAATCGAGAATATGCAGCGCATCATCGATCACTCGCAGCAGGGCTGTTTCAGTGCTGCAATTTTGAATAAAGCCAGATTGGAACATGTCGAGGAGATTATTGTCCATAATGTGTTGGGAAAGTTGTATTGCAACACGATTTTCTGTGATCTTTGAAGGAAAAGGGAGATTGGTGATGGGGCGGAAGTTATTGAGGTCATTTGCATCTGCAGAGATGTTTTTTAGAAGGGGGGTAACCTGTCCTGATTTGAGGACAACTGGGAGGGATCCTTGACTGAGGAAGAGATTGACTAGCCTGGTCCAGTAGGAGAGAGTGTTGGTATAGAAATCAATGGCAATGCCACTGGGTATGGGGTCAGAAGAATGGTTGGAGGGTTTGGTTTTGAGGATGCATTTGAGATCATCTTCCGAGATGGCGGCAAAGTTCTGCCAAGTGACTAAGGATTTTCGCTCCTCAATGGGGGTGGGGTGGGTGACCTGTTCCACCAGAGATTTTACCTTTTGATCAAACAATAGAGTGAACTCAGTTGCTCTCTTTGACGCATCCTCAGGCTTGATGGTTTGGGGAGAACAATTTGGGTTTTTGATGAGGTCGAAACGTTTTTTGGGTCTGTTTTTAGCTGAATCGAGGAGGGGTCTGAAATGTGATGTTTTTTCCTGGAAGATGTGTTTGTGGTATTTGGATCTTGCTGAACGTAAAAGAGAGAGGTTAGAGGTGGATGGAGATTGTCTCCAATGCTTCTCCAAGATTCTAAGGTTTTTCTTTTCGTCATAAAGAGCTTTATTGAACCAAAGAGCTGATGGGGTGGGTCTTTTCCTTTTGCTTTGGAGTGGAACAACCTTGTCGATTTCGACTGCAAGGATTGAGAGGCAATTGGGAGTGAGATCGTTGACATCCTTATTAGGGTCTAGACTAGGAAGTGAACGCATAGCAGAATCACAAAGTCCCAAGATAAATTTTTTTTGTGTTGCGGAACCAAGTAGCGACTCTTTTCGGTTGGCCGAGAGTTATAATGTACGAGAGGTGAAAATGGAATGGAATGAGGAAATGGTTCGACCAGTCTACACAGATGGGGGGGGGGAGCAGTGGTAAGCTGGTCTGATTTAGAAATAGCAAGGTCCAAAATTGAGCCCTTAGCGTGTGTAATTTTCGAGCAGTGTTGGACAAGATCGTTAGCTGAGAGAAAGGTTGCAAGCTTGTTGGCAGCCGATCCATCCACGGAGCCCCAGTGGAGATTGAAATCACCTAGGAAGATCTGCTTGTCGCTTTGTGAATATTGGTCACTAAAGAAGTCGATGAGTTCCTCCATGAAGAAGAGCAATTACCAGGCAGGTGGTAGATGGCATGGAACCTGAAGGGTGAGCCATGATGAACTTGGAGTTCTAGGGAAAGGCATTCAAAGGTGCGAAAGAGGATGGTGGGAAAGGCTTTGATTTGGAGGGAGTTTCTGAAGATAATCGCAACACCTCCCCCGATCTTGTCTGTTCTGTCGTTTCTGAGGATAGAGTAGTCACTCAGTAGGTATCAAAAGATCATATGTAGTGTGAGAGGAGTCATTAAACCAGATCTCAGTGAGAAAGAACATGTCGAGATTGTGGTGAGTGATAGTGTCAGAGATTTCCAGTTTGTGTTTAATTGCAGATCTGCAGTTATGGAGCATGCAGTGTAGCTCTGACGCAACTATTTTGGTGATGTGAGTGTCTGGACTGATAAGGAGGGTAGGGATTAAATTCTTGAATGAGGGAGCCCCTTTAGGGGGAGGTGGGTAAGTTCTGACGGAAGAGATGGTCTGAATGGTAAATTGAGTAGAATTGTTAGGAGAGGCGAGTGGAGGGGAATTGACGTTGGTGGTCTTGTAGGTAGCAAGTAAGTTGGTGATGTCTGTGGAGGACAGACTGTGGTTGGCTTTATTGGGGCACGGGAGCAAGGAACTCCTCTGGAGGTTATTCGAGGAGGGGGATATCTTAAGACATAAGAGTGAAATGGACGCTTCAAGCTGGGAAATGGAAGAGATGAGAGAATTAAGTTTAGTTTCCAGAGAGAGGTGTGCTGAGCACGGAGTGAATGGTGGCTCAATGGCTAAGGGAGAGAGGTGCCTAGGTGAAGGAGGACAGGAGGAAGTGGGGGACCGGGGGGAGTGTTGGGGTGCGAGTGTCGAAGGTGGGGGAGGAAGTGAAGTAGGCGAAGGAGAACAGTGGGCTGTGGTGGACTGGGGAGAGATGTGATGCAAGGGTCTGAGGGGGGGAAGATGGGGATAGAAAGGAGTGGATGGAGTTAGTGATATTTTTACTGGTGTTGAGCAGAGGTGAAGAATAGAGATCATACATAGGAGGAGAAAATTGAGAAGTAGAAATGGATGGCGGGAGGAAGAGGGGGGGAGGAGTGGGGTAATGGGAAGGCCATGGATACTGTGAGATGAGAGGAGAAGGGGTTGTCCAGGTAGGAGAGGGAGGGAGGTCAAAGGAAGGACACAGGAATGGGGAGAAGAGAGAGGGTGCAGGACAGGTATCATGGGTAATGAAAGGTGAATGTAGGGGTAAAGGCACCAGGCAGAGTGGGGGGGGGTTGAGCAAAATGAAAGTTGTGGGAGGAGTGAAGGACTGTGCGGTCAAATTGAGGGAAGAGGGAGGAATTACCAAGAGGTGAAATAGGGTTGTGAAGCATAGGGGGGAGTGTAAGTTGTGGAGAGATGGGAGGTGTAAGGTCAGTGGGAGGAAGATGATGGAATTACAAATAGGGGAGGCAGGGATGTGAGGCATGGGAGGGGGGAGTGAAGGTAGTAGAGAGATGGGAGGTGTAAGAACAGAATTGAAGGTACGAGGAAAAGGGAAGAGCGGAAAGGGGAGAGGAGAAGAGGTGAGGGAGGGGTGAGGGTAAGGCGAGTTGATCGGTAGTTCAGATTGTAAGAAAGGCAGATTAAATAGGGGGAGATGGGTAGGAATAGGGGAGTTGGGTGCGGGAGAAGGCAGTGGAATAATGGGGAGAAGCAGGATGTAGAGGTGAAGTGGGGTGTAAAGCAGAGGAGATAAGGGGGAGGTCTAGTTGGGAAGGGGGCAGAATGGGAGGTGAGGGAATGAGAGAAGGGGGGGATAAGGGGGTCGACCTGTGACTCCCGGGAGAGCGGTCTGAAGGAATGAGTGGGGGTCAGGGGGGGAGAAAGGGAGAAAGTAGACAAGCTAGAAGAAGAAGAAGAGGAAGAATCTAGAGAGATAGTAGTCACTGAGGTTGGACGAAGGGAGTGGAAGATGTGGTCAAAGAGAGTGAGACAGGAGTCAGAAGCTCAGAAGCTCAAATCTCAGGCATAAGATCGAGAGGGGTCGCGGATCCACCGTGGCCTCGGGTGTATATCTGAAAAATCTTTACATTCCTAGCGAATAGTGAATGGATTTACACCATTTAACAAACAAAAGGGCTCGTTCTGGACCAAGAGCTACCTTGCTGTCTAATTTGGTGTAATTCTGTTCAGCAGTTCGGGCTGTAGCGGTCTCTAAAGTTTCCTATAGAAATTAAGATGGAGAAAAGGCGTTTTGGGACCCCCCCTTTTTCTTGGCACCCGCTTGATGGATCACCCTGAAATTTTCAAGATAGCAGCTGAAGTGAGAGTCAAACTAGTTTTGAAACTTTCGTGAAGATTCGTCAAACGATGACAACGTTATTGGCAAATGAAAAAGCTCTCTTCCTATGTAAACTACATCCTAACTATAACTCGCCAATCGGATATATATATATATATATATATATATATATATATATATATATATATATATATATATATCAAACCCGGCTAGCCAAATTAACAACGCCTCCAATTTCCAAAAATATTAGTCCCGCCATGGAGAAGTTTCCACTGCGCTAGGAAACACATGCAACTTAAGATTCGCTAAATGAAGAAGTGAGATCACGGAATGATGAGAAAGGAACCACTTATGACTCGCTTAAAGAAAAGGAAACAGTTATGGCTTATTTAAAGGAAAAACAATCAGTTGATAGGTATTATCTATTTATTAAAATAATGTTTTCTGTAACATGCCCCTTCTTGGCAGATAGCCAATTGGTAGCACTGAGGAAGCACTGGTGGCAGTTGTTAGCCACTAACTAAAGGCCTTGCTGAATGCTGCAAGGTCATTAGTTGCAGGACGTTGGATACTGGGGAATGTTTTACTGGCCCTGTCAATCAAAGGTACAAAGGACATGTTTGGCTCATTTATGGGCATTATAGATGCAATTCTCAAACAAAACAGTCTGATTTACACGTCTAAATCAGAAATCGAATACCCAAAGCACATCTTTATCACCTATTCTGAGTACCTGCTTGCGGCAACCGTGTTACAAGACCACAGCCACATTATTCACAGAACAACAACGACTTAAGATCCAATAGAGGATTATCCTTCAATTTGGATTTCTCTAAATGTTAGTACCCCTTTTTTTTAAAAAAAATACATCCTAGAAGATATGCTTCTTCAAATTAAAAATAAATAGGTTAGTTTCCTACCAGTTCTATGATTCTAGAGTGTTATCAGAGTCCATGTGCTCCTTATGGTTCTGGAATTCTCCTTGGCTGGCATCAGAATAGTGTGATTACTCCGTATATTGCTGGGTTTCATACTGTTTAGAACAGTGGAATCCAATGAGTCTGCAACGCCTATCCAGGGAGCCTCCAGCAGTTTAGAAAATTAAATAATATCGACATATTCATTATGTACAGATTTTTTAAATGCTCTGTAAATGTGGGGGGAATTTTAAATTAAGGGCTAAAGATTAAATTGGTTTCCTTATTTTGATTTGTGGGAGCAGTACAAATGCAGCACGTTGAATCTACCATGGTCGATTGGGGCTCTCGTTTAAAGCACTGGTATGCCCTGACAAAAATAGCACACATTAGGAACAAAAAAAGTGATATGGTAGAGTCTAGTATATTGCGTTGTGTTTTAGAAATAAAACTCAATTCTGAAAAGCTCCATCCTTCCCATTAAAACCCCAAAATTTGATTTTTGCATGGTTTTTGTTTGTGAATCAATAAAATATTTACATTTTTTTGCACTTTAACATATATTTGTTTCTGTTTTTTTGTATAATGTTTTGAAATTCAAATAATAGAAATTACTTAGGCAGGTGTCCCCAGTTTCCAGTATGATTCAGTAGAGATTCGCGGACGTCAAAAGGTTAAAAACCACTGGATTAGAGGATATGAAACACCATTGTCCGAATATGACATGCGCAAAGCAATTATAGGCAAATTACGTCAATTCAGATGGAGTGCGCGGTTACAATATGTTAAGCAGCTGTCATGATGCAATAAAGGCATCATCCATTCTCAGGAAATTGGGCTTGGACAAATAAATGCTGTTGGATAAATCAGCCGAATAATTGGGCAACATTGGGTCTGCTATACAAAAAGTATTTCTTAATTATAAACAAACACAAACCGATCTTCAATTCCCACAAGAGGAAATGAGAGCAAAATGTGCACACAGAAAAAGGATACAGATGTGCAACATCCATACAGCTGGAGTTCGCCCTTCAGTTAGGTCATACTTCCAGAGGCTTAGAATTTTCAAATGTGTTCCTAATGTATCTGATCCCACAGCAGCCCACACTGTATTGTCCATCAAATTATCAGAAAACAATAGTGCAGAGCTGAAGCATCCTCAAGAAAACAAACATAGGATACAGGCACTCTATGCATGGAGTGGTAACAAATTAGGGTCACACCACATATGAAGTAACGATAAATGAGGGATTAATAAGCTTCATATTATAGCATAATAGCGTGCTTCAAGGTCTACAACGGTTGTTGGAGACCATCTTCCAGAATCCTAGGTATAAGGCCCTTTATTAACCCGCGTAACCAGCGGCAGAAGGGCTCAGCCCTATAAACCGGAAGAGGATCTTTAACAACCCTTGCAATCTTAGGAAGCAGGCTAAAATGCTTTATTAGAATATTTTAGCCCTGAGGGTAGAATTTTCTAAAATGAACAGGGAGCAACAGAAAGGCGGCATTAGAAGGCTGGAGCAGACATCACAAGCCTGGAGATAAGGACCGTCCATAAGAACACTAGAATATTGGTCACCTCATTGCACATAATGGAGTGATGACGGGGAAATAAAGCCTGGCATAGGTAATTTGCTTCAACATTCCAGAACTTGCCTTTCTGTTTCTCCGTGTTAATTTTAGAATACTCTACCCCTGCTGCACAGAATAAATTATTAGCACTGCATCTCTTCTGTCTTGGGCTATTCCAGTCCTTAAAGACCTTCTCCGTCTATGTAGACCCATAGAAAGCCTATAACGAAGTGAGAGGGCCTTTAACAACTAGCATTGCCCTCAGCAGGGATCTACAATGCTACATATGTGCACTTAGTGTGTACTTGTCACACACCAAGCTCTGACGTTACGTGACTTGTGTGGTGAATGGCTAACTTCTTAACCAAATAAATCCAAATACACAAATGAAAATCGAGGAGTTGTTTTTGTGTGGATAAATGCAATGTACACAGCAGAATGGGAAGCCAATGTCTAGGTTTTCTTAGTTTGCTCTATAGAAGCCCCTCTTACACGCCAGCTATTACCAAATTGTCTGTTAATGGATGTTGTGCGGTTGAAATACTCATGCCCACAGCTGCTGAGAGATCATTCATTCTGGCATTGTAATGTGTGCCGAGTATCACAGAGGCTCTGTCTGTAACCCAGATGCATCAGACTGCAGGCAGCAGGGATGTGAAAAAGCCCCGACAAAGGTGAGGTTGAAGGAAAACTTAGCATAGGATTTCAATGTCCTATCATCATTAGCAAAACAATGGTAAATTGCGAGTACAAAACAAATCGTGATTGGACAGATTTGTCCAGTGTCCACAAACTTGTCTAAACCATCAGTTAAACTACTAAACGAGGCACACCTTGGCTTGTAGGGCACCTTTAACTAGATGCTCCAGATGCAGGCCGGGCCAGTGCACCCTATCACAGTGAATGTGCTGTTCCTAGTATCGGACCCACTGTTGTAAGCTGCTGGTCCTCCTTGCATTGTCCAGCCAGCAATCCCGCATGCATTTCTAGTGCGGGCCATGAAAGACCCACCTGCATGGCCAATGGTGTGGACCTAAGTTAAAGTTGAATGCTAGGGAAAGACTGGTTTTCAATTAAATTAACAAATTATATAGAGCAATAGCACAAATGTAACTAAAGTTGTGTGTTGCACCCTGATGTTGAATTAACTTTTTATCTTTTCTTTGTTTTAATGCAAATGAATTGGCCACAATTTGTTGAATTTTTCCTAAAATAGTATTTAACTGACCATCTCATATATAAATAAGCATTTCTTTAGTAATAGAACAAAGAACATCTAGTGACAGAAAAAAAAGCATGAAAATGTAATTTAGTATGGTAGATTAACGAGGCAGATTCAGATGAATGTCATGCAAACAATTAGATTTCTTCACAAAATTACAGTTTGATGTTCTTAGCCTAATTGATGCATTTCATGCAATATCACCCACCAAGCCCTTGCCACTGCCATTTAATGATTTCTCTGGCTGCCACATATTTATTATGATCAGTGCTACTGCAAGCCCTCTCTTGAAACTTGAACATGTAGGATTACAATCTTGGAGAGATGATACATACCTGGGCATCAATCTGGTACATGCAGGCTATGGTAGAAATATAACACATTTATATTTCAACTGCCTTTTATTGAATTCGCCAAAAAACACAAAACTTCCATAATTTCAAACTCAAGCCAATGTAGTAATATGATTTCATTTATATCTGTAGAGCGAAACAAGAAAACGTGCACATAAATGAGACACTAGCATATGGTCAAAATATTAACCCTGGGCGTAGGACTACGCTACGCGCGCGTAGTTTGCGCAACTACGCGCGACGCAAATCACACTTAGCACAGTGCAAAAACGCGTAGCGGGAATTTTTTGGTAGCTAGCGGCCTTCAACATCAAGTTGGCGACCACGAGCGAGCAAAATAACATGCCGGCAAGACTTTTTCCTCGTTCGCGATCAGCAACATCAAGTTGCCGATCATGAGCGTGTAAAATAAACCTCCCAGTGAGATTCTCAACGTGGGGAGGTCAGGTTTCTCATTGCGTATGCTTGTGACCGCTCGCAATGAGAAACTACTAGTCCGCTTTGAGAAAGCTGCCACTCGAGTACAAATCTACTCGAGCGGCAGAAAACGACCGCTTGCTCTGTACAAGATGCGGTTTGCAATGATTGCACAGTGCGGACAAGCATCCGGCACGGTGCAATCAGTGGGAACAGCATTTTGCACAGTGCACTATGCAGTTCACGTAGCTACGCGTAGAGCTACTATGCGAACTACGCCCAGGGTTACAAATTATTAGCGGTCTTGGCAAAAACCAGTACCAATTAGACTTGTGCAAGGTTTTGTCTATTAATGTACTGTCCGATAAAAGACTCATATTTTGGCAGGATACACAAGAACTGTTTCTCCCTCCAAAATTCATAGGTGAGAAAAGGGTAAAATAGACATTTCTTCTAGACGGAAGAAATTAGGTAAGGGTTTACCACTACAAAAAGTTGCCTACTGCAATTAAAGAACAAAAGAAATAGAAGGGGACTAGATTGGATAGGGAGCACTGAAGGGTCTAACTTAATTTGCGCCTATCAATATGGAAACGGAGCACTTGCAAAGCCACTCTGACTCCCACTCCATTAGCTAAAGAGACACCGGAAATATACTTATTTTATGGTGAAACAAACGTTTACACATGGAACCTAACTGGATTACTTATCCTACGATAGGGTACAATTACACCAGTACTGGAAGGGCCAAGCAATATGGTTACTGATCATGAGACCCCACATCCCTCATAAATATCACGTTGGTTACTATGGTTTTGAAGTATAAATATTAATAAATCAAAATTCAGTTATAAGATATGCATTTTCAGGACAGCCTGGTCGTTTGGTCACAGGCAGGCCTCCATACCAGAGATATGAATGCAGATGAAGACTTGATGATGCCCTGGTCTTCAATTTAATATTTTAACATGTGAAGGAGAAATGAACAAGCAGAGGAATCGCAGAAGAGGTTGGACAACTGTGGGTCTTGCGACAGAGTTTAATTGTACAGAGGACGAAAATTACACATTTACTTTAAAAAAAATTGAACTATTTAAAATATTTAATGTCGGCTATCAGGTAATCACACAGATGTAACTTAAAAACATAACGGAGACCCTAAAGTCAATATCTGTTTTAATCACTGTTATAATATTTCCCTTTTCTTTGTGCTTATATTGGTAATCTTGACCTCTAAAGAAAATAAAAATCACAAGTCCGAGCTTGTGATTTGGGTTTTGTTCAAATACTGGCAGGGTGCTTCCCCTCCACCACATCCTCAATTATGTATCCACACAAATGATTCCACAGAAGAAAAAAAACTTTTCAGAGAAAGTGCACTTTGTGCAGTTCTAGAATGGATGGTCATTAAATGTTACATGTCCATCAAGTAATCTAAGTTAATAGGAATTGAAAAATGTACTTTTTTGCCCTGGCCTGGCCCAATCAAAAAGAGACACGGCCTTATTCACGAAGGGGCTTCGCACTTATGGCAGAGGCCCCGCAGTCTTGGGGGGTCTCCATATTCGGGGCGCAATCTCCACAATTAAAATTCTCATTGATGAGATTTTACACTGAGTGAGGTGACTACCGCAGGGCTGTGGGGCTTCCGTCGTGAGTGCAGAGGCCCCTTGTTAATCAGACTCTCATAACTTTCACAGGTAGGCATATGGGTGGAAGCAGTAGTTTTCGATGAGTGACGGCTACAAATGAATCTTGTGTCCCTATAGGACTGTAGTGACAGCTGCTCCAGAACTGCCATTAAAAGGTTGCATCCTAAATCTGGCATTCCATTCTCCCATTTTTCATCTATCAAATTCCCTTCAGCTTAGACTTCTAGCTTTCCAAGGCTGACAGATCCAATTAATCACTAAGAACCAGTTAATCAATATGATCCAATGAAAGGGTCGGTTGAACTAAGTTTCAGACCTTAGCTCTGGTCACATGATGGTATCAGCTCAGAATTAGAAATAGAAAAGATGACATACCCTCTCCAACATCTCTTAAACTCTATCACGCCTCATACAATTGTAGTGTGAAGATTATTTATGGTAGTTAGTTTCGACAAAGAACCCATTGAGAAGTATTGGTTTAAAAACAAGTCTGCTTAAACTTGTCATTTAAAACAAGTGCCACCGGTGTCCAAAAATGGACATAACTGTGCAGACCAGCACAATGACAATTCACTAATCTAGAATACACAACAACAGTTTTTATAAAGTGTCAAACTGCTCATCTATGTACTTTCATAAAAAGAATAATCACATTAGTGATGTATTAAACATTATCGAATGTCGATATACAATTTCTCTCTTTCTTAAAAGAATGACACATTATCATAATACATTATAAGACAAGAATCTTTCAGAGGAGTAATAAAGCTTACCTGCATGAGATGATTTTGTTGGAGAAGTTTGTATTGTAAGCAATATTCAGGAACAGCCGAGGAGCACCAAAAGAAAAAGAAAACAAAAAATAGTTAGTGACACAGAATGACAATGACATTACAAAGGAGGAGATTTAAAGCATATTTTGAGTATAATTCGGTTGCATGTATGCACATTCAATTCTCATAAACACATGTTACTGAATGGCATTAAAAGTGGCAGAAACATAAATTCATTATTTCACGAAAAAATGGGAATAGAGGTTTTCTGGCAAAAAAACAGAGGTTCTTAATATAACATTAGTCCTCTGTGCATCTCTGAAGAGTAGAAACCCATATGGAGAAGAATAGCTTGTCCCTGAATTGCAAAAGTGTGAAATGTTCGAAACGGACAATGTTATCAAAAAGAGTACTACTATCAGATACATACATAATTGACTCAAACCCTGTGCTGTAGGGCAATACTTTTCAACCCACTGTAATTGAACATCATGGCCTCAGTTCACAAAGGATGTGTTTACGCTGTAGGGTTACACTGCGGGTTACGCTGCGGTTTCTTTTAAAGTGCAGACCATATTATAACCCGCACAGAATTCTAGGACTCCTCCCAGGAACCCCTGACAGTTACAGATTTGCAGAAGTAGTTGTGGAATTCCTGTGTGAAATCCTAATTGCACACATTTACATAAGTAGAAATAAGCATACCGTGGGCCTTTAATCGAGAAACGCCTAAAAAGTACGGGTGGAAATGTAGATATTTTTGGGATTCAAAGACATTCCACGATATACACAAGGAAAGTTGTGCTTGTGCAGGTTTCCATGTGTACTCCTGTAAGCGCCTTGTGTCTTTTCCCAAAGGCGTCTGTGTGCAGTTTCTGAAATGGCAGAGAACTCTGCAAACAAATTTAAAAAAAATTAAAAAAAGAATAGGATATTCCTGTGCGAATGCACTTTCTCTTTCTTCTCTTTCTTTCAGTGAGGAAAATGACTTTCTTTTATGTGGAAAAAAACGTCCGCCTTCACTCCTTGCATTACTGTGGGTGATAAGCTACCTTTTCCACCCTGGAAAGGGAGTACCTCCAGTCCTAGGATGAGGTAAATCTCCACCCACAAAAGGGTCAGAGAGGAGTTGGGATGCCCTCAAATGTCCAGTTTGTGTGTGTTCGTAAACTTCTTAGACAACGCCCACCTTGCAACTCCCACTTGCCACCCCTGGATTGTGATTCCTATTGCAGATTTTTCCACATTTGTGCCAGAGTAATTCACAGTAGCAAATGGATTAATGGGGGCCAGACATCCTTTGTGAATTTCTGACAGGTGTTTAAAAAATGTATATTGGTTGTAATTGTAGGTTTACAACTGAATTTGCTTTTGTGAATAGGGCTATAGTGTAAGGATACGCATGCGTAAATGTAACACTAAAATGCATTTGCACTTTCAGACTTATTTTGCCTTTTTCTCCCATAAGCAAACGCCTTTCCTTACACCACGACCGATTTGCGGGTGTTTTTATTAAGATTCGCCCCCTAAATAAACGATTACTCCTGCCCTTGACCAGGGAATATTTAGGAACATTTTCAATGTGGGAAACAGCAGGCAAAAGATTAAAACTGCCCACAAACTCGCGAGAATGTGGGCCTTTGCCTAGTTTACAAGGTGCCCGAGCCAAGAAAAAACTCCTACCTCTATGATGAACTGTACTCCTGGCTTAAGTGCGCCGGGTTCAGCACTAAAAAGCAGGCGCTGAGACGCGTCCTTATCGGGCTCTCCATTTTTGCCCTCACCCTCAGGGTGGAAAAAAAATCGTAACTCGGCAGCTGTACCACCCTTCACTGCCTTTGATGCAACTTCAGAGAAACGTGTTAGTTCTAGTTCCTTCACAGTCTCATCACTTCAGAATTGCATTTTTAATATTCTATGCAACGAAGCCATAGTTGTTGCTTATGTATCTTACACAACTAACAATCACTGGCAACGCCAATAGTTCTGGCTTGTTGTAGATGTAGTGTTACCTGTTGCATTATATTTCTGGATGCAATGACATAAGCGCAAATTACCAGTCGAGCGGCACACTATGCTAAGGACAGGTTTTTAGTTTAGTTTAGCCCCCTTGAGAGACCCCCCACCCCCTATCGCCTCGTTTTTTTCATCCCATAAAGCCCTGGCTTTATTCCCACATTATACTGCACCAACCCGTTCAGATTTGTGTTCAGCTGGAGCAGAGATCATGCAGGCATGTCAGGGCATGAGTCACCAATGAGGGTTACACGTGTGATTCCAGAATGTGGGACTCTTGTTTTTTTGTCCACCTCAACAACAACCAGTCATTTTAAAAGACCAGAAAGATCGCCATTGGTGAACCGCTCCTCAGCTAGGAAAAGGCTGTACTCCAGTGTTCACTCTGCACAAAATACAGCGCTATGCAAAACCCGCCCAGCACGAGGAGCCCCGAGGAGCAGCGGCCACCTGTCTCTACACAGGCGCTTCCGCAGTGAGTCGGTGCCAGACCGCGGCCTTCACACCGGCTCACGTTACCTCGTTGTCTACAGCAAGCCGTAAATCGCCTTTAGTTACAAGCAGGAGTATAAAAAGGTAAATCTAAAAAAGTTTTTAAAAAACGACGGCACGCGAGAGGGACATTTGTGGGGCTGAAAGAGGAGTTTCATAATTTAAGAAACATCAGCATTTATGCTTCCTGCGAATAACTGAACACAAACCACCATCGGCAGCTCCACAGCATCGGATTCCGTCTTTTAAATGCTTACATACATAAACGTGCGTAAAGAACAGAATACCCATCGCCGTGCAATGATAACAGAAGAGGGCAAAGAAAATAAATAGTTTTTTATTTGTAAAACGCACCCTTTGGCCGAGCGCCTGCCAGGGTCAGCGGTGCTCATAGCCCGCATTCCTGCACCGCTTTCATCCTGCAGGGCCCCGGGGGCTGCCTCGGACCCAAGCCAGGCAGCCTTGTTTGCAACCGCCGCCCCGCCCCTCCCAAAGGAGGAGTGAGGGGACCCGATATCACCCATTTCCATAGCCTTCTGGAATATGTTCTCTTCTAGCTTGTACTTGGTAAAATAAACAGCTTTTAGTTGAGCAGAGCACCAGGAGGCGCATCGTGCTCGCATCTGCGATGCCCACAGCCAGGCCCCCCATTGGTCAGTAAAACAAAAGCAGTTATCCAATGGCGCACCTTCATCTGTGTCCTTGTATTCAGGCAGTTCTTAGTGCAGAGCCCTATGACCATCAACATTCAACAACTGCTGTATAATTACAAACTGGAATATGTGCAAAGACTGAAGATAGACTAAATGAACGAGGCTGGCTGGGAATTACAAGTGTGTGTGTGTGTGGGGGTGGGGGGGGGATGCTGATTCGACAGATTCTCCACGATATTGATGTGCTCTGGTGCACAAACAGCATATGTTTTGTATGAATAAACGTGCTGGCAGAGGTGGCTTTTGCATCTCTGGGGCAGGGTTACCTGTAAAAATCGGTGAAGATCCACAAGCTTAACAATTGTGGTATTTATAAATACTTTGCTGGTAGTTTCCAACCCTGCCAATCCTGGAAGGCTTGAAGCGTTTTCTTTATGCTCATTTACCCTGCCCCTTGCGTGAAGCATCACAGATGCCAAGATGCCATACTTTTTTTTAATGCCCTTTGACCACTAGGGGATATATTACACTAGGGGCGCAATGGGAGTTTGCAACCACTTTGCGCGCCCCGGGGCACTTTGGTAGTACAGAAGGGGGCGCAGACAGGCCCGGCTCCAGGAATTTATATCTGGGTGGGCCAATGGTGCATTCGGGTGGGCCACTAAGTTAATCGCGGCCGGCATGACTAGCGGGGGGGGGGGATGGAGAGGGGGCAGAGGGTCACGCAGGGGGGGGGAGGAGTTAATTTAATAATATATTTTTTTTAAGTCTAGCTTACCGGGTCCCATGTCTTCTCGGCTCCTGCCCAGGATGCAAGCAGCCAGGCTCCCTGCCCAATGCTGCATAATTCCAGTGGCCCTGGTTATATCCATACACCCCAGCAGGAAGCAGTAAATGAGTGTGCTATCTTAAAAAATAACCTACAGGCGTAAACATTTTCAGTTTCGCTGGTTTTGATTGAAAGGGCTTTATGTTTTTTCCAAGGAAGGAGTACATGATCAATTTGGTCTCTCAAAAAGAACCAAAACAGTTTCTGTGGTGGGCCTCCTTTGACTGAGGTAACTTCAAAGTTGCACAGTGGTGGCACTAGGGCCCAGGAAACTCGCTGCCAAGGGCATCTGCTGACAAAGTCTATACATTAAATGCCACATCTCAAAGAGACAGGTAAGGCAGGGTTAGTTTCTGGTTCAATTCTGAGTTTGAGATGGGAGGTTGGTAGAGCAGTGAGGATGCCTTTCCTGGCCAGCATGAATTGGAGTTGGGCCTGCCATCCACTGCGGGGAGGGATGGAGGGAGCAGAACCCTGTTTTTTGCCCGCATCACATCCTGTTCCAAGGGGAGTGAAAACTCTGGCCCGCAGGGGCAGCATCTCCCGTGGTGAGGCCTCACTGTCATACCCTAAGACAGAGGTGTTCAAACTTTTTTGCACGGAGCCCCCAAAGCAAAATGTTTGGAAGTCGGGGACCCCTGCAAAACTTTATTCCAAGGATTGGGAAACAGGAGAGGCAGGGCTGAGCGCAACGGCAGAGCTTTTGAGATCAAATCATGGATACTTTTTTGTAGCTCATAATCCACAGTAAATGTGAAACATATGATAGGGAAAATCATCAAACAATAACAGAAATTGACAAAAAAAACTGTTCTCTCCATAATTTGGTTCTTGTGAGCCCCTGGAATTGCACTTTCTGCACTAATGATAGCTGAGGCCCTAAGTAGCCCTTCACCTCCTCTGCCTCTTTCACAACTTACCGACCATAGCTATCACTCCAATCTTGAAACAGGTTATCCATCCCTTTTTTTGGTTTTATGTAGGGAGGACCCGACCCAAGGGCATTGGGAAACTTTAAATAAGCACCATTTACAATACACAAACACAAGTTCATATTAATTTATTATATATATAATTTTTATTGTAGGCACTGGACTATTAAATGATTTGAGTTGAGCTGACAGGAGGACCTGAACTAGGTTCCAAAGTAGGACACAACTCCTCCCTTTTAGAAATAATGAGCTCCAACATGCTGCCCCCACCTTTTTGCAGTAAAGGTGCTCTCATCTCTCTGTGAAACGCCCTTTGCAAAGCTTGACTGGTCACCTTTCTTTTCCTTTTTGCTATATTTGGGCATTATACCAGCATTAATGAGGTGAAACCAATGCCCAGATAGTTTTTACCACATGTAAAAATGACAAAGTAACAAATCAAATGTATGACAAAATGTTCTGTATAACGCCACATTATTTTCCTTTTCATGCCACATCATTTAGTCAACCCTGCCACATGATTTGGTCCTTCCCTGCTGCATAATTCCAGTGACCCTGGCTTTAATAAGCCTCTCATGACACTGGACCCTATGCAACTGGTTAAGCAACACACATAAAAGCAGCCGAGGAGCTAATATATGCTTTATCGGGTGCCAGAGTGCTTTCTACCACAGGCATGGAATGTGTAGCTCTATAAATACACTAGTTACTATTTCCCTCTGTGAAAACCAGGTTTCAAATCGGCGACTCTGGTCACACAGAAATCTGCAGTGATTGCTTTAGATAACGGAGGTTTATAACGTAAGAGAGAGTATATTTTCCCAAAAACCGTTTCATTTGCTTTGTTTTTTCATTTACTGTGTGTGCGCGTTTTTTATATATGCAATTATATGAAAATGAAAAAATGACAGTTATTACCATGTTGTGTTAACCCTTGAGCCCCGTCTCCCTACTCAATGACAGTGCTCTAGGAAACACTCAGGATTACAGGTGCAAACTTTTTATGCTGTTTAACTTCTGCATATAAAAGAAGACAGCCTGTGAACTCACCAGATAAACGTACGCTTCCAGGCTATCTTCATTTACAATTCCTTCCTTGCAGACGCAGTTGTGCCCCCCTGGGAATGCAGTCACGGGCTCCCAGGGAGGCGCGCACCACGTTTGAAGACCTGTGCCCTAAGGCCAGGGCGGAAGCTCCCACCACATGCTGTGCCTGCTGGCTTTGGCCCATTGTCATTCTGTATGTGACAATGGGCCGCGATGATCTGTGCTGGGCTGCGCAGAGGCTGCAGCAGCTTCAAAAATTCCGATCAGGAGAGCCAGCCCGAACACCGATGGGGCAAAAAACGGCTCACATCAAGCCTCGGGCCAAGGCCCAAGGCTCATGTTTGGGTGAGCCAGGCTCAGGTTTGGGTGGGCCTGACCCACCCGGCCCACCCTCTAGAACCGGGCCTCGGCGCAGACGCCTGTGCAGCTTCTTCTGTAATACAGATAGCACTGGATCACATAAAGCACCAGCACTATCTTCAGCAGGCATTCCCTCATTTGCATGGGGTGTGCCACATGCAAATGAGGGAATCCCTTCACTTCTGCGCCCTTGCTGTATACAGACATGGGTGCAGCGGTTACGAAGCTCTAAGGGGGCGCACTCACAGTATAGAAGAGAGCAGTCCTCTGGCAGGGGAAGAGGGTCCCATGGGCCCCCCAAACATCCACATGCACGCGGGTGCAGTCACTGACTGCACCCGCCAGCACAGGGATCTCTAATCCCCTTTAAAAGTGCAGGCGGGTTGCCGCCTGAACTGTAAAAACAGAGAGCAGCTGTAAAGCAGCCGCTTTGTTTTTTCACAGAATGCGCTGCCCCCGAGTTTGCAGCTGCCCTGGGGGCAGTGCATTCATCTTAAAAGGGCGCATTTTTATTTGTTTGCCCCTTTGTTAAAAGGTGCGCCCGGCGCAAACAATGAAATGCACCTTGTCTGTAATGTAGCCCCTGGTGCAGGAATTTGAGATTCTTGTTAACTTTCGTACAAAGTAAAGAGAAAATTGTGCACGGCTGCAAAAGGAACCACCTCAGGTGAGACATCTATAGAAGACTCTACATATTGTTAAAAAACTCCTAACAATGCATGTAATATTCACAGTAATACTTTTTCTACCTACGTTGGAGTTCTGAGCGCCATTTTGAGTAGGTCAGACATAACCCGGAGCCGCTTGTTTACACTGTAAGAGAATGAAGTTGATAGCGAGACAGTGTTGCGATACCAGAGCGGACATGTCATTGGACATGCCAGCCCTGGATGGCGTCTTCGCTCACTCCTCAGTTATGACTTTGGATGGCCTTTACAAGAGACCACGGATACTTACTTAGCAACCATTGCAATGCAACAAACCTGGTGCTGACGCCACCAGGAAGCAATGGCTGATCGCAAGCTAGTGTGCCAATGAGTTGTCTGGCAGCTGCACTCAGATCCGAGACAGCCTAACTCCAACTCTGTGTTAAGTTTCATTTACTGTGTTTTTGGTGTTCACCTGCTCCACAGCTTCGGGGCAGGCCTATTGACCCTCTCCTGCTTGTTTATGAAACACAATATTTGTATGTAAGATCAACAAACCATAAATTAACCATGTGATAATAAAGTTACATTAAAGATGTATAATTGTACAGTATTTTTAGGTTCAAATGTTTAACAAAAATGAATGCCCACGCGTAGAAGATCATTAAAGCCTTTAATAGCCACAGTACAACGTTTGGTGTTGGAAAACGTACTAAGTACAAAGCAAACAGACGCCCCAGAGAGTATGATAATCATTTTAGAGGTTGTAGTGAGTTAGAACAGTGAGAACATTCAAAGACTTTGCTACCTTACTTAGACTATGAAATCTTCTTCCGCTTCACATACACCCACTCTAGAACCTCCACATTTCCATAACGTGACCACACTAGTTTTCTCTCCTCTTTATGAACTGTGTTTTTGTCATATTATACACTGCAGGAAAAATAACATTAAACAGTGATTCTTGCAACAGCAGAACACGGATCCACCCTGACTTGGGTGTGTATACCGAAGACATTTGACACGTAAGTGGGGGAATCATTGCATAAATGATAAACTAACTTTGAAACTGTAGGCACTATTCAATAATTTTTATTATATAAAACTGTCCTACTCTTGTCTTGGATACAATGGTGATTTGTTTCAGCATTATAATGGGATATGCTACTAAAATTACAATGTAGCTATTCTGATCGAGTTCTGGTAAAATAACAAGAATGTTTGCACACTAGCACAATGATGGACTATTCGGGCAAATTTGTGGGAAAATTCAAGGAATATTTTTCCTCATCTCTTAGGTCATGATATGAAATCTGACACAGGATTATAGACACAAATGTGGTGGATTGCAGGTGGGTCATTGAATGATTAGTCAACAATTGCCATTAACCATTAATAAACAATCAGGTTTTAAGACCAGCTTGGAGAAATTAAAACAGATTAAAAGTGTTACAAACGAAACCAAACTCCCAAAATGAGTACTGAAAGCACCTCAGGTCTAGTTTCTTAAAAAAAAAAATCTTCAGTGCTTATATATAGTTTGCTTTATCAATTTATACATTTCTGTGTTCTTCTGTGAGAAACTGATATCTTACTTGAAAACATCCTGTCTTTGTGTGCGAGTATTTTGTCCAAATCAATGATCTATTTATTTATAGAGTTTGTATAGAGTGTGAAGATCTGTGTGTATTATATTACATGACTGTGGCCCCTTATCGTGGAATACACTTGCAAACACTGTCTTGGATCCAGTCAGGCTCGTTTGTCACCCTGAAGCACAACCGTGGGGAGCAGTGGATTCAAGCAAGAAGGCTGAATAAAGAAACTATGTGTAAAGCATGTAACCCCACCAAGGCATTTTGTATTTTGTCACATATAGAGTGGCACAAACGGTGCTGCAGCCATGAGTGGTCACTCTGCTTTACATGCCCTTGGTACCCTGGGTGCCATATACTAGGGATATACAAGTAAGGGCTTGATTTAGATTTCAGCAGTCTCAACAGTGAGGGGTATCCTATCCGCAAAAATATAAATCCCATAATGTCCTATGGGATTTTTATTTCAGCGTACAGAATATCTGTCACCGTTGTGATGGAGTAACCCATCTGCCGGAATCTAAATCAGGTCCTAAATCAGTACCTGCCAATTGGGGACATGCAATTCAAAAACCCTTTTGCAATGGGTCAGAACACCAGCACTGAGGTCTGAACAGCAGGCCTCAGGGCACTCAACGTTGAAAAACCAGCAGCTAGTAGTCCAAACGGGGGCAACAAGAGGGGGGAAACCAGCAAAAAGCTGGTTTCCTTACTGAGAGACATTAACACTCCCCAAAAAAATCTTCTCTGTCAATTTACAACCGAGATGGCAGATGATCAACTTCAAGAGATTTCAGCAAGAAGAGGACTGCAGAGTAGGCAATTTCCCAACGGGGAGGAAAGGAGAGTAACTGTACCCATCATAGGTGTGCTGTGCCATGCATCAGCGTGTTGGATTCTGCATAGGGCACATTGTAGATCCTGGGTAAATGAGAGACAAGTAAGGTCCATTGACCAGGCCCAGCTTCCTGCATCATGCATTTACTGCCAAGTTAGTTTAGCCATCCTGGGTAAAGCTGGGCCACACTGTGAGCTCTTTCGTCTCCATTGCAGACCCATTGTGGACAGTGGTGCAGGAACCGTTTTGGGTGCGGTCATTAATGTTATTTCACTGCAGTTATGGATAGTGAAAAATCCAAGCGCCATACAAAAAAACAAGTGTAGCAAATGGGTCATGCCCATTCAGCAGGAGAGTAGTATGGGTGTGGTATGTTGACGGTGGTGCATTTTGGAGGACTGGTGTGGTAGTTCACTGTTATTTACAGTCAGCATATTTTCTGTTGAAATGGACATAACATTTTTACTGGTAAAACTATATAGAGCACAAATAATGCGTGGGAATCTGGTAAAGTGTCTTGATTTTTTTTATCGTATTAAAGTATTTGTTTCCATCACACTTCAGAGTTACAAAAAAAGTGTTTAATTTGTGCTTTCCTAATTGCTGATATAATTTGATATATGTGTAAACTTCATTTGATACTGAAATGTTTTTGTGTGTTAGAAAAAACTGATATGCTGTAGCCATTCCTTTCATTTCCTGTACCCCAGCAGGCTCCTCACCCAGGCCACTTTTACAAAATCCTTTCACTGTACAGCCAGAGAAATATAAAAGTACCCTCCAATTTCCAATTAAGTAAAATATTGTCAGAAAATAAAGTCTGAGGTTTGACCTTTGTCTTTGTATGCACAACAAATGATATAAGATAAACAAACAATTTAAAGGCATCCTTTATTTACTCATTCACCTTCTGAACTCTAGCCTGATTATGTCTGGCACCCCTAGCCCCCCCACCTCCAACGCATAGGGTTGTGGATCTGCACAGCAAGACTCCACGTAGACGGGCAGTACAAAGACACAAGCAACATTTGTGTCTGAGCCGCTTCAGTGAGATCTCTCTGTCATACGCTGGCTGCTATAGCAGGTCCACCATAGCTGGACACCACTACGGTGTCAGACAACATACACCAAATTAGAAATACTGTTTGTTGGCCAGATTTTATACTTCAGAAATGGCATACCAAATGGCGACATCCTCTGGATCAACCACCAGATGCATCCACAAAGCACGCAAGAATTGCATCCGGTCAGCCAACATATAATAAGGGTCAGCAGTTGAGTATTCGATGATAAGCACCAGTTTAGAGATGCACGCTAGCACACCCATTAACAACTAGACACCTCCGGAATGTAAAATCCAGTATGCAGAAATCCATTCCATGCCGGAGCACGCTACAGACAGACCTCGGCCCCACAAAGCTATATGTTCAATGCAAATGCAAACAACTATAATGCAGTAATAATGAAACCATAACATAAAGCAAAACACAGCATAAAACACATATAGGAGACCAGAATATCTGCTGTAAGCTCAAGAATATATTTCTTCCCCTTTAAATTCTCTTCAGTTTTCAAGGACCTTGTTTTAATTCCCATCAGCTCCTTAATTGCTCGAATATATGACGTTTGAGGCGGTTACGGGAAACACAAATAGCAGAATCAGGACTTTTTAGCATGTTTTATTTAGGCTGTCACAGATTGTTGTGCGTTTAATGATGATCAAGTAAGTCTTCGGTAATTTCAGTTCTGTTAGTACAGGCCAAAAAAGCTCGCAGTGAAAACAAATAGGACAGTAGATCTGGGAACTCTTACAGAAACCAAAAATATGCTTTTTCATGAAATTAAGGGACTCAAGAATAATTACTTCTTGGCGAGTAAACAATACATATAGTCAGTTTTTGTGATTCACAAACATCATTTTTTATACATTTTTTTATTTGATTTTTGATTTTGAGTTTATAGAGTGCGACAATTAAATGGGGGCATCAAGACTTTGTAGCCGACTGTCCAAAGTTAGCCCCTATCTATAGGCCCACAAGAGAAAAGAAATGCTGCCTATGGAGTATATAGCCAGGTTTTGAGTGCTTTCCTGAAAGGCAACAACTCTGAGATAGCCCTCAGGCTTTGTGGAAGAGAGTTCCAGAGTCTGCTTGCCGCAACCGAGAAAGCTCTTTCACCCCATTTCTTCTTTCGGGTCTTTGGCACAGTGAGCAGGTTGCAGTGTGCCGATTGGAGGCTTCTACCTGGAGTATACCAGTGAAACATATCTTTAATCTCCACCGGACTGGGGCGAAAAGGGCCTTAGAAACCGTACAGAATACTTTTAACGTAATGCGCTTTCTGATGGGCAGTATCTAGGGCTGGGGAACACATAAATGGAAGATGGAAGAGGTTAATAGGTTCGGTCTGATTCTGGTGTTACGTTAAGAGCAGTTGCGCAGCTTATTCCCAACATTCAAATGGCCTCGAAGTGCTTTAGGAATCTGGGCATCCTTGACAGCTCTGGGAGCCTCAATGACCCATGTCAATGTGGCATGCGGCTATTGTAGTGGGTTGCGTGTCATACTTTTTAGAAGTGAGTGAGATTTGGTAGTTTTAGGTCTTCTTTTTGATTGCAACTCTTGTAACACAAAATAGTCTTCTCTCAAGTACTGTGTCCACCCCCCCCCCCCCCCCCCCCGTTGAGTATTCTCAAAGTGCCCACTAGTAATATTTGATTTATGGTAGGTTGCATTGCTTTTCATATTTTCACAGACCTGAACACTGAGGGGTTCAATCTTCATTATTGTCGCCCAGTGATTAATGTGTAGAAAAATAATTGCCATTGTCCAAAAGGAGGCAGTGTTCCACTTCCACTACTGGTGCCCGCCTCCCCAACAGGATCCTTTGAAAACTATGAAGAACATAAATATAAGGCTTTCCAATGAAGGTCTGAATGAGTCTTCCAAAGCTCAGCGAGTGAAGGCTCAGATGTTGGTAGGAGTTGGTACAAATGCGCCTGCCCCCTCTGACCCTGCAAAGCTGCTGGTTTCCTTGAGTGCCAACATCCCACTCTCTTTACGTGGGCAAAAGAAGAAACTTGAGCAACACACAATTCACTTCTAATCAGAGCACATCTGCCGGTTAGAGACGATTGATTTTCCACCTGAACATTATGATGCAATATGGTACGAAGCATCAATGTAAGAGCATCCTGGTGTGGATTGTCTACCCAATGAAATCTTTGCACGGCTCAAGCCTGAAAGAGAAGGCGCCTTGCTCAAACGAGCCATTAAAGGCAATATTCGATGATTTTACGCATGCTATTATCACCTTCTGTTAATGATGGGACTGGACTCGTCAGGTATTGTTTCTAATGCTTACAATGAGCCTGCTACAGGCACCTCCAATGCCCCTCCAGTGCCGCCAGCCTTCTGATGTGGCACTAAAGAAAAATGCATTCAAACACAGTTTCAGGAGCCTGTTGGTGCCTGCACTTGCATTTTGACAGCTTTTCTGGTCAAGGCGCTCCTTTTTCTTGCCCTCTTACATTTCCCTACCTCTACTATTTGTTCGACATAGAGAGTTAGAGGATGAGTGGCATAAGTAGAGTGCAGTATTAACATTAAAGCATAAGCAGAAAGCAGTTATAGACCAGACCATTTTAGACAATATTAACCTTACACGGATGCTAAAAGACATCTTGACCATTATCATAGAGAATGCTTAACAAACCATAGAAAAATTAGAATTTCATAAACATGTCAAAACAAACGTGCAGCCTATTAGTTGTCAGAAAGCTCCCATTTTCATTGTGCTTATATGACTAGGCCTCATATTTTTCTTTTTTTCCTTAATAAAATATTGCTCTTTAGAACAGCTGATTTATTCCAATTTATAGCTGCAATATGTGTCAATGTCAGAAAATGTGCTGCTTCAAGAAAATGTGTTTCTTTCCTCAGACCATATGATTTCATCACATTAGATCTAGTTGTCTGCTGTGTTATAATAATTAAAATGTTTAGTAAAATTAATGATTTCTGAGGAAAATGTTATTCATAGAGCAAACAATCCATTGTTACACAATGGGACACTGAACAGAGTAGGTTTTCAAAGGTTCTCATGAGAACCTTCCTAAATGTATATTTGTGTAATACGCTGTAGCCACATTCAAATAACATCATGCCGACATGGATGTTTACCATGGGATCTGAGAGGAGAGGAGATGGACCATTGGAAGATCCTTCTTCATTGGCTGGAAATTACTTAAGCACCTGTTTTTGCAACATTTGCTTGTGCCTCTCCATATAGTACTAGAGAGTTTATGCATTCTATGCACAACTATCCTGCCATGTCCCTCAGCACTTTGTTGTGCTACCCCAAATTACTGTAGGCTACTGCTAACAGCGAGTTTCTTATCATTTTTACCTCTCGTGAGGAGACTCCTTTTCTTTTTCTTTATGACCAATCATAGCTACTGCTGTGATTAATTTCCTTCTAACTTGGATTGACGGTTGCTACTGCAACTGTTGGGGAATTCAACGGAGTTTCCAGAACAGCTCTGAATGAGGAGTCCGCTCTCTTGCAGTTATTAGCTTGATGCTCTGAATCCTTGATTTTTCCACAAGGAACTCTTTATAGGTTTCTTGTTAGATCGCGTCCTTTAGATTAAGATAGCGACTATTTCCTTTATGGATCATGCTATTAATTTTCATGCTGACTCTAAACCAAATATTTTCTTGATATTTCTGTAACTGGATATATCTGGCTAATCTGAATAAAAGACAAAAATATTTCTAATCTCTTAATGAGAAATAAACCTTTACCAAACCTCTCATCATTGACTGAACTCAGACAGTTGTATGTTGATGAATTTTGATTTGTGCTCCATTCTAATACGTTGACAAAGATCTGTCGACCGAGAATGAGTTGGCGCAGAATCATAAGCTAAAGGGTTTAACTGTTTATACATTTCTGCGCTACCAGCAGTATGCAACACACAAATATGGAAATATTTACAGCACATGTACAGTGAGAATTAAATACGCACCTAAGTGCACACCAAACCACACTTGGACACAGAAAGGGAGGCTGAAGTTACCTCTTTCCAGGACGTGCAAATCTGAGGCAGGGAAGCAGTGTCAACCTAAGCAGAAGCAGGCATGTGTGGCAGTGGATTGGTAGCAATATGGGCAGGCACCAACAGTGCTGAGGGCATGGACAGGGCAGAGAGGCACTGGCGCTGTGGGCAGGGCAGAAGCAGGGCTGGTGGATAGGCCAAAGCACAGCTCACTCTGCATGCCCGGCCCTGTTTACTGCCCATGGCCTAATCCGATTGTGATGGTGTTAAATGAATGGATGAATGAAGCACACCCTGGCATCCACCGACATGGCACCCATCTCTGGGTGGGCACAAAAGGAAGAGTCTGCAGAGAAGAGGCCCAGAGTTCTGTTTCTCTTTATCGAGATGCATGCCTCGGGACAGCTTGTAGAGACCCAATGGGCACAAATCCATGCCAGTAGTGCCCACAAATAGCCACCTGCACAAATAAAGTACTGCTTGTACCGGATGTCAGATCTATTTACTTCATCCAACTAACAAGGCTACTCCCTGACTTCAAGGTGAGTCTGGACCAACATCCCTCCACTTATCAGCCATGTTCCACTTATTGGGCAGTTTAAAAAAGATTTAACCTGAGATTTCTTCAAGGAGCGACTCATTTGTCACCAATTATGCACATGATCAGTAAATGATGTGCGATATGTTGCGTCGCACACCTTTCCCTCATTGTCATATGAATATGTGATGACATCCCGCTGTATTTCTCCCAGCAGGGAATCACAACGCGGTCATTTCAACGACTGCGTTGTGATTACGTATACCATTACCACGCAAGTCGGAACAATGACTTGCCGCGGGGGGGGATGCTGGATGTTGGAATAGTATAATTTACTATTCCAACTCCAGTCAGTGCGGACAATAGGGAAAGTGTTGGATTTTAAATCCAACACCTTCCTCCCCCCTCCGAGTAATGGTATGCGGAATCACAACGCGGTTGTTGTAACAATGGCATTGTGATTCCCTGCGGGGAGAAAGATTTGCGGTAAATGTTGTTTACCTTGTCATATACCGGACGTAAGTGTGCCCACCACATCCCTCTTACAGAGGGCTGTGCTGCACTGCCAGTGGTGGTCCAGTTCTACTTTCTCCCAGCTCAACCAATGTATAACTGAATGGTCTATTTTTGCGTCTATCCCTTGACCAGACCATGTTCGGAGTGGACACAAATGCTGCATTTCTCATTTTCCAGCCTTCACACAACTCTGTCCCAGTCACTTGTGCGACCTTTTTGATGAAACAACCCAATTACTTCTTTACTAGCAAGTAATCTACAGGAGCTACTGCTCCTAGGCACTCACATTCGAATAATCTATAAAGAGTCATGTGATGAAGTCTGCATGCATGTTCTACTGACTGGACATTTCCAAAATATGTATATGGCGTCATCAAGCACGCAGCAAGCCTTCCTGGTGCCAGTGTCCGCTTCCTCAATATTGCCCTCTCGTGCACCGCTCTCTGGCCCTCTTGGCGGGAATACATGTCTTTTTTTCTGGAAGGTATTAGGACAGACACAGGGCAGGAAATGATCAAATGCTTGACTAAGAATAACTCGCTATCTCTGAGGGAACCCGTTACTCATCTGTTCCCTGCCAGGAAGCGCTCATTCTCACCAACCCTATTAAAACATATTTATCACTGGGCTTCCTTCCCAAGGATTTGATAGACTTCTGTAACACACCCGTCGAAAATGCAACTGTAAATATATGTAAAGTTTGCCAATTTCAGGAAGATTTAGAATCTTCTTGTCTTTGCAAAAGTCTTCAAGATCTCATCCCTCCAGCTGCATGTCCATTTCAAGCGAAATTATTCAGAAATATCGTCAGGTCTCGCTAAAGCCGAAGAACAAACTGCTAAATCCCATATATATTAAATTACAATCGATAATGTGTTAGGGGCAAGACATTCATATATATTGGAAATGAGAGGCTGGCTGGATGATGCTGTGAAGCTATGTCTGGCTGAATTTACACCAGTATTAGAGACGGTGTCCGGGGGCAGAATGGGCATGTGTGCCTGTTTCCGCGTCCCCAGGGCACTACAGTATTACAGAAGAAGGCACAGATGCGTGAGCACCCTTTTCTGTAAGTGCCTGTGCATATTGAGTACTGGTTCTATCTTCAGGCGTGGCCCCATGCTGAGGAGCAAAAAACGTTACCTCTGCCCCCGGGCCCTATTATGGACTGGGGCTCAGAGGCAAAGAGGCATTCAGGAGGCGAACTGACTGTGTCAGACAAAAAATGTGGTGCAGTGTTACTGTGGCCCCTGCGAAGGGGAAAAGAAGGTCCCACTGACCCCCTAAACATGCTGCTGCAGGCAGGTGCAGTCACTCATTGAACCTGACTGCAGGGGATCGGTCTTTCTTTCACCTGCACAGAGAAAGGAGGAGTGGCCGATGCAAACAGCGGCTCTGTATTTCATTAATGCAATGTCC
The DNA here is from genome assembly GCF_964263255.1 of Lissotriton vulgaris. Taxonomy (NCBI): domain Eukaryota; kingdom Metazoa; phylum Chordata; class Amphibia; order Caudata; family Salamandridae; genus Lissotriton; species Lissotriton vulgaris. The sequence goes on along the minus strand of NC_141695.1, from coordinate 1,038,436,449 downwards.
AGAGGGTAATAGGGTGGACTGCTCCTGGTCGTGCCTGGCGCCCATTACATAATGCCGGCCCAGGAATTCTACCGAACTAACTTGGGTGGAAGAGCAACAAAAAGGGGGTTGATTTGGTACCAGGCAAGGATATATGATGTAGTCACTTCCCCCAAAGAGATTAAAGAAGGAGAAGCCATCTCAAATTGCCAATACATTCTACTCCCACACTAATAAGTCTTAGAGGCAACTAGGCTTTGACATCACAGAAGAGTCACTAGTATGGGAAGAGTAGATAACATGACCACCGAATCAAGAAAAACCTTCTTCAACAGTGAAATGACACAATCCTAGATTATTTGGCTGCTTTCACAAGAGAGCCAACAGGCAAACTGTGTGCCTTGAACCTCCAATTGTCACCCAAATCTCCAAGATGAATTGTCAAAGCAGCCAGTACAACATGAGCTACAATGAATACAAATTTTGTAATGGAGGTACGTACCCGCCTTCGTACTCTGCACTACAAATGATGTTGATGAAACTACAGCAAGTGTATGCAAAGTGTAATTGTATGTATGCAGCACCAACAGGTAGAATATAATATTCATCACTTCTTCGGATGACTTCATATTTTAACATTTGATGCGTTTAGTGCTGTGAATAGCAAACCACCAGTGGGAAAAACAACTAGTTTATGAATCAACAACCGCTTTCTTTCATATCAAAGACAATCCCAGAATTGAAAAGGACACCCAGTTTCCAAAGGGCTACAAGACAATAGAAATGATGGGAATGCGCTATATAAATTCATGTAACATAAGCTATTTAGGGATCTGAGAGTGAACTTGAGACAAGAAATCTATGTTTGGAATGTCTGAGCTTAATAACCCATTTAGCTTGCCACCATTTATGTAGTAAGGAAAAATCCTATTTTCTATATTCCATTTGCTATTTATTAGTTAGCAGTTTTAATGCATGAACTTTACCAATACCCCAAACCATCCCCATAGAGCTTTTTTTTACTTTGACATTGCACTCATCACCAAGATTTATTTATTTATTAAGGAGTTTTATATAGCGCTAGCCAGACCCGAAGGTATCGGAGCGCTTTACAACACTTTGTAAAGAGGAAAACGCATATTATAGCCGTAGTGAGCAGGAAGCCACAAGGTGCAGTAGAAGACTTTGTGCATTGCATAACGATAGAGGGAAAGTTACATAGTCTCGTAATAGTGAACACAGTAGATTCAAGCCGCGCATCCTTCCGATCCAGAGGGATAGTGGGGAGGAGTCGGGCTAGGTATGAGGTAGAGGTCTTGGCTATAAAGTGTCATAGTGCAGTATTTATTTATTTATATCATTTATAGAGCGCGCTGTTACCAACCGGTGTCCTGGCGCTGTAGTGATAGCTCCCGTCGGTTTGAAGCCTCCTGCCAAGGGATTAAAAAGCCACGTTTTAAGACTTTTCCGAAAGGCCATCAGGTCCATGCTCTGTCTCAGTACCAAGGGTAAGGCATTCCAGGCGTTGGCTGCCCCTCTGACGAAGCTTCTGCCCCCCCCAGCGTGCCTTCCTAATACGAGAAGTCTTGATCAGCTCCATACTAGCCGACCTAAGCTGTCTGCCCAGTTTGTACCATAGGAAATGCTGCTGAAGAAACGATGGGCCCAAACCATGGACCGCCTTAAAAACTATGCACATTGATTTAAACATAATCCGTTTACGCACTGGGTGCCAGTGTAGCTTCCTCAGCTCCCGAGAGACGGATGTGAACTTGGGTAGACCCGCAATAAGACGGGCTGCCGCATTTTGCAGAACCTGCAGTTTGTTAAGCAGCCCCTGTTGGGCCTCCAGGAATAGACTGTTGCAATAGTCAAGGCGGGAGAGCACAAGTTATGTTATGTTATGTTATGTTATTGAGCTTTTGTATAGCGTACAGCTACTCACAGGGAGTGTCCCGACGCTTTCCACCCTCAACTCATATTAAAATAACACAACACAGCTAAAAACAGACAACAGAACAAAACAGAAACAATGGGCAATAAAACAGACTAGGAGTTAAAAAGCCAGGTCTTCAGGCCCCTCCTAAACTGGAGCAAATTGGCAGTACTCCGGAGAGAAAATGGAAGCAGATTCCAAAGCTGGGGGGCTCTGCAACCAAAAGACCGCCCTCCCGCACGGGCCTTCCTCACCCGTGGAACCACCGCTCTGCAAAGAGCTTCCGAGCGGAGGGAACGAGCTGGCTGATAAAAAGTCAATCTCCGCTGCAGATATCCCGCTCCTGATCCATGCAGAGCTTTATGCATCAGGGTCAAGGATTTAAACTGGATCCTCTTCCTGATGGGGAGCCAATGAAGCGACTGGAGCAACCCGGACGCTCGAGCTCGTCTCCCTAGGCCAAAGATCGCCCGGGCAGCAGAGTTCTGCACCACCTGAAGGCGCTGGACCAGATAATCAGGAAGGCCGAGAAAAAGAGCATTGGCATAATCTAGCCTCGAACCGACCAGAGCCTGCACTGTAATCCTCCTGTGTTCCTCAGATAACAAAGGCAAAAATTTGCGGAGCATTTTCAGTAATCCGTAGCAGGTGCCGGCCAGGCCAAGGATGTGAGTTCGGAGCGACAACTGATTGTCTAGCTTGACGCCCAAATTGTTGGCCACCACTGAAGACTGTGCAGGAGGACTCATGTCGGACGGCCACCAATGCTGCCACTCTGGATCGGCAACGCAACCAAAAAATAAAATCTCGGACTTGCCTGAGTTGGCCCTCAGACCGTTCCGCTGTAACCAGTCGAAGACCAGCGCAAGGCAGTCCCGGATTCTCTCTCCCACAAACTCTTGATCTTTCCCGCATGTGAAGAGGAGTTGCGTGTCGTCGGCATAGGAGACGATCTGGGCCCCATACGCCTCCACCAAGGCCGCCAGAGGGGACATAAAGATGTTAAATAATGTGGGGCTCAACACAGAACCCTGTGGAACCCCAACTCCCAATGGCGGCATCTCGGCGGAGCTCTGGGAAACCCAGACCGTCTGGCGGCGGCCTTCCAGGAAAGAAGTAAACCACCTCAGCACCGTCCCCCTCAGGCCGATGTCATAAAGCCTGGTTAGAAGCGCCTTGTGGGGGACGGTGTCGAAAGCCGCCGAGAGATCTAACATGACCAGCATGGCCCTGCCGCCGGCATCCAGAGTCTCCCTGATAATCTCAGTCACCTCTATCAAAGCTGTTTCCGTACTAAAGTTAGGTCGGAAGCCCGATTGAGATGGATGGAGCAGATTATTGGCTTCCAAAAAACTAGAGAGAGCGCCGTGAGCATGTTTTTCCGTAAGCTTCGCTAGTGCTGGTAACAGCGAGATAGGCCTGTAGTTCGCCAAGACTTCGGTGTCAAGGCCCGGTTTTTTTAGGAGGGGGATCACCATCGCTCTTTTCCAAGAGCTAGGGACCCGTCCCTCCCTCAGGGAGGCATTAAGGATAGGGTTGACCAAAGGGTTCACCACTGCCGCCATCCCGGCCAAAAATTTGGCAGGGCAGGGGTCAAGTGGCGAGCCAGATTTGAGGTTGGCCAACAACGTAAAAGAGGCCTCGCTGGAAATAGTGGGGAAGTCGGACAGCACTGCCACCGAAATCTGCGGCAGTCCAAAGTCCAGCCTCGCACCACTCCCTCCATCCGGTTCCTCCACGAAGGTGGCCTGAATGGCCTTGATCTTATTTGTGAAGAAACCAGCGAGATCGCATGCCCAGGCATCCGCCGAAGCTGGAGGGGGCGGATGGGAGCTGGGGATCGTAAACTCCTTCACAATATTAAAGATCTCTTTACAGGAGTTCGCAGATGCCTCTATCCTCCTAGCCAGATAAACCCTCTTGGCACCGAGAATGTCCCGATGGTAAGCCTTCAACACCGCCTTGTAGGCAAGTTTAGCCTCCCCATCGTACACAAGGCGCCAGGCCCTCTCGGCCACCTTGCACTGCCTACGCGCCACACGGAGCGCCTCCGTAAACCACGGGGCAGAATGCCGAGCCACCGTGGACCGGGGGACAACCTTGGGAGCGAGATCTTCCAACCGATCGGTAAGCCAACGCTGCAGAGTCTCCGTGTCACTATCCAGATCACCCGAGAGAAGACAAGGGTGCTCCAGCAGCGCCTGCTCGAGCAAGTCAGGAGTTACTCTATGAAGCGCTCTCGAGGCCGGTCTAAGCAAGGTAGGCGCTCTGTAATCCGGACGCGCGCATTCCAGCACCAAAAAGCTGATCAACCAGTGATCGGTCCAGAGCATCTGCAGGGTAGCAACCTCCATAAGCGGAACAGATGAAAACACCTGATCCAGGGTATGCCCCTTCTCATGTGTTGGCCCTGATACGCAAGGAATAAGACCGAGCGGAGATGTAACATCCATCAATTTGGCCGCATCAGGGTCATCCGCCACATCCAGATGGAAATTGAAGTCGCCGGCCACAATGCAGTGCTGAGTGGACAGCGCCAACTCGGAGACAGCTGTCTGTAGATCCTCTAAGAAGGAACCCACAGGACCTGGAGGTCTATAGACCAGCAGCCCCTTCAGGGCCTGACCCGGGGACAATCTGATCGTGAAGGCAAGCGACTCAGCATTCCCAATAGGGTTCAAGGGATGTACTGAGCAGGAGACGCTCTTTTTCACCACCACGGCTACTCCCCCTCCCCTACCCTTCGCTCTGTCCTGGTGCAGTCACCACCGTTTTCTTGCAACCATCCAGAAGGAAGGGAAGGATTTTCCTAATAATGAGCACGCTTGAGAGTTTTGGTTGCAATCTATCCATTTAGGAAGGTACGATTGAGGTAGAGGTCTTTGAGCAACCTTTTGAATTTTAGAAAGGAGGGGATAGTCCGGATAGGGACTGGGATGGAGTTCCATATTTTGGGCGCATTTCCAGAAAAGGATCGGGCTGTGGTTTTTTGTTTGCGGGATGAGGAGTAGAGTATTGGAGCTCCTGAGGCTCCTTGTCTCTCTGACCGGCCTTTGTGAGTTTGGAGGCCAGGTAGGCGGGTTTGCCTGTGTGGAGGATGATCAAAACTGTTCTATTTCTTCATTTGTTAGTCTTGTAGATCACTTTTGTGTTGTACAATGGTTAATGCAGACCACGTAAAGGAAACCTCCCCACAGTACATGCATGCATACATGGGACATTTGATTGACAATGGGAAGCACATAGTGAAGCAGTTGATGTGTGGTAAGTGGACATTTCAGCTATGTTGTCACTAAGGGGAATGTTAGTCCTCCTAACATGCTGATCCAATTAAGAGTGGCTCAGTTGGTGGTTGTTGTATTGTTCGTGGATGCTTATGAGTTGTCATTTAGAGTTGGCTGGAAAGTTTTGGCTAATACCACAAATCAGTAGTACTGTGTCTGCACTCAACATTAGGGGCATTACCACATTTTAGATACAAATGGGCAATAACATACAGACATTGTGTTACTAGGAGCTTTTCCTCATTTAGAGTGGCCATCCATTGAATGGTATCAAAACAGGGCTAAAACCCAAGAAGGGTAAACAGATTTCTCCCCTTTTAGGTGCTAGTTCTCAGTAGTTTTTGTCGGTGTTAATGTTCACTGCTTTCCAAGGTACTATGTGGTATTACCTCATGCGTAACAAAGTAAAACCACTTCACTTTAAACCACAAGCGTCATGTTATATGTGCAGTAACTTTGGCCACAAATGTAACACTTAATTCTCTCTCTCTCTCTCGACAGCTGCAAAGGGGAATGAGATATTGTGTGGATTTAAAGTTGTAGCTTGTGTTTCTTGTGGGAAGGTAGGAGAACGGTGCCCCTGCTAAACAGAATAAAGTTGCTGAAATTGCTTTAAAACGTTTTAAAATGATTAAATGGAATAGGCATGTCAATATTATGTGAGAAAATATTTATCAGGTGAACAAGTGCAGTAAAAGAGCAGCTTTGGAAAATTGTTAGAGACCGCCAAATGTTCCATTACAGAGATTAGAATATAATGGAGACGATAAGAGATGCAGCGATGCGACAGAATTGGACCTGACAGCATGTTTCTCATGCTGCCAATAAATACATGTTGATTAAATGGATGATTAGAGGATAGACATATGGAGTCCATTTTATGAAAAAACCCAAAGTACGTACAGAGATTTACATCTCTGCCTGAATGTACTTTGAAGCTTTTTCCAATTTACAAACATGCCAAGTAATGAACCTGGAAACCTATGCCATGCGCAAGTTTACAAATACAACTGGGAACGTCACATGACATCCCACAGGCTTCTAAACCCCCGAGCAGGAAACTTCTTAGCATAGATTTAAGCACAGAGGCAATTGAGCCTGTTGTGCAAATGCATATTTTTTCTCTGCGGTTTCCTCACAAAGAATACTCTTTCTACACCCTCACTAAATTTTATGGCAATTTATCTTGCATCTCAACCTGGAAGGGAAGTCATCCAAGCTATGGCTGAAGTAAATTTCCAGCAATTTCTAAGGTTGGAAGAAGCTGGATTGGAGTTTGTAAATGACACAATATACACTTATTTGTGGGTATTCACAAACGTGCAAGGCTAGGCACACCTTGTAACAGCCAGTTTCCCCACTTGCATGGATTCACTATTGTGGATTTCTCCTTACTCCGGGGAGAGAAACAGAGAACATGTTTATAGAAAATACTATCTATCCAATTCCCCAATAAATCTCAGAACCCAATTAATTAACATATCAATTATTCATATATAATTAACAAATGCACTACCAACCCATTCCTGCATTAAACCTCACACCCCAAATTAAATATAATCTATACATTATTAAACATTCAAAACAATAAATTAACATATTAAAAGAATTAAAATATCAATCTACTGACATTATTTAATGTACACTTAAAAACGCTACTCCACCCGATACCCCTTCAACCCACAACCTAAAAAAAATACTATAACTTTAAAAAAAAAATACATTTTACACTAACATACATAATTTAAGAAAACAATGCAAAATATATATTTTTTTAAACTTCATATATTTTGTTAAAATAAATGATGCTTTGAACTTCTGTATTATCGAAAAACAATAACAACAACAATAAACGTACTTTCGATATTTTGGTCCACAGTATTTATGTAGGCATTGGCATTGAGAGAGAGTCGGGATGGGAAGCTTCCACACTGAAAGTCCTGCCTCCATTACCGAGAGAGGCTGTGGAAGTTGAGCTGGGCAGGTGCTATTGTGCACATTCTTGTCTCAGCTCCCATCACAGACAGAGAGAGGGTTCAAGACTCTCAGTAGTCAGGCTGCACAGTCACTTCTGCATTTGGTCTGCTTCTGTTTCTGCCACTGACAATGGGTCTTAGCAAACACAAGGAGATGATGGATGGAGTGCTGAAACTTTTCAGACACTCACCCCCAGTCACAGATCTGGGTTTAATCCATCATCATTCTTTAGCTCTCTTTGCCACCCCAGTTCAGACAGCTATATGCAAATCAGTCTTGACCCTGTGCCTCATGGGAACAGTCCAGACCGAACTGCCAAGCCATGTCTTCCCTGGACCGGAAACAAGCATCCTGGGACCGGTTTTGGGGTAACACCCCTAATCAGCCAGGCTAGCTTGAATCCAGTGGCAAAGTGAGCAAGGGACCCACGTCTGAGCATACCCTGCCAACTTATGGCGAACAAAGCAAACACAAGCTAAAGAACAATGAAGGATTCAACGCAGATCTGTGACTAGGGGTGAGTGTCTGTAAAGTTTCAGCACTTCGTCCAACATCTCCTTGTGTTTGCTTTGTTCGCCTTAAGTGGGACTTAGGCCACACAACCGAGTGTCTGCCCAGCCTGTTACACCACTGAGACATTAAAAGGCTTCGATTTACAGGCTGGGCGCACGCTGCCATGAGGACCTGCGCCAGGCTCTGCTACTGAGGAAGGAAGCAGGGGTCTGGCTGGGCAGGTGCAGACTGTGCGGCCTGTTCTTTGAGTGCAGGGAGAATCCGAGAGGTGGGCTGGGAATGACACTTCTGCTCACACCATGTATGAAGAAGTTTGTGTAAGCTTCCTTCCTCCCACTGTGAAGCAGTTAGAGGCAGATGAGGGGAGTCTTCCAATTACTACCTGCTGACAAGCAAGCACTGTGTACCCATTATGATCATGTATCATTATACAATTTTGATGGGCCGTGTAACTGAGGCAGGGCTGCAGGGCACATCCCTTGAGGGGATCAAATCCTAGCTAGGAGATCGCACAGTGATTGAAGCTTGGACATTGCACCTTCAAACTGATTGGGCTGTAATGTGAAGTCCCACGGGGCTTCTCCTCGTCGCCTCATCTGTTCAATCTGTGTAGGAAACTCTTAATAGTAGCATTAGCAACATCAGTATGGTACGTTTATAACTATGCAGACGACTCTCAGTTACTTTTCCATATGGATATTACCCTGGCATTACTGGAAAAGTTTCAAACAAAAAATGTCAGCTGAATGGATAGAAATCAGTTGACACTGTCTTGTTGAATAACAAGACTGGTCTCTGAGGTGCCACTTTTTGTCCTTTAGATCTTGGCCAGCGCCCACTCCAGTTCCCTCTGCTAAGAGCCTTGGGATAGTGATTGATGGCAATCGCTCATTAAAACCCCAAATAGGGGGTGCAGTGTCAAAATGTTCCATTTTGTTAAAACCGATGAGGAAGAATTTGTCAGGTCTGTTGAGTGTTAATGCTCTGTACATTTGGAAAATCCCACCCTTACCCAGTGGACCTAGTAGTAGAAGTTTTACCTCCAGAGGGGTGAACTCCAACAAGTCATGCAAGGGGTGTGCCCTGCTGTATTCTACCTACCACTTTGGTATATTTACTGCTTTTCTGTGTCTACAGTTTTACTTCAACATGCAAGGAATGGTGGCATCTATCATTAACAATATCTATCCATCCTGTTGATGACCCTGCCTGTTTCACTCTATAGGGGTTGAAACATCAAACCTATCACAACATATTTCATTTTCTTATTGTTTTCATATTTAAACTGTTCTACCTATTTACTCAAACCAGTGTGGTTATTTTAATTGCACATTATTTGTGTGTTGTCTACACTTTATTTTGGCACTGGTGCCACCGGCACTACATCAATTAGAAAATAACTTTTCGTCATCAATCGTGTTTTTGAAGCAATGCCCTTAAAATACATTTACTTTTTTAAAAAAAATATGAGTGCATGAATAAATTGACTAAATATTCAAATACACTGCCCTGTAAGGCTCTATCCTTAAACTGACTTTTTACTGATATACTCTCGCAGTAATAGTTGAACCTAAATGTCTGGTACAAGGCATCTGTACATAGTTGTTCAGTGCCCTATACAAATATCTTCACTAGAGTCGCTCTACCTTACTTTCTTTGATCGCACTTAAAAATGAGGCATTGTTAATTTTCCACACGATAGCAATATCACTGGACTGGATGTCAGGTTTTTTTCGGGCAGGAAAATATTCAATGCTGTTTGAACCACATATTTTATTAGTAAAGAATAAAAAGGGAAATAACTTTTTTTAACCAATTGATAAGTTCAAGAGTAAAAGGTGTGCATTTGTCATGCCTTCAAGTTAATGTTTGAAGCAATTCCTGCAGCGTTTTATTTCCGTTGAAGAAATACGATTTAGCGAAGGTACGAATGAGAAAGGGGGCAGAAAATTGAGTTCTCTTGATTACATGAACTCAGTCATTTGTCAAAGTGAGGGTATAATCACTTACTGTTAATCACCAAAACAAAGGTTAAACTGCATTATATTGTATATGCAAATTATATTTTCAATAAAAATACTTTGAAATTAAAAAATTGTAAGTGGATTTATATAGCACGTTCAACACCACAATTTTGAGGCAGGAGCTGAACGAAGATGCAACTAAACATGGATAGATTTGTGATGGGGACCAGAAAAAAAATTGGCCTGAGCCTAGCTTCTGTCCAGCATCATCAGATTGGTAGCTTTACTTTCTAAAAACTATTTTGGGAATGCTGCTGGAAGACCCGCGAAGAAGATTGGGAACAAAATGTAACATTTGAAAGGACCTAAATGAGTTAAACTAGAGATGGCAGTGTTATCAGACATTTTCTCGAATAAACATTATAAATACCATTATGAATTTCCACTTTTAGGTCTCATAACTCATTTTGCATTATAATCTCAAAAGAATACTTCTCAAAATTGAGAATCTTGTGTCTTAACCAAAGTGGCATCTGTAGGATAAAGCTGCATTTGAAAGGCAGGAGTTGTCCATATGCGTCCTAATTCTTCATGCAATTGACACAGGGCATGCTTTGCTCCAAGGAAAGGCATTATTTTATGAGGCACGTCTCGAATCTGTTGTCTATAGAAGTAAAAGAGTGTACTTAAGAGAGGATGACAGAAACTAGCAAGTTGATGTGGAAGGTGCCTGGGCACATGTCAATGGGACATTTAAACATACTTGCAGTCTGCAATGCACAAGAACCACCAAGTTACTCCGGAACTATTGGCACAGTCTTGTGCGCATCATCCTTGCGCTTTGACTGGGGACCTGGATAAGGATGTTGAGCGGCTGCAGGCCTGGCTCCTAGAGAGGTTAAATGACCTTGCTCCTGTGAGGCCTCCGCGCAATCCTGACAAAGGTGCATCTGCCCCTTGGTTTACGGAAGCGTTAGCGGCTTCTCGCCGACAATGCAAGATAGCAGAAAGAGCATGGCGCGTGAAATATGACCCGACAGCGAAACTTGCTTATAGATCCTTGGCGAAAGTTTACCATCGTGATATCCTTTCCGCAAAGAAGGCTTATTTCGCGAGAAAAATCGAAGCTGCCTCTAATTCCTGCAAGGAGCTCTTTGCTATTGTGCGGGAGTTCACCACCTCACGTGCTGCGTCGACTCAGACTCCCCCTCCTGAACCTTGGGTCAGGGCGATCGCGGACTTTTTTACTTCCAAGATCCAATTGATCCAGGACTCTTTCCCTGTGCAGCAGCCTGACGCGCCCTGTTGGGTGGAGAATGCCGCTGTGACCCTGCCTAGTGCTGGTGCGGCCTTGGCTGTCTTCCCGCCTCTCTCTATGACCGCTTCATTCGATCTGATGGCGTGTCTTAAATCAGGTTCTCCTCGGGATGCTTGCCCCGCCAAATTTCTGGAAAAAATGGCAGCTATCATTAACCCTTACGTGAACCCCCTGCTGAATTGTTCTTTAGTACAGGGTGTGGTTCCCCAGTCTTGGAAGCAGGCGATGATTATCCCCCTGCTCAAAAAGCCTGGTTTGGATGCGGAGGTGTTGGCGAATTATAGGCCTATCTCGCTCCTGCCTGCTTTCGCCAAGATCATTGAAAAGCATGTGCACAGGGTGCTTGCCGACTACCTGGAGTCCCATGACCTACTGCACCCTACTCAATCGGGCTTTCGCACCAATCTTAGTACCGAAACAGCTCTCCTAGAAGTCTCGGAGGCGATTAAGGAGGTGCTGGATTCGGGAGGCAGGGCGATGCTGGTGATGTTAGATCTGTCGGCGGCTTTCGACACCGTCCCCCATGAGGGTCTTCTTGTAAGACTCTCAGAGATTGGTCTCAGGGGGACGGTGCTCCAGTGGTTTCGTTCTTTCCTGGCAGGCCGTCGACAAACGGTCTGGGCTTCTGCTTGCTCCGCCGAGATGTCGCCATTGGGGGTCGGAGTTCCTCAGGGCTCAGTATTGAGCCCAACTCTATTTAACATCTTCATGACCCCTCTGGCGGCTCTGGCGGAGTCTTTCGGGGCCCAGATCGTTTCCTACGCTGATGACACCCAGCTCCTCTTCACCTGTGAGAAGGGTGCGGATTTCGATGGAGGTAGGATTCGGGGTTGCCTTGAGGCTGTATTTCAGTGGTTCCAACATAACAGCCTCAAGTGTAACTCTGACAAATCCGAGGTCCTCTTTTTTGGGTGCAGTTCGGATCCGGACTGGAAAGTGTGGTGGCCTGAGAACATGTTTCCACCAGCAAGTTCGTCCCAGGTGGCAAAAAACTTTGGGATTAAGATCGACAACGGCCTCTCACTGCGCTCTCAGATAGTCGGCCTCACGGGCACCTGTTTTGGCCTGCTCCGGATGCTGCGTAAGTTTCTCCCTTTGTTATCGGAGGAACACAGGAAGATCACAGTGCAGGCGATAATTGGCTCGAGAATTGACTACTCCAACGTTTTGTATCTCGGCCTGCCAGAATATCTGCTTCAACGGTTACAGGTGGTCCAGAATTCGGCAGCACGGGCCATTTTTGGACTATCTTGCCGTGCTAGAGCCTCGTGCCTCTTGGAGGCATTGCACTGGCTCCCTGTCCGGAAGCGGATAATGTTTAAGACCTTGACTCTGGCACATAAAGCCCTGCACGCCTCCGGAGCGAAATACCTCCAAAAAAGACTGACCTTTTACCACCCAGCCAGGTCGCTGAGGTCAGAAGCCTTGTTTCTTGCCGTTGTGCCCCGTGTCAAGAGGGCACGCATTGGAGGCCGCTCCTTTAGACTGCTGGCGCCCCAGTTGTGGAATAAGCTACCAGTGGCCCTGCGCAGCACTTCAAACCTGTTGGCTTTTAGGAAAGGGCTTAAAACCTGGCTTTTTACTTCCTAGTTTTCCATGATCTGTTGGTTTCTTTTCTGTCTTTTGCTGTGTTTTTTTCTTGTTATGTTATAAGATTGGTGTGCAAATTAAAGCGTCGGGACACTCTCTGAGTAGCCGTACGCTATACAAAATACAGCTTAACATAACATAACAAGATGATGTTATGTTTCAACATCACACAAGTTTTTGGGCAAGTGTTAAGCTAGGATCAGAGTTCAGGTATTCAGATACCAATGTCAGCAACTTAACCACGGTGGCTTCATTTAAGTAAATCGTATGTGTTGCAAACATCAGAAAACTTGGAAAGGCAAAACTGTGTTTTAGATCAGGCATTGAGGTAGGGATGTTTAATAAAGAACATTACAAATTTATATGGAATAAGCAAAAAGGATATGCACACATTTAGGCACTTTCTCCTTAGACTGCAGGCTAGGGGCTTCTTTCAGATTTGGATTAGCCACCAAGTCCCCCATCATGCCATTTTAGTTGCGGTCTTCACAGTAAGGAGATCATTTGATCCTTTGTGCTAGGGCTATTTTAGGTTTCAAGTTCGGCCTTGCAAGCAGACTCTGCTAGCAGGTATGTGCGAGTGCCCTGGTCTAGAATCCAGCTATGGACTATAGTCTTTTCCACGTACAATGTCCATTAGAGAGATCACAGACATTTCCCATGCAATAACGTCTTAACGCCAGAGTACAGTGGCATTAACTGAGGAGTGAAGCTGGACCACCAGATACAGAGAATCCAAGGCTAGATAGATACTGTGTGATAGTCCAGATCTAGGAAAGCAGGGCACATGCGCAGATGAGTGACCGACCTGATCACAGCCCCACAATAACGTTGTAGATTGTATGGAGAGAATCTGATTGTGCATTGTGCTCTGGTCCTATCTCTTGATATCACTCTTCTATACATTCAGGATTTACAAAACATTGAGTATTATCTTTCAATATTTTTGAAAGTTACTGGCCCTTTTCCCCCTACTACAGTGTGGCAAAGCATTTCACAGATAAAATACGACGTTACGATTTAGATTGGCAACCTAAACATCTTTACATTTGATATGGGATTGTTTCTGGGCCAGTATTAGTGTGTTAAATCAAAAGACAATCCCTTCCTGGCCTGTGCACCTATATTCCAATATTAAAAACATATATACTCTTTCCAGTACAAGTCCTTTTAAAGAGCATGCTTCCATCCAGATGTTAAAATCTCCTCCATATGCCAATATGTTTTGCCAGAAAACAATTCCCTCCTTGATTTGCTACTTGGATGTCACCAGGCGCATGGGGCTGCGCTTTGACCCAGACGTATGTGGCGCGTGAAATGATATTCCCTTCTGGGAACCACGTTTCACCTGGTGCTGAAAACCCCGCGTGCAGGCGGCGACTGCCCTTCGGTTTTCAGTGGGTTGTCATTAGCGCCCTCCATACTTCCTGCACCTTTTAACCCAGCTTCATTTCCTTCCCCATTTCTGGTAAATCCCAAGGCAGCGCCTTCCAGGACAGAAGAAAACACAGTTGATCTAATTTAGCCAAATGGCCCAAAGTAGTATAGTAAATAATTTTGAAATTAGGAAGCCCTCCTCTGGTTTACATTAAAACTCGGTGTTGCCTCATAACTTATCAATAGGCTATGTCACACGTATTCAATTTAAAGGAGCATTCTGGCCTCCTGCCAAAAGCTCAGGGCCTGACGGCCAGCAGGATCTCTAAAGAAAGCAGTTTAATTGTGGTTGTGTTCGTTGGTACCACCTGAAGGTAACTGTGCTGTGCAACATATTATAGAGTACTACTTTGAGAAACTAATTTAGTAAATGGGATCTTGAAACTTTTTTCTGAATGTCTTTTGGGAAATTGATTTTATGGCACTGCACAGAGGCTGACACTATGCATCACACTTTTTATTGGTCACTCACAGCAGTAATAAAACAAGGAATGTGGAATACTGTAAAATTCTACAACTTAATAAAAACAGTGAACCTGGGGCAGTCCTCTTTGTATGGCTACTGCTTACATACAGGTGATGGGTGTGGTGCTCTGCAATTGTTAGATGTGTTCATTTAGAAATTGAAACCTCGAAAGAATGCCATTTTGAATTAATTTGTGATTGCTCTAGTTTGTAAATTGGTAAATGTCTCTTAAATGTCAGGAACAAATAAACAGCGAGTATGGTGTGGCAAGAGCTATAGATTTCTGCACTTGAGTTTAAAACACTTTATGTTGTTGTCCAGTACCTGTGAATTCACACCGGATAGGATAATGGTTGAGGTTCACTCCATGTGATCTGGGACAAGATTGTTGGGCAGAAGCGAACAGTGTTACACCAGATGGAGCTTAAAGCAGACCAGAAAGGAGCATGAAGCAGTTGGAAGTGGTTGCTTTTCAGGCTCAAAGCGCTACATAGGACAGCCTACTGTGTTCCTCCTATATGTACTGTGCCATGTACAAGTGGCACCCAATTAGAAGTCCTGGGAAAATAAAGTTTAAGCACTGAGCAAAATAAGCCATAATGTGTGCTCCAGAATTGCATTTAAGAGACTGGCTGTCCGGCCATTTTTTGATCGAATGCAGAAATTGACCATTGATCTGTAATTATCAAGATAACAAGAGGAGTTTGCTGAATTTTTTCAACATATGACAGGGGGAAATATTGATGTAAGTTTCGTTTCTGGAGTACAATAAGGCAGTGGAGTACACAGCTAGTGAGCTAAGGAGTCTTTTAGAGAAGCGATTTGAAAAGCGAATCCTTTTGTTGGGAGGTCAGAGTACAGGTGGGCAAGTTGGGGGTTTAAGTAACAGAAGAGGAAAGATTTATAGTGAAGGAAAAGTGCCTAGAAAAAGAGGAAACTTTGGGAGGAGGATTTGAGAGGGAAAACTTTGGGAGGAGGATTTGATGGGTCAAAATGTGGAAACTGCGTTTTAAGCTACAAAGGTGTTAGGAAGCGTCATGAAGAGATGGGAAAAGGAAGTGCTGGAGGGAACATGAGTGGAGTGAAGAAAGGGCTCAGAGGGAAATAATTTTAGAAAGACTATGAGAGAAGGAAACCACACCACAATATAATACGAAGAATCATCTGGGTGTGCAGAAATTAAATAAACTGCTCCGAAATTTGATTCAGAACCCAATGGGGGATTGAATTTAAAGGCAGAGGGATGCTCAGGTATCGCCAGAGAGAGGGAGAAGGTTATTTTGAATGACTCTCCTAGGGAAGAATATCAATTAAACATCCTTTATCAATGGAATAGTGCCCGGTTAAACATGGAGCTGATTATGTAGAATTTTGGTTGAGGAGTGAGATACAGGAGAATATAAGATCCAAATTAAGGTCCTAGTGTTCAAGACCCTCTCTTACTAACAGCTTAGAGCTGGTTAGTAAGATGCTGGTGTTTATTGAGGTAGAAGGAAGACTCCCTCCACCTACCCGGAATGGAGTTGCCAAAGGTCTAAGAAATTTCCAGTACAGGCTTCTTGGTGTGTCAAGACCGTTGACAAAGATTTCTGAGTTTGCTAAGAACGTTTATGTTACTAAGGAGCGTATTGATGCAGAGAAGTTGTCCAGTGAGAATGAGATGCCATCTGCCTTTCTGTAACGTCAATATAATGTCTTTGATGGAAAAACTGAAAATTATTTTACATAAGATGGACACAAAATTAGGAGAGTTAGCTAATAATTAAGAGGGTCGGGCCGCTCAGAGAAATAGGTTGGAGAGAATTTCATAAAGAAAATGTTGGCACATTCTGTTCTTCGCAGAAAGTGTGGAGGTGTATTAAGAAAGTGGTCAATGAAAAGGTTTTGATGTGGCTGGGACAAAACAGATTCAGTGGCTCTGGACTCTAGGGATTACTAGGAGTTCATTTTATCAGAAGAGTAGACCTTTTCATAGTACGCAGCCCAGTGGACCCGGATAAGGGTCATATGGGTTTTTAAAAGCAAAACAAAGGTCTCAGTGAAGAGATTCATGCAGAGAACAGGGTGAAAGAGGCAATTCTGGCACATTTAGTACAAGATCATTCTTGACCCTATTAATGCTGGATGGCAGACTTACCCACTCTATTGAAAATTGGAAGGAAACAAGTCAAGATCCTTGGGTTCTGGATAGAATTTGTGGCAAACCAGCGTACGTAACCCTGTCTCTGTAACTGAATTCAGTGAACAGGAAAAGGTGTTTGTGGATCGGGGGTAAGACAATTATGGGAACAAAGAGCAATAGAGTATGCTGGAAACAATTCAGAAGGGTTCATCGGCAATATATATTTGGTAGGAAAGGAACAGGGCAGGCGTCCTGTAATAAATTGAGAGAGCGCAAACTGACCAAAATGTAGAAATACATCACACTTACACGTAGTAAGCACAAATCATGAAGAGAAATGCCATGAGTGCTGATAGTATCCAAAGTTATATTCTAAAATGTGTAGTTAATATAGAAGTTTAAATAGAAGTGGAACTAATACAGAAATGTGTGAAGTAATAAGCTTTTATTAAGCGTGATTATTCCTGAATCCATGTTGTGTAGCTGCTAAATGTAAGATGGCATACGGAAACGTTGAAATGTGGTAGGCCTCAGGGCCTGAGCAAGGCGGGAGGGGGAAGGCGATTAAAATGCACAATATGGATTGCACTAATGTTTAGTATTAATGAGTAGGCTTTTTGATTTATAGATGTGTTTACCGAAATCAGTAGAATATGAGTACTAACATGCTAATAATTAAAGAAGAAGTTGAATGCTATAAAATGTAGTAGAGCTGGAAAACTTTAAATGTTGATTTATACGTATTAGTCTGGGTCGGGGAATGTTGCAATGCGGTTGGAAAACCATGAGAATGGGATTAGGCTGCAGAATGTCTGTCTGTAAGAGAAAAGGGGGTATTCAATTATTAAAATAATGAATAGAAGCTTGTTCAAGAAATGGACCAGACATGGAGGAGGGTTCCGGAATGTTTAGGGGGTATCAGCGGGCCGGAGACGAGTCTGGGAAGCAAGGTCGACTCTAACCACAAGGCCTCATCATGGAAAAAGCCAGAAGCTACACCACGTGAGGGGCGTCTCACGAGGGGCGTCCTAAATGTTGTTGTATTTTTGTATTAGGGACAGCACCCCTGGGTGGAGTTAGAGCAGACGCCTGAGGACCCTTTAGAGAGCGGATGGGTAGGCAGAGAGGGGTCATGACTGGAGAACTATAGGTTTTCACCAAGAGTTCGAGAGTGGGTGGCTTCCTTTGGGAGTCATTCACTGCTGACACCTTTGATAGGTTGAGACCTGGTTAAGTAGGGATACCATCTAGAGCAGGGTAGGGAAAGCCTAACCTGTAATTTCCTTCCGCCTGTAAATGAGCGATAGATTTCAATACGTGTCTATGCTAACGGCACTATTGTTTTTAGAACTGGTATTGATAGTTTCCGTTGTTCGTCTGAGGGCTTTCAGAGAACACGTGTACGTAGTTGGGCCCGTGTATTTGGTGAATCTCATCTTGAGATGTTTGTACCTGCAACTTATAATAAATCTTTGAAAGCTAGAAGTTGTTTGTGATCCTTCGAAGCAGAGTCCTTTACTGGGGGAGCTAACTTGGTGACAGATGCACTTTCTTTCCTCAATGACAGGCAATAAAGATTCAGTCGACCTGAACGGGGTTTTAGATCGATGGTGATAAGGTATTGATCAAAATCTCAACCCTTCCAGTTGGTAGCTATAGAGGATGGTTGCCTTCTTGAGGAAGGTGATCTAGGCCAGGTTAGATTACCCCAAGCCCCCTAGAGACCGATGATCGGAAGAACCGCCGGTGGAAGAAGGACCGGATGACGTGAAGCGGAGAAGCAGCAGTATCGGTCGAGAGTGAGTATAAAGGGTCATGCGTGTTAAGATTGCGGTGTTTTGTATTGTATCTATGTTGTAATGTTTGGCGGAGTTGAATGACTGTAGAGAGACTGTGGAACAGGTTGTGAGCGCGCGCAACCGGTGGAAATCTTAAACTCAAGGAGAGCTTAAGTGGTTCGGGTGTATCGGACACCCAGAAGTAATTGTTAACCAGGGTGAAGGGGGTCATGAGGTACCAGTGACCACCCGAGGGACCAGATAGGGGGAGTGAGTGCGCGAGTAACAGACGCTGGTCGGAAGTTACTGTGTGCGTAAAGAACCTATCAGAGTGACGACAGACATCTCGTCAGTTGTGTTGATAATTATAGATAGACTGTGGACGTACAGTCGAGGGAAGTGACCGCTTGGTCGGAAGTAGTCATTTTTCGGAGTATGAATGGGACGCATGCATGACCGCGAGGAGAGCTGAGAAAGGAGGGGTGCTGCTGCGAAGCGGAGACTAGTGACGTCAGAAGGTGCCGCGCTGGGATTGGCCGGCCGGTGAAAGACCGCGCTGCGATAGGCCAGCTAGCAAAGCCGCGCTAGGATTGGTGGATTGTCATCGGGAAGTAAACAGAGTATTCAAGCTGGAAATCTTGCGCATAATTATGAAGTGTTTTAAATGGTTAAAAGCGCTGTTTAAAAGAGAACGTAGGGGATCGTATGAAGGGGAAGAAGCCCCGCCGGAGGGTACGCCAGCTCATTACATGGGGGTAAATGTTGGGCTGCACACGATTCTGTGGATCTCAGAGTGGAGTAAGATGACAGATGGAAATGAGGAACTCACGTTCCCGAAGTACGGGACGTATAGATTAGAGGTGTTACACAGATTAAAAGCAATTATGACCTCTACGAGACCCTTGCCTAGACCAACACAGTTTGAAGCCCTTAATGCATGGATTAGGGCAGCGCATGAAAAGAACATGAACAGACGGCAGGAAAGAGTGAAACGCTCGGTAAGAGCAGTGCAGGATGCCAAGTGGGATGAGGATGCTAAAAGATGGAGGGCGCATAACATGGAAGTAAACAAATTGTATCCAGTGTTAGAGATGCCCGGAAATAAAAGCCCCCTAGAAGAGGATGACGAAAGCGAGACAGAGGATAGCCTGATAAACAGACTATTGACAGACAGGCCGCCTCCGTATAACAGAGCAGAAGGAGATGCCGAGAAAGGGGGGGGCAAGGCAGGAGAGCATGGGCCACTTCCCAGTTCCGAATGGGATCCCGCTGCAAAGAAAGAACTGTCCCAGCCTAGCCAGGTGCAGCAGGTGGTCGGGAGGTTTGTGGTGCAAAGAGCGCCAGAAATGGAGTGTGCCACATCCTACGCGTTACCTGATGCACTACAGGTACCTGTTACCATAGGTCCTATAGTATCGATATATGACCCAGAGAGAGCTAGAGGGGAGGAACGGGTACGGAGGGACAGAGAAAGGGCAGAGATGGCAAGGAGGAATGATACGATCAACTCCCCAAGCCAGTTGCCGATACCAAGAGAGTGGAGTACCCCAATACCCACGGCAGGGGATCTGGGGAACATTAGATACCCAGAGGATATGAGGGGACCAGGACGGAAATCCTTCCAAGAATTAAATGAGTACATGAAGAAGTGGGATGAGGCAGTAGAGGCTCACAAGAACATCATAACTGCAGAAGCTGAAAGGGAAAGGCAGGACAGCAGAGCCCGGACTCACTGCGGGGCTGAAGAGAGCAGTCCGGAGTGGGACGGGAGGGAGAAAGACAGTAGGAGAGGCACCCATTGGGCCCGGAGTGAAGGTAGATCAGACCTGGAAAACGGAGGGGTGTCTCGCCCACTATGTAGTGATGAAGACAGAAGGGCTCGGGAGTACAGAGACAGCTTTAAGTGTATCCACTGCGTGCCAGACAATAGAGAACAGAGTGGGAGTTGCGAAAGGCCGCACCATAGTCCCTGTGATGACGAACGTGAGCGCAGCCCAGGGAATATGGGAAACCAGGAAGGATCGTATCAGATACTGAGTGATACGAGGCCAAGAGAGAATGGTGATCGAAGGGAGAATAACAGGGAGTCCTACTGTGAGAAAAGAGGAGAGAACGGACAGAGTAAGGTAGGGGGTAACAGGCCTGTGTTCCATCACCTTCCAAGATCTGATGGCCGAGCATGGGATCTGGAGAGATGGGAACAAGAGAGAGCACTCCCCAACTCTCCCGAACCCAAACGAAGGGCCCGGAGTTGGGATGGGAGAGACACCTGTGAACCTCCCTCGAAGGAGATATTACGAGCAGAAATAAAAGCCAAAAGGCTCGATGTCTCCAGCTTAAAGTCAGATCTGGATGACATGGTAGATGGTACCCTGCCCTTAGAAAGAATAGACATGTATGAGCAGGGTGAAATTCTGTTCATGGCAAAGGACGTAACTCGAAAGGCGAGAGCAACCCATGAGAAATTAGTGGAACTAGCAGGCAGGTACATGGTAGACCTGTCAAGAACCAAAGCCTTACAGGGCAACCACAGGCTACATTACACAGACCGAGACCTAGATGAGAGGCGAACCATCGGATTGAAAACACACATAAGGGAACTGATCACTGGAATAAGGACATGGAGGGCCCTAGATAAGTGGGAAGAGAGGTGGTCCAAGAGAGGGACCGTCAGGAGAAGCACACTTATGATGACTCCAGGAGGACAGCAGGGAGTAGAGACATACCCTTTGAGGGAAGTCGCAAATGGGACCTATGTCCACGTCCCTTGGAGTAGGGGGGATTTAGCTGCTTTTACCACCTCTTTCCCCAAATTGCGGGAAAACCCAGTGGAGTGGTATAAGCAAGTTGAGAGATTCGTAAAAATCTCAAAGGTCCTATGGATAGATTTGAACACGCTGTTTGACATAGTAGTGCCAGGAGATTTGTGGACCGCGTGCAAGGTTAGCGCTGAGTGGCCCACCATAGAGCCCGAGAGAGATGCTAAGACTAATGGGCCGTCCGAGAGTGTGATGGCAAAATTCGAGAGGGTAATGACTTGGCTGAAAGATAAAGTGCCAATGCAAGACATAGATTGGGTAAAAATTGACCGAACAAGGCAGGAACCCAAAGAGACAGTTCACGAATACTATGAGAGATTGCTGAAGGCGTTCAAACAGTATAGCGGTCTGGATGTAATGGATCCAAAGGACATAGGGCAATTTGTGTCCAAATTCGTCTTGGGTCTGAGACCGGATATTAGTTTAATGATACAGCAACACTTGATTTGTTGGCAAAATAAACCCCTAGATGAAATACTGAGGTATGCCAGGTACTGCTGTGATGAGATAGACTCCAAGGCTAAGAAACTAAAGGAGAAACTGATGGTGGTACAGATGCAGGCAGCAGGGAAAGGGGGACAGCAGCAACAGCAACCAGGTACAGGAACAGGAGGAAAGAAACAGTACAGTCAGAACAAGGGCAATGAGGAGAACTCCACCTTTAGACCCAGGATAGATATAACTGCCTTAAAGAAAACAACTAGGTGCCACCAGTGTAACGAGGTGGGACATTGGAAACGCGAGTGTCCCTATAATGTTGAGATAGGAGACCAAGAGGTAGAGGAGGACGAGACCCAGAGTGTGCCTGCAAGAGGGGTAACGCAGTACCAGGGAAAAGTGCTCAAAGGGGGGGGGCCACCTCCCCGAGCTCAGTTCCCGCAGCCACCCAGAGTAGGGACTATGGGTAAGACCTATAGACAGATGCCACTATTTGTCGGAGGAGAGGAATGCTATTATGTGGACCCACTAACTGGACAGAGGGTAGAAAGGGATGACTGCACCCTCGGGGCAGCTCTAGAGGTAGATCAGAGGGGACCCTATGTTGAGGCCGAAGTAGCAGGGTTCCCTACGACATTTCTAGTGGACACAGGAGCCACCCGTTCCACGATCAGGTCAGCCGCCGTGCCAGGCCTGCCTATGTCTGGAGAGACCATACAAGTGGTGGGGGTAGCAAACAGGAGAATGACCAGTCCTCTGACGGAACCCGTGCAGGTGAAAATAGGGAAGTACAGTGATGAGCACCAATTTGTGGTTTGCGATTCTAGTCCTGTATGTCTGCTAGGAAGAGACCTTTTGTGCAAGTTAAATTGCACTATATATTGCACACCACAGGGCGTGGAGGTATTGACTAATGATGATGATGCTGACTTCAAAGTCGCCAATTCCAGAATATGTGTGGAACTATATCCCACTTTGACAGTAGACGAGCTACCCTGGGATCTGAGGGAGACCGTTGCTCCAGAAGTATGGGATTTCACTGGGGAAGAGATTGGGTTGGTGAAGGGAGTAGACCCAGTGAAAATTGTAGTGAAACCACATGCTGAGTTCCCAAGAACCCCTCAGTATAAATTGACACCAGAAACGATTGCAGGCATACAACCCGTGATTGAGTCCATGATTAAGCAGGGAATACTAAAGGAAATCGTGGGTAGTCCATGTAACTCCCCGATTATGGGTCTGCAGAAACCAAATGGGAAATTCCGGATAGTGCAGGACCTCAGAAAGATTAATAACATAGTCGTTTCGTGTTGTCCAGTGGTACCAAATCCATCAGTGATACTGTTTCAGATACCGTTCCAAGCAGAATGGTTCACTGTAATTGATCTTTGCCAGGCTTTCTTTTCGATCCCTTTGGACGAAGAAAGCCATTTTCTTTTCGCATTTAAGCTGGAAGGTCGCGTCCTAACATGGTGTCGTATTCCTCAGGGGTATACAGAGAGCCCATCGATCTTCAACCAGCTCCTGAAGAGAAATCTTGAAAGTCTAGTACTGCCCCAGAGGTCAGTTCTGGTCCAGTACATAGACGACCTCCTTGTGGCGTCAGAGACAGAGGAAGCTTGCAGGGAAGACTCTATTGCTTTGTTAAACCACCTAGCCGAAAATGGGCATAAGGTGTCCCCGGGAAAATTGCAGTACTGCCTGACGGAGGTACAGTACTTGGGACACAGAATTGAGAAGGGGAAACGGAAGGTGTCACCAGACAGGATAGAGGCCATCATGAAGATGAATGCGCCTAAAACGCAGAGAGAAGTCAGGATGTTTCTAGGAATGGTGGGATATTGCCGACAGTGGATCGCAAACTTTTCACTGAAAGCAAAGCCCTTACAAAAACTGACGCACAAGGAGGTGAGTGATCCGGTACCATGGGACAAAGATTGTTTGATGGCATTCCTGCAGCTGAGAGAGGACTTGTGTCGTGCTCCGGCTCTGGGAATGCCAGATTACGATAAACCATTCTTGCTCTACTGCTGTGAGAGAGAGGGATGTGCGCTGTCTGTGTTAGTCCAAATCCATGGGAATGCCCGTAGACCAGTCGCATATTTCTCGGCTACTCTAGACCCAGTAGCCGCAGCGTTGCCCGGATGTCTCAAATCCGTTGCTGCAACAGGTGTCAGCATTGAGAGGTGTGAGAATATTGTTATGGGGCATCCGTTAGAGGTGCATGTGCCCCATTCTGTTGAATTATTGATGACCAGGACTAAAACTCAGCATCTGACGAATAGCAGGCTCACGCGCTATGAGCAAGTCATTCTTGCTGCAGAGAACGTGACCCTCAGGAGATGCTCTGTTTTAAATCCTGCTACCCTAATGCCACTTCCAAATGATATTGAGGATGATGAAGAATGTACAGACCATGACTGCCTCGATGTGACTGAACTATGCACCAAACCAAGACCCGACATCGTAGATGAGCCACTGACTGACCCAGACGAAATTTTCTTTGTCGATGGCTCATGTGTAAGAGACGAAGTTGGGCAGTTAAGAGCAGCTTACGCTGTTTGTACAATTACTGGAGTAGTGGAAGCTGGATGCCTGGAAGGAGTACACTCCGCTCAGGTAGCCGAGATTATTGCCCTGACGCGTGCTTGCCTGGCAAGCAATCAAATCCGAGTCACCATATACACTGACAGTCAATATGGTTACGGGGTAGTTCATGATTACGGGCAGTTGTGGTCTCAAAGAGGGTTCATGACCTCTTCAGGCTCTCCCATTCGCAATGGAGAGTTTGTGCGCCTGTTGTTAGAGGCATTGCAATGTCCAGCAGGTATCGCAGTTGTGAAGTGTACCGCACATACCAGAAATATGGACTTCGTGTCACAAGGCAATAGATATGCCGACGAAGTCGCACGGTATTGCGCGGAAACAGGGTACTCTTTCACCGAGGCGGAAGTGGGTGGAATAAATGTAAGGACTGAATTAGCTATGATATTGGAAACTGTTGATACTTGGGACGAACTGAAGGAGATACAAGAAAATGCTCCTGACTGTGAAAAAGAAACATGGCAAAAGGCAGGATGTGTAGTGGGGGAGGCCCATTTCTGGGTTTCAGCAGATGGCAGAGCCGTGTTGCCCAATGAGATGGTGAGCCCAATGGCCCGACAAATACATGGTCCTGTCCACTTAGGAAGAGATGCTATGCTGAGAGTGTTTAGACAGACCTGGTTCAACCCCAAGTTCAGAGTCGCAGCCGAAGCAGTGTGCCAGCGTTGTGTGACGTGCCAGCAGTTGAATGTAGGGAAAAAGACCCCAGTTGCACTGAGCCACATAGGGAGGTCAGGAGGTCCATTCAACAGAATGCAGATAGATTTTATTGAAATGCCAAGGTGCAGCCGCCTCCGTTATATCCTGGTGGTTGTTTGCGTTTTCTCTAGATGGGTTGAGGCATATCCTACACGCAGGTGCGACACCCTCACAGTAGCTAAGATATTGCTCAGGGAGCTTATCCCGCGTTTCGGGGTGCCGGCCTCTTTGGAATCAGATAGGGGAACGCATTTCAACAGCTCCCTTGTGAAAATGATTTGTGCAGCTTTGAATATAGACCAAAAACTGCATTGCAGTTATCGACCAGAGGCTTCAGGAATTGTCGAGCAAATAAATGGCACCATCAAGGCCAGAATTGCGAAGGTGTGTTCATCAACATCCTTGAGTTGGCCTGATGCGCTGCCATTGGTCCTTATGAGCCTCCGTAGTACCCCGGATAGGAGAACTGGTTTGTCTCCTCATGAGGTACTGATGGGAAGAGCAATGAGGTTACCTTCTGTCCCAACTGCTGCATTGATTAGCATCACAGATGATATGATCCTGGACTATTGTAAGGGGCTGTCTGACGCCATTCATTCTGTGTCCCTTCAGGTGCAGGCTGCCGAGGTACCATCGTGCCAGGACCCTTGTCATGACTTGCTTCCTGGGGACTGGGTCCTGGTGAAGAAGCACGTGAGAAGCAGCTGCTTGGATGTTCGTTGGCGTGGGCCCTTCCAGATCATCTTGACCACAAACACAGCTGTGAAAGTGGGAGGCCTGCCCAATTGGATCCACGCGTCGCATACGCGGAGAGTTCCAGCACCTCTGATAGAAACAGCTCCTCTCTCGGATAGACGTCCAGCAGCGGACCGAGAAGCCATAGAGGGGGCTAGCCAAGCTGTAGAGGTGCCAGCGGAAGCAGGGAACGAGTCTGACCAAGCTGAGGACGGTCAGTACAACAGCGAAACAGACAACGCTACTGAAGGAGAAAGTAGCTGGGAGTACGAGTCAGACACTGACAGGTCTGACAGAGAGCGTGAACCAACGAGAAGAAGACGGAGTAGAAGGGTACGCGGAGAAGCTGATTGGCCTCAGAGAAGGAGCTCTAGCCTAAGGTCAACTCTGGAGAGAACCCTTCCTCCAATATCAGAAGACTCGGACCCAGAAGACGGTGCTCAGGGCGCTGGAGCACCAGAGTTGAGGAGGTCAAGAAGAGTGCGTGTGCCTAACAGAAGATACTCCACCCCTGAGTGGACATATCTGGCGACAGATGGCTTCGAAACCAGTGACGGGGAGGATCAGAGCGGTGGTGGTGTCCAGTTCTGAGCCCATCGTAACAGTGGAGATAAGATTGTTAGTGCCCGGTGTCGAACAAGAAGGGTCACTGACATTCATGCTCCCCCGTCCTCCCCGCCTCAGCAAGATAAAGGACATGTTTCTCACAGAATTGCAATTCCCTGATTTTGGTTCAAAGATATCAGCCGCAGAAGAGCACAATCTTCGTCTGGAAATATTGAATTTTGCTGTCGAAGCTGCAGGCGAGCGCCTGATAGTGGATGCTTAAAAAGACTTTGTAAATAAGCGTGAAGAAAAGAAGATTACCTAGCGCCTAGGAAGCAGAGAATCTTAGGGACTTTCCCTGAGTGGATGGAGAAGGGCTAGGGTTGTCTGTATTGAACTGTGAAGAACTTTGGCGGAAAGGGTTGTCAGCTTCCAGTTGCGTGGTTCTCAAGACAAAAGGAGTAAAGAGACTGTAAAGGAAAGAAAGAAAGAAAGGAACTTTGTGCAGAGTTACGAGAGAGCCACACTATCTGACGAAATGGAGGCTGGTACCCAGAATCGCAGAGCAAAATGTATAATAGGTACACTAATAGTAGGAGTGATAATATTAATAGCTTTAGTAGTGACAGTCTCCTATGTAAAGGGACGTGAGGAAGAGGCAAAGGTAACTGATGTGAAATCTGTAGAGGTGCTTGTTCCCACCGTTGCTGGTGGGAAAGGGGAAAACACACAAGAGAAAGCGTTATTAGCTGCAGAAGCCCGCAGGTTACATGTAGATGAGTCCCAAGGTGACTTTAGGTCAAATGCTTATGCAAAATTATTGTATGAATATGTGGATGCCATGGAGGTCAAGGACTGCTATGTCTGCATGCAGTTGCCGGCGTCTGTAGATGAAGGCATTCGTTATCATCACCTCCCGCTGACATATGGTATTACATGTAGCTTGTTGCTTAGTATATTTTATGGGAGAGATAGCTTTGAATACTATTTTTCCAACTATGACGCAGTGTTGCCAGAAGTCCCAAATTATAAACAGATGAATAAATGGGACTACTGGAAGAGCGAAGACAGGTTGGCAAAGTTTTTCATTCCTTGGATTACTTTAGATACTTCACATGCCCGCAGAAATAACCTGACATGCAAGGTGTCAGAAGTCGAGAAAAAGTTCATAGGGCAGGTGGATGATCGGAATAGGAGACAAAAGATTTTGAAAAAATCAGGACAAGGGAAAACAGATTGGACCGATGAAGAAAGGGTGCACAAAAGAAAAGGTAGTAGTGGTCCAATAGCTTTAGATAGAACGCAGAGAGGAAAGTTATGTCTTCACAGAGCCAAAACGTATTATGAAAATGTATACGTGGGAGAAGTTAGCTGTGAACATGCTTTCAATCTAGAGTATTACACCAAGGACTTCCTGAAGGGAATGCAAGTGATTCCAAATGTATATTTCGTATGTGGAAGAAATGCCTACGTGAAGCTGCCCGATAATTGGTATGGCTCATGTTACTTGGCAATTATCTTCCCTAAAATATACCATGCCCAGGACTTAGAGATCATCGAGGGCAAGACATCATCGAGGGGAAGGAGAGATGTAGGAGGTGTAGAAATGGTTGGAGATGTCTTTGGAGCTGTGTTCCCTTTCCTAGGATTAATTCTTAATGATGTTAAAATTAGACGGCTAGCAACAGTCGTAGACAGGTTGTCTGCCAGTACTGCTCAGTCCTTAATGCTGGTAGAAGGAGAGATGCAATCGATAAGGGCTATGGTTCTTCAGAACCGTCTTGCCTTAGATGTCCTATTAGCAAAAGAGGGCGGAGTCTGTAAGGCTTTGAAGGTCCAAGAATGTTGTACTTACATTCCAGACAATTCGAAGCCCCTTGAAAAGGTTATTAGGAACATAACTGATATTCACAAGGAGATCGAAGACTTGAGCAGAGAAAATGTCTGGGAAAAGGTGGGCCAGGGGATAAGTGACGCAGGAGGTTGGCTCACCACCTTAGGCAAAAGCTTTGTGTGGAAAATACTGAAACCTATCATCATAATATTGATCTGTGGGATCGTGTTGTGGGGATTGGTGAGGGTATTCAAATGGTACAGATCAAGAAGGTCAGAGAGGGCTCGGAGAAAACAGCTGCAGAGATTGGCTGCCATACAAGATAGTCAGTACCGGAGTCTGAGGGCTCTGGAAACACAGAAACGAGTTATGCTAGCAATCACTGCAGTTTGAATATTAATGATGACCCCGAGAGGTCATCAAAGGGGGGAACTGAGAGAGCGCAAACTGACCAAAATGTAGAAATACATCACACTTACACGTAGTAAGCACAAATCATGAAGAGAAATGCCATGAGTGCTGATAGTATCCAAAGTTATATTCTAAAATGTGTAGTTAATATAGAAGTTTAAATAGAAGTGGAACTAATACAGAAATGTGTGAAGTAATAAGCTTTTATTAAGCGTGATTATTCCTGAATCCATGTTGTGTAGCTGCTAAATGTAAGATGGCATACGGAAACGTTGAAATGTGGTAGGCCTCAGGGCCTGAGCAAGGCGGGAGGGGGAAGGCGATTAAAATGCACAATATGGATTGCACTAATGTTTAGTATTAATGAGTAGGCTTTTTGATTTATAGATGTGTTTACCGAAATCAGTAGAATATGAGTACTAACATGCTAATAATTAAAGAAGAAGTTGAATGCTATAAAATGTAGTAGAGCTGGAAAACTTTAAATGTTGATTTATACGTATTAGTCTGGGTCGGGGAATGTTGCAATGCGGTTGGAAAACCATGAGAATGGGATTAGGCTGCAGAATGTCTGTCTGTAAGAGAAAAGGGGGTATTCAATTATTAAAATAATGAATAGAAGCTTGTTCAAGAAATGGACCAGACATGGAGGAGGGTTCCGGAATGTTTAGGGGGTATCAGCGGGCCGGAGACGAGTCTGGGAAGCAAGGTCGACTCTAACCACAAGGCCTCATCATGGAAAAAGCCAGAAGCTACACCACGTGAGGGGCGTCTCACGAGGGGCGTCCTAAATGTTGTTGTATTTTTGTATTAGGGACAGCACCCCTGGGTGGAGTTAGAGCAGACGCCTGAGGACCCTTTAGAGAGCGGATGGGTAGGCAGAGAGGGGTCATGACTGGAGAACTATAGGTTTTCACCAAGAGTTCGAGAGTGGGTGGCTTCCTTTGGGAGTCATTCACTGCTGACACCTTTGATAGGTTGAGACCTGGTTAAGTAGGGATACCATCTAGAGCAGGGTAGGGAAAGCCTAACCTGTAATTTCCTTCCGCCTGTAAATGAGCGATAGATTTCAATACGTGTCTATGCTAACGGCACTATTGTTTTTAGAACTGGTATTGATAGTTTCCGTTGTTCGTCTGAGGGCTTTCAGAGAACACGTGTACGTAGTTGGGCCCGTGTATTTGGTGAATCTCATCTTGAGATGTTTGTACCTGCAACTTATAATAAATCTTTGAAAGCTAGAAGTTGTTTGTGATCCTTCGAAGCAGAGTCCTTTACTGGGGGAGCTAACTTGGTGACAGATGCACTTTCTTTCCTCAATGACAGGCAATAAAGATTCAGTCGACCTGAACGGGGTTTTAGATCGATGGTGATAAGGTATTGATCAAAATCTCAACCCTTCCAAAATCTACAAGAGTTGAAGAATTAAGTTGTAAACCCTCTTTTCAAGATGCAGGGAATACAGCTCCTGAGAAACATATTACAAAACAATGATTCACCTATATCTGAAGGATGCTTATGTCACTGTACCAACGTGAGGGACTAACCACAAATATTTGTATTTGAGTGGCAAAATATGGAGATTTCCTATTGCACCATTTGGTCTTTTGTTTGCCCCAGGGTGATTTATTTGTGGTATGACCTGATTGAGGGAAAGAGTTGTCAGATTTATTATTTATCAAGACAATATACTACTAATGTTTCAGGACAAACAGGAGTAGGTTAAAAAAAAACTCAAATGACAGTGTTGCATAGAATCATTGGGTTTTATAGTAAATAGAAAAAAACAATTTGATTCCAGGTCAGGCAACTCATCTTATGGGGTTTGTGGCCCATACAGTGGAAGGTGGGTTAAGAATACCATTAAAGAGGTTGACAAAGATAAAGAAGCAGATACAGACAGTGCTAGTAGAAGATCGCATATCTTTGAGGATGCTAGCATAGGTGTTAAGGTTGCTTTTTTCTTCGATACAAGCAATATTTCCAGACCCTTGCATTATTGGATAATGCAGAGAATTAAGATGGCGCTTGTGAGAGCAAGGATGATAATCCCATCTGGTTTTTCTGACACAGGGAACAAGGGAAGAGTTGATTGGGTGCTTAAAGAAAGTAGAGGCCTAAAATGACAGATAATCAAATCAAATGCAAGTCTGGAAGGAGGGGGTGTGAGATGTGGTCAATTAGCTACAGGGGAAACATGTTCAGATGAAGAGAGCCATCAGTATACTAATTTGTTGATCATCTTTTCCAATTAAGTGCTTAATGCTTCAGATGATAAATTCTTGCATGATGTTGACAATGGGAAATGTGTCTGCGATGAGTTGTGTGAAAAAATGTAGGAGGGGCATCTGGCAGAAATGGCAAAGAAGCTTTGATCATACTGCTAAACCGGTTCAGGGATAGCATGTCCCAGGCTTCATAAACAGTGGCAGATTGTTTATCCTGCAATTTTCAAGATTCAAGTCATTGGATGTTGATCAGCGGTAGGTTTCTGTCAATTCAATCCAAATGCGGTACTTTTGCACTGGGTCTAATTATGAACAGACTAACAGATAGGTGGAGATGTTTTACAGTTGGTGTCCCGATCTACAAGCATTCCAGGTGGACGCACTTCTTCAGCACTAGCAGAATCTAGCAGCCCACTTGTCCACCCCTTTGGCCAGGATCTTGACAGTGTGTTGTGGTTTCATTCTTGGAGGGAGATTGTGGTGTTAAATCACACCATTGTGTAGTGCTCAGATGTGGTTTCAAGGCTTGATGGAGATTACAGTGCATTACCAGTTTCTTCTTCCATTAATTTCATTACCAGGTCCTTTGAGTGAGTTACTAAAGATGGTGATTGAGGGATGTTTGTTGTTGGTGTCAAAGTATTTCATGGGTATATGGGGCATGTCAGGCCCTTCAAAAGGAAGGTAATTATTTGCACTGTTGTTTGAGAAAGTGTTTGCTTACAGTACATTACATCTTTACAGATCAGCAATAGCCAAAAGACTGGAGTTAGTTACTGGGGTGTCTGCAGACCAGAATGTGCTGGTCAAATAATGCTCATCCAGACAGCAATGAACTTTGCGATTACAAGGCTTTGAAATAGCCTGACGCTAGCCTCTATACCTTGCAAAAAATGTAGATGTTTTACAGCTAACTTGCAAAAAAAACATTTTAATAAAGAAATGGAGACTAATATTATACTACCCTAAAGTAGAATGTACCCTGATTTTATGTTATAAAGTATGTTCTCAGTAAGATATAAGGGTCTATATCGGAGGAAACGGTGGAGGTTATGATCCAAGAGTGCACAAGCTGGAAGATCAAATAAGAACAAGACATTAAGGATGATATGTCAATTGTTTGTTAATGTTTTTCTGTCTGTTTGCAGCTAAATAAAGAAGGACGATGGCGGTGTGTTCATTTTTTTCCATTTGGTGGTAAAATGCTGTTGTGTTCCACATTCCTAGTTTTGGTGTTACTTTGAGTGGCCATAAACAGGTTTATACAACTGATCCAATGTTCCCAGACTCTAAAATAGATTTAGCATGCAAAAATCAGTACAATTAGGTACATGGATGATATAGAAGTTAAGGTATGGTGCTCTGAGGCCCTGTCGTTGTGGCATGCAGCCTTTACAAAGTCCCCAAATAAAAAAAAACGCTAAGTTGCAGAGCAGATACTGGAACCTTATGCTACAGGATAGTTCCCTTAAAACATATACATATTGGCAAGAAGATTAAGTATATTGTGTTTGAACTTCCAACAGACCAGCAAAAAGACTGTCAAGCCCGTAAACATTTTGTTTACTGCAAAGCCTGGAATAGAGCAAAATAATGGTTATTTACTGTGTTCCCTGTGATTTATGTATTAATAAGTTCAAGGCTACTCCTAGCTTCTGACAAACTAAATCTACCCCAGCATTAAAAGCGAGAGGCTAAAAGGGAATGTACCCCTGTGGCAGAGAAGAATGTAAAAATACTCAATGGAGGGCTCCTACTAGACCATGGACGCCTGGATGCCCATCCAGTCGCTAAATCTGAGGTACCAGTTACAGCAAGGTGTGATATCTTCTGATCTGTTATTTTACTTTCTATCCTGTTAGCGTTCATTATATAGATAAGTAATTTTTTTATATAAGTGCATTTGTTTATATTTAAAATGTCTTCCTTACTTTCATCCAACCTCATACAATTTAGAATGTTATGTTTTGAATGTGGCTGGTGGTACTGAGGCTGCCTTGGAGCTGAGTGGATGGAGTTTCCTTGTCTCTTCAATAAACTTGGATTACAATAGAATATTACCTCGGGGATTCATCTGCAACACCCCAACTTCACACAAGTCTTTAGAGACAGGCTGAAGTGTCACAGTTTTACCAAGAAGGTGGTTCCTAAATGTGTCTGTTTCCCCAGTTTCAGTAAAAAAATGCTCTATCTGCCCAAAGCCAAGAATCATGATATGTAGTCCTGGATTGATAAATTATGAGCCACTAGATAACTCTTATGTTAATATGCCTACTCTGCACAGAATTTTCGTTAATGCCAGGACAGTTTTTTTTCCGGTCTTTTATATAGCGCAAAATTGACCCAGAGATATCCGGTATCAGAGCGCTTTACATGAGCACCAGTTGCGTTACATGAGGACATATTCATTTTTGGTAGGCACAGGGAGATGAAGTGATTTGTCCAGAACCACAGGATGTTGAGTGTTGCTGCGGAGACTCAAACCCGTTTCCCCAGATTTGAAGTTGACCGCCCTAGCCGTGAGGCTACATCCTCTCCTTTGCAGGTCGTTACTATACCCCAAGTAAAGTGAAAAATGCACTGGGTCATCTTTGCGCAACCTTATAGGCTGGGTGCATGACAGTGGGTACTGGCCCACATACAGGTAATGGCACCACATCCTCACTGAAAAAAGAAATAATTTCCATTTGGGAGAACATGACAACTTATAAAAAAGAGGATTCTGGGAGAGCGGGTACCAGATCTGACCCAAACCCAAGCTTATTTACTTGTGCACTCTGGTTTTATGCAAAGTCACCACCCACACAGCTTCTACAGAATCACATTGAAAATCAAGGTGGAAATGGAAGATGCTAGAGGGCTATGCCAGCCACAACATCCAGGGAGAGTTGCTTCATCTTTGTACCCAACAATGCTACCAAACAAAGTGAAACCCACTCACATCAAAACAGATATAGCACATACACGTCCACCCACAGGAGTCCAACTCGGAGGGCTGCATTTGCCCAATAATTTTTAATGCATCAGTGGCACAGAGAGGCCTCGTAAAAATAGAGAACATCAGAGTGTTAAAGTCAAAACTCAGAATGAGACCCTGAGAGCTGTTATGTACTTTTCTGCTGTACACAAGAAATCCACTTACAGAGGTAACCAGGAGATACCACTACAATTCCATGTTGAGCAACAGAAGGCCACCTTTATGACAGAAAATTACCCAATTCTGATGGCACTGACTACCAAGCGGCTGCAACAATGAGGCCCATAATGAACAGATAGATTGAAGTAAAAAAGATGTCAAACTTAACCAACGAAGAGAAGGAATGATCGTGTTGCCAGGCGAATGAATGTGGTTCTGCAGCACTGATCACACAGCTAAGGTTACAGAAGCATTAAGCAACTGGACCGAAGGTATGGAGAGAATAACTACTGAAATGATTGTGGGTTTTTTTCAGTTCGGGCAGGGGCTCATTCAAGGTTACTCTTACTTGTAAGCCTGATAGTCTCCCTCCCAAAGTCAGCATATTAAATTCAGTAATCACCAATTGGCTAGCATTCCTACATCATAATTATCTAGCCAAACATTGTAGAATAAGTTGCCTGTTAAGACAGGAGGTGCATCCAATACACCATTTTATGGGCCAAACAGCATACCATGAGTGATGTTGGCTTTGGCCCAGAGCCAATGGCAGTTCAGTTGCAGCTCTGGTCCGTGGTCCCACCTATGCAGAGACACATTCTGAGACCTTTACATTCAATATTCCAAAGTATTCCAGAGTCTAGAGTACAGACACTTACAACAATCCAACTGGGCATTTAGTATCACTTGTATCACAGCTTCAACATCCTGTCATGCAGTTCCTACAAATCTATATAGGATCTGCGCTTTTAGACAACATAAACTGTGGGATAGGTGTCCAGACTGATTCCAGACACCCCCACTGGATATGTTCGCCTGTATACCAGCTATCTCACAGTGCTACCATGAACTCCTCTTGACAAGGAGAAAATAGTTTCGGGCAACTATTGAACATGACAACCCTGACCCCTAAGGGATCGTGGAAACAGTACAGTACTTTTCACTCAGTCACTCCTGCTTACTTTGTCTCAGAGAGATACATAGAATAAACGATGGGGACGTTGTCAATAAGCATTTATTGAGCAAGCATCATTCTAGTGTAAAATATGCGTGATGTAATAACCATAAGACAGAAACAGATATAAACAATGGTAAGCACCAACAGGGTAAATAGATTGTAGATTTCTACCATAGTGCTAAAATAGCTATATGCAGGTATATAGATACATGGCAGTAAAAATATGTACTCCTACGATGCTAACCCTAATTAGATGTACCTAAATTTACCTAGCATGTCTGTAGGTGTATAGCCAAGAATCTTCCTAGGAAAGAACCAACCCCATTACCTGGTGTGAGAGAATGAAGGACCCCATCTTGGTCTCAAACGGTGGAGTGAATGAATGAATGAATGAATTTATTTATAGAGCGCACGATGGCCAAACGGCTTCCTGGCGCTGAGAGCTCTAGGGAACAGAACAGACAGGGCCAGGAGGATTAGCGGGGGTAGGCCAGGGCAAACAGGAAAGTTTTGAGCGCTTTACGGAAGTGTGAAAAGATAGGGATAGAACGCATAGAGAGAGGAAGGGAATTCCAAAACCGGGGTGCAAGAACAGAGAATCTAGTTCCACCAGTGCGAGTTTTATGGAAACGGGGAACAGTGAGAAGGGCAGAGGAAGATGAACGGAGAGTGCGGACAGGGGTGTGGAAGGAAATCAGAGAGTGGATGAACGCCGGTGCAGAGTGATCAAGGGCCCGATAAACAAGGCAACCTAGTTTGAACAAGGATCTCTGCAGGATGGGTAACCAGTGAAGGGATTTGAGGACAGGAGTGATGTGGTGGGTTTTGGGCAAGTGAAAGATAAGACGGGCAGCCTGATTTTGGATTGCTTGAAGGCGGCGGGTTTCGTAAGCAGGAATACCCACGAACAAGCTATTACCATAATCAAGGCGGGAAGTGATAAGGGCAGAAATAATGATTTTAAGAGAGTCAAGAGAAAAGAAACAAGAAATTTTCCGGATCAGCCGAAGGGAGAGGAAGCAGGAGGACACTACGGCGCTGACCTGGCCATGCATGGACAGGTCCTGGCTGACCTTAATGCCCAATGTTTTAACGGAGGGAACCGGGGTGGGACGGGGGCCAAGAATAGGGGGCCAAAAAGCAGAGGACCAGGGGCTGGATGAGCCGCCAGTCAGGACAAGCTCAGTCTTATCTGATTGAGCTTGAGGTGATTGGCGCTCATCCACCCAGAAATAAAGACCATGGTGGAGCGAAAAAAAGATAGGGAGTGAGAAGAAGAAGAAAGATCAAAGACGAGCTGGAGGTCATCTGCGTAGTTATACACAGAGACCCCCAGCTCAAGAAGAGAAGAAATAAGTGGAGATGTTGATGGATATTATTTTAAGCTTGTTGAGCACAACTGCAATACCATGTCCCGAACAGTGGAGTAATAGACTGTGTTACATTAGCTAGAATCCCTAATTTAGGAACCTTTTCAATTAGAAAAGCAAAATCCCCAATGTAGCAGGTGGTTCCGAAAAATTGTGCCACACAGCTATGGATCTTTTAGAACTAAAGAATAACAAAGATTTGACAGAGTTCAGTTGCAGCCAATTAGATCTCAGCCATGGCAGTCTGTTGTTTTATTGGTAGCCCCACCAGGTGTAACACACATTTTTTAGCATCCGCAAAATTATGGCACCTTATGTTAAGAGATCACAGAGCACAGGAGTGCTATGCACATGTTAAAAGGATGAAAGGGATCTGTGGAATCCCACAGACTAGCGGCACAGTCATAAAGGCCATAAAGAAGCTGCTGTGTGAATACACCTCGTTCCTTAGTTTCTTTGCAATGCATACATGGATTGTGATGGCACCCTGGCATATCCAAAGGGCCCATATTCCACCATAATAATGCTTTTGGTGCATAACAAACAAGTGATGCATAACAGAAGGCTTCAGAAACTGGCACGCACCGTTCCTCAGATACCTTCTCTAATGTGATGACTGCAGACCTGCGCTATTCATCCTTGAACCTGTGAGCACTGGCAGAAGAAGGTAAACTATATCAATGCATGGCAACTTTCCATAGAAGGCAAAAGGCATGCTCTTAAAGATGGTCAAACTTCCAACAATTCACAGACAGCTTGCAGTTCCACCTTCCCTTTCAATCCCAGATGGCATGGACATAGTTACCAATCATTCTGGAAATCATGACCTAGATATTTCCAAAAGCCAATGGAGATCATATTGTCCATACATCACAAAACAACCCACATTTCTAGCAGTTTCAAATCTCATTCCAACTTGTCATCAAAAGTGTCACATACATTCCTTTTGGTGCTGCACAAAATTTCCCATCCTTTACACGTCACAAATATTTAAAACATACATGATATGAACAGGCACGTTTGATGTATGGGTTAATGATTAATGTAAGTGTTGCACTGGACATACTTACTAAAGGGTGCACCTTCACTGAAAGACTAGAGAATTTATTCACACTATGTGTTTGTAACAATCGATTGATTTATTAGTTGAAGTCTTACTGAAGTAAGCCACCCTCATTCAGTAGATAATTATAATTAACTTACTATAAAGATGAAATTCGACTTTCATAATCTGTGCTTTAATATATTAAACAAGACCTACTGTTTAGATAACTGGAAAGAAACTATCCTCATATATATAGAATGTGATTTTACTTCAAAAGATAAAGGGGTTATATAATGTGTGCATTAATATTTCTTACATTTGATTAAAATGTAGTTTTTAACCATACTGATGTGATTGTTTTGAAGACTTACTGAATGTTACATGTAATGAAATGTGAATCCAATGCACTAGAAACGTATACTCATTTGTGTTTGAATGTGCACACACAATTATGCGACATTGAGTTAATGCTTTAACTTGTCCAAAGCAGGCCTGTATTTCAAAATGCTGCATAAAGACGGTTTTCCATTTTCTGCTAACGTGACATTTCTTGCAAGTATTCACATGCATAGTTAGCTGTAGAATGTTCTAAAGGTAGAGGAGAGTGCCTGAGATGAAGACCTTGATGAAAGAACAAAGGGAACCAGAGCATCAACTGAAAGGCCTATTGAGCAAATGTTGAGTGCATGAGAAGGAAATGTTGTTCCCATGTCCAGTGTGACATTTTCCTCCATTGTTGCAGTCTGCAACATGAGAAATGGACAAGAACAATTTACCCCTGATAATGCATACAAGGGGGAGGTGGGGGGGTTACCTAAAGGACTTTGTGTGTTATCATTTAGTGTTCACCCAATTGAGATTCAGATGCCCCTTTCGGTTTTTGCAGATGCTTCCCTGATCCTTTCAGGTTCCTTTACTGAAGATTCCTTAGACTTTGAAAGGTTTAGACCTCTATGCTTCCCTTTGATTCTATCCTAAGTGTGGCTTAGGCTAGCACTTACTCTGACCCATAGAAGACTCTTGACCGAGCTTCTGAGATGCTGACACCTTCCTTCAGTGCTTAATACTAAGTGCCAGGGCTCTGACCAGGAGGCCACTGCAGCTTACACCACCCATTGCCCCGGCCATCGCTGCCAAAACAACTACTAACCATCTCTCTTGCATGTAAATGCAACAGTTCAGATTATGCCAGGTCCCCAAAGCTAAAGGAATAGCTGGGGAGGCAGGTATTCGCAATTTGAATGTACATTGTAGTCCTAAACTACCGTTGTTCTGCTCATCTCTAAATTAAATGAACAGCACCACCAAGTGGTGGACTGTTCTAAGAATGGTGTTGACAATTAGGTGCCGGTGCCGAGCACCGGACACCAATTAAGTGCCGGTGCAGAGCACCGGAAAGCGCCAGCTCAAATTAAGCACTGCCTTCCTTCCTTAATTTTTTCTTGCTTTGTTTTAATTTCTTTTATGGAAATTCCTGATTGAGACTCTTTAAATTTTTGAGCCATCCTGTAGCAGAAACTCATTCCTATGTAGTCTAGATTCATTCATGCATTGGCATCAGTACTTATGACTCTTCTCTGAGCATCAAGTGTTCCTTCTAATCTTTTGTATTGCTGCGACTGAATTGCATGTTTGCCTTATACTGGTCTGCCTTAATGTCTCCGCAGGCTAGGACTGCTGTGGATAGTCTGTATTTCTATAGCAGGGTTTTAAGAAACGTGTATCGGAACTTAATTTTGAATTTTTTATAAAACTTCTTAACCCTAGCTTTCAATTCCTGACCCTCATTTTGTAGCCAGATTGGTTGTACTGTTAACACCATCGGTGCTCATGACGAGCTCAGCTCGTCATGAGGCACAGTGGCGCTGTGCTCATGATGAGCTGAGCTCGTCATGACCACCACGGAATGTCCACGCGGGGATAATTCCCCTGCTGTGCTGAACGTTCCACGAAAACGGGCATGGTCATGATGAGCTCAGCTCATCATAAGCACAGCGCCACCGTGCAACATGACGAGCCAAGCTCGTCACAAGCACCGCGGCGCCGCCCACAGCCCCCCGCGTCACGGGGGAATTAGCCCCGCGGCGAAGGGGTTAATTGAATTTGATTGGTGTTAATGCTAGCTCCTGTTGCATCTCAGTCAGAGAAAAATGTCCATTGGAGGACAAGTGGTAAGAAAGGGAGCCCAGAAAACGCTGGATCAAATCCTTTGCCCTATGTAGTAACCCCTAGTAACATGGATGCAGTCACGCTTGCTGTGAACCCCTGGGATGGCTGAAACAACTGGGGAGTAGAGATAACACATCACAGACAACATTGCTACAGGATGAAACTTATCACGTTGCCAGCAGTAGTTGAACTAACACTCGCCCAGCAAGTGGGGTACTGGATGCCATACACCGGAAGCATGCAGGCAGAGCTTCAGAGAATATTAACATTTTGCTGTTCATAGAGTGCCATGGTTGCAGGGGAGTTCACCTATTGCTGACCGAAGTGACTGGGTTGGCTAAGGGATGATGCAGAGGGCTATTTCTGATCTAATCTAACGACGCTAGTGTAGGGACAGACCGCTATTGACATGGTGGATGAGACCAAATCTGCTCCACACGATGATGAGTGCAGCATTGAACCATCAATGTGGCCTTAATAAGAACCAGGAGCAGTATAGAAAATGCAGCAGCAGCCTAAATAAGAACCAGGAGACAGTATGGAAAATGCAGCAGCTGCCTAAATAAGAACCAGGAAACGGTATGGAAAATGCAGCAGCAGCCTAAATAAGAACCAGGAGACAGTATGGAAAATGCAGCAGCTGCCTAAATAAGAACCAGGAAACGGTATGGAAAATGCAGCAGCAGCCTAAATAAGAACCAGGAGACAGTATGGAAAATGCAGCAGCTGCCTAAATAAGAACCAGGAAACGGTATGGAAAATGCAGCAGCAGCCTAAATAAGAACCAGGAAACGGTGTGGAAAATGCAGCAGCGGCAAGCACTGCCAAAGTCACATAGAATGGGATACCAGGCAAAACGTCTAGACAATAACTGCACACCGCACACAGGTCATGGGCCAGGTGGTAGAAGAAAATATATTTTTGGCAGTGCTGGTTAAATGTGCGATGCCATGCACGTGGTGAAAGTGTTTATCGAGACAGTTGAGGGAGATGGGTTTAATCCATGAGTGTATCATTGTGTGTCTCTGTTGGATTGAAATAAAGTAGACAGCAATAGCTGGCAGTCTGTAGGGAAAGTGCCTCGACCCCTCTACCTGTGTGCTGGTATGCATCCTTCCGATGTGCATCCTGTTTGGGGATACCAAACAAGTGAACGCAATAAAAGCATGAAGGGCCGGCCCATTGACTGCTGGATTCATTAGTGCTTCAGGTAGGTCCCTATGAGTGATTGTCTGTGGTCATCTAGATTTGGGAAGTGTCTGTTAACAGCTATGACGTGTTCTGCACCAGGTCGTCTGCCTTCAGAGGTTGTACTTGGTTTGTGCCATTGCCCGATAAGGGCATGCTACTCTGAATACCACACAGGTCTGCTCAGCATGCATTACATATAGACATGTGCCCGGATGTACCACCTCGTCGCCTGTTTGCCAGGTTGTAGTGATTTGTGATCAGCAATGCAGGTTTTCAGCGATTCTCCACTGTCACAAGTTGGAGTAAGTGGAAATCATGACTGGTGAAATATTGCATGTGCATTTGTTGTCATTGCTGTGGCGTCTGGATGTTTGCATTTTTGCAGAGACTACTGGCTGTCAAAGTGTCTGCATCAACCATGAACCCGGGAACTATGTGGAATGTTTGGGGAAGGCGGATTTAAAACTATATACCAAAGGGATTTCGAAACTAGTACATCCTTTGCAGTTGAACTAGATGATATGGCATCTGACTGAGGCACTTCTTAGTGGTGATTTGTGAGCCATTGAAAGCCCTATGGCGAAAGGATGATTTAGACCCTTGTCACTGTTATGGTTGTGGCATACAGGACAAGGTAACATGGCGTGCTGCATATGGCTCCCTTGCCATAATGCCTCACAGACAGATTGCTGTGAGACACAGAATAGGTTTCTAATGACTTACAGTAGAGACTGTGGCATGGCACCGGGAAACCCTTTTTGGGTAGCTGTTGCGCCCTATAAATTGATAAAATAAAATAAAATAAATGGCAGTATAGTGCACATATTCCCTCCACTTTTATGGTGATTGCGTGAGGCTTTATCATTGGCTGGTGTTGGGCGTGATGAAGTGTAGGATGCTGTTTATGGTGCACTTTTTGAGTCTGAATCTCTGCATGCATTCCCACTCATCAGTGTAGTTCCAGGGTGTAATGCCTGCTGAGGAGCTCCCTTTTTTCTGTGAGATTTTCTTTCACATTCACGCATTTGCAACCCAGCCAAAAGGCAGCAGAGCGCTGTACATGGACTAAGTACATGGACAAAGGCGTGTGGTTTAATCCCTGAATAAGCAGGGGGCTGAAGGTTTGAGCTGTGAGTTTGTAGTAGTTGCAGTCAAGTGTCCATGCGCAAACCTTCTTGTTCTCTGTTGTGCAAATGTGATTTGCCAGGTGTATCCAATTATAAGTCAGGTTGCTCTTTGATTTGTGCTTCGCTTTATGTCATTCAATTTGCGGGTTGCAACAATGTCTTTGTGAATTGCATTGCGTGTGTTAGTTTTTTGTGTGTGTGTAAAACGCGTTTTTGTGAGTTTCAGATTTTGTAGGTGTCTGTATCTATTTGTGCTTAGTTATTTCATGTGTATTTTGCTTCCTCGAATAGTGTTCGTGTTGGGGATTATGTTCAACAGTCTAACCTTTCATATCTTTCAGCAAATAATTATTTTGGATGTTATAAGCTGTGGACTGACGTCTTTCTCTATTTTGATGTATTTGTAACTTCTTTTAAAAGAAGGGTTTCAAAACGATGACCCTAACTTCAATGTAGTTGAGTAGCTGCTCTCAGCTTGAGCCCCCTCACTCTTCTGAATCAAATCAGCCTTCTCTCTACAACAAATCAAATAGAATGATATATGTAGTATATACTGTAATAAAGCGTAAAGTTGTTCATACTTTTGTTGCATACTATAATTTACTAGAAGGGATGGTGCTACATAAAATATATTGGAAAAAAAAGCCTAAAGTCTTGACTGGTATTTAGTACTACATGTGGTAAAACATGCTGCGAAATTACTCAAATCAGATGAAATAAAGTAGCATTTTCTATCCAGCCACAATTTTAATTTTTCATTAAAATCCACAAGTTTCACAAGTACAGAGACTTCCCAGTAAAATAACTCGACCTCTACACATCATTACTTTTTGGAGAC
Organism: Lissotriton vulgaris; assembly: GCF_964263255.1. Classification (NCBI taxonomy): domain Eukaryota; kingdom Metazoa; phylum Chordata; class Amphibia; order Caudata; family Salamandridae; genus Lissotriton; species Lissotriton vulgaris. The sequence continues at coordinate 1,038,393,937 of NC_141695.1, read as the reverse complement.
TATGAGGGCTTTATCCATTTCTCTGTATTTATATAACTAACTCCTGCATTATAACTAAACAACAAAACATTGTGCAAAAAAATTACTCTATGTAGATGGTAACATTAGTTTTCCTTGAACTAATGTATATATTTAGAGACACATTAGAACCCCTAGAATTCATTGATTGTATACCATTTCATGGGTTATCGGAATATGGATAAGATCAAGCCCCGTAATCCATTATGAAAAATCAGTTATGTCGTTGGTACATACATTTAGGAGTATTTTCAGTATGTAAAGCATCGAGGACTATTAGTGGAATTTAAAATCCTCAGTACATAGTTTGCTTTCTCACCCAAAATATATTTTTGGGCTACAGACCCAGTTTTTATGAAGCAGGCTGAACTGCTTGAGTTTTGTTTTGACCTTCATTTGGTGATACATTATGTTCCCAGACAAAAAAAATGTTCAGTGAACCACAGAATGCTAAACTCAATATTTCACCCTCATTGTTAAATGATTAGTGACATGTTATTGTTAATTTTAAACAGAGGTCCTGTTTAAAAGATACATTTCAGTATCACTAATTTAATGAAATTGTAATGAGACAAAACCTTGGCCTTCTTACATTTATATGAGGTTTTCACCACTTTCTAACTATTAATAGTCGACCAGAACGTTGTGTTTCCCAAATGTGACCGGCCTTTCACCTTTATTGTCAAGCTAAACAGGAGAGAATCTTCAGTTTTTTATCCGGCTGAAGATCCGCCAATTAACCCAAAATGGTTGAAACATTGACTGGTTCCCCATAGGCCTGACTTCTTTGTCAGTATCTTTTTTGCAAAAAACATGTAATCTTAGGACTTGCTCCTATTAAAAAAAAATGGTCAGGGATATTGTTTTAGTAACTGCTGTTTTTTTAAAGTGTAGATCAGTAAGCCATCTGAAAAAAACACGCATTTGGTGTTAATGCGGATTTAAACAATATGAGTATCAAATAAATGAACATTTGTTTATGTAAAATAATTAACACTAATATTGTGCATGTGCACTAATGACACACCTGCCTTTTCATTAACTGGAGTGGGGACAAGATGTTCTCCACAGTCTCGCCATTTAACAAATAGTACACATATCATGAGTCCTAGGGTCCCACTGCCTTCTTCTAAGATCTAGATTCCTTATTAGGAATCTAGATCTGTCCAAACATCCTTCAATGCTTATAAGCAATCCAGCCCACAGTGCTGCTGTTGCCATTGCCAGGTACTAACATAAAACGGCCCAGTGCAGATGAGAACATTCCAGTATCAGAAATGAAGTGCTGACGGTATCGTCTAATGCATCCAATACTCCGGTTTTACTTCTCGATTGCATCTTAAATTAGCCCTTCTCCTGCTGGGATCAACCAAAACTTCCCCTTTTGGGATATACAAACTGAACCAATGCAGGCACCTATGCTTGGTTAACTGCAAGTTGGAAGCAAATGGAAGCCATTGTGGGACCCTCCATGGTAAAGCATGGAACCTCTGCTGTCATGCCCATATTTCACGTGAAATTCAGGCAAATGTTTTTGCAGACCACCGGAATCAGATGTACCCGTTCCATGGACAGCCCATCAGACAACCCCACGTTACCTTCTCCCTGAATCTATACTTACCTTCCAGACCTGTCGGCCCACTTCAATAGGGCACATATACATGTGAGTGTTTATTTTGGTTCTTTTTTCGGTATAGTTTAGTAACACAGCAATGCAATTTAACATTGCTTTCAAAGCAGCAATTCATGAATAAAGCCACTAGAAAAAACGAATATTCTCTAAATTTATGCATCCTGGCAAAATGTTTGAAGAAACACTGCATGAGCAGCCACCCCGCAGGAGTTTATGCAAATATTAATCATTCAAAATAAAAGACCGTACTTAAGCCTGAAAACAAATACATTCCAAAGAAATACTCGGTGTGAGCTAACAAAAAACTGAAATCTTTCTGCTTCACCAAGTCCTTTTCTCTCCCCTTTCACTATTCAGGCCAGGCATCATGAACAGCTGGCATCTACCGACCTCAGCACATTATTACAGAACATTTTTCCTTGGCCCATCAAGCCCACACCGTCAGATTATAACAGTCACAATGTCCTTTGGGCTGAAAACATCTACAATTTTCCATTTCTTCTTCATGGGAGTCATAGGCCAACTTTGGGAAATACCAGGAGCTTTAGAAAAAGATCCTAAAAGTTCAAGGTCACGTCCTGCTTGTTTGTATCATTTAACAGGCCATCAAAATTACATCAAGTTCACTTAAAAATGATTTATTTGTACGCAAAAGTGCCCGCGCTATTGAAGTGGCCGCCTAATTGCCGTGCTGAAAGCTCGTGCTGTTCAAACAAAATAGAGTTCCCTCTGAGGAGAGGAAACGCGAACACTTCATGTCAAAACACAGCATTGAATGCACCCTCGGCTTATTTAAAATTCTTTTCAAACCAAGTTTTCTTTAGATTTTTCAATCCGCTCTAAAAGTGGCAGCCATTGTTTGGCTAGGAATTGGGGTCTATGCTGAGCACAGTGTGAAGGTAACTCTTGTTATAATAATCTTTTTTTAAAAGCGAGTCAAGTCCGAGATATGGTCGTGGTTCAGGGGCACAAATAGACCCAAACATTAGGGGGGAGGAGGGAGGTTAAGAGTTTGAATCATGTGGGCGGAGCCATGTTCAGAGCCTGTGTCAAAAAATTGCTCAAGAGGAGAGCAATTTAACACTGTTAAATGTTGCATTTTAAGTAGACATGGCAGGATGTAGAAGTTTGTGTTCTATTTTCTGGGACAACCAATGACAAAGGAAAATTCTGAAACGTACTAGACGCCTGATGATTTGGGCTCAGGATAATCCTGAGTTGCAGCTCCCATCAAGTATTCTTGCTTTAGATCTATTTGGATAGATGTAGACTGTACAAGAAAACGAAGCACCAAACCCAAGCACAATTCACAAGTATCAATGGTGCTGCCTCAGGGAAGACCAGATACCCAAACTTGCAACATAACAACAAGCACTAGTAGAAGCAGAATGAATAAATAGTAACACCTTTCATGAAATTATCTGCCAGCAGTGTGGAGAAACTCTTATTTCGGTGGAATGTGTACAAATATGCCCATTCATGGCATGGGAAGTGTATTTCAGCGTGATTCTTGTGCTAAGTGGCGGTATTCTGTATAAAAGACGTCTTATGGGAATGCAATGGCATAAGTTTCTTGCAGACAAAATGATAATTGCATAAACTGAATCCCAACAGGACCCTGATGGACTCTGTCCTTTCAGAAGTCCCAATCCCTCTCCACCTGAGGCCTCACAGCAAAACGTAAGACTAGGGTAGTATCGGAGTTCTCAGTATTGACACTCCGGAGCAGACCGTCTCAGGGCTCTCACTGCATGGCCTAGTAACGCTTATACAGTGCACAAGTTGATGACTATGTGGATCACAGTAGCTGAAGATTGCAGTACAGGTTCTGAACGACATCTTACGTTGTGCGTGCTTTGATAATGTCAGTGGACCTGGGGTTGGGGTGTTATTTGCTGCTGGGTAGTGAGCCAGTGGACGCTTTTTGGAGGAATGAGAGAGGGCATCTACCATTATTTTGTTATATTTTTCTATTTCTTGTCTCCCTCCTTTCCCCTTCCCTTGAACAGGCTCAGATGAGCTACATTGAAGACAATGTTGACATAGCCTGATGATACATGCCATTAATAATTCATTTGGTAAATATCTACTCAGATTGTTTTTTCCTTTACCTGTTTGGATGGTGTTTGGCCACTGAATTTGGAAATGACCTGATATGTACCACTGCGACCTCAGGCCATTGTATGTCTACACGTCCACTTAACACCTTGGGTGCGGCCGCGATTCTGCGCCTGTGCGGCATTTTCCGTAGTGGGCGGGTTCATGATGGCCCCCAGCCGTCATCAGCACACGCCCACCGTGATGCATGACGGCTGGGGGCCGTCATCAGCATCGAAGGGGTTAAGCCAAAAAATCAAGCAACTAAGATATATTTATTATCTGTTGAAAATGCTCCAGGATCACGTTCAATAGGTAGCGACAAATTGACGAAGTTAAATCCTTCTAAAGGGGAGAGTGGGGTAAATTTCACCTCAACAGGTCATGGATTTTGGACTTAAATTGCGCATGAGGTGTAGGTAGGTTTAAAGGATAAGGAACAAGTAGATTCTAATCACGGTCTCCTTATGTGGTAAAATGTTTAATTCTGGGCGCATCACGTCATCTTCCCATGGCACACTTTCTACAGAAATGTTTTCTTGAGGAACCGGCACAATGAGTCCAGCATCAACAACCGTCCATGCCACTGTCTGAGAAATCTTGGTCCGTGCCACGATCAGTGAAAATGTAACCTAGCAGACTGGTCTAGCAGCTTCAGTATACTAGGTGGAATGGAAGAAAGCATATGTTCAAAAGTTTGTTTTTAGCGTGTATGCTACCACAGTGTTAATATAACCTTGGTTGCTGCACATCATCATCAAACTAATGAAGGCACACGAGCAGGATCACACTAACAGGGCATTGATGGAGAGTGTCAGCAATGGAAACTGGGCTTAGGATCCTGTGTCTATCTAATGGCCTGTGTTCTGCTCTGTACTCTACAGATGGAGTGTGGGGCCACCCAGGCTGTGCTCCTCAGGACCCGGGTTAATTGCAGCAGAAAAAAACATGGATTCTGCCAGGTAGAACCACTGTTTTAGCTTATGCTGCTGTGCACTCAGGTGGGTCTCCTGTGCAGGTAGCAGATTTCTGTCTTAAAGTGTCCATTGCTACCTTAGAGAAAATAATGTTTGTTCTCAGTAAAGATGCCAATGTGTAATGACTTGTATGCACATGTATTTTATGGAAGTGTAGTGAAATATGGCTGTTGTGCCTTGGTCTCTTTCCCACTCTTACAACGTTTCAGCCATGCTCCATAGAGTGATGCATTTTGCTCTACTCAATTTATGTGTGCTATTGTAAAATAATGCAACACATTTTATACACTTTTTTTTACTTTTTATTTCAAAAGGCAAAAGACTGCTCAGAATTTTCCCATCTTCTTATCCCGATCTCCTGCTCTTAATTTCTTTCCAAAGTGGGGTGGTATCACAATCTTGTGCTGCGGATTAACGTGTCAAAGGACCCCCATGCTACATGTGTGGGTGACATGTGGCTGTGGCAATAGTGACTTATTTCCCTGTGTATTCTAACATTGGGTACTTTTTGAGTGGAAAAAATAACAAGCATTTGCAGTGCATTAGGTCTCGCATTACTGAAAGTTTGAGCTATTAGCGTTACTTTATGATTTGCTATGCCAATAGGTCAAACTTTCAGTAATGCCTGACCTACTGCATTGCAAATGCGTGCTTAATATTGTTCTTACCTAAGGGATCCTATGGGTTCTTCAGCAGGGCAATGGCTTGTAGAAAACGGCCTAAATGTTTCCCCTTCCAGATAACGACATGGATGGATGCTGCATTTACGCATGAGGGGACGGTGTACGTGCGAAGATTCAAGAGATGGCCAGAGCTGGCCAACCAAAAGAATCAATTGGTGATGTCTGCTGGGAGGGAACAAAGCACCGAAAGGCGGGACAGATGCACAATATTAACCAACCAGAGAAAATACATTTGAAAGAGCAGCCCAACTAACCAACCAAGAGGGTGAGTCCAAAGACCCAGATCGCCTGTTTACCGAATACAGCTTGCCTACGGCGCCTGACCTATACAGGCTCGACCTAAAAAGAGCAGCACAGGAGAATGCACAGAAAGAGAACTCAAATAAAACAAATGCAGCCATGTAAGTCAGCACCTTTTGTCTGGAGATGCCAGAGGGATACTTCAGAGGAGGTAGGCCAGCACCTCCAGCCCAGCCTATGGCATCAGACGGCAGGGGGCCGTTTGGGCGCCTTTTTCCCTTTATTGATCTTTCCCTTTCAATACTCTTCAGAGCTTAAGCCCTATTTGTTGAATATAAGCAGTCCCAAAGAAGTGCAGCATTTCATGATGATTACTTATGTCGAACTACATAGAGTACAGAAGCTTAAATTAGAAGTCTTCTAAAAACATTTCTAGGACATTCTCTACTCTGTGAAAGCACAGGTAATTTTTTTTGCGTTGGAATTAGATCAAACTAATAGAATTTTTGGTCAAATTAAGTGAATTGTGCTGTGACAAAAAAAGACTACTGAAATTTATAGAAAAAGTAAATAATCAATAATAATCAATAAAGAACAGACGATTCTCCAGGTGAGAGGACCAGAAAGCATAGTATAACTCGGTAATACGGAAATACAGTAGGTTGAACTTTCCAACATGTCTGACACATGGTTACAGTCTGACCAAAAGCCTGTTTAAAGGCACAGAGCTTGCAAATACAAAGCTCCTCAGCTTAGGCGACATACAATCAAACCCAGATCTCTAAACGGGTACTCATTGCATTGTTTGGAAATATGAAGTGATTGCACCAGCAAAATGTATGCATTATGGTCTTTGTGTAGCTCGAACCCGGCTGAAAATTAGCGGATAAGCAGCAAAAAGTGAAAAGAAAAGATTTGGTGAATGAGTAGCTCGGTTCTGAGAACAGAAGTTGAACGGAGGTTTTATCATCTGAACACAACATAGGGTGTGCCCAGGATAAAGGGCGGGCACCTTGTATTGCATAAAATATATTTTTTTAATTAAAATTCTACTAAAGTTAAACCAAACTAAGTGAAGAATTGTGCCAAGTGATTGCTTTTATTTAACATAAAATGTGGATGCGCTATAGTTTCAATTTAACTGCATTCGCCTTGTTTCATTTAATCAGGGGAGAGGAGGTGGCCTAACGGCTAGGGCGGTCGACCTCGAATCTGGGGCACTGGGCTCGAGTCTCGGCAATGACGTTGAACATCCTGAGATTCTGGGCAAATCACTTAATCTCCCTGTTCCTAACAATAATGAATGTGTCCTCATGTAACTTAACTGGTGCTATGTAAAGCTCTCGGATACCCAATACTTTGAGTCAAGTTTGCGCTATATAAAACTCTATACATTTTTTTTTTAAATCAACTATAAATAATGACACATCGAAATATCTCATCATCTAGAACATTAGTCCCCTCCTGGTCACCTTCCTGGTATAATTAAGGGGTACTGATATTATGCACCATATGACCGAATTAGCTAGACAATAGGACTTAACTATGAGAATTGGAATATTCTTTTTATGCAGTTTATTATATGGGGAAGGTCAATTTATGTGACACCTTCTTTGGCATTATCAAATTATTATCATACTCTTATGACTGTTATATTGTAAAAGCCATTTCCAAGGTTTATCACAATACAGATTAATGTAAAAAAGGAAATTATTTATATGCAGATACTATAATTTAAACTAAGTGAAATATTACAATAAAACATTATTCGTTGCATGAATGAAACAGTGTATCTGCCCTTTGCTTCTACAATGATTGTTTCTACGTTTTTTAAAAAATTTTAGAAGGCCCTAAAACACCTTTTTCACCATTTTAAGGATAGTAACACTATTAACGATCATCAAGAAATATCCAGGCATTTCAGATGTGGATGGTGGTGTTGCTAACATTACACTTGTTCCTTCATCTTAAATCTGCAGAGGTCTTATGCTCGAGCACATGATATCAAGAGAAGCAGGTTATTGGTGATTTTAAGATAGTTGTGATGATCGAACTGAGACAATTTTTAGGTCTGGAATTAGCAAAGAATCTTTGACTTTACTAACATATTCTAAACAATATACTCACTTAAATGAGCTTTCAGTCCCCTTTCTTCATCCATTGGTCTGTTGTGTCATTCACATTTAGCTTCCGCCCACTACAGCATACACCATAGGTCAGCCTAATTCAGCCATTGGTTAACTTCTCTTTCAGTGACTGCATTTTGCTCTTTCACAATAAGCACCTCCACACACAAGGTAGCTTCCTTCAGTGCTAGTGTTTTTATTTTTACTTTATAATGATTTTAGAATTGCTTTTGCTTCTAAAGCTATAGGGAAAATGGGACTTTTTTAACTTATGTAAGCATATGTCACATTCCACACTTTCAGTTTCCTGCCAATGATGTTGTAAATTCCTTTTGGAGTGTCCTTTGTTTATCTGACTGCAATTATTTCACAGCAAACACAAGAAGATGATGGACAGAGTGCAGAAACTTTTCAGACACTCACCCCTAGTCACAGATCTGGGTTGAATCCATTATCGTTCTTTAGCTCACTTCGCCACCCCAGTTTGCACCCAGACATATGCAATTCATTCTTGACCCTGTGTCTTACGGGAACAGTCCAGCCCGACCTACCAAGCCAGATCCTCCCTGGACCGGAAACTAGCATCCTGGGACCGGTTTCAGGGCAACACCCCTCATCAGCCAGGCTACGTTGAATCCAGCGGCAAAGTGAGCTAGGGACCAAGGTCTGGGCATACCTTGCCAATTTAGGGTGAACAGAGCACACACAAAAAGATGATGAATGGAGTGCTGAAACTTTTCAGACACTCGCCCCCAGTCAAAGATCTGTGCTGAACTGGATAGGCATGGGGAGCAAAATAACGATGGATTTAGGCCCATATCTCTGTACTGGAGTGAATGTTTGACATTGTCCAGTATTCTGTCCATCAATTGTTCTTTTCACATTTTCACAGCATAACAGATTGCGTCCATTTGAAACTGTTCTGTATTAAGTTATCATCTTTTTGCCACGTGAACTCATAAACAGACTATTCTTCAGAACATGTTTATTCTGGACTCAATTTCACCATTAGTTGTTTAGTAAACTTTGCCCAGGAAGAAAATCATCTTTAACATGTTTGATTGTTACAGCAATTATAACACTTTTCCTTTCTCTCTTTGTCTCTTTCTTTCCATATTCCCTCTTGGTTTTTTTTCTATCTTTCCTTCTTTCTTCCATTCTCTCTTCCCTTTTCTCTTCCCTTTTCTTTCCTTCTTTTGCATATTTTCTTTCCTCCTTTTTTCTGTCCTTTTCTTCTTCCGGTCTGTATTTCTATCCTTTTTTTGTCCTTCTTTCCTTTTCCCTTCTGTAATTCTCTCTTCTTTCTTTCTCAAATTCAAGCGGCTGGCAGTCAATAGCAGAACAATCTGCCTTTTTAGGTCTGTGTTAGACAAGAGCTTTTGATTTTACAAACATTATGTGTATTACATAGTTACTTACAGGGGTTATCAGCCTAGCTTCATCTATTTCTCTGTGGTCGTCTCACTCACATTTTTTCAAACCCACTGAAGTGGAAACACGTCGGCTCATTTCAGGCATAGACTGACTCACTATGAGTTACGGCATGCTGCCCTTTCACAATAAGAACACACAAAGTTGTTCCCTTAATTACCAAGGGGGTACTAACTTGTGTGTTTATAAAAAAAAATGTTTTGCCTTTACTGTTATTTTTAGATTGAAGAACACCTGACAGCTTCTTAAACAAAGTTTTGCCAAAACCTTGACATAAAACAAGTGGTGTTAAAATGCCTGGTCTATTAGTTTTGCCAGTGCTTGCTTTCCTTTAGTGCTATATTTGATGTCCTTGAGCTATAACCTCTCCTTGCTATAGGAAAGGGGAAGGCACCTTACAGAGAATATATCAAATTCCTATTTAAATGTGAAAGGCTAATTTATAAATAATATAAGGACAACCTAAAACCTCTATCAGAAATGGAAAACTGCAATATTTCAGCGATTGCAGATGCATCCTCGTGTACTTATTTCAGATTCGGTGAGGGAACAGATTGATTTGGTTGGTACACATTCACACAGTCCCCTTTAAAATGTGTACCAGTAAACAGAGCAAGAAGGGTTATGAAACTCCAAAATATCTTTTTAGGGATCTACGCAATGTGTTTAGAGAAGTCACCAACTAATTAATGCCAGCTGCCCGTCTGCTCGCAACATGTATTGCTGTTTTTGTATTGTGTCCAGCCGAGCATTTTCTACCAATAACATTGTGATTTGTTGGACACACTTCACAACCCCACGCCTGAAGCAATAGCACAACCTGCAAGCGGATAAGTCAAGTCCAATGTGTTTTTTCGTATTTACCTTGTTGGCATGTGAGCACTTTTTGGTATATACAGGTTGAATGTGTTTATTTGTACTCATTTATCTTGATTTTATCACATTTTACTGCAACAGCTGTTTCTTCTTTAGTCAAAAAGCCTAACAGGGCAGGGACATCACCCGTTTGGGCCTGACAAGCTTTTCTGTAAGATGCAGTCTTTCATCTGCCCCTTGATGAATAGAAAGAAGTCTTTCAAATCTCTGCATACGTGTGTACATATGTACCCCTATACAAAAACTATACTGTTCTCTTTTATCATACACTAATGAAATTAACACAATGCATCTACTCAATACACTGAGGCCTGCAGGGCAGCACACAATGTGCAGTTGGCATGAGATCATGTCTCAGAGCCCACTCTCCTATTCAGCACCTCATATCCGGGAATCTGGATACGACCCTATACAGGTTCACGCTCTCGCTCGAACACAAATACCTCTCCTCCTTATTCCTCTTCTTTCCCCCCTCTATTCTTTTCATCTCAACCCCCTTTCTCTCTCAATCTCATCTTGTGGTCTCTTTCTCCAGCCCTCACACTCTTTCCCTCTCCACAGTGTCAGCTTCATGATTTTTGCGGGCTGCGGCCAAAACATTTTTTGGGGCCCTTCGTCACAATTCCTTCTCTCATGATGCCAACCACTATTGAACGACAGGTGAAACCTTCAGAAAGGAGGACACACAAAAATAGCTGATTGCTCAAGCTGCCCAGAGCCGGTCAGCCAAACAAAAGTAAAAGAAAGTGCTGGCAAGCACCGAAATACAAAACCTGCAGTAAGGGTGACTTGGTGGATAGTTACTGGGCTAATGCATAATACTACAATATGACATATGCACATAGTGCTTGAAATTGATATTTTTATTGTTGATGTAAAACCCCACAAATAAATCCCGTGTCAGAAGTCGCATTCTCGCAGTAACAGTGAAAATTAAGGTCCTGCTCCAAGGATTTTCTGCATGCCGTATATTAAAATGTACTTAATTACCTCTTAATTATCTTTCCCAGCCGTGTCACTGATCTCATATTTCTTTGAGTACTCTTTTCTAGGTGAACAGTGACCTCTGGCTGTTCTGAGTAAACAGCAATTAAAGGGACCAGAAGACCCAAGAAAATAAATAGACAAAGTGAACGTATAGCAAGCAAGAGAGGTGCAGTGGATCCAGAAGGAAGATAGAGATGAGGTAAAGAGATCCAAAGAAGGAAGAGACTTAAAACATTTAGATAAAAGTGAGGTAGCCAGGAAGAAAGACACAGGTAGAAATGGGAGGAGGTAGGGAGAGAAAAGGAAGGTTTTAGAGCTAGGTAGAGCATTATAGACAGCTAGAGACAGGGAGAAATAAACGTAGGGATAAGGTATTGGGATACCTTTGGGGGTTAGGCTAAGAGAGAGAGGGCGTAAAGGTAGAAAGGGTGAGGGGATATTGTGAAGAAGACACAGATGAGAGAAAGGGAGAAGCTACCGATAGAGAAACAGGGGAAGAAAGAGGTAGAAAGAAAGGAGTAAGGCTAGGAGTAATGTGAGCTAAGGGAACAGAGGTAGTAAGAGAAAGGAGAAGGAGAGGTAAGACAGCAAATGAATGGTGATGTGAATTGATTTTAGTAAGAAAGAAGAAGTAGGCCAAGAGATGAGAGGGAGAGAGAGGGAGGGAGAGAGGGAGAGAGAGAGGGAGAGAGGGAGAGAGGGAGAGAGGGAGAGAGGGAGAGAGGGAGAGAGATAGGGAGAGAGAGGGAGAGAGAGAGAGAGGGAGAGAGAGAGAGAGAGAGAGAGGGAGAGAGAGAGAGGGAGAGAGAGAGAGGGAGAGAGAGAGAGGGAGAGAGAGAGAGGAGAGAGAGAGAGGGAGGGAGAGAGAGAGGGAGAGGGAGAGAGAGGGAGAGTGTCATGCCTGCCGATCCGATGGAGACGTGGTTGGCAAAAGCTTGGTTGGCGGAAATCATTAAGGTCAGGAGAGCGCATGCGCAAGGACTAGCGCATGCGCGATACTGCTATATAGTCCTCCCTTTCTGCAGATACGACGCTTTGCGTTCCTTCCGGGATTTCAGCATCGCTTCCGGGTCACGGTGGTGGCGTTCGGGCTTTCGTCGGATCCTCCCTTCGGTTCCTTGTTAGTCTCCTGATCCTCACGCACTCCTCCTGCCAGATAAGTACGAGTGCTAGTTCATTGAAGAGTAAACTCGGATGAGTTTACAAACCAGTGCTGAGACATCACTGGGATTTTTGTTTATTGCGTTTTAGTTGACACTCTTTGCGGAGCGTATTTTGGAGTTTCATTTACAGCAGAGGTGTTTTTGATTTGTTTATCGGAGCATCATAGAGTAGGTATTGGAGCTCCAGGATTGCTTCTAAGCATTCTTTTGCTGACACAAGACAGGTACTATCGATATCCTAAAGGTCAATAGTTGTAAGAGGTAGTATAAAGGATTACTAATTATATCTTTAATGTTTCTAGGGAATTACTAAATAGATGCGGGAGTTACTTCTTGTGGAGAAACAGGGAGTCATTCTTCTCACGGCACTTGAAACATTAGGTACTTTCATTTACGAATTACGATACATATAGCTACCCCTATTACACTCTGAGTGCTAACCTAAGATCCCTATCTTATAGGAATCTTCTTTTCTTAGTATCACACTACCTACCTTTCTGTGAAAACAACAGAAGTGAAGTCATATACAGGTAGAAGTACTGCAAGTAATTTCCAGTTATCAAGTATCTCTGTTCATGACATACACATTCAAAGATATACTACAACACTCTTAATCACTTTCTCTTTATTCACAGGAGGGGTTCTGAAGAGATAGTGAGTGCTGACCAGTTCTCTTTGCATCCTG